>NC_091985.1:207077294-207710129 GCF_044704955.1 Pristiophorus japonicus
CCTGCACCGCCATTCAATGAGTTCATGGCTGAACATGCAACTTCAGTACCCCATTCCTGCTTTCTTACCATACCCCTTGATCCCCCTAGTAGTAAGGACTACATCTAACTCCTTTTTGATGTCCTTAACCTTGGCACCGCGCAGGCATCACAGCCTTCGGGACTCACACACTCGGCTGCAGAGAACAGTATCTATCTCTGAAACTATACTGTTTCCGAACACTACAACATTTCTTTTTACTCCCCCCCCCCCACTTGAATGGCCTCCTGTACCACTGCGCTGTGGTCAGTTTGCTCATCCTCCCTGCAGTCCCTGCCCTCATCCAAACAGGGAGCAAGAATCTCGTACCTGTTGGACAATTGCAAGGACTGAGGCTCCTCCATCACTACCTCCTGGATCCCCACAGCTGCCTCGCTCGTAGTCACACCATTCTGTCTCTAACCACGGACCAAATTTGAATTAATTAATCTAAGGGGTGTGACTGCCTCCTGGAACACAGGGTCCAGGTAACTCTCCCCCTCCCTGATGTGTCGCAATGCCTGCAGCTCGGACTCCAGCTCATCAACGTGGAGCTGAAGTTCCTCGAGCAGCCAACACTTACTGCAGATGTGGTCGCCGTGGACCTCAATGGGGTCAACCAGTTCCCACATGCAGCAGCAGTAACACATTGCCTGCCCTGCCATCTCGAATGTATTTAGTTAAGTTTTCACATTTTGAAAGTTTAGATTTTTAATCCCATGCCCAAGAAAAGAGAGAAAAACTGACCAACCAATCACTTCCCTGCTTTCCTATGATGTCACATTTTGAATCTTTTTACTTCTTCTCCTCCCAGGTCACTTGGTGCTGTTTCGGCTGTCTGCTCGGCTGACTCACGCCCTTTGTAGGCTTACCGCTGCTCCCGCTCTCGCGCCCTTTCCGAAGTCCCGCTGCTCGGCTGACTCACACCCATTGTAGGCTTACCGCTGCTCCCGCTCTCGCGCCCTTCACGAAGGGATGGGCATAAGTTGGGTTTTCCCCTCGTGTTGGTTCTCTCACCCCCTGCTGCTGGCCCAGTCTGGCAGTTATGTCCTTCAGGACTCGGCCAGCTCGGTCAGTAGTGGTGCTACCGAGACAGTCTTGATGGACATTGAAGTCCCCCACCCAGAGTACATTCTGTGCAGCTTGCTACTCTCAGTGCTTCTTTCGAGTGGTGTTCAACATGGAGGAGTACTGATTTATCAGCTGAGAGAGGGCGGTGGGTGGTCATCAGCAGGAGGTTTCCTTGTCCATGCTTGACCTGAAGCCACGAGACTTCATGGGGTCCGGAGTCAATGTTGAGGACTCCGGGCCACACCCTCCCGACTGTATACTACTGTACCGCCACCGGTGGGACAGGACACACCCAGGGATGGTGATGGAGGAGTCTGGGACATTGGCTGAAAGGTATGATTCTGTGAGTATGACGATGTCAGTCTGCTGCTTGACTAGTCTGGGACATCTCTTCCAATTTTGGCACAAGTCCCCAGATGTTGGTGAGAAAGACTGGGCTGGGTGGGCCGTTGTCGGGTCCGTAGCCGGTGCGGAGGTCGATGCCGGGTGGTCCGTCCGGTTTTATTCTTATTATTGTTTTTCGTAGCGGTGGATCAATTGATGAATCAATATGATCTTATTGAATGGTGGAGCAGGCTCGAGGGCCAAAGGGCCTACTCCTGCTTCTAATTCTTATGTGCTTATTCCCTAGCCCAGACCCTGTCTCTATATTAAGAGCAATGGTCCCAACACTGACCCTGGGGACACCACTGTTTACATCCCTCCAGTCTGAAGAACATCCATTAACCACTACTCTCTGTTTTCTGCCCTTTACCCAACTTCCTCTCCACACTGCCCCACTCCCTTTAATACCATGAGCCTTAATTTGATCAACAAGCCTCCTGTCCGGCACCTTATCAAACACCTTTTGACAATCCATCGACACAACATCCACTGCATTTCCTTTCTCACTGCACTGTGTTATTTCCTGCAATAATCCCTGCTGTCTATCCTGAATCAATCCATTTCACTACCAAATGTTGCGACATTTACTTCTGTAGCCAGAATCCCCCGCGCAGGGGTAAAGTGCTCCATCAATGACACCAGGAGCCCAGACACGGGACCGGGCTGTGCTCTGAGCAGGCGCAGTGCCAGTGGTGGAGGTGGTCTGAGGTGGAAGAGACATTCCGCGAGTCGGTAGGAGTTTGTGGGCTCAGCGGAGCAATTAGACCCCTGGGTGGGCTGGGCAGCTTCATAAACACCTGGTGTAGGCCCCAGGCACCTAATATGAGCCGGCAGGACCCATGTTTGACCCGCGGTGATAGACCCGACCGCTCGGGGTAACTAGCCGAATTCTTAGACACGATCAGCGTGCCTGGGCGGCCATCTTGGTACAGGAGCAGAGGGCGGGCAGGGCTTTAGGGTCCCAGTGAACTCGAGAGAAAATCATTTCCTTATTTATTCTCAGTCTGCACACTAGGGATGTAGAACTGAACCCAACCAGAGAAGAGGGAGTGAGAAAACTGCAGATGGAAGAAAGAAATGATGGAGGTGGTGCGATGAGTTTGGATTTCAGCACAGGGTGGAGGGAGAGTGTGTGGGATGGGAATTTACAGCTTTGGGAAACAAGAGACGAAAGAATGTTCCATAAAAAGTAGGATTGTCTGTCCTCAATTTCTATCCTGCACTTCCAGTGCTGACTTTCGTAAACACCTTTTACAGGATATTAGAAGAGGAGGATTTACAGACAGGAAACTCGAACCAATCAAGATCTGACAGAGTCACTCGATTCACTTGAATATCATCGGCCTTTGAATGTGAAAGGAGAAACGTTTGTCTGCTCTGTCTGTGGGAAAAGATTTCAAACATCAGTGTGACTGGAAAAGCACCGAGACACACACACCCGAGTGAGAGTGTTCCAGTGCACTGATTGTGGAAAGAGCTTTAACTAGTTACACAGCCTGAAAAAACATCGCACTATTCACAGCGGGGAGAAACCGTACACGTGTTCTGTGTATGGACGAGGCTTCAACTGATCGTCAAACCTGGAGAGACACAAGGACACCTGCACCATGGAGAATCTGTGGAAATGTGGAGACTGCGGGAAGGGATTCAATTGCTCCTCTGCGCAGTCACACCGGGGAGAGGCCGTTCACCTGCACTGTGTGTGGGAAGGGATTCACTTATTCATTCAGCCTGCTGATACATCAGCGAGTTCACACTGGGGAGAGACCGTTCACCTGCACTGTATGTGAAAAGGATTCACTTGTTCATCCAGCCTGGTGAGACACCAGCGTGTTCACACTGGGGAGAGGCCGTTTACCTGTCCTGTGTGTGGGAAGAAATTCACTGCATCTTCACAGCTCATTGAACACAAGCGTGTTCACACTGGGGAGAGACCGTTCGTCTGTTCCGTATGTGGGAAACAGTTTGCTAAATCATCTCATCATCTGAGTCACCAGCGAACTCACACAGGAGAGAGGCTGTTCATCTGCTCTGTGTGTGGAAAGGGATTCACTAATTCATTCGAGCTTCATGCTCACCAGCATATTCATACCGGGGAGAGACGTTTTACCTGTTCTGTGTGTGGGAAGGCATTCACTCGTTCATCCCACCTCACTGAACACCAACTTGTTCACACCAGTAAGAGACCGTTTAAATGTTCTGACTGTGAAAAGAGCTATAAAAGCAGAAATGATCTGATGAAACACCAACGCACTCACACTGGGGAGAGACCGTTCATCTGCTCCGAGTGTGGGAAGGGCTTCCCTCTTTCATCCAACCTGCTAACACACCAGCGCATTCACACTGGGGAGAGGCCATTCATCTGCTCCGAGTGTGGGAAGGGCTTCACTCGTTTATCCAACCTTCAGTCACACCAGCGAGTTCACAAGTGACTGCAGGGGTTGGATTCTGCTTTTATTGTTGCCGTTAATCACATCCAGGACTGAACCATGTTCACTCGGACAGTTGGAGTTTGTTGCTGCTGGTGTAATTAATCCCTCTAACTGGGCTGGAGTTTAATTTTCTGGATATCATAGAATCATAGAATGGTTACAGCACAGAAGGAGGCCTTTCGGACCGTCGAGCCCGTGCCGGCTCTCTGCAAGAACACTTCAGCTAGTCCCACTCCCCGCCCTTTCGCTGTAGCCCTGCAAATGTTTTATTTCAGGTACTCATCCAATTCCCTTTTTGAAAGCCACGATTGAATCTGCCTCCACCAGCCTTTCAGGCAGTGCATTCCAGATCCTAACCACTCGCTGCTTAAAGAAAAGTTTTTTCTCATGTCGCCTTTGGTTCTTTTGCCAATCACCTTGAATCTGTGTCCTCTGGTTCTCAACCCTTCCGCCAATGGGAATATTTTCTCTCTACTCTGTCCAGACCCCTCATGATTTTAGAGCACCTCCATCAAATCTCCTCTCAACCTTCTCTGTTCTAAGACGAACAACCCAGCTTCACCAGTCTATCCATGTAACTGAAGTCCCTCATCCCTGGAATCATTCTTGTAAATCTTTTCTGCATCCTCTGTCAAACAACGATCAAATAAATCAGCTTTGTTTCCCACATACAGCGAGTCGATTCCTTGATTTCTCCAAGAGGAGACTAATTGATGTCCTGTTATCGACTGTTCCTTTTCTCCTTTGTATTTATAAAGTGCCTTTCACGGCCTCTGTTTTAGTGATGTTGGTTGAGGGATAAATGTTAGCCAGGACACCAGAGAGATTTCTTCGAAATAACGTCATGGAATCTTTTATGCCCACTTGAGAGGTCAGATGGTTCTGATTCTCAGAAGATCAAGATGTAGAATCAGTTTGGGTGGAGATAAGAAATTATAAGGGAAATAAGTCACTGGTGGGAGTAGTCTATGGGCTCCCTATCAATAGCTGCACTGCAGGACAGCATATAAATCAAGAAATAATGGAGGCTTATAAGAAAGGTACTGCAATAAGCATTGATGATTTAAATCTTTATATTGATTGGATATATCAATATAAAGATTAGGTGGCCTTGAGGAAGAGTTCATAGAGTGTATTCGGGATGTTTTCTTAGAACAATGCGCTGTGGAACCAACCAGGGAGCAGACTATTTTAGAATTGGTAATGTGTAATGAGACTGGGATTAATTCATGATCTCATAGTAAAGGATCCTCTTGGGAAGAGTGATCATAGCATGGTAGAATTCCAAATTCGGTTTGAGGGTGAGAAACTTGGGTCTCAAAATAGAGCCCTGAAAAATAAAGGCAATTACAAAGGAAGGGTAAGACAGTAGATCAGGAGTGGCAGACATTTAAGGAGTTATTTCATAACTCAGCAAAAAAATTCCAGTGAGAAAGAAAGACTCTAAGAAGGATGAACCATCCGTGGCTAACTAAGAAGTAATGGGTGGTATCAAATTGAAAACAAAGGCATACAATGTTGCGAAGATTAATGAAAGGCCAGAAGAGGGAACTATTTAGAAAATAGCAAAGGACAACGAAAAAAAAAGGGAATAGATTGAGATTAAACTAGCAAGAAATATAAAAACAGACAGTAAGAGCTTCTACGGGTATATAAAAAGGAAGAGAGTAGCTAAGTTGGTCCCTTAGAAGATGAGACTGGGGAATTAATAATGGGAAACAAGGAAATGGCAGAGAATTTGAATAAATATTTTGTATCGGTCTTCACTGTAGAAGACACTGAAAGCATCTCAATAATTGATAATCAAGGGGCTATTGGGAGGGGAGAACTTAAAACTATCACTAGGGAGAAAAGGTACTCGGCAAACTAATGGGACTAAAGGTGGACAAGTCCCCTGGTCCCTAATAGCCTGAATCCTCGGGTCTTAAAAGAAATGGCTGCAGAGATGGTGGCCACATTGGTTGTAATCTACCAAAAATCCCTGGATTCTGGAGAGGTCCGAGCAGATTGGAAAATAGCAAATGTAATTCCCCTATTTAAGAATGGAGGGAGACAGAAAGCGGGAAACTGTAGACCAGTTAGACTAACATGTCATTGGGAAAATGCTGGAGTCCATTATTTAGAAAATCATAATGCAGTCAAGCAGAGTCAGCATGGTTTTATGAAAGGGAAATCATGTTTGACAAATTTGCTGGAGTTCTTTGAGGATGTAACGAACAGGGTGGATAAAGGAGAACCAGTAGATGTCTTGTATTTGGATTTCCAGAAGGCATTTGATAAGGTGCCACATAAAAGGTTACTGCACAAGATAAGAACTCACGGGATTGGGGGTAATATATTAGTATGGATAGAGGATTGGCTAACAAACAGAAAACAGAGAGTAGGGATAAATGGGTCATTTTCAGGCTGGCAAACTGTAACTAGTCGGGTGCCACAGGGATCAGTGCTGGGGCCTCAACTATTTACAATCTATATTAATGACTTGGATGAAGGGACCGAGTGAATGTAGCTAAACTTGCTGATGATACAAAGATAAGTGGGAAAGCAAGTTGTGAGGAAGACGCAAATAATCTACAAAGGGATATAGATCAGCTCAGTGAGTGGGCAAAAGTTTGGCAGATGGAGTATAATGTGGGAAAATGTGAGGTAATCCACTTTGGTAGGAAAAATAAAAAAGCAAATTATTATTTAAATGGGGAGAGATTAGAAAATGCTGCAATACAGAGGGGTCCTTGTACATGATACACAAAAAGTTAGCATGCAGGTACAGCGTAATTAAGAAGGCAAATGGAATGTTGACCTTTATTGCAAGGGGGATGGAGTATAAAAGTAGGGATGTCCTGCTACAACTACACTGTTGGTGAGACCACACCTGGAGTACTACGTACAGTTTTGGTCTCCTTATTTAAGGAGGGATATACTTGCATTGGGGGCAGTTCAGAGAAGGTTCACAGGGTTGATTCCTGAGATGAAAGGGTTGTCTTATGAAGAAAGGTTGGGCCTATATTCATTGGAGTTTAGAAGAATGAGAGGTGATCTTATTGAAATGTATAAGATTCTGAGGGGGCTTGACAGGATAGACGCAGAGAGGATGTTTCCCCCTGTGGTGGAATCTAACACTAGGGGTCATAGCCTATTTAAAATGGAGATGAGGAGGAATTTCTTCTCTCCGAGGAACATGAACCTTTGGAATTCTCTGCCCCAGAGAGCTGTGGAAGCTGGGTCATTCAATATATTTAAGGTGGAGATAGATAAGGGAGTCGTGGGTTATTAGGAGTGGGCAGGGAAGTGGAGTTGAAGGCAAGATCAGATCAGATCAGCCATGATCTTATTGAATGATGGAGCAGACTCAAGGGGCCATATGGCATACTCCTGCTCCTATTTCAAATGCTCTTATGGGGCCTCATGTGAAAGACGGCACCCCTGACAGTGCAGCGCTCCCTCTGCACTGCATTGGAATGTCGGCCTAGATTTTATGCTCCATGCTCTGGGAGTGGACTTGAACCCACAACCTACTGACTCAGAGACTACCACTGAGCCACGACTAACACCGCATTGCTCGGGATTATTTGAGTTCTCTTGCCGTCTGTTACTCCCACAGACAAGTCCGAGCTCCCCATACCTTCAAGAGCGCCTCTCCTAGCCTTGCGATCAGAGAATCATAGAAATTTACAGCACAGAAGGAGGCCATCATGTCCGTGCTTGCTGACAAAGAGCTTTCCAGCCTGATCCCACTTTCCAGCTCTTGGATCGTAGCCTTGTAGGTTGCGGCACTTCAAGTGCATATTCAAGTACTTTTTAAATGCTATGAGGGTTTCTGCCTCTTCCATTCTTTCAGGCAGTGAGTTTCAGACCCCCACCAACCTTGGTGAAAATATTTCTCCTCAAATCCCCTCTAAATCTCCTACCACTTACTTGAAATCTATGCCCCCTGGTTATTCAACCCTCTGCTGAGGGAAATAGGTCTTTCCTATATGCTCTATCTAGGCCCCTCATAATTTTATACACCTCAATTAGGTCTCCTAAGCCTCCTCTGTTCCAAAGAAAACAACTCCAGCTTATCCAATCTTTCCTCATAGCTAAAATTCTCCAGTCCAGGCAACATCCTCGTAAATTTCCTCTACCCTCTCAGAGGCAGTCACATCTTTCCTGTACTGTGGTGACCAGAACTGCACGCAGTACTCTAACTGTGGCCTAAGTAGTTTTTTATACAGTTCAAGCATAACCTCCCTACTCTACTAGTCTATGCCTCGGCTAATAAAGGTAAGTATCCCGTATGCCTTCTTAACTACCTTATCTACCTGTCCTGCTACTTCTGGAATCTGTGGACATGCACTCCAAGGTCCCTTTGTCCCTCTACACTTCTCATTGTCCTACCATTTATTGTTTATTCCATTTCCTTGTTAGCCCCCCCCCAATTACCTCACACTTCTAAGTATTGAGTTCCATTTGGCACTGTTCTGCCCACCTGACCAGTACATTGATATCTTCCTGCAGTCTACCGCTTCTTCATTATCAAGCACAGGGCCAATTTTTGTATCATCTGCAAACTTCTGAATCATACCTCCTACATTCAAGTCCAAATCATTGATTTTATATATATATATATATATCACAAAAAGCAAGGGACCAGCTACTGAACCTTGCGGCAGCCCACTGGAAACTGCCCTGGGAGGGTGTAGAAGGACATTTACTCTGTATCTAAACCAGGCTGTAGTTGGCCTGGGAGTGTTTGATGGGGAGTATAGAGGGAGCTTTACTCTATATATGTAGAGGGAACTTAACTCTGTACCTTGCCCGTGCTATATATAACCTGGGAATGTTTGATGGGACAATGCAGAGGGAGCATTACTCTGTCACTAACCCGTGTTGTCTATGCCCTGGGAGTGTTTGAAGGGTCAGTGTGGAGGGAGCTTTACTCTGTATCTAATCCGTGCTGTACTACATGTCTTATTACATTAATATACTTGCAGAATTGGCATATAATGAATTTCAACACTGATAAATGTGAGGTATTGCATTTTGGTAACAGAAATAAGGAGGTCACATATTAGTTGGAAAACCAGAATCTAAATGGGGCAGAAGAGCAAAGTGATCTCTGAATACAAATGCAAAAATCACCAAGAGTAGCAACGCAGGTTAATAAGGCCGTTAAAAAGAGCAAACCAAGCACTCTGGTTTATTTCCAGGGGGATTGAATTGAAAAGTAGCTAAATTATGCTGAACTTGTATCGAACCTCGGTTAGACCACATTTGGAGTACTGTGTACAATTGTGATCTCAATATTATAAAAAGGATATAGAGGCATTGGCGAGGATGGAAATTAGATTTACAATTATGATACCAGAAATGCGAGGTTATGCCTATTAGGAAAGGATGAACAGGCTGTGTCTCTTCCTCTTGAAAAGAGAAGATGACTTTTGTTTTAATTCGTTCATGGGATGTGGGCTTCGCTGGCAAGGCCAGCATTTATTACCCATCTCTAATTGCCCTTGAGAAGATGGTTGTGAGCCACCTTCTTGAACCGCTGCAGTCCATGTGGTGGAGCGGTGCGGTCAGGGCGAAGGAGCGGCGAGAGATTGTAGCGGGTCATGATCGGGACCTAGGTGAGGCGTGAGTTTGGGGACCAGAAGAGGCGAGGGCCCAGGGGCAGCACGGGCAGTCCACACTGCGACATACGTGAGCATTAGGTCCGTGCAGCAGAGCTGGTCTCCAGTCGTTTGTACATGGGACGTGCTGGCAACAGAAGAATGACCATAATATGATAGAATGTTACATTAAGTTTGAAAGTGATTTTGTTAAATCCGAAACTGAGGTCTTAAATTTAAACAAATTTAGGTATGAGGGGTGAGTTGGCTAAGGTAGATTCGGAAACTACATTAAGAAGTATCAAGATAGATAAGCAATGGCTCGCTTTGAAGAATTAATACATAATTTGCAATAATTACATTCCTTTTAAGGCACAAGACCCCCACAGGAAAGGTGGTCCAACCGTGACTAAGAAGTGAAGTTAAAGATAGTTTTAGAACAAAGGAAGAAGCTTATAATGTTGCCAAAAAGAGCAGTAAGCCTGGGGATTGGGAGCATTTTAGAATTCAGCAAAGGAGGACCAAGAAACTGATCAAGAAAGGGGAAATAGAAAATGAGCGTAAACTAGCGAGAGACATAAAAACAGACTGTAAAGTCAGTCGAGGTGGCGGGAGCTCGGAGCAGCACGAGTCCGGGGTCGGCGAGAGGCCTATAAAGGCCAGCGGGAGTCGAGCAGTTCGAGCAGTCAGTCGAGGAGGCGGGAGCTCGGAGCAGCGCGAGTCCGGGGTCGGCGTGAGGCGTGCCGGTGCAGCTACAGGGAGAAGGCAAAGAAAGAAACAAAGGTGACGTCACAGCCTAGGGGGTAAGTGATTGGCTGGTGATTGGTGAGTTCTTTTTCTTCTTATATTAGTCAGTAACTTTTAACATTGTTGTTGCCAATTTAAGTGTATCTAAGGGTTCAGTCATGGCAGGAGAGCTCGGTCGGGTGTTATGCTCCTCCTGTACCATGTGGGAACTCGGGGACGCTTCTGGTGTCCATGACGACTACGTGTGCGGGAAGTGTATCCACCTCAAGCTCCTGACGGTCCGGGTTACGGAATTGGAGCTGAGGGTGGATTCACTCTGGAGCATCCACGATGCTGAGAACGACGTGAGTATCACGTGTAGTGAGTTGGTCTTACCGCAGGGAAAGGGTCCACAGCCAGATAGGGAATGGAAGACCAGCAGGAAGAGTAGTGCAAGGAAGGTAGTGCAGGGGTCCCCTGTGGTCATCCCCCTGCAAAACAGATACACCGTTTTGAGTACTGTTGAGGGGAATGACTCATCAGGGGAGGGCAGCAGCAGCCAAGTTCATGGCACCGTGGCTGGCTCTGCTGCACAGGAGGGCAAGAAAAAGAGTGGGAGAGCAATAGTGATAGGGGATTCAATGGTGAGGGGAATAGATAGGTGTTTCTGCGGCCGCGACCGAGACTCCAGGATGGTATGTTGCCTCCCTGGTGCAAGGGTCAAGGATATCTCGGAGCGGGTGCAGGACATTCTGAAATGGGAGGGAGAACAGCCAGTTGTCGTGGTGCACATTGGTACCAACGACATAGGTAAAAAAAGGGATGAGGTCCTACGAAACGAATTTAAGGAGCTAGGAGCTAAATTAAAAAGTTGGACCTCAAAAGTAGTAATCTCGGGATTGCTACCAGTGCCACGTGATAGTCAGAGTAGGAATCGCAGGATAGCGCAGATGAATACGTGGCTTGAGCAGTGGTGCAGTAGGGAGGGATTCAAATTCCTGGGGCATTGGGACCGGTTCTGGGGGAGGTGGGACCAGTACAAACCGGACAGTCTGCACCTGGGCAGGACCGGAACCAATGTCCTAGGGGGAGTGTTTGCTAGTGCTGTTGGGAAGGATTTAAACTAATATGGCAGGGGGATGGGAACCAATGCAGGGAAACAGAGGGAAACAAAAAGGAGGCAAAAGCAAAAGATAGAAAGGAGATGAGGAAAAGTGGAGGGCAGAGAAACCCAAGGCAAAGAACAAAAAGGGCCACTGTACAGCAAAATTCTAAAAGGACAAAGGGTGTTAAAAAAAAACAAGCCTGAAGGCTTTGTGTCTTAATGCAAGGAGTATCCACAATAAGGTGGATGAATTAATTGTGCTAATAGATGTTAACAAATATGATGTGATTGGGATTACGGAGACGTGGCTCCAGGATGATCAGGGCTGGGAACTCAACATTCAGGGGTATTCAACATTCAGGAAGGATAGAATAAAAGGAAAAGGAGGTGGGGTAGCATTGCTGGTTAAAGAGGAGATTAATGCAATAGTTAGGAAAGACATTAGCTTGGATGATGTGGAATCTATATGGGTAGAGCTGCAGAACACCAAAGGGCAAAAAACGTTAGTAGGAGTTGTGTACAGACCTCCAAACAGTAATAGGGATGTTGGGGAGGGAATCAAACAGGAAATTAGGGGTGCATGCAATAAAGGTGTATCAGTTATAATGGGTGACTTTAATATGCACATAGATTGGGCTAGCCAAACTAGAAGCAATACGGTGGATGAGGATTTTCTGGAGTGCATAAGGGATGGTTTTCTAGACCAATATGTTGAGGAACCAACTAGGGGGGACGCCATCTTAGACTGGGTGTTGTGTAATGAGAGAGGATTAATTAGCAATCTCATTGTGCGAGGTCCCTTGGGGAAGAGTGACCATAATATGGTGGAATTCTGCATTAGGATGGAGAATGAAACAGTAAATTCAGAGACCATGGTCCAGAACTTAAAGAAGGGTAACTTTGAAGGTATGAGACGTGAATTGGCTAGGATAGATTGACGAATGATACTTAGGGGGTTGACTGTGGATGGCCAATGGCAGACATTTAGAGACCGCATGGATGAATTACAACAATTGTACATTTCTGTCTGGCGTAAAAATAAAAAAGGGAAGGTGGCTCAACCGTGGCTATCTAGGGAAATCAGGGATAGTATTAAAGCCAAGGAAGTGGCATACAAATTGGCCAGAAATAGCAGCGAACCTGGGGACTGGGAGAAATTTAGAACTCAGCAGAGGAGGACAAAGGGTTTGATTTGGGCAGGGAAAATGGAGTACGAGAAGAAGCTTGCAGGGAACATTAAGGCGGATTACAAAAGTTTCAAAAGGTATGTAAAGAGAAAAAGGTTAGTAAAGACAAACGTAGGTCCCCTGCAGTCAGAATCAGGGGAAGTCATAACGGGGAACAAAGAAATGGCAGACCAATTGAACAAGTACTTTGGTTCGGTATTCACTAAGGAGGATACAAACAACCTTCCGGATATAAAAGGGGTCAGAGGGTCTAGTAAGGAGGGGGAACTGAGGGAAATCTTTATTAGTCGGGAAATTGTGTTGGGGAAATTGATGGGATTGAAGGCCGATAAATCCCCAGGGCCTGATGGACTGCATCCCAGAGTACTTAAGAAGGTGGCCTTGGAAATAGCGGATGCATTGACAGTCATTTTGCAACATTCCATTGACTCTGGATCAGTTCCTATGGAGTGGAGGGTAGCCAATGTAACCCCACTTTTTAAAAAAGGAGGGAGAGAGAAAACAGGGAATTATAGACCAGTCAGCCTGACATCGGTAGTGGGTAAAATGATGGAATCAATTATTAAGGATGTCATAGCAGTGCATCTGGAAAATGGTGACATGATAGGTCCAAGTCAGCATGGATTTGTGAAAGGGAAATCATGCTTGACAAATCTTCTGGAATTTTTTGAGGATGTTTCCAGTAAAGTGGACAAAGGAGAACCAGTTGATGTGGTATATTTGGACTTTCAGAAGGCTTTCGACAAGGTCCCACACAAGAGATTAATGTGCAAAGTTAAAGCACATGGGATTGGGGGTAGTGTGCTGACGTGGATTGAGAACTGGTTGTCAGACAGGAAGCAAAGAGTAGGAGTAAACGGGTACTTTTCAGAATGGCAGGCAGTGACTAGTGGGGTGCCGCAAGGTTCTGTGCTGGGGCCCCAGCTGTTTACATTGTACATTAATGATTTAGACGAGGAGATTAAATGCAGTATCTCCAAATTTGCGGATGGCACTAAGTTGGGTGGCAGTGTGAGCTGCGAGGAGGATGCTATTAGGCTGCAGAGTGACTTGGATAGGTTAGGTGAGTGGGCAAATGCATGGCAGATGAAGTATAATGTGGATAAATGTGAGGTTATCCACTTTGGTGGTAAAAACAGAGAGACAGACTATTATCTGAGTGGTGACAGATTAGGAAAAGGGAAGGTGCAACGAGACCTGGGTGTCATGGTCCATCAGTCATTGAATGTTAGCATGCAGGTGCAGCAGGCGGTTAAGAAAGCAAATGGCATGTTGGCCTTCATAGCGAGGGGATTTGAATACAGGGGCAGGGAGGTGTTGCTACAGTTGTACAGAGCCTTGGTGAGGCCACACCTGGAGTATTGTGTACAGTTTTGGTCTCCTAACTTGAGGAAGGACATTCTTGCTATTGAGGGAGTGCAGCGAAGATTCACCAGACTGATTGCCGGGATGGCGGGACTGACCTATCAAGAAAGACTGGATCAACTGGGCTTGTATTCACTGGAGTTCAGAAGAATGAGAGGGGACCTCATGGAAACGTTTAAAATTCTGACGGGTTTAGACAGGTTAGATGCAGGAAGAATGTTCCCAATGTTGGGGAAGTTCAGAACCAGGGGTCACAGTCTGAGGATAAGGGGTAAGCCATTTAGGACCGAGATGAGGAGAAACTTCTTCACCCAGAGAGTGGTGAACCTGTGGAATTCTCTACCATAGAAAGTAGTTGAGGCCAATTCACTAAATATATTCAAAAGGGAGTTAGATGAAGTCCTTACTACTCGGGGGATCAAGGGTTATGGCGAGAAAGCAGGAATGGGGTACTGAAGTTTCATGTTCAGCCATGAACTCATTGAATGGCGGTGCAGGCTAGAAGGGCTGAATGGCCTGCTCCTGCACCTATTTTCTATGTCTATGTTTCTAAATCCTTTTGTAGGTATGTTAAAAAGGAAAAATTAGCAAAAGTAAATGTGAGTCCTCTACAGGCTGAGAAATTATAATGCGGAACAAGGAAATGGCAAAGAAATTAAACAAATACTTTGGGCGAAAAATTGTGGTTGGAAGCTTCTTTTGGGTGAACGCATCTGACCAGAATTTTTAAAAAAATTGCCTGGTAGTCTCAGAGGAACATAGTTTGTGGTCGGAGTCCGAGTTTCATAGTGCAGTGTACAGGAACATGTCTTCCAGTTATGTATTTGTATCCTAGGATCACGTGGACCCGGACCATCAATGGACATCGAGTATTCTCATTGATAATAATGGGAGCTCTGGTTGTATGAGCTCCCATTGCTTTCAACAACAACAACTTTATTTATATAGTGCTTTTAACGTAGTAAAATGTCCCAAGGCACTTCAGTGTTATAAGACAAAGCAAATAAATTTGACACCGAGCCACATAAGAAGATTTACAAGAGTAGCTTTAAGGGGCATCTTAAAGGGGGAAAGAAATGTCCAGAGGCAGAGAGGTTTAGGGAGGGAGTTCCAGAGCTTAGGGCCCAGGCAGCTGAAGGCATAGCCACCGATGTTGAACAGTTCTAATCAGGAATGCTCAAGAGGGCCAATTTTGAGGAACGCAGACATCACGTGGCATTGTGAGGCTGAAAGAGATTAGAGATTGGAAGGGGTGAGGCCATAGAGGGATTTGTAAACAAGGATGAGAATTTTGAAATCGAGGCATTGCTTAACTGGGAGCCAATGTCGGTCAGCGAGCACAGGGGTGATGGGTGATCGGGACTTGGTGCAAGTTAGGACATGGACTGCCGAGTTTTGGATGACCTCAAATTTACATAAGAACATAAGAAATAGGAGCAAAAGTATGGCCATACGGCCCCTCGAGCCTGCTCCGCCATTTAATACGATCATGGCTGATCTGATCATGGACTCTAGTCTAATTCCCTGCCCGCTCCCCATAACCCCTTATTCCCTTCTCGGTTAAGAAACTGTCGATCTCTGTTTTAAATTTATTCAATGTCCCAGCTTTCACAGCTCTCTGAGGCAGTGAATTCCACAGATTTACAACCCTCAGAGAAGAAATTTCTCCTCATCTCTGTTTTAAATGGGTGGCCCCTTACTCTAAGATTATGCCCCCTAGTTCTAGTCTCCCCTATCAGTGGAAACATCCTCTCTGCATCCATCTTGTCAAGCCCCTCATAATCTTATACGTTTCGATAAGATCACCTCTCAATCTTCTGACTTCCAATGAGTCGAGGCTCAACCTACTCATTCTTTCCTCATAAGTCAACCCCCTCATCTCCGGAATCAACCTCGTGAATCTTCTCTGAACAGCCTCCAAAGCAAGTATATCCTTTTATAAATAAGGAAACCAAAACTATATGCAGTATTCCAGGTGTGGCCTCACCAATACCCTGTAGAACTGTAGCAAGACTTCTCTACTTTTATACTCCATCCCCTTTGCAATAAAGGCCAAGATTCCATTGGCCTACCTGATCACTTGCTGTACCTGCATACTAACCTTTTGTGTTTCATGCACAAGTACCCCCAGGTCCTGCTGTACTGCAGCAGTTTGCAATTTTTCTCCATTTATAAAATAACTTGCTCTTTGATTTTTTTTTTCTGCCAAAGTGCATGACTTCACAATTTCCAACATTATACTCCATCTGCCAAATTTTTGCCCACTCACGTTTCCTGTCTATGTCCTTTTGCAGATTTTTTGTGTCCTCCTCACACATTGCTTTTCCCTCCCATCTTTGTATCATCAGCAAACTTGGCTACATTACACTTGGTCCTTTCTTCCAAGTTAATATAGATTGTAAATAGTTGGGGTCCCAGCACTGATCCCTGCGGCACGCCACTGGTTACTGATTGCCAACCAGAGCATGAACCATTTATCCCGACTCTCTGTTTTCTGTTAGTTAGCCAAGCCTCTATCCATGCTAATATATTACCCCAACCCTGTGAACTTTTATCTTATGCAGTAATGTTTTATGTGGCACCTTGTCAAATGCCTTCTGGAAGTCCAAATACATCACATCCACTGGTTCCCCTTAATCCACCCTTCTCGTTACATCCTCAAAGAATTCTAGCAAATTTGTCAAACATTACATTCCCTTCATATGTGCAAATATGTTTGATTAACGTGAAAATATAAATTGTGTTCACCGCCCCACCAACCTCTCTTTGTCTGTCTCTCTCTCCTCCTAAACTGAGGGACATTTAACAGTGATCTATCCATCCCATCCTCATCACCCAGAGATGGCTATCAGAGTGAGCGGCAGAGAGACAGGCATAGTATCAGTCTTAAACACCCTAACTGTCTGCATATTAGGGTCAATACTAGTATCACACATTCATGTATAACACCAGTGGGGGGAGAGAGACACACACATTATCAGTCTTACACTTGGCATCAGTGTCTCCATATTACGCTCAGTAACAGTGCCACACTGTCATGTGTAGCACCAGAGAGAGAAACAGTGTCTGACATATCAAGAAAGACTGGATCAACTGGGCTTGTATTCACTGGAATTCAGAAGATTGAGAGGGGATCTCCTAGAAACGTTTAAAATTCTGATGGGTTTAGACAGGTTAGATGCAGGAAGAATGTTCCCAATGTTGGGGAAGCCCAGAACCAGGGGTTACAGTCTAAGGATAAGGGGTAAGCCATTTAGGACCGAGATGAGGAGAAACTTCTTCACCCAGAGAGTGGTGAACTTGTGGAATTCTCTACCACAGAAAGTTGTTGAGGCCAATTCACTAAATATATTCAAAAAGGAGTTAGATGTAGTCCTTACTACTAGGGGGATCAAGGGGTATGGCGAGAAAACAGGAATGGGGTACTGAAGTTGCATGTTCAGTCATGAACTCATTGAATGGCGGTGCAGGCTTGAAGGGCCGAATGGCCTACTCCTGCACCTATTTTCTATGTTTCTATGTGCCAGTGTTGTACTCACAAGTGTGTCCACATCACGTGAAATAACAGTATCCCGCCTTCACAAACAGTACGAGCGCGAGAGAGAGCCATGCACAGTATCAGTTCCAGACTGACCTGTGAAGTCTGCTTTTATCCTTGGGGGGGACAGAAGTTAAAGTCTCTCTCTGATATTGTACCACAGACAGACATACTATTAATCCCACACTGCGGGACAGTGTCAGAGAATGAGAGAAACAACGTCCCACATTTAACCCTCGCTTGCCTGTTGTACTCTCTGTAATCTTGCAGCTCAGGGCCGTTCGGTATTACTCTCAGTGACCGAGTGTTTCACTATGATTAAATTTACAGCACGGAAGGAGGCCATTCGGCCCATCATGTCCGTGCTTGCTGACAGAGCTTTCCAGCCTGATCCCACTTTCCAGCTCTTGGATCGTAGACTTGTAGGTTACGGCACTTCAAGTGCATATCCAAGTACTTTTTAAATGCTATGAGGGTTTCTGCCTCTACTACCCTTTCAGCCAGTGAGTTTCAGACCCCCACCAACCTTGGTGAAAATATTTCTCCTCAAATCCCTAATAAACCTCCTACCACTTACTTTAAATCTATGCCCCTTGAGGGAAATAGGTCCTTCCTATCTGCTCTATCTAGGCCCCTCATAATTTTATACACCTCAATTAGGTCTCCTAAGCCTCCTCTGTTCCAAAGAAAACAACCCCAGCCTATCCCAATCTTTCCTCATAGCTAAAATTCTCCAGTCCAGGCAACATCCTCGTAAATTTCCTCTACCCTCTCTGGGGCAGTCACATCTTTCCTGTACTGTGGTGACCAGAACTGCACGCAGTACTCTTAACTGTGGCCTAAGTAGTTTTTTACATAGTTCAAGCATAACCTCCCTAATCTTCTATTCTATGCCTCGGCTAATAAAGGCAAGTATCCCGTATGCCTTCTTCACCACCTTATCTACCTGTCCTGCTACCTTCTGGAATCTGTGGACATGCACTCCAAGGTCCCTTTGTCCTCTCCACTTCTCAGTGTCCTACCATTTATTATGTATTCCATTTCCTTGTTAGCCCTCCCCAAATGCATTACCTCACACTTCTCCGGATTGAGTTCCATTTGGCACTGTTCTGCCCACCTGACCAGTCCATTGATACCTTCCTGCAGTCTACCGCTTCTTCATTATCAAGCACAGGGCCAATTTTTGTATCCTCTGCAAACTTCTTAATCATACCTCCTACATTCAAGTCCAAATCATTGATTATATATATATATATATCATATATATATATATCACAAAAAGCAAGGGACCAGCTACTGAGCCCTGCAGAAGCCCACTGGAAACTGCCCTGGGAGGGTGTCGAAGGAGATTTCCTCTATATATCTAAACCAGGCTGTAGTTGGCCTGGGAGTGTTTGATGGGGAGTATAACGGGAGCTTTACTCTATATATGTAGAGGGAACTTAATTCTGTACCTTGCCCGTGCTATATATGACCTGGGAATGTTTGATGGGACAGTGCAGAGGGAGCATTACTCTGTCACTAACCCGTGTTGTCTATGCCCTGGGAGTGATTGATGGGTCAGTGTGGAGGGAGCTTTACTCTGTATCTAATCCGTGCTGTACTACATGTCTTATTACATTAATATACTTGCCGAATTGGCATATAATGAATTTCAACACTGATAAATGAGGTATTGCATTTTGGTAACAGAAATAAGGAGGTCACATATTAGTTGGAAAACCAGAATCTAAATAGGGCAGAAGAGCAAAGTGATCTCGGAATACAAATGCAAAAATCACCAAAAGTAGCGACGTAGGTTAATAAGACTGTTAAAAAGGAGCAAACCAAGCACTCGGGTTTATTTCCAGGGGGATTGAATTGAAAAGTAGCTAAGTTATGCTGAACTTGTATCGAACCTCTGTTAGATCACATTTGGAGTACTGTGTACAATTGTGATCTTCATATTATAAAAAGGATATAGAGGGATTGGCGAGAGTGGAATTTAGATTTACAATTATGATACCAGAAATGCGAGGTTATGCCTATTAGGAAATGATGAACAGGCTGAGTCTCTTCCTCTTGAAAAGAGAATGTGACGTTTTTTTTAATTCGTTCATGGGATGTGGGCCTTGCTGGCAAGGCCAGCATTTATTACCCATCTCTTAATTGCCCTTGAGAAGATGGTCGTGAGCCACCTTCTTGAACCGCTGCAGTCCGTGTGGTGGAGCGGCGAGGGATATCACCGAGGCCCAGGAGAGGCGTGAGTTTAGGCCCCAGTGGCAGCAAGGGCCGTCCACACTGTGATATATGTGCGCATTAGGTCCGTGCAGCAGAGCTGGTCTCCAGTCGTTTTGGTTAATCCTTGCCACTGGACCAAGACCTGGCTCTGTCAAGCCCGTGTGGTGGCTGGTGTGCAATGGTCACCACACGTTAAAAAAAATCCACGCACAGGCATCTTCCACCCTTCAACATGTAGTACGGGACCTGGAATTTTAGGTCCTTCATTGAAACACCTGTGAACTTTTTGACGTGAAAGCAAGTCATCCTCGATTCGAGGGACTGCCTGTGATGATGGTGAGGGAGGAAGTGCCAGGATTTTGACCCAGCGATGAAGGAACGGTGATATTCTTACATATCAGGATGGTGTGTGACTTGGAGGGGAACGTGCTGGTGGTGGTGTTCCCATGTGCTTGCTGCCCTTGTCCTTCTAGATGGTAGAGGTCGAGGGTTTGGGAGGGGCTGCCGAAGAAGCACTCTCATATCTCCACCTGTTTCTTTCTCAATTTCTCTCTCTTCCCCCCCCCCCCCACCTTGTTCTCTCTCTCTCTCTCTCTAATTCACATTTGCTCTATTAAGAACATAAGAAATAGGAGCAGGAGTAGGCCATTTGGCCCCTCGAGCCTGCTCCGCCATTCAATAAGAGCTCGACCTCTCTCATTTCTCTCTGACTCACTGTCTCTCACTCTTTCCACCTTTCTAATCTCTGCTTCTCTGTCCCTCTTTCTGCTATGCTCTCAGTCTACCTCTCTCCGCCTCTTTCACCCATCTCTCTTCTCTCTACCTCATTCTCTTCTCTCTTGCCATCCCGGCCAATACCTTCTCTTCCTTTCCTCTCTTTCTCTGCCTCATTCTGTCTCTCCCACTCCCCCTTTTGGATTTAAGTCTCTCTCTGTCTTACTTACTTTGCTGTCTGTTTGATCTCACTCTATACAGCTCTCTCTCCCTTCTGTGTCAATCTTCCTCTCACTCATTCGCTCTCTCTCCCTACATGCGAATTGGAAGGTACCAAATATAACCCCACTATTTAAGAAAGGAGGGGAGAGAAAACAAAGAACCACAGACCAGTTAGCCTGACATCAGTAGTCAGAAAAATGCTAGAATCTATTATAAGGATGTGGTAACAGGGCACTATTAAAAATAATAATAGGATTGGGCAGAGTCAATACGGATTTATAAAACTGAAATCATGTTTGACAAATCTGTTAGTGTGTTTTGAGGTGGTAATTAGCAGAATAGATAAGGGGGGTACCAGTGGATATGGTGTATTTGGATTTTCAGAAGGCATTCTATAAGAGATAATTAAACAAAATTAGAGCTCATAGGATTGGGGGTAATATACTCACATGGATTGAGGATTGGTTCTCAAAGCATAAAATAGTAGAGGACAATATAAGCTTAAACCAGAATGAGTAATAGAATAGGTTAGATTGTAATGTGTGATGTTTATACCTATAATTATGAAACTATAAGAAATAACAACCAACAGCAGGCAGGGGAGTTTAAGGATAATGGGAAAATTACTGAAGAAAAGTAACTGCTGGGAACCAGGGAAAGTGTCCTTGTAAATCACAGATTAGAGAAGTTCCAGCTGTCTTTTCCCAGCTTCCTGCCCAAACCCAGCAGAGAAGACAAAGAGGAGTCCAGTGCCAGAGGTGGATCACTGCAGGGTATAAAAGTGAGGGGAGACTGATGTAAGGGGGTAATCGGGACTGGAGACACCGGTGATCAAGCTCAGGGTGCCCGAGGTTCCATCCAGCGGGCTGACCTTGTGTCATTTACTGTGGACACGAGCATGGATTAAGGATTGGTTAACGGACAGAAAACAGAGTAGGAATAAACGGGTAATTTTTGGGTTGGCAGGCTGTAACTCGTGGAGTGGTACCATAAGCATCAGGGCTTGGGCCCCAGCTATTCACAATCTATATCAATGATTTGGATGATATCCACATTTGCTGATGATACAAAGCTAGGTGGGAATGTAAGTTGTGAGGATGATGCAAAATGCAAAGAAACTTCAAAGGGCTAAGTGAGTGGGTAAGAAGATGGAAAATGGAATATAATGTGAAGTTATCCACTTTGGTAGGAAAAATAGAAAAGCAGAGTAGTTTGTAAATGCTGACAAATTGGAAAATGCTGTTGTTCAGAGAGTCCTGGGTGTCCATGTATATGAATCACTGAAAATTAACCTGCAGGTACAGGAAGCAATTAAAGAAAATGATTTGTTGACCTTTATTATAAGAGGATTTGAATATAAGAGTAAAGATGTCTGACTGCAATTACATACTGCCCTGGTGAGACCACATTTGGAGTATGTGTACAGTTTTGGTCTCCTTGCCTAAGAAAGGACATACTTGCCATTGAGAAACGAAGGTTCACCAGACTGATTCCTGGGGTAGTAGGACTGTCCTATGAGGAGAGATTGAGTAGACGAGGTCTATATTCTCTGTAGTTTAGAAGAATGAAAGGTGATCTAATTGAAACATGCACAATCCTTACAGGGCTTGACAGGGTTGATGCAGGAAGGATATTTTCTCTGGCTGGGAGTCTAGAACCAGGAGTCACAGTCTCAGAATAAGTGGTCGGCCATTTAGGACTGAGATGAAAATAAATAGGGTGGTGAATCTTTGGAAGTCTCTGCCCCAAAGGGCTATGGATGCTCAATCTTTGAGCATATTCAAGACAGAAGTTGATACACTTTTTTGAATATTAAGGGATGAAGGAATATGAGGAAAGTGGAGTTGAGGTAGAAGATCAGCTATGATATTGAATGGCGGATCAGGCTCGAGGGGTCGAATGGCCTGCTCCTATTTCTTGTGTTCTTATAACGCAACATAAATGGATTGGAGTCACTGTTAATCTAGTGGAAAACTTGCTTTAGGTTCTAACCTCTGCTGCACCTCTGACACAGTTGACTACTCCATCCTCCTCCAACACCTCTCCACCAGTGTCCAGCTCGGTGGGACTGCACTCGCCTGGTTCCATTCTTACCTATCTAATCGTAGCCAGAAAATATCGTGCAATGGCTTCTCTTCCCACTCCTGCATTGTTACCTCTGGTGTCCTTGTTTCCCTCTTATTTCTCATCTATATGCTGCCCCTTGGCGATATAATCTAAAAACCCGGAGTCAGTTTCTACATGTACACTGACGACACCCAGCTCCACCTCTCCCCCACTTGTCTCGACCCATGCTTGGTATCTAAATTGTCAGATTGCTTGTCCAACATCCAGTACTGGATGAGCAGAAATTTTCTCCAATTAAATATTGGGAAGACCGAAGCCAATATCTTTGGTCCCCGCCATAAATTGCGGTCCCTAACCACAGACTCCATCCCTCTCCCTAGCATCAATCTGAGGGAGAACAAGATTGCTCACAACCTAGGTGTCATATTTGACCCTGAAATGAGTTTCCAGCCACATATCCGTGGCATAACTGAAACCGCCTTTTTCCACCTCCGTAACATTACCCACCTCCGCCCCTGCCTCAGCTCTTGTGCTGCTGAAACCCTCATCCATGCCTTTGTTACCTCTAGACTTGACTACTCCAATTCACTCCTGGCCGGCCTTCCACATTCCTCACTACGTAAACTTGAAGTCATCCAAATCTCAGCAGCCCATGTACTAACCCACATCAAGTCAAGATCACCCGTCACTCCTGTGCTTTCTGACCCACATTGGCTCCCAGTTAAACAAAGCCTCGATTTCAAAATTCTCATCCTTGTTTACAAATCATTCCGTGGTCTTGCTCCTCCCTATCTCTGTAATCTTTTTCTGCCTCACAACCCCACAAGATGTCTTGCTCCTCAAATTCTGGCCTCTTGAACATCCCTCATTATAACTGCTCAACCACCATTTTCCAATCCTCTCTGGCTTTAGATATGGTGCTGGAGGACTACTAATGTGGTACTTTTGTTTAAGAAGTGAGAAAGGGATAGACCGAGTAATTACAAACCAGTCAGCCCAACCTCAGTGGTAGGAAAATTATTGGAAAAAATCCTGAAGGACAGGATAAATCTTCACTTAGAAAGACACAGATTAATCAAGGACAGTCAGCACGGATTTGTTAAGGGAAGGTCGTGTCTAACTAACTTGATTGAATTTTTCGAGGAGGTAATAGGAGGGTTGCTAAGGGCCAAGCATATGATGTTGTGTATATATCTTTTAGCAAAGCTTTTGATAAGGTCCCACATGGCAGACTGGTCACAAAAGTAAAAACCCATGGGATCCAGGGCAAAGTGGTAAGTTGGATCCAAAATTGGCTCAGAGGCAGGACGCAAAGGGTAATGGTTGATGGATGTTTTTGTGACTGGAAGGATGTTACCAGTGGGGTTCCGCAGGGCTCAGTACCAGGTCCCTTGCTTTTTGTGATATTCATTAATGATCTAGACTTGAATATCGGGGGTATGATTAGGAAGTTTGCAGATGATACTAAAATCGGCTGTGTGTTTGATAATGAAGAAAGCTGCGGGCTGCAGGAAGATATCAATCAACTGGTCAAAACACTGGCAAATGAAATTTAATCCAGAGAGGTGTGAGGAAATGCATGTGGGGAGGGCTGACAAGGAAAGGGAATACACATTCAATGGTAGGACACTGAGAAGTGTAGAGGAACAAAGAGACCTTGGAATGCATGTCTCAGTACAGGTAGCTAAGGTGGTTAAGAATGCATACGGAATGCTTGCCTTTATTCGCCAAAGCACAGAATACAAGAGCAGGGGTTTATACTTGAACTGTTTTTTAAAAAAAACCTGGTTAGGCCACAGCTGGAGCACTGCGTGCAGTTCTGGTCACAGTATTACAGGAAGGACGTGATTGCACTGGAGAGGGTACAATGGAGATTTACGAGGATGTTGCTGGGAGTGGAGAATCTTAGCTATGAGGACAGATTGGATAGGCTGGATTTGTTTTCATTGGAACAGAGACTGAGAGGAGACCTCATTGAGGTGTATAAAATTATGAGGGGCCTAGATATAGTGGATAGAAAGGGTCTAGTTCCATTAGCAGAGTGGTCAACAACCCGGGGGCATAAATTTAAAGTAATTGGTAGAAGGTTTGGAGGGGATTTGAGGGGAAATTTCTTCACGCAGAGTGTTGTGGGAGTCTGGAACTCTGCCTGAAAGGGTGGAAGAGCCAGAAACCCTCACCACATTAAAAAAAAAGTACTTGGATGTGCACTTGAAGTGTCATAACCTGCAGGGTTATGGACCTAGAGCTGAAAAGTGGGATTAGGCTGGATAGCCTCTTGTTGGCTGGCATGGAAACGATGGGCCAAAATGTGCTTCCGTGCTGTAAACTTCTATGATTATATTTCCAATATAAATAGCTGTGACGTGGTGCATTTTGGTAGGTGGAATAAGGAGGCCACGTACTCAGTGTCAGCTGTGGCTCAGTGAGTAGCACTCTCACCTGAGTTGTAAAATTGTGGGTTCAATTCCCACACCAGGGATTTGAGCACAAAACCTCGGCTGACAATCCGGTGCAGTGCTGAGGGAGTGCCGTCTTTCAGAAGTGATAAACCGCAGCCCAATCTGCTCCCTCAGGTGTATGTAAAAGGTCCCATGGAGTGGAGGGTAGCCAATGTAACCCCACTTTTTAAAAAAGGAGGGAGAGAGAAAACAGGGAATTACAGACCGGTCAGCCTGACATCGGTAGTGGGTAAAATGATGGAATCAATTATTAAGGATGTCATCGCAGTGCATTTGGAAAGAGGTAATATGATAGGTCCAAGTCAGCATGGATTTGTGAAAGGGAAATCATGCTTGACAAATCTTCTGGAATTTTTTGAGGATGTTTCCAGTAAAGTGGACAAGGGAGAACCAGTTGATGTGGTATATTTGGACTTTCAGAAGGCTTTCGACAAGGTCCCACACAAGAGATTAATGTGCAAAGTTAAAGCACATGGGATTGGGGGTAGTGTGCTGACATAGATTGAGAACTGGTTGTCAGACAGGAAGCAAAGAGTAGGAGTAAATGGGGACTTTTCAGAATGGCAGGCAGTGACTAGTGGGGTACCGCAAGGTTCTGTGCTGGGGCCCCAGCTGTTTACACTGTACATTAATGATTTAGACGAGGGGATTAAATGTAGTATCTCCAAATTTGCGGATGACACTAAGTTGGGTGGCAGTGTGAGCTGCAAGGAGGATTCTATGAGGCTGCAGAGCGACTTGGATAGGTTAGGTGAGTGGGCAAATGCATGGCAGATGAAGTATAATGTGGATAAATATGAGGTTATCCACTTTGGTGGTAAAAACAGAGAGACAGACTATTATCTGAATGGTGACAGATTAGGAAAAGGGCAGGTGCAAAGAGACCTGGGTGTCATGGTACATCAGTCATTGAAGGTTGGCATGCAGGTACAGCAGGCGGTTAAGAAAGCAAATGGCATGTTGGCCTTCATAGCGAGGGGATTTGAGTACAAGGGCAGGGAGGTGTTGCTACAATTGTACAGGGTCTTGGTGAGGCCACACCTGGAGTATTGTGTACAGTTTTGGTCTCCTAACCTGAGGAAGGACATTCTTGCTATTGAGGGAGTGCAGCGAAGGTTCACCAGACTGATTCCCGGGATGGCGGGACTGACCTATCAAGAA
Source organism: Pristiophorus japonicus (assembly GCF_044704955.1). Classification (NCBI taxonomy): domain Eukaryota; kingdom Metazoa; phylum Chordata; class Chondrichthyes; family Pristiophoridae; genus Pristiophorus; species Pristiophorus japonicus. The sequence goes on from NC_091985.1 coordinate 207,103,555, forward strand.
AGACTGGATCAACTGGGCTTGTATTCACTGGAGTTCAGAAGAATGAGAGGGGACCTCATAGAAACGTTTAAAATTCTGACGGGGTTAGACAGGTTAGATGCAGGAAGAATGTTCCCAATGTTGGGGAAGTCCAGAACCAGGGGACACAGTCTAAGGATAAGGGGGAAGCCATTTAGGACCGAGATGAGGAGGAATTTCTTCACCCAGAGATTGGTGAACCTGTGGAATTCTCTACCACAGAAAGTTGTTGAGGCCAATTCACTAAATATATTCAAAAAGGAGTTAGATGAAGTCCTTACTACTAGGGGAATCAAGGGGTATGGTGAGAAAGCAGGAATGGGGTACTGAAGTTGCATGTTCAGCCATGAACTCATTGAATGGCGGTGCAGGCTAGAATGGCCGAATGGCCTACTCCTGCACCTATTTTCTATGTTTCTATGTTTCTAACACTATTTCGAGGAAGAGCAGAGGAGTTATTCCCAGTCTCCTGGCTAATACTTATCCTTCAACATTACAAAAACAGATTGTCTGGTCGTTATCCCTAGAGGATGAGACTGAGGAATTAATAATGGAGAACAGGGAAATCGCAGAGACATTGAACAAATATTTTGTATCGGTCTTCACGGTAGAAGACACGAAAAACATCCCAATAGTGGATAATCAAAGGGCTATAGGGAGGGAGGAACTTAATACAATCACTATCACTAATGAAGTAGTGCTCAATAAAATAATGGGACTAAAGGTGGACAAGTCCCCAGGACCTGATGTCTTACATCCTGGGGTCTTAAAAGAGGTGACTGCAGAGATAGTGGATGCATTGTTTGTAATCTACCAACATTCCCTGGATTCTGGGGTGGTCCCAGTAGATTGGAAAACCGCAACTGTAACGCCCCTATTTAAAAAAAAAGACAGACAAAAAGCAGGAAACTATAGACCAGTTAGCCTAACATCTGTCGTTGGGAAAATGCTCGAGTCCATTATTAAGGAAGCAGTAGTGGGATATTTGGAAAAGCATAATTCAATCAAACAGAGTCAGCATGGTTTTATGAAAGGAAAATCATGTTTGACAAATTTGCTGGAATTCTTTGAGGATGTAATGAGCAGGTTGGATAAGGGGGAAGCAGTGGATGTGGTTTATTTGGATTTCCAGAAGGCATTCGATAAGGTGCCAGATAAAAGATTACTGCACAAGATAAATGTTCACTGGATAGGGGGTAATATATTAGCATGGAAAGAGGATTAGCTAATTAACAGAAAACAGAGGGTCGGGATAAATGGATAATTTTCCGGTTGGCAAACAGTGACTAGTGAGGTGCCACAGGAATTGGTGCTAGGTCCTCAACTATTTACAATCTATATTAATGACTTGGATAAATGGACCGAGTGTAAGGTAGCCAAGTTTGCTGATGATACATAGATGGATGGGAAAGCAAATTGTGAGGAGAACACAAAAAATCTGCAGAGGGATATAGACAGGCTAAGTGAATGGGCATAAAATCTGACAGATGGAGTATAATGTGGGAAAATGTGAGGTTATCCACTTTGGCAGTAAAAATAGAAAAGGAAATTACAATTTAAATGGAGAAAAATTGCAAAGTGTTACAGTACAGAGGGACCTGGGGGTCCTTGTGCATGAAACACAAAATGTTAACATGCATGTACAGCCAGTAATCGGGAAGTCTCATGAAATGTTGGCCTTTATTACAAGGGGGATAGAGTATAAAAGCAGAGAAGTCCTGCTCCAACTGTACAGGGTATTGGTGAGGCCACACATGGAGTACTGTGTACAGTTTTGGTCTCCGTATTTAAGTAAGGATATACTTGCATTGGAGGAAGTTCAGAGAAGGTACACTAGGTTGATTCTGGAGATGAGAGATTGACTTATGAAGATAGGTTGGGCCTATACTCATTGGAGTTCAGAAGAATGAGAGGTGATCTTATTGAAACATATAAGATAATGAGGGGGCTCGACAAGGTGGATGCAGAGAGGATATTTCCACTCATTGAGGAAATTAAAACTAGGGGACATAGTCTTAGAATAAAGGGCCGCCCATTTAAAACTGAGGTGAGAAATTTCTTCTCTGAGGGTTATAAATCTATGGAATTCTCTGCCCCAGTGAGCTGTCGAGGTTGGGTCTTTGAATATATTTAAGGCGGAGATAGACAGATTTTTGAGTGATAAGGGAATACAAGGTGATGGGGAGTGGGCAGGGAAGTGGAACTGAGTCCATGATCAGATCAACCATGATCTTATTAAATGGTCCTCTCCTGCTCCTATTTCTTATGTTCTTATCACATTGCTGTTTGTGGGAGCTTGTTGTGTGCAAATTGGCTGTTGCATTTCCCACATTCCAACAGTGTCTACACTCCAAAAGTACTTCATTTGCTTTAAAGCGTTTTGAAATGTTTGGTGGTCGTGAAAGGTGCAATATAAATGCAAGTCTCCCATTTTTGGAAAAAAAGTGTCTAAATGCTGTTGAGGAGCAAAGAGAGCTTGGGCAGGGGGGGCAATTATTTGGGCTGGAGGACCACTTAACAAAGTTTTGGTGAGCTGTTGAGTGCCGCCCACCAATATTCCACCAATCGCTGGGCCCCACACAGACCGATCCCCAGCTCCTGCCACTGGAAGAGACACTGCGCATGTGCAGCTGCATCGTGCCTGGCTGTGCAGCAAATTTAAAGGGACCGTGCGCAAAAATTTTAGAACATTGCATAAACATAAATTCATGTAGTAGTCATGCTATCTTACATACACAACATGTATCTGATACTGCTTAGAAATGAATCAAAGATAAATGTTGAAAATGTTGTGGTATCTTCTGGTCTCTGTAAATCAGTGCTGTGAAATAGAATTGTACCCTCTTCAGAGTCTGTGTCAGCATCAATGTCCCACCTCAGTCATCATTATGTCCCTCTGCAAAGATTACTAATGCCGTCCCAATTGGTGCGAGATGAGAACTCCCCTGCCATTGTACCGGGAGAGGAAAGATGCAGCACCAGTCACCCTCTTCGGTAAAAGATTTGTGGAGATGAGCAGCCATGACTCCGCTCTAAATTGGATAGGGCATATTCTAGTACGCACTGCATTCTGGGTACCGACATCTGCCATTGGAGTCTAGAATTACGGAACGGGCCAGAGAGAATCGCTTTGGCGATTTATTAATTTGAATTTATTACTATGTTTTTTTCCTTGGCTGCAGTTCAGATCTGTCTCTGGCCTATGAGAAGTGAAAGTGGAAAGACGAATGTGCAGCTCGAGCTCCGGCTCGCGTTCGATTTCTGTCCCATCCAGCGGGCCGGATAGAATGTCTTGGCAGGCCGAATATGGTCCATGGGCCATATTTTGCCCACCAGTGATCTAGGGGGACAGATGCACAAATCATTAAAAGCAATGGAAATGTAAATAAAGCACTGGGTCTCATTTCTCGAGTAAGATAATTGCAAAGCAGAGAAGTTTTGTGAAACGTATATAGAACCTTGATTAGACCACACTTGGAATACTGTGTTCAGTTTTGGTCTCCATATTATGAAAAAGATATACAGGCACTGTGGCTGTTGCAAAAAAGATTTCCAAGGATGACACCAGAAGTGAGAGGTTATAAGTATCCAGAATGGCTGAATATGCTGGGGCTCTTTCTCTAGAAAAGAGAAGGCTCATAGAGATCTTTATAATTATGTAGCTGTTTGTTGGGGTCGATGTAGAGAAGATGTTATCACTTGTGGGGAGTCCAAAACTAGGGACATAAATATAAGATAGTCACTAATAAATCCAATAAGGAATTCAGGAGAAACCTCTTTACCCAGAGAGTGGTTAGAATGTAGAGCTTGCTAGCACATGGAGTTAAGGTGAATAGCAGAGTGCCTTTAAGGGGAAGCTAGATACGTACATGAGGGAGAAAGGAATAGAAGGATATGATAGGATGAGGTGAACTAAGGTGAGAGAATGCTTGTGTGTATAAACAGAGTCATGAACATGTTGCGCCGAATGGCCTGTTTCTGTGCAGTAAATACTATGTAATTCTGTAGTGAATTCTGAAAAGACATGGTACAGCACTCGAAACAATCTTCAGCAATGGGCTGGGTGTCACGGAGGGTCAAAACGCTGAGCTTTCACTCCTACCAATCTGAAGGACTTGTGTAAAATGAATGTGGGGAGTTCAAACACAGTCCTTGGTGAGAGGTCAGATTTGTACCAAACCAGGCCCAAAATCGGCTGATGGACTGACGAACAAGTGCCTTTAAAAGTCTGCTTAAACCCTTTCAGTCCACCTACACCCTTAACCCATGTGTGTGTTTCAGCATGTCTGTGTGTGTGTGTGTGTGTGTGTTTGTCTTTGTGTGTCAATACACAGACACACAGAACCTAACCTAACAAAAATCAGTCAGTCTGAGTCTTGAACGTTTCAGTTGAGCTCCAGCTTTTTGGGGGAGAGATTTCCAGATTTCTACTAACCTTTGTGTGAAAAAGTGCCTCCTGGCCTCACCCCTGAACGGCCTAGCTTTAACTTTTAAGTTTATTCCCCTTGTTCTGGATCTCCCACCAGATGAAATAGTATCTCTCTATCATCTTAAACATGTCAATGATATCATCCTTCATTTTCTATCCTCAAGGAAGTAAAAGACTTGTCTATGCCACCTGTCCTCATAAATTAACCCTTTTAGCCCCGGTATCAATCTGCTGAATCTGTGCTGCACCCCCGCCAAAGCTAATACATAATTCATGAGGTCCAGAACTGAACACAATTCTCTCGATGGGCTCTTCCTTTGCATGATTTATTTTGCGCGGATGCAATTCATCCAGTCCTGAGGATTTATCGTTTCTACGTTTTCCTAGTTTATAAATTCAGGAACAGAAATGGTTTGGAGTAGGGCTGGGGACAGAGTGACAGTAGTAATGCCAAGATAATGTAGAGGGTGCTCAGTATTGTATGTGCCCTTGGAGTGCTTGATGGTGACACTGGAGATAAAGTGGAGGAACGAACATTGGAACAGGAACAGGCCATTCAGCTCCTCGAGCCTGTTCCCCCATTCAGTGAGATGATGGCTGATCTGCGACCTTACTCCATATACCCGCCTTTGACCAGATCCTTTAATACCTTTAGTTAACAAACAGCTATCAATCTCCAATTTAAAATTAACAACTGACCTAGCATCAATTGGTGTTTGAGGAAGCAAGTTCCAAACTTCTACCACCCATTATATATAAATGTGTTTCCTCATTTCACTGCTAAAAGTTCTGGCTCTAATTTTTAGACTATGCCCCGAGTCCGAGAATCCCCAACCAGCGGAAATAGTTTCTCTCTATCTACCCCATCTGTTCCGCTTAATATCTTAAACTTCGATCAGATCAGCCCTTAACCTAAATTCTAGTGAATACAGTCCTAATTTGTGTAATTTTTCCTCATACCTTAAACCTTGGCGTGAGTATCATTCTGGTAAATCTGCGCTGCACTCGCTCCAAGGCCAATATAACCTTCCTAAGGCATGGTGCCCAGAACTGCTCTCAGTGCTCCAGGTGTTGGCTAACCAGGGCTTTGTATAGCTGCAGCATAACTTCTACCCCCTAGTATTCTAGTGCTCGAGATGTAAAAACCAGCGTTCCATTAGCCTTTCTGATTATTTTCTGTACTTGTTCATGACATTTTAATGATCTATGTTCCTCGACTCCCAAGTCTCTGTGGACCTCCACTGTTTTTAGCTTTCCACCATTTACAATGTACCCTCTTGTATCTTTTTTATGTCCAAAGTGTCTACATTGAAATCGATTTGACGCAGTTTTGCCCATTAACTTAATCTATCGCTATCCCTTTGTAATTTGATGCTTTCAACTACACTGCCTGCAATGCCAGCTATCTTTTGTGTCAGCGGCAAATTTAGATGTATGTCTTTCTATGCCATCAACTAAGTCATTAATAAATACTGAGGATAGTTGAAGCCCCAAAATAGATCCCTGTGGGACACCACATCCTGCCAACTTGAGAACCAACCTTTGTCCCTACCCTCTGTCTCCTACAGCTCAGTCAATTTCCTAACCAGGTCAATAATTTGCAATGAATTCCTACTATCACCAAATTCTCCCACCCTGCTTGTGATCCACTTATCTGTGATGTTACAAGACAAAAGCTAAATTCCAATCTGGTGATTATTTACCTTACTCACCGAATACCTACCAGTGAATTCGTACTATCACCAAATTAATCCACTCGGCTTGTGTGAACGATCCAGTGATGGATTCCCACCAGCCCGAGCTCTCTCTCTAAATCTACTGGGCCTTGTTTTTCATTATTTTTGACAGCCTGTGTCTGTTTTTGAAGCAGTTTGTGCATTTTGTGCATTTATCTGAAACTTTTGACTAATTGGCAATAGATTCGTACTGATCTGCTGACTGTATTTCCAGAGGACACCTATGCCGCGAGGGAGCAGGGTTCATAGCCAGGTTAAAATAGAATAAACCCAAACTCACATTCCAGAGATTGACAGGTACAGAAAAAAACCTACACTCACAAATTAGAAACTGACAGGTACAGAGTAAAATGCACACTTTCACAACATAGACTGACAGGTACAGAATAAAACCTACACTCTCCCACCATAAACTGAGGATAAAAACCCACACTTGCATACTGGAAACTGACAGGTTCAGTAAAACCCGCACTCGCATCGCAGAGACTGACAGGTACAGAATAAAACCCACACTCACATAGCAGAGACTGACAGGTACAGAATAAAACCCACACTCACAGAGCAGAGACTGACAGGTACAGAATAAAACCCACATTCCCATAGCAGAGACTGACAGGTACAGAATAAAATACACACCCAGTTATCAGAACAATAATATGCAGCAAGTAAAACCCATAGTCCCCTATCAGAAATGACAGGGGCACACTCACACACCAGAGACTGACGGAAAGAGTAAAACTCTTCAGGAAATCCCACTCCAGTGTCCGGCTCACTGAATCATTTTGTTGGTAATTCGGATTATAATTAAAATCCTCTCAATGTGGCCTATTTAATTAGAGATAAAATCAACTTATGAAACAATCCCATTTTTGCACATTTAATTTGTGACAAAAAGATGGTCTGAGCATGTGCTAAATACATGCTGCTCCTCCCCTCCCCACACAGTGTTTAAACCAACGGGAAGGGCCCAGACGAGCTCCGCTCCCCCAGCTCTGTCAGCGGCTGCCGTTTCCTCTGTGCTCGGCTGATGATCGTTGAACACGGGCCCGAGTAAGGGAGCAAACAGCAGCCTCCTTCCAGCAGCTCATCGCATTGGCACTGTGTCCGCAGATGGGCTTTGAGTCGGGGTAAGTTCAGCTTCAGTCGGGGGCTGTCTGTGAGGGGCAGAGTGCAGCAGGAACTAGTTTTGGAACAGAGTGAGTGGGGGAAGGGAGAGGCCATTCTCGGGCTGTGTGTGTACGGTGTAAGGTAACAGAGAAAGTAAATCACCTCGCTCTTTCAAATCAGTGCTGCTTTCTTTCCCCAAATCAGTAGTGAATGTTCCTGATTCAGTTCCAATCTCACAGTGTCTGTTCTTGGACAGTGAACAGTGGAAACACAGCCTGACAGTGAGGATTTGAGGAGTGTCACAAAGTGCAGCTATTGCAGGCACCAGGAGAGGAGTGTGACGGGAGACATTTCAATAATCGGTTATTTTGTTTCGGTACGTTGAATTCTCTAGAACCGTGTTGCTGGTGATCGAGAGATACATTGTCGCTCCCTCAGATACATCTGGGACATTCTGTTAACTGTACAGACTCTCAGCTCTGTTTCATTAGACTGAAAACAATTGTTGTACAGCCCAGATACCTGTGGTTATAATCCAGGAAGCGATTCAGAATTGTACAGGTAGTTCCATGGAAGTGGGAGATATAAACCTGGACTGTGCCAATCGGGTATTCCCATTCATGGACCAGTGCTGGGTTTGGGTTGTGTCTGGATGCTGATAACTTACTATAGAACCGTCTGACACAGCTGGTGTGGGGAATCTGATCACTCACCACACCTCCGCCACGACCGTCCCGCTCCTCTGCTCATGGTCGTGGCGGAGGTGTGGTGAGTGATCGAGGCGGAGGGGCATTGAAGGATCATGGCTGAGATTCGGTGGGTGATCGTGGCGGAGGTTCGGCGAATGTTTGGTGTGGATGTGCGGTGGGAGATCATGGCGGAGGTGCGGCGAGTGTTTTGTGGTGGAGGAGCGCTGAGAGATCGTGGCGGAGGTGTGGCGAATGAGGGTACAGGGCCCAGAAGAGCCGATGGCCCAGGGGCAGCACAGGCCAGCCCACACTGGGTCTGTGCGCACTAGGTCCGTGCAGCCGAGCAGGTCTCCAGTCCTGGTCAATCCTTGCCACTGGATAAAGTCCTAGCTCTGTCAAGCCTGTGTGGTGGCTGATGTGCAACGGTCACCACACGTTAAAAAAATCCACGCACAGGCATCTTCCACCCTTTCAATTGGAGTTCAGGACTGGAATATCAGGTCCTTCATTGAAACATCTGTGAACTCACGTGGAAGCAATTCATCCTGGTTCGAGGGACCGCCTATGATGATGATGATGAGAGAATCTGAATGCCGCTGTATTGCAGTGAGGTCAGACAATGTCACTGTTTGTATCGCGCATTCCTTTCTCCAGATACTTTACTTTATTATAAAAATACACATTAATTATAACTTTATTGTTATCGTCTACGGGCACCTGTCCATGACTTGTACCTAATATTTTTCTCATATTATTCTAGGAGCAAAATACTTCACCCCCAGGATAAATGTGATCTTTCCTCCACCTGGAACACAAGGAACAGTGCAGGCAGCTCCTTCTCACACACAGTAAGTACATTATCACTCACAGCGTGCAGAGATACAGAACTGACCTCAATCATATTGTCACAGGCAGCAGAAGCTGTCAGTCCCACAGTGATCCAAATCCCAAAGGTACATTATGAATCCTACAGTCACTTGGAACAGTACAATAAGTCCAAACATATCGCTCTGAGAGACAGATCCATTTTCACCCCCTTACTCACACACAAGGACTGACTGACACGGTGTCAATCCACACTGGTGTCTGTACACTGACTCTCAAACCCAGCAACTAACATACAAGAGCAGAGAAACGGAGGTAATGGACTGAACCAAACCTCCTCCTGAGACAATCACAGATAATCGCAAACTAGCATAGGCCTAAAGAAGGAACCGAATCCAACAGTCACACAGAGCAAGAATAGCACGTACAAGAGACTGTCAATTACATAATGAATCTTGCACTCTCACACATCACCATTCTAACAGAGGCAGAGTGAATCTCTCACTCTCAAACAGTAGCAAAAACTGACAGCTACAGAATGAACCACAGACCCACCAACAGTGCCAGAGACTGAGAGACACAGAATGGACCCCACACCTACACACAGTGCCAGGGACTGAGAGACACAGAATGGACCCCACACCTACAAACAGTGCCAGGGACTGAGAGACACAGAATGGACCCCACACCCACAAACAGTGCCAGGGACTGAGAGACACAGAATGGACCCCACACCCACAAACAGTGCCAGGGACTGAGAGACACAGAATGGACCCCACACCCACAAACAGTGCCAGGGACTGAGAGACACAGAATGGACCCCACACCCACAAACAGTGCCATGGACTGAGAGACACAGAATGGACCCCACACCCACACGCAGTGCCAGGACTGAGAGAGACAGAATGATACATACTCTCGGGCACAGTGAATGACAGATTGAGATTGAATCACAATCGCATATGGTAACAGACTGACTGACTGGCAGATATAGGTTAAAATCCACACTCACATATTAGAAAGTGACTGGTACAGAGTAAAATGGATATTCACATAACTTTTATTCTGTACCTCTCAGTTTTTGTTAACACATTCTGTAAACCAATAGATACAGAATAAAATACACACTTGCATTCCAGAGTCAGACAGCTATAAAGTAAAACACACACTCACATACCAGAGACTGGAAGATATGACTAATATCCACACTCCTGCACAAGAAGCTGGCAGGTACTGATTAAAATACACAATCACATTCTGGAAACTAACAATTGGAGAGTAACAACAACAGACAAATACCAGAAACTGACAGGTAAAGATTAAAACCAAACTCACTTTCCAAAGACTGACAGATACAGAGTAAAGCCCACACTGACACCACAGAGAGTGACACATACAGTCTATAACACACTCACACATGAGAAAATGACAGCTACAGAGTCAAACCCACATTCACATCCGAGAGAGTGACAGCTACAGAGCAAAATCAACAGCCACATAAAAGACACTGACCGATGCAGAGTCAAACGAACGCTCACATCCCACAGCCTAACAGGTACTGATTAAAACAGACTCACACATCAGAAACTGATAGTGCTGCATTTGTGCTGTATCTATCACAGCAGAAACTGACAGGTATAGATTAAAACCCCGATTCATATACTAGAAACTGACGGGTACAAAATAAAACCCAACTCAGAATTGAGAAAATGAAAGTTACAGAGTACAACCCAGACTCGCGTCGCAGATATTAACATACAGAATAAAACTCACACTTTCATCCCAGAGCCTGAATGATAGAGGAAAACCACACTTGCATACCAGAAACTGACAGATACAGAGTAAAACTCACACTCTCACATCAGAGACTAACAGATACAGAGTAAAATCCACACTTGCATCACACCGACAGACAGCTATAGAGCAAAATCCTGCACTCCCATACCAGAGACTAAGCTATACAGAGTAAAACTGACACTTACATAAAAGACAAATAGAGATACTCACTCTCTCATATCATAAACTGACAGATACAGGCTAAAATCCACTCTCGCATATCAGAAACTGGTTGGTACTGATTAAAGCCCACATTAACATACCAGAAAATGACACATACAGAATAAAACCCCACTCACATACCAGAGTCTGACAGATACAGAGTAAAACGCACACTCACATCCCAGAGACTGAGAACTACAGAGTTTTACCTACATTCCCATACTGGAAACAGACAGGTACATGCAAAAAAAATCACACTCACATCCCAGAAACTGGCAGATACAGAGGAAAACCCATGTTACAAATTTAGAAAATGACAGGTACAGAATAAAACTCTCATAACAGAAACTGACACGTTCAGAATAAATCCCCAATCACATACGAGAAACTGACAGGTACAGGGTAATACCCACATTGACATACCAGAGACAGACAGATACAGAGTAAAATCCACACTCACATCCCAGAGACAGGCAAAAACAGAATGGAACTCGCAGTCACATTCTAGAAGCTGACATAGTGTATAATAAAACCCACTTTCGCCCACCAAAAACTGAAGAAAGAACAACACTCACGTATCAGATACTGACAGCTGTAAGAGAATAAGAAATAGAAGCAGGCGGTAAGGCCCCTTGAGCCTGCTCCACAATTCATTACATTCATGGCTGAACTTCACCCTGAACTCCTGCCTGATACCCATTTCCCTTGATTCCCTTTGTTCTCTGTCTTGAATATACTCATTGACTGAGTGTCTCAGACCTATGTGTATAGAATTCCAAAGATTCACATCCCTCTAAGTGAATACATTTCTCCTCATCTCAGTCCGAAGTGTCTGATCCCTTATCCTGAGACTATGATCCCTAGATCCAGACTATCCAGCAAAGGGAAACATCCTCACAGCATCTACCCTGCCAAGCCTTCTAAGATTTTTTTTTAGGTTTCAATGAGTTCAGCTCTCATTCTTCTAAACTCCAGAGTGTATAGGTGCATTTCACTCAATCTCCCTATCCCAGGATTCAATGTTGCACCCCCCTCTAATATCCTTCCTTGGGCAATGAGACCAAAACTGTGCCCAGTAATCCAGGTGTGGTCTCACCAAAGCCCTACATAATTGCAGCCACACTTCTTTACTCTTATACTCCAAACCCCTTGTAATAAAGGCCAACATATACTTTACCTTCCTAATTGCTTGCAGTAGCTGCAAGTTAACTATATGTGATCCGTGTACAATGACACTCTTATCCCGCTGAATAACTACATTTACTAGTCTCTCTTTTAAACATTCTGCTTTTCCATTCATATAAAAATTAACACATACTCACATCCCAAAGTCTGAACAATACAGTGTAAAACCCACACTCACATCCCATAGTCTGAACTATACAGTGTAAAACACACACTCACATCCCATACTCTGAACTATACAGTGTAAAACACACACTCACATCCCATAGTCAACAATACAGTGTAAAACACACACTCACATCCCATAGTCTGAACTATACAGTGTAAAACACACACTCGCATCCCATAGTCTGAACAATACAGGGTGACAGGTTGAGCAGAGACCGTGGCTTCTGAGCTTCCAGATCCACCTCCAGGCTTCACGCTCCAGCATTGAAATACTTGCCTGCCCCCGCCACCCCTCCCCCCTCTCCCCGCCCAGTATTTAAACCGATGGTAAGGGCCCATGCGAGCTCCCCACCCCCAGCTTTGTCAGCAGCAGCCATTTCCTCTGTGCTGGGCTGATGATCGTTGAACACATCAGGGAGCGGAGATATCCCGGGCCCAAGTAAGGGAGCAAACAGCAGCCTCCTTACAGCAGTACATCGCATTGGGAATGTGTCTGTAAATGGGCTTTGTGTCGGGGTATCGGGGCTGTTTGTAAGAGGCAGAGTGGAGCAGGAAGTAGTTTGGGAACATGGAGTGAGTGGGGGAAGGGAGAGCATGTGTACAGTGTAAGGTAACAGAGAAAGTTAATCACCGCACTCTTTCAAATCATTGCTGCTTTCTTTCACCAAATCAGTAGTGAATGTTCCTGATTCAGTCCCAATCTCACTGTGTCTGCTGTTCTTGGACATGAACATGGAAACACAGCCTGACAGTGAGGATGTGAGGAGTGTCACAAAGTGCATCTATTGCAGGCAGCAGGACAGAAAGTAGACATTTCAAATTTGGTAATTTTGTTTCAGTGCGTTGAATTCTCCAGAACCATGTAGAAGGTGATCGAGAGATACATTGTCGCTCCCTCAGATACATCAGGATCTGGGCTCTGTGACATTCTGTTGCCTGCACAGGCACTTAACTCGGTTCCAATAGACTGAGAACAATTGTTGTACAGCCCAGGTACCTGTGGTTATAATCCAGAAAGCAATTCAGAATTTTACAGGTAGTCCTATGGGAGTGGAAGATATACACCGCGACTGTATCAATCAGGTGATCCCATTCATGGACCAGTGCCGGATTTGTATTGTGTCTGGATGCTGATAACTTTCTGTAGAACCGTCATACACACCTGGTGTGGAAAATCTGAGTGCCGCTGTACTGCAGTGAGCTCAGACAAGGACCCTGTTTGTATCACGGTTTCCTCTCTTCAGATACTTTACTTTATTATAAACATAAACATTCATTACTACTGAAGGATATCCTTATTAGGGGGAAAGTGTATTCGGGAAATTGATGGGATTGAAGGCCGATAAATCTCCGGGGCCTGATAGTCTGCATCCCAGATTACTTCAGGAAGTGGCCCTAGAAATAGTAGCTGCATTGGTGATCATTTTCCAACAGTCTATCGACTCTGGATCAGTTCCTATGGACTGGAGGGTAGCTAATGTAACACCACTTTTGAAAAAAAGGAGAGAGAGAGAGAGAAAGCGGGTAATTATAGACCAGTTAGCCTGACATCAGTAGTGGGGAAAATGTTGGAATCAATTATTAAGGATGAAATAGCAGCACATTTGGAAAGCAGGGACAGGATCGGTCCAAGTCAGCATGGATTTATGAAAGGGCAATCATGCTTGACGAATCTTCTGGAATTTTTTGAGGATGTAACTAGCAGAGTGGACAAGGGAGAACCAGTGGATGTGGTGTATTTGGACTTTCAAAAGGCTTTTGACAAGGTCCCGCACAAGAGATTGGTGTTCAAAATCAAAGCACATGGTATTGGGGGTAATGTACTGATGTGGATAGAGAACTGGTTTGTAGACAGGAAGCAGAGAGTCGGAATAAACTGGTCCTTTTCAGAATGGCAGGCAGTGACTAGTGGAGTGCCGCAGGACTCAGTGCTGGGTCCTCTGCTCTTTACAATATACATTATCGATTCAGATGAAGGAATTGAGTGTAATATCTCCAAGTTTGCAGATGACACTAAACTAGGTGGCGGAGTGAGCTGTGAGGAGGACGCTAAGAGGCTGCAGGGTGACTTGGACAGGTTAGGTGAGTGGGCAGATGCAGTATAATGTGGATAAATGTGAGGTTATCCATTTTGGGGGCAAAAACACGAAGGCAGAATATTATCTGAATGGCGGCAGATTAGGAAAAGAGGAGATGCAGCAAGACCTGGGTGTCATGGTTCATCAGTATTTGAAAGTTGGCATGCAGGTACAGCAGACGGTGAAGAAGGCAAATAGTATGTTGGCTTTCATAGCTAGTGGATTTGCGTATAGGAACAGGGAGGTCTTACTGCAGTTGTACAGGGCTTAGGTGAGGCCTCACCTGGAATATTGTGTTCAGTTTTGGTCTCCTAATCTGAGGAAGGACGTTCTTGCTATTGAGGGAGTGCAGCAAAGGTTCACCAGACTGATTCCAGGGATGGCTGGACTGACAAATCAGAAGAGACTGGATCAACTGGGCCTTTATTCACTGGAGTTTAGAAGGATGAGAGGGGATGTCATAGAAACTTATAAGATTCTGACGGGACTGGACAGGTTAGATGCGGGAAGAATGTTTCTGATGTTGGGGAGGTCCAGAACCAGGGGACATAGTCTTAGGATAAGGGGTAGGCCATTTAGGACTGAGATGAGGAGAAACTTCTTCACTCAGAAAATTGTTAACCTGTGGAATTCCCTGCCGCAGAGAGTTGTTGATGCCAGTTCATTGGATATATTCAAGAGGGAGTTAGATATGGCCTTTACGGCTAAAGAGATTAAGGGGTACGGAGAGAAAGCAGGAAAAGGGTACTGAGGGAATGATCAGCCATGATCTTATTGAATGGTGGTGCAGACTCGAAGGGCCGAATGGCCTACTCTGCACCTATTTTCTATGTTTCTATGTTTCTACTTTATTTTCTATTCTCCCCATCAGTTGTCCATATCATAACTAATATTTTTCTGGTATTATTATTCTCAAAGCAAAATACTTCATTGATGCAGTATAAAGGTGATATTTTTTCCATCCGGAACACAATGAAAAGTGCAGGCAGCTCCTTCTCGCATACAGCAAGTACATTATCTCTCACAGAGCGCAGAGACACAGAACTGGCCTCAATCCTATTCGCACAGGCAGCAGAAGCTGTCAGTCCAACAGTGATCCGGAGTGGCTGAGTTACATTGTGAATCTTCAGGCCACACGGAGCGGGAGGATCAAATGCTGTTTCACTATTGAAACAGACCACATTCATATACCAGATACTGAAATATACAGAATAAAACCCACACTTGCACACCAGAAACTGATAGGTATAGATTAAAACCCACACTTTTTACCAGAAACTGACAGGTGCAGATTAAACCCCACACATATACCAGAAACTAACAGCTATGGGATAAAACCAATACTCAAATACCAGAAACTGACAGGTACAGATTACTCCCCACGCTCACATATCAGAGACTGAAAGGTACAGAATATCACCCACACTCACATACCAGACACTAATAGGTACAGATTAAAGCCCACAATAATAGACCAGAAATTGATAGGTACAGCGGAAACCCCACCCTCACATACCAGAAACTGACAGGTTCAGATTAAAGCCACATGTTTTTTAACCAGAAACTGACAGGTGCAGATTAAAACCCACACTTGCATACCAGAAACGGACAGGTACAGGATAATTCCCACACTCACATACCACAAACTGATACATGAGATTACCCCCATACTCATACCAGAAACTGACAGGTACAAGTTACCCACAATCATATACCAGAAACTGACCGGTCCAAATTAAAACACACACTCACATACCAGAAACTGACAGGTTTAGATTAAACCCACACTCTCATACCAGAGATGGGCAGGTAATAAAATACACACTCATATACCAGAAACTGAAAGATACAGAATAAAATACACAGTCGCATACCAGAAACTGGTAGGTACAAAATAAACCCCACATTCGCATCCCAGAGATTGAAACGTATCGAATAAAATACACACTTACACGTCATAAACTGACAGTTACAGAAAAAATACACAGTCACATACCAGAGACTGACAGGTATTGATTAAACCTCACATTCACATAGAAACATAGAAAATAGGTGCAGGAGTAGGCCATTCGGCCCTTCGAGCCTGCACCATCATTCAGTAAGATCATGGCTGATCATTCCCTCAGTACCCCTTTCCTGCTTTCTCTCCATACCCCTTAATCCCTTTTAGCCGTAAAGGCCATATCTAACTCCCTCTTAAATATATCCAATGAACTGGCATCAACAACTCTCTGCGGTAGGGAATTCCACAGGTTAACAACTCTCTGAGTGAAGAAGTTTCTCCTCATCTCAGTCCTAAATGGCTTACCCCTTATCCTTAGACTATGTCCCCTGGTTCTGGACTTCCCCAACAATCAGGAACATTCTTCCAGCTTCTAACCTGTCCAATCCCGTCAGAATTTTATATGTTTCTATGAGATCCCCTCTCATCCTTCTAAACTCCAGTGAATACAGACCCAATTGATCCACTCTTTCCTCATATGTCAGTCCTGCCATCCCGGGAATCAGTCTGGTGAACCTTCGTTGCACTCCCTCAGTCGCAAGAACGTCCTTCCTCAGATTAGGAGACCAAAACTGTACACAATATTCCAGGTGAGGCCTCACTAAGGCCCTGTACAACTGCAGTAAGACCTCCCTGCTCCTGTACTCAAATCCCTTAGCTATGAAGGCCAACATACCATTTGCCTTCTTCACCGCCTGCTGTACCTGCATGCCAACTTTCAATGACTGATGTACTATGACACCCACGTCTCATTGCACCTCCCCTTTTCCTAATCTGCTGCCATTCAGATAATATTCTGCCATCGTGTTTTTGCCACCAAAGTGGAGAACATCACATTTATCCACATTATACTACATCTGCCATGCGTTTGCCCACTCACCTAACCTGTCCAAGACACCCTGCAGCCTCTTAGCGTCCTCCTCACAGCTCACACCGCCACCCAGCTTAGTGTCATCTGCAAACTTGGAGATATTACACTCCATTCCTTCATCTAAATCATTAATGTATATTGTAAAGAGCTGGGGTCCCAGCACTGAACCTTGCGGCACCCCACTATTCACTGCCTCCCATTCTGAAAAGGACCAGTTTATCCTGACATTCTGCTTCCTGTCTGTCAACCATTTCTCTATCCACATCAGTACATTACCCCCAATACCATGTGCTTTAATTTTGCATACCAATGTTTTGTGTGGGACCTTGTCAAAAGCCTTTTGAAAGTCCAAATACACCACATCCACTGGTTCTCCCTTGTCAACTCTACCAGTTACATCCTCAAAAAATTCTAGAAGATTTGTCAAGCATGATTTCCCTTTCATAAGGACCAGGACATCGGGTAGGCTGTGTGTGGCAAACATGGCCCGCAGGCTTTCAGTAGTGGCAGCGGACGTGCTAGCCAACATTATCTCACATTCAATCCACTTGGAATACACGTCTACAACCACAAGGAACATTTTACCCAAGAACGGGCCTGCATAGTCGATGTGTACCCGACACCACGGTTTGGAGGGCCAAGACCATTATCTTAGCAGCGCCTCTCTGGGTGCATTGCTTAACTGCGAGCATGTATTACATCTGTGAATACAGAACTCTAAGTCCGCATCAATACCGGGCCACCACACATCGGATCTGGCTATCATTACGATGCCAGGGTGGGTACTATAGAGGTCATTGATGAAGGTGTCTCTGTCCTTCTTGGGGACCACTACTCAATTGTCCCACAGAAGGCAGTCTGCCTGTATAGACATTTCATCGTTGCACTGCTGGAATGGCTTTATCTCTTCCTGCATTTCCACTGGGACACTGGACCAGCTCCCGTGAAGCACACAGCTTTTGACTAGAGATAATAAGGGGTCCTTGCTTGTCCAGGTTTTGATCTGCTGGGCAGTGACGGGTGATTGCTCACTCTCAAATGCTTTCATAACCATGGCTAGATCTGTGGGCTGTGCCATTTCCACCCCCGTGGTGGGCAATGGTAGCCTACTGAAACCATCGGCGCAGTTTTTTGTGTCTGGCCTGTGGCGGATGGCTTAGTTGTATGCGGACAACGTGAGCGCCCATCTCTGGATGCGGGCCGATGTGTCAGTATTTATCCCTTTACTCTCGGAGAATAAGGATATAAGTGGCTTATGGTCAGTTTCCAATTCGAATTTTAGCCCAAACAGATATTGATGCATTTTCTTTGCCCCATTGACACACCCTAACGCTTCTTTCTCAATCATGCTGTCGGCTCTCTCAGCCTTAGACAGACTCCTGGATGCATAAGCAACCAGTTGCAGTTTCCCGAAATCATTAGCTTGTTGTAATATACACCCGACACCATATGACGACGCATCACATGCTAGTACCAAAGGCTTACATGGATCATACACCACAAGCAATTTGTTTGAGCATAACAATTTTCTCGCTTTTACAAAGGCATTTTCTTAGCTTTTACCCCAAACCCATTCGTCCCCTTTTCATAGTAAGACATGCAGTGGTTCTAACAGTGCTGAGACCCGGTAAGAAGTTACAAAAGTAGTTCAGGAGTCCCAGAAACGACCACAGCTCCATCACGTTCTGTGGCCTCGGTGCATTCTCGATTGCCTCCGTCTTCGCGTGTTTGGTGGGCCTGATGCCATCGGCCGCAATCCTCCTGCCCAGGAACTCCACTTCAGGTGCCAGGAAAACGCACTTCGAGCGTGTTAACCTGAGCCCCACGCGGTTGAGTCAACTGAGAACCTCCTCTAGGTTCTGCAGATGCTCGACTGTGTTCCACCCTGTGACCAAGATGTCGTCCTGGAAGACCACGGTGTGTGGGACCGACTTCAGTAAACTTTCCATGTTTTCCTGGAATATCGCCGCCGCCGATCGGATTCCAAACGGGCATCTGTTATAAACAAAAAGACCTTTGTGTGTGTTGATGCAGGTGAGGGCGTTTGATGATTCCTCCAGTTCCTGCGTCATGTAGGCTGAAGTCAGATCCAGCTTTGTGAACGTCTTTCCTCCCGCCAGCGTTGCAAAGAGGTCATCGGTCTTTGGTAGTGGGTATTGGTCCTGCAGGGAGAAACGATTGATAGTTACTTTGTAGTCGCCTCAGATTTTGACTGTGCCATCTCCCTTGAGGACTGGGACGATAGGACTGGCCCATTCATTAAACTCGATCGGTGAAATGATGCCCTCTCCTTGCAGCCGATCTAGCTTGATCTCTACCCTTACTCTCATCATGTACGGTACTGCTATCGTCTTGTGATGGATGGATCATGCCCCCGGAATTAGATGGATCTGCACTTTTGCTCCTTGGAATTTCCCGATGCCTGATTCGAACAGCAAAGGAAATTTGTTTAAGACCAGAGCACACGAAGTGTCGTCAGCGGGCGATAGCGCTCAGACGTCGTCCCCGTTCCAGTGTATCTTTCCCAGCCAGCTCCTGCTGAGCAGCGTGGGACCATCGCTCGGTACCACCCAGAGTGGTAGCTTGTGCATCGCTCCATCGTAGGAGACCTTTACAGGAATCGGTTCTTTCGTGTAAGTTCTTAGTTTCTTACGAACTGGAGTTAAGACTGGCCTTGAGGTCTTGTTGCACCACAACATTTCAAAAGTATTTTTGCCCATGATGGACTGGCTTGCACCTGTGTCCAGCTCCATTAACACCGGGTGTCCATTTAGTTCAACATTTAGCATTATCGGGGGACAATTTGTGGTGAATGTCTGCACTCCATGTACCTCTTTCTCCTCGATCTGAGGCTCTGGTTCGTCGTGATCCTCTGTGGATCTGTCCTCTTCTGCAACATGGTGGTTTTAGGTTTAATATTCTTTGCAGCTCGCCTGCACAGTCGTTGGAGGTGTCCCATTGTTCCACAGCCCTTGCAAATGTACTCTTTGAATCGGCATGAATGGAAACAATGATCACCCCCGCAGCGTCAACAAGGTGTTAATGGCCTTGCATTCATCACCCTTGATGGTGGACTCTGAGACATCTGCAGACGTGTATTTGCAGGTATATGTGATCAGCCCTTTACATTACGATTCAAAAACAACATCACTTTGTTCACAGTACTTGTAGCAGCACTTGTGTGCTGAGAGATTTGCTTTATATTGTCACTGGTGGCAATGAATGCCTGGGCTATTGCTATGGCCTTACTCAAGGTTGGAGTCTCTACAGTCAAAAGTTTGCGAAGTATGGTTTCGTGGCCAATGCCAAGTACGAAAAAGTGTCTGAGCATGTGCTCCAAATGTTCTTCAAATTCGCAATGTCCTGTAAGGCATCTTAGCTTGGTGACATAACTCGGCACTTACTGGCCGTCAGACATTTTGTAGGTGCAGAACCGGTACCTCGCCATCAGAATGCTTTCCTTCGGGTTCAAATGCTCTCAGACAAGTGTGCACAAATCATGGTATGATTTCTCTGTGGGTTTTGCTGGAGTGAGCAGTTTCTTCATGAGGACATACGTTGGTGCCCCACAGACAGTGAGGAGGATCGCCCTTCATTTGGCAATGCTTTCTTCCCCATCTAACTCATTGGCCACAAAGTATTGGTCGAGTCACTCCGCAAAAGTTTCCCAATCATCTCCCTCCGAGAATTTCTCCAGGATGCACACTGTGCTCTGCATCTTTGGGTTCGCTATCTGTATCTCATTGCCAGTTGTAGTAGATGGAGAACGAGTCAGATTGAACACTGTGAACTCAAAGTAAAGTGTGACCGTAGTCTTTTGTTGCAAGTCTCCAGAGTGCCTCTCTAACCTGTGAAGCCTCCTTAAATATCTGTGCTCCCTTGGGACTCCAGGGGATGAGCCCTTTGGTGGGTGTACAGAGTAAATACAAGTATACATAAATAACAGTAAAGAGTTGGGGTCCCAGCACTGATCCCTGTGGCACCCCACTGGTTACTGATTGCCAACCCGAGAATGAACCATTTATCCCGACTCTCTGGTTTCTGTTCGTTAACCAATCCCCTATCCATGCTAATATATTACCCCCAACCCTGTGAACTTTTGTCTTGTGCAGTAACCTTTTAGGTGGCACCTTGTTAAATGCCTTCTGGAATTCCAAATACACCACATCCACTGGTTCCTCTTTATCCACCCTGTTCATTACATCCTCAAAGAATTCCAGCAAATTTGTCAAACATGACTTCCCCTTCATAAATCCATGCTGTTACATCCATGTTACAGCAGTGACAGATAAGAAAGGTGTTGAATTAAACGATGGGTGGAAGCTAGCATCAGGGCGGAAGGACAGTGAGGGGCTCTTGCCTTCACAGAAGGACTCCCATGTCCTGATCAGAAGTGACCCTCAGGCAATCTCGGTTACAAACCGGTTAATGACTCGAACATGTAGAAATGTAGATCGACAAACATAGCTGTTCAGATTATTGAATATATACAGGAAAAAACGTGAGTGAACCTTCCTCATAAGTCCGGCCATCATTAACCATTTTTGCCTGAGAGCAGAATGAAACATAAAGAACAGATTATAAATCGGGAGGGGATGTCATTGATGACCTAATTCAAGAATTTGAGATTTTGGCGAGCAATAAATCTGATTGGATGTTTAAAGAGACCAATCAGAGAGATGCAGAACAATGGAAATTGACAACGTGGCCAATGAACCAATTACAGTCATTGCCTTCACCCATCCCTCATTAGCATAGGGCTGTGGGCGGAGTGTGGGGCTGCCTGTATAATGCGAGCCCGGAGCAGAATTTCCTTTATATCTGTACCTGACTGAACAAGACGATGCCTGAGGAAAAGAAATCGCTTCTTGGCCTTTTGGCTAAGATCATGCGTAACTGACCTGACAGGGGAGTAACCATGACCCCAAAGTGGTTCTCCCTGGATCAGGAAGGTAGTTTTCCTATGCTTTTTGGAAATAGGAGGTGGGTGGGGTGGCTTGACCCATCCACCTCCACCTCCACCTCCACGGAGGTGTGTGGGGTTGCTGACCCATCCACCTCCATGGCACGAACCTGGTATTGCAGTACTTCCAGGAACGGTGCTTGGGCTCTAGGCCTTTTGGCTAAGAGCATTAGCGCAGGGTGATCCTTGATGTGTGCAAGGTGACCTCTGGCGTTTGTGATCTGACAAAGAATTGGAAAGATTGGCTACGATTCAAAAAAAAAAGAAACCAGCTTCGAAAAAGGGTGCCAAGAAAGTAATCAAGAAAACACCACCGAAGGGTGGCAAGAAGCGCAGAAAGTCGAGGAAGGAGAGTTACTCCATTTACATCTACAAAGTGATGAAGCAAGTTCACCCCGACACCGGCATCTCCTCCAAGGCCATGGGCATCATGAACTAGTTTGTGAACGATATTTCCGAGCACATTGCGGGTGAGGCTTCCCGCCTGGCCCATTACAAGAAGCGTCGCACCATCAGTTCCCGGGAGATCCAGACCGCCGTGCGCCTGCTGCTACCCGGGGAGCTGGCCAAGCACGCTGTGTCGGAAGGGACAAAGGCGGTGACCAAGTACACCAGCTCCAAGTAAAACTCCACGCTGTCCTGACGGAACAAATCCCAAACACAATGGCTCTTTTAAGAGCCACCCACAACATCATTGAAAGAGCTGCACAAACACATCACCCTTTAGACTGAATTTACTGTAATTATTTCCCGAACAATTGTGTTTGAGACCCTTTACAATTCCAGCTGTCGATTTAGTTTTGAATTCTTATAAGCAGCTTCACTGACGGGTTCGACGTTGGCGTCGCTGTAATTTCCCGCAGTGAGTAAACTACAAACACGGTCCCTGGTCGCTTTCCCTTTGCTTCCAGACCCGTTCATTCACAGCGCCTGCCGACGAATTTATTTTGGGAGGGCGGGGAAACTCCGATTTCAGTCTCACGTTCTCACTCAAGCCCTTTTCACGTTTTGTTTTTATTCCGTTGCGGCTCAGTCCGTTTATTAACCCGAGACTCCCCGCAGTGTAACAACCCAGAATGGGAGTTCTTAGAGACTAGAACAGGGGCAGTTTGAACACCCTGTCCCTCTTCTATTTTTACAGAAGGACTCTCAGTTCTGGTCTCACTCCCACAGCAGCTCCTATGAAAAAAAGTTCACTTTTACAACGATGGAGCTGGAATGTGTCCCGTTACACAATCAGTGGGGACTGAGTCCCGCCCGTTACAGACAGTTTGAACCTGAAGCCGAATTTAATGCTGATTGTAACAGGCTGGAATTTGCAAAGGAAACATGGAATCAGACAAAAGGAAACAAAAAGTGTTTTGAAGTATTTGGCTAATGGTGAAGTTACTAACATAATTCACAATTTTAACAATTATTGGCGGGATTTTTGAATTTTAAAAATCGTTAGGTTCTGACTTTGAGAACCAATCATTTTCGCCCTACTTTCATTGGTGGACTAAACAGGCTGTGATTGGTCATGGGAAACGACCAATGAAATTCACCACAGAGTGACCAATCACAAGGTCGCTCCCTGTATCCCTCCAGAATGTATAAGAAGGGCAGATGTGGGAGGAGTTTCTCATTCTTTCTCTGAGCTTGTGAATTGTGGAAATGTCTGGAAGAGGAAAAACCAGCGGTAAAGCTCGGGCCAAGGCCAAGTCTCGCTCCTCCCGAGCCGGACTGCAGTTCCCTGTGGGCCGTGTTCACAGGCTCCTGCGAAAGGGGAACTACGCTGAGCGTGTGGGTGCCGGAGCCCCGGTCTATATGGCTGCTGTGCTCGAGTATCTGACCGCTGAAATCCTGGAGCTGGCCGGCAATGCGGCCCGCGACAACAAAAAGACCCGCATCATCCCCAGACACCTGCAGCTGGCCATCCGCAACGACGAGGAGCTCAACAAGCTGCTGGGAAAGGTGACCATCGCTCAGGGTGGAGTGCTGCCGAATATCCAGGCTGTGCTGCTGCCCAAGAAAACCACCACTTCGTCCAAGACCAAGTAAAGCGGACAAGATTTAATCTAATAACCCAAAGGCTCTTTTCAGAGCCACCCACAGGATCTGTGAAAGGGCTGCTTACTGTCTTAATAGTCATGTACCGATAGATTGGCCTGTTTTAGACCTGTAAACATAGAAAATAGGTGCAGGAGTAGGCTATTCGGTCCTTCGAGCCTGCACCACCATTCAATAAGATCATGGCTGATCTTTCACCTCAGTACCCCTTTCCTGCTTTCTCTCCATACCCCTTAATCTCTTTAGTTATAAGGGCCGCATCTAACTCCCTCTTGAATATATCTAACGAACTGGCATCAACAACTCTGCGGTAGGGAATTCCACAGGTTAACAACTCTTGAGTGAATAAGTTTCTCCTCATCTCAGTCCTAAATGGCTTACCCCATATCCGAATGGGGGAGTTTTCAGTTCCCAGTCACTGCATTACGGTTCTCTGCTCACAGATACACGCTTCCAGTTAACAGCGAATAATTGAACTACAGTTGTCACTCAACAATTGTATAAATACCGCCACAGGTTCCTTAAATGTTCTTTAATCTGTCTGAAAACTAGAGTCGGCGGTGATGAATTAATGTAGTAATAAAAGGGTCTAGTTTAATTTTGGTCTGGTTTGAGATAGTTTGAATGCTGTTTCTGTTCTCGGGAGCTCCGGCCATTCCCGGGCTGTGTATTTCTCTGCTAAGCCAGTCAGTTTAGACCGCACTGGAGCAGCGAGCGATGTACACACAGAACCCGGGTCAATTGCAGTGCCTCCCAGATCTGCCTGTCCCCATTCTCCGGCAACACCGAATGGGGAAATCTGTGTTCTGCCCCGGGGAACTCGAGGTCAGAGCGACGCAAAGCCGATGTCAGTTTCTGAAAATATTAAAGGGCTCATTAGTTAATCGTCAATAACTCCCATGTGAACGGAGTTGGTATATGAACACACGATCAGTAATCAGTCCCACACCCTCTGCCCCGTCCCTACAATGGGTTAATGAACAACACGAAGCTCTCGTTACAGGAGATCGCAGCTCTTTCCTTTGCTGATTTGGTGGCTCTGAAAAGAGCCGTTGTTGCACTTGGTGGTGAATCTTGGAGCCGAGGCAGGGGGAGTCTAGGCGCGCTCCCCGCGAATGCGGCGGGCAAGCTGGATGTCTTTGGGCATGATGGTGACTCGCTTGGCGTGGATGGCGCACAGGTTGGTGTCCTCAAACAGCCCCACCAGGTAAGCCTCGCTGGCCTCCTGCAGGGCCATGACGGCCGAGCTCTGGAAGCGCAGGTCGGTCTTGAAGTCCTGAGCGATCTCCCGCACCAGGCGCTGGAAGGGCAGTTTGCGGATCAGCAGCTCGGTGGATTTCTGGTAGCGGCGGATCTCCCTCAGAGCCACGGTGCCGGGTCTGTAGCGATGAGGCTTCTTCACTCCGCCCGTGGCCGGAGCGCTCTTCCGGGCCGCTTTGGTCGCCAGCTGTTTGCGAGGAGCTTTCCCTCCGGTGGATTTGCGCGCTGTCTGCTTGGTCCTGGCCATTTTCTGAACGAATCTGGGACACAAGGATTTTTAATGCGGAGCCTCCTCTGGGGCCTCCTTTTAAAGTGTGTGAGGGTCCGCCCCGGGGCTGTGATTGACTGCAGCCCGACGCCAATCAAGTTTGAACCAAGCACCGAGAGTGAAAATGAAGGGCGGGGATTTCTGGGCCTTGATTGGCTGAACTGAAACTGACAGTTGGTCAATTTCAAAAAGCCCGCCAATTTCACAGTATCAACCAACAGAGATTAAATAAACTCTAATTTCGCGCCAGCAGTTTAAGAATCCCGCTCTTTATAACGGCGATTGTGCCCCATTATAAGTCACCAAGTCCATTTCTCTGTAACATTCCGGTTTAAATTCTGTTCCATTCCCTGATCGGTCTGTACCGGGCGGGAATAAATCCCCGGTCACTGCTTCCTGTAAACATTAAGTCCCGCATCGATCCCACCAGTGCCGTCCCGTTTAACCGATTCTCACAGAAACCTCACATGACAGGAATTATCTGTGAGGGGAGACTGTAATGTCTGGGTAAAGGGGACTGTGTATCCCACCCGGTAATTGTGACTGTCAGCCGAAGTTTCTGATCTCTCAATTTACAATAGTTGTAAAATATTTAATAATTCCCATATTCCTACAGCGACTACACTCCAAAAGTACTTGATTGGTCTTGAGGCGTTCGGTGGTCGTGAAAGGCGCTATATAAATCCAAATATTTCTTTCCATTAATTAAACAGCCGAAATCATTTCCCAACCAAACTGCCCCATCCCCAGGTCGCTGCTCTCTCTGTGAGGCGGTGGGTGGCTCTTAGAAGAGCCTTTGTGTTGTGTTTCGGGGGGAAAGGGTCAAGTTATTCAGCCGCCGAATCCATAGAGAGTGCGGCCCTGCCGTTTCAGAGCGTACACCACATCCATGGCAGTGACCGTCTTGCGCTTGGCGTGCTCAGTGTAGGTGACTGCATCCCTGATGACATTCTCCAGGAAAACCTTAAGTACCCCGCGGGTCTCCTCGTAGATCAAGCCTGAGATCCGCTTGACACCACCACGGCGAGCCAGGCGGCGGATAGCTGGTTTGGTGATGCCCTGGATGTTATCACGGAGCACTTTACGGTGCCGCTTGGCTCCGCCTTTACCCAGTCCTTTGCCTCCTTTACCTCGACCAGACATGATGACGGTTACTCACTGAAACAGCCGCTGAATGAGAAGGAGCTCCTCCCGGCTCCTTTTTATAGAGCCGGAGCCGACCTGACTGAGAAAGTGCAGAGTGAGAGAGGCGGGAAGGGGAGGAGACAGAGTCAAGATTGACAGACAGAGCAGAGAGCGGCCTCTGGTCTTCCAGCTCCGCCTCCAGCTTTCTGCAGCCGCCAATTTCAAACTGTTTTCCCACAATAGAACCGAGACACAGCGCTCTGCACAAACCCTTAAAGACTCGGAATTCATCTTCAAGGCTTCCATGAATCAGAAGCTTTTAAATAAAGTCCCGTTACAATGTAAATGGGGACTTTTCAGAATGGCAGGCAGTGACTAGTGAGGTACCGCAAGGTTCTGTGCTCGGGCCCCAGCTGTTTACACTGTACATTAATGATTTAGATGAGGGGATTAAATGTAGTATCTCCAAATTTGTGGATGACACTAAGTTGGGTGGCAGTGTGAGCTGCGAGGAGGATGCTATGAGGCTGCTGAGCGACTTGGATAGGTTAGGTGAGTGGGCAAATGCATCGCAGATGAAGTATCATGTGGATAAATGTGAGGTTATCCACTTTGGTGGTAAAAACAGAGAAACAGACTATTATCTGAATGGTGACAGATTAGGAAAAGGGGAGGTGCAAAGAGACCTGGGTGTCATGGTACATCAGTCATTGAAGGTTGGCATGCAGGTACAGCAGGCGGTTAAGAAAGCAAATGGCATGTTGGCCTTCATAGCGAGGGGATTTGAGTACAGGGGCAGGGAGGTGTTGCTACAGTTGTACAGGGCCTTGGTGAGGCCACACCTGGAGTATTCTGTACAGTTTTGGTCTCCTAACCTGAGGAAGGACATTCTTGCTATTGAGGGAGTGCAGCGAAGGTTCACCAGACTGATTCCCGGGATGGCGGGACTGACCTATCAAGAAAGACTGGATCAACTGGGCTTGTATTCACTGGAGTTCAGAAGAATGAGAGGGGACCTCATAGAAACGTTTAAAATTCTGATAGGGTTAGACAGGTTAGATGCAGGAAGAATGTTCCCAATGTTGGGGAAGTCCAGAACCAGGGGTCACAGTCTAAGGATAAGGGGTAAGCCATTTAGGACCGAGATGAGGAGGAATTTCTTCACCCAGAGAGTGGTGAACCTGTGGAATTCTCTACCACAGAAAGTTGTTGAGGCCAGTTCACTGAATATATTCAAAAAGGAGTTAGATGAAGTCCTTGCTACTAGGGGAATCAAGGGGTATGGTGAGAAAGCAGGAATGGGGTACTGAAGTTGCATGTTCAGCCATGAACTCATTGAATGGCGGTGCAGGCTAGAAGGGCCGAATGGCCTACTCCTGCACCTATTTTCTATGTTTCTATTAACAATCGCGAATATTCCCGCCGATATACAGCCCCTTCCCTGTCAATCTCAGACCTTGTTCCATCTCCCCACACTTCCTCTCACAGACGGGTTTAGCAGTTTACAAACACCTTATTCCAGCTGATTTGGAGAATGTGGTGCTTGGGGTTTGAGTTGTGAGGCGAGGTATCTCCGCCAGTATCACCGTCTCACAGAATCTGTGAAATGACAATGACCGGGAACTGAGACTGGAGCCGAACACATTCCCAGTTATAGTGAGGCCCGGGCCGGACATCCCATTCTCTGTGTGTTTTATTGCAGACACTGGGGGATGGGTGAGTGCAGCCAATGTCAGCGAGTCACCAGGGATCCTGGATTCATGTTCAATGATTTCTGTCTGAAATCTGAGCCCGGCCCCGGGACAGGGATCATTTGATTCGGGGATCAGCTCTTTTCTGAGAGGCGTGGGTGGCTCTGAGAAGAGCCTTTGGGTTCAGATCTTTACAAGTTGCACTTTTTATTTACTTTTTGGGCGCTGCTTTCTTGGGTTTTGCTGATTTGGCGATGGCCCTCAGTTTTTTCACCTTTTTGGCCGCCTTTACCTTTGTGCCTGAGGCCTTCTCGGGGCTCTTGGGCTTCGCCGCCGCCTTCTTCCCAGCCGCTGCTTTCGCTGTCTTTTTTACTGTTGGCGCCTTCTTGGCTGCTGGTTTCTTGGTTGGAGATTTCTTGGCTGCTGGTTTCTTGGCTGGAGATTTCTTGTCTGCTGGTTTCTTGGTCAGAGATTTCTTGGCTGCTGGTTTCTTGGTCAGAGATTTCTTGGCTGCTGGTTTCTTGGCTGGAGATTTCTTGGCTGCTGGTTTCTTGACTGGAGATTTCTTGGCTGCTGGTTTCTTCACCTTCCTTCCCACTTTCCCCTGGTTTTCCTTCTTAGCGACTTTGAAGGAGCCCGAGGCGCCCGTGCCCTTGGTCTGCACCAGGAAGCCATTTGTCACATTCCTCTTGATACTGAACCTGATCTGGGACCCGCGCTTCTCCACATCCACGCCTTTGGCCGCCAGAGCCTTCTTTATCGCGGCCAGGGACATCCCCTTGCGATCGCTGCGATCGGCCACAACCTTGAGGATCTGTTCGCCCATCGTGGGACCGGCTGGCTTGGAGCGGGGAGCCGCCTTCTTCTTCTTACTGGGAGCCTTGGTTTGAGCGGCGGCGGCGGCAGGAGGAGCGGTTTCGGCGGCTGCAGTGTCAGTCATGTCGGCGGCTCTGTAGAAAATCTCTCTGACAGTCAGAGCTCGGTCAGAAATGAAACGGGAGGCGGCGGCACAGAGCAACTTAAAGGCAGCGAGCGGACGGGGCGGAGACATCCTGCTGTCAGCTCCCCGCCCCTCCAGCCTCTCTGTGTTTCTCTCTCCTCATTAACTGTCCGATTCCAATTCAACCCGGGCCCTCCAGATTCCCAGACTGGCCTCTTTCTGTCCCGAACACCGGGATGTTTGTTGTCGAGAAAGTTTCATCCGAACTGAAGGCAGCAATTTGGATTTAAACCCGTTTCATTGCTGCACTGATCGCGCTCTCTCACGCGATCGCGGACATTTTCTCTGTTTTTCGACTGAAATTTGAAATCACTTCAAACTTGACGTTTAATTCCCACTTTAGACCTGAGCAGGGCAGCAGGGCGATCCTGTGACAGGGAAATCTTTGAATTTTACACAAGAGGGACTCTGGAATCCGGCAATGAGACGGACACACAAACACAGTGATATTCGTCTCACCGGCCCGCCCCTTTAACACACTCTCGCTCACACAATGTTCACAATCTGCACATTCACAGCACAAACTGTCCCAGATTTACAGCTCCCAGCACAGGGTTTCCTCTCCGCTCGGCCTGTGCTGCAGATTCTCGGGGTTAGTTGTAGTTTCCCAGCTCAGTAAGTGTTAAACACTCTGAGACCGGCGCCCCTCACAGTGCCTGTTCCAGATTCAGGGGCAGGAGCCAATCACAGCAGAGGTTGGCTTAACCCATATCTGCTGTTAAGTTGTTATATTGTTCGCACGCAGAAATATGTTTGCTTAACGTGAAAATATAAATTATGTGTTCACCGTCGCACCAGCCTCTTTGTGTCTCTCTCTCCTCCTAAACGGAGGGACATTTAACTGTAACTGGTGTCCTATCCATCTCATACTCAACACCCAGAGATGGCTATCAGAGAGAGCGACAGAGACACAGTACCAGTCTTAAACTCCCTAACTGTGTCTGCTTATTACGCTCTATGATACTATCACATATTCATGTACAGCATCAGCGGAAAAGAGAGAGAGACAGGCACAGTATCAGTCTTACATTGTATATCAGTGTCTCCATATTACACTCAGTCACAGTGCCACACCGTCATGTATTGCACCAGAGAGAGAAACAGAAACATTCTCAGTGTTGTACTTCCAACAGTGTTTCCACATCGCGCTAAATAACAGAATCCCGCCTTCACAGACAGTTCAAGAGAAAGGGGGATAGCGGCAGAGAGAGAGTGGGCTGAGAGAGAGAGAGACAGGGGAGGCAGGGCGGTGAGACACAGAAACATGCACAGTATCAGTTCCAGACTGACCTGTGAGGTCCGGTTTTATCCTGAAAGATCCCATTGGAGAGACATAAGATGCAGTCCCCTCTCTCACTGATATTGTACCACAGACAGACACATTATTAATCCCACACTGCGGGACAGTGTCAGAGAGTGAGAGAAACAAGGTCCCATATTTAACCCTCGCTTGCCTGTTGTACTCTCTGTAATCTTGCAGCTCAGGGCCGTTCGGTATTACACTCAGTGACCGAATGTCTCACTCTGATTAAATTAATCTGGGACAGTTTCTGTCAGATATTAACTCCTGCACAGTCCCAACAAACACTCCTACTCCCCCGTCCCTCCGATGTTTCTGCAGGATTGCTTTGTGAAGACGGGCTCACGAAGTGAAAAACACACTGCACGGAATGATCCCAAATTGAGCATCTCAAAGGGGCAAGGCCCCCATCTTTAAACATTTTCTGCCCTTGCCCCCCAGGCCCAGTTCCTTTGCTCAGATTCTGATAAAAGTAAATCGTGAAAAGTGCACTTTGATTTTTAAAGGCTGAATTATTACAGCGAGCTGCGCATGCGGGGATAAGCCCCGCCCCGTGTCGATTTCCAGTGAGCAGAAGAGCGCATGCGCTCTCCCCTCCCCCAGCCCTGCCTGTGAGTGCCATTCACTCAGTGAGCGGAAGAAGATGGTTTAAACAACCGGGAATTGAGACACCACAGCCCCGGGGTAAGGCAGCGAGCAGTAGCCTCCTTACAGCAGCACATCGCTTTGGGAGCGTGTCCGCAGATGGGCTCAGAGATCGGCACTGAGTCCGGGGGGAGTCGGGGTCTGTGTGTAACAGGTGGAGTGGAGCAAGAACTGGTCTCAGTGCGTGGAGTGAGTGGGGGAAGGGAGAGGCCATTCTCGGGCTGTGTGTGGACAGCGTGTGTCCCGGGTAAGGGAGACAGAATGGGAAGGATCTGCTGTTTACAATCATTGCTGCTTTCTTCCTGCAAACCAGTAGTGAACGTTCCTGCTTTCGTTCCAGTCTCACTGTGTTTGTTGTCATTGGACAGTGAGCAGTGGAAGCAGAGCCGGACACTGAGGATTTATACAAGGAGCATCTATTGCAGGCACCGGGTGAGAAATGTGAAAGACACGTTTTAAACAGCGGCTCTTTGTTTCTGGTTGAACGGTTAGTGCCCTGGGAAAGGGGAGTAGCAATCTGAGCTGTGTAAAAGTCCGTGCTCCATCGGATAGTCCCATTCCTGAAGCAGGGCAGGGGTTGGGTTGTGTCTGGATGTCAGTAAATTGCTGTAAATCTGCCCAACACACTTGGTGTGCAGAAGCCGAGTGCTGCATTACTGCAGTGGAGTCAGACACTGACACTGTTTGTATCGCTGGCTTCCCTTTGCGAATGATCATAATGAATATTAATTGAACGATTACATTCATCACTTTCGTCTTTTTTCTACCTCTCCTATTCTTGAATGATCAGAGATACCTTCTCCTACAGGCAAGGAATTGAAGGAACCGGAACAAATGTGAAGTTTCCTCCACCTGAGACATAAGGAACAGTGTAACCAGCTCCTTCTCACACACAGTAGGTACGGTACCTATCACAGTGTGCGGGTACGCAGACAGGTTATCCGAATTAAACATGTTTGTGGTGCTGAATGGCTTCCTCCTATTCCTGTGCAACAGGCCTGAGGGGGCTGATGGCCACCTCCTGTTCCAATTTAACAGACTGGAGATACTGAGTGGCCTTCTCCTGTTCCTAATGTAATAAACATGAGGGGCTTAATGGCCTCCTCCTGTTCATATGTAACAAGCTCTAGGGGCAGAATGACTTCCCCCTGTGCCTATGTATCAGGCTAGAATGGGATGAATGGCCTCCTTTAGTTCTTATGTAACAGGTTCCAGGGGCTGAATAGCCACTTCTATTCCAGTGTAACAGACTCCAGGGACTGAATGGCCTCCTCCAGTTCCGATATAACAAGCTCGCGGATCTGAATGTCCTCCTCCCGTTCCCATGAAACAGTCCCGTGGGGATGAATGTCCTTGTCCTATTCCTAGACCTGAGGGGCAGAATTGTGTCATCCTATTGCTTTCGAACTCCAATTGCTGAATGGCCCTCTCCAGTTCTTAATGTAATATGCTCGAGGAGCTGAATGGCCTTCTCCAGTTCCAAATGTAATAGGCTCAAGGAGCTGAATGACCCTCTCCAGTTCCAAATGTAATAGGCTCAAGGAGCTGAATGGCCCTCTCCAGTTCCAAATGTAATAGGCGCGAGGAGCTGAATGGCCTCCTCCTGTTCCTATATAACATTCTCGAAGGGTTGACTGGCTTTCTCCTGCTCCCATGTCACAGGGCCAAAGGGCTGAATGGCCTGCTTATGATCCTAATTTAACATGCTTGAGAGGCTGAATGTCCTCCTCCAGTTCCTATATAACATGCAGGAGGGGCTGAAAGGCCTCCTTCAATTCCACTGTAACAGACTCGAGGGACTGAATGGCCTCCTCCTGTTCCTTATGTAACAGGCTCGAAGGGCTGATTTGCCTCCAAGTTCCATGTGCTGAAAGGCCTCCTCAAGTTCCCAGATCCAAGGACTGTTCTTCCCCGTTGTTTTGGAAATAGCATCGGGCAGTAAACAGGAGCTCAATGTTTCTTGCCCACCAGCTCTCTGATCAGGCTCCTCGCGCTGATTATGTTTTCTCATCTCACTCAAACATCCCCAAATGTTGCTTTCTTTTCCATCACCTCTCGAGTTATTAGCCAAGTTTTCATCGAGCAAATCGTGATCTCACCAGTAACAGCACTTTGCCGACGGTTATCCACGAGGCTGCTTCTGACATTTTCTTCTGCGTAAATGTTAACCACCGTAAGTAACTGAAAAGCTTCATTTCTATACCAACAACAAACACTTGCATTTATGACAGATACAGAATAATTCTCACATTCACTCACTGTACCCCTGACTGACAGATGCAGAATGAATCCCACACTCACTCACTGTACCACAGACTGACAGATACAGAGTTAATCCCACACTCACTCACTGTACCAGAGACTGACAGATACAGAGTGAATCCCACACTCACTCACTGTACCAGAGACTGACAGATACAGAGTGAATCCCACACTCACTCACTGTACCAGAGACTGACAGATACAGAGTGAATCCCACACTCATTCACTGTACCACTCACTGACAGATACAGAATTAATCCCACACTCGCTCACTGTACCACAGACTGATAGATACAGAATGAATACCACACTTACACACTGTACCACTGACAGTTATGGTTTATATAATGTACTAATAGCTAGTCTCTACTCCAAATATTTCTGAATCGCATTTGTCCAATATAATGAAAAACTTTTGTCTGTTGGGTTCATCTCTGATCTGTAAATTTCACAGATATAGGATAAAACACACTCTCACATACCAGAAACTGACAGATACAGAATAAAACTAACACACAGATACAAAAACTGACAGGTGCAGAATAAATCCCACACTCACATACCAGAAACCGGCAGGTATAGAGGAAACACACACTCACACACCCCAGAATGAGAGATGCAGAATGAATCCCACATTCACATTGCACAAACTGACATATAAAGGTAAAAATTCACACGCAGATACCAGAAACTGACACCCCACACTTCTGCCACAAACTGACAGGTACAGAAAAAAACACAATGAATCTCAGAAACTGACAGGTACATATTAATTCCTACACTCACACAGCAATAACTGACAAGTATAGAATAAAACCCACATTCACATAGCAGAAACTGACAGGTACAGAATGCAATCCACACTTAGATACCAGAAAGTGACCGCTACAGATTAAAACCACAGTCACTCATCAGAAAATGACAGGTATCGATTAAACTCCATACTCCCATACCGGAATCTGACAGGTACAGAATAAAATCCATACTCCAATCTGAAAAACTGATGGATACTGGTCAATATCCACACTCAGATACCAGAAGCTGACGATACAGGTTAAAGTACACACACTGATATCAGAAACTGACAGGTACATGATAAAACACACACAGACATAACCGAAACTGACCGATACAGATAAAGACCACACTCATCAGAAACTGATAGATATAGAATAAAACGCACACTCACACATATCAGAAACTGATAGGTACACAATAAAACCCACACTCACATATAAGAAATTGACAGGTAGACAACAAAACCCAAACTCACATCTCAAAATTTGACAGGTACACAATAAATCCCAACTCACATAGCAGAGACTGACAGGTACAGAATAAATCTCACATTCACTTCACAACAACTGACAGGTACAGAATAAAACACACACTCAGATACCAGAAACAAAGAGGTACAGTATGAATCCCACATTCACATAGCAGAAATGGACGGGTACAGTATGAAACCCACACCCATGTATCTGAGCAATAATATGCAAGTAAAACCCATACACGCCTGTCAGAAACTGACAGGGAAACACATGCCAGAGGCTGACGGAATGAGTAAAACAGTTTAGGCACTCGTACTCCAGTGTCAGGCTCACACAATCATTTTTTCAGTAATTCGGATGATAACTAACATGCTCGCAATGTGGCCCATTTAATTAGTGATAAAAGCAACTTGTGAAATAATCCCATTTTTGCTAATTTAATTTGTGACAAAAAGATGGTCTGAACATGCGCTAAATACACGCTGCTCCTCCCCTCCCCACAGTGTTTAAACCAACGGGAAGGGCTCATGTGAGCTCCCCTCCCCCAGCTCTGTCAGCGGCTGCCGTTTCCTCTGTGCTGGGCTGATGATCGTTGAACACATCAGGGAGCGGAAATATCCCAGGCCCGAGTAAGGGAGCAAACAGCAGCCTCCTTACAGCAGCTCATCGCATTGGGACTGTGTCCGCAAATGGTCTTTGAGTCGGGGTAAGTTCAGCGGCAGTCGGGGGCTGTCTGTAAGAGGCAGAGTGGAGCAGGAAGTCGTTCCAGAACATGGAGTGAGTGGGGGAAGGGAGAGGCCATTCTCTGGCTGTGTGTGTTCCGTGTAAGGTAACAGAGAAAGTAAATCACCTCGCTCTTTCAAATCATTGCTGCTTTCTTTCCCCAAATCAGTAGTGAATGTTCCTGATTCAGTTCCAATCTCAGTGTCTGTTGTTCTTGGACATTAAACAGTGTAAACACAGCCTGGATGTGAGGAGTGTCACAAAGTGCATCTACTGCAGATACCAAAAGAGGAATGTGATAGGAGACATTTCAAAAATGGGTTATTTTGTTTCGGTGCGTTGAATTCTCCAGAACCATGTTGCTGGTGATCGAGAGATACATTGTCGCTCCCTCAGATACATCAGCATCTGGTAACTGTGACATTCTGTTAATGACACAGGCCCTCAGCTCAGTTTCAATAGACTGAGAACAATTGTTGTACAACCCAGGTACCTGTGGTTATATTCCAGGAAGCGATTCAGAATTGTACAGGTAGTCCCATGGGAGTGGGAGATATAAACCTGGACTGTGCCAATCGGGTGTCCCATTCATGGACCAGTGCTGGTTTTGGGTTGTGTCTGGATGGTGATAACTTTCTATAGAACTGTCCTACACACCTGTTGTGGAAAATCTGAGTGTCGCTGTACTGCAGTGAGGTCAGACAAGGACTCTGTTTGTATCACGGTTTCCTCTCTCCAGATACTTTACTTTATTATGCACAAACACATGAATTATAAATTTATTCTCTCCATTGCCTGTCCATATCATAACTAATAGTGTTCTCCTATTATTATTCTCAGAGCAAAATACTTCACCAAGCCAGAATAAATTTGATCTTTCCTCAACCCGGAACACAAGAAACAGTGCAGGCAGCTCCTTCTCACACACAGTAAGTACATTATCACTCAGAGCGCAGAGACACAGAACTGACCGCAATCATATTGCCACAGATAGCAGAAGCTGTCAGTCCCACAGTGATCCAAATTCCCAGAGTTATGCTATGAATCCCACAGTCACTTGGAGCAGTACAATAATATGTTGTTCCAAAGTCCAATCATATTGCATTGAAAGGCAGATCCTTTACTCAGACACATGAACAGATAGACACTGACACGGTGTCAATCCACACTGGTGTCTGTACACTGACTCTCAAACCCAACTGCTGTCATACAAGAGCAGAGAAACAGAGGTAATGGCCTGAACCAAACCTCCTCCTGAGACAGTCATCGGTAATCGCAAACTATCATCCGCCTACAGCAGGTGGAGAAGGAACCAAATCCAACAGTCACAAAGAGCAAGAATAGCTCAGTACAAGAGACTGTCAATTACATAATCAATCCCACACTCACACATCACCAGTCGAACAGATACATAATCAATCCCACACTCACACACATCACCAGTCTAACAGATACATAATTAATCCCACACTCACACACATCACCAGTCTAACAGATACATAATCAATCCCACACTCTCACACATCACCAGTCTAACAGATACATAATCAATCCCACACATTCACACATCACCAGTCTAACAGATACATAATCAATCCCACACTCTCACACGTCAGCAGTCTAACAGATACATAATCAATCCCACACTCACACACATCACCAGTCTAACAGATACATAATCAATCCCACACTCACACACATCACCAGTCTAACAGATAAATAATCAATCCCACACTCGCACACATCACCAGTCTAACAGATACATAATCAATCCCACACTCACACACATCACCAGTCTAACAGATACATAATAAATCCCACACTCTCACACATCACCAATCTAACAGATACATAATCAATCCCACACTCTCACACATCACCAGTCTAACAGATACATAATCAATCTCTCACTCACACACATCACCAGTCTAACAGATACATAATCAATCCCACAGTCTCAAACAGTAACAGAAACTGACAGCTACAGAATTAATCCCACACTCTCAAACAGTACCAGAGACTGGGATTAACATAATGATTCATACACTCAGACACATTGAATGACAGATTGAGAAAGAATCACAATCAACTCCAATACCTGAGATTGACTGACTGATTGAGAGTGAAACCCACACTCCCCTACCAGGCCCTTACAGCTACAGACAAATACTCACACTCACATACCAGGGACAGATAGTTAGAGAGTGAACTCCAGTCACTCACCAGAAACTGACAGGTACAGAAAAAAAACACTTCTGCATTCCAGAGACCGATAGATACAGAGTAATACCCACACTCGCTTTCCAGAGACTGATAGATAAATACCCACACTCACATTCCAGAGACTGATAGATACAGAGTAATATCCACACTCACATTCCAGAGACTGATAGATACAGAGTAATACCCACACTCACATTCCAGAGTCTGAGAGATAGAGTAATACCCACACTCACATTCCAGAGACTGATAGATACAGAGTAATACCCACACTCACATTCCAGAGACTGATAGATAGAGCAATACCCACACTCCCATTCCAGAGACCAATAGATACAGAGTAATACCCACACTCACATTCCAGAGAATGATAGATACAGCGTAATACCCACACTCACATTCCAGAGACTGATAGATAGAGTAATACCCACACTCACATTCCAGAGACTGATAGATACAGAGTAATACCCACACTCACATTCCAGAGTCTGAGAGATAGAGTAATACCCACACTCACATTCCAGAGACTGATAGATAGAGTAATACCCACACTCACATTCCAGAGACTGATAGATACAGAGTAATACCCACACTCACATTCCAGATACTGATAGATAGAGTAATACCCACACTCACATTCCAGAGACCAATAGTTACAGAGTAATATCCACACTCACATTCCAGAGACTGCTAGTTACAGAGTAATACCCACGCTCACATTCCAGAGACTGATAGATACAGAGTAATACCCACACTCACATTCCAGAGACTGCTAGTTACAGAGTAATTCCCATGTTCACATTCCAGAGACTGCTAGTTACAGAGTAATACCCACACTCACATTCCAGAAACTGATAGATACAGAGTAATACCCACACTCACATTCCAGAGACTGATAGATACAGAGTAATACCCACACTCACATTCCAGAGACTGATAGATACAGAGTAATACCCACACTCACATTCCAGAGACTGATAGATACAGAGTAATACCCACACTCACATTCCAGAGACTGATAGATACAAAGTAATACCCACACTCACATTCCAGAGACTGATAGATACAGAGTAATACCCACACTCACATTACAGAGACCGATAGATCGAGTAATACGGACACTCACATTCCAGAGACTGACAAATACAAATGAAAAACCACACTCCCATAACAGAAACCTACAGGTACTGATTAAAACCCTTACTCAAATATCAGAAACAGATAGCTACAGAATGAAACGCACACTCACTTCCCAGTGATGGACAGATACAGAATAAAACACCAGAGAGTGACAGATAGATAGTAAAATCAACACTGACCTAAAAGTGACTGACTGATTCAATGTCAAACTCACAATACCACAGCTGTACCAGACACTTAAAGGCACAGAATGAAATCAACATTCATATAATAGCAACTGACGGGTACAGAAAACATACACACATTAACATACCAGTGACAGACAGGTAGAATGTGGTAAACTCCACACTCACATAACAGAAACTGTGACCTATAGAATATAACCCCATTCATAACAGAAACAGACAGGTACAGATAAAAAGTGCCACACTCTCACACAAGAGACTGACAGATACAGAGTGAAATCCACGTTCACCCACTTGAATAAAACACACATTCGCATAACAGCAACTGACAGGAGTAAAACCCACATACACATTCCAGAGACTGACAGCTGTAGAGTAAAATCCACATTCTCATAAAAGTGACTGACAGATAAAGAATAAAACGCACACTCACATCCCAGAGAGTGAAAGATACAGACAAAAATACACATTTATGTTACTGAGATTGACACTTGCACATAATACCCAAACCCATATACCAGAAACTGACAGATACAGAGAAAAATTCACACTCAAATCCCAGAGACTGACAGATGGAGTAAAACCCACTCTCACATACCATAGACTGACAAATACAGAGTAAAACACACACTCACATACCATAGACTGATGGATACAGAGTAAAACCACACTCACATACCATAGACTGATGGATACAGAGTAAAATACACACTCACATACCATAGACTGATGGATACAGAATAAAACCCACACTCACATACCAGAAACTGACAGGTACAGATTAAAGCCCACATTCACATCAGAAAAACTGAAAGGTGCAGAATGAAGCCCCATTCAAATACCAGAAACAGACAGGTACAGACAGAAGCACACATTACCTGAAACTGACCGAGAGTAAAACCCACACTCACCTACCAGAGATTGAAATTTACCGATACAATCCACACATATACCAGAGACTGACAAGTATAGTGTGAAATCCAAACTCACACTCCGAAAACTGTTATATACAGAGTAAAATTCACACTCACATACCATAGTCTGAGAGATAGAGTAATACCCACACACAAATATCAGAAACAGACACAGGTAAAACCCACACTCACATATCAGAAAATGACAAGGACTGTGTAAATCCAACACTCACATACCAGAGAATGAAAGATACAGAATGAAACCCACACTCACTTACCAGTAATTGATAGGTACAGAGTGAAAACCTCCCTTCCATACCATAAACTTACATGTATAAAGGAAAAGCCACATTCGCTAACCAGAGACTGACAGATACAGAATAAATACTACACTCACTGGTGGGCGTAGTCTATAGGCCCCCTAATAGTAACTAAACTGTTGGATGGAGTATAAATCAAGAAATAATGGAGGCTTGTAAAAAAAGGAACCGGAATAATCATGGACAATTTTAATCTTCATATTGATTGAACAAATCAAATTGGCCAAGATAGCCTTGACGAAGAATTCAGAGTGTATCTGGGATAGTTTCCTTGACAGTACTTTGTGGAAACAACCAGGGAGCAAGCTATCTTAGATCTGGCACTATGTAATGAGAACATAAGAACATAAGAAATAGGAGCAGGAGTAGGCTACTTGGCCCCTCGAGCCTGCTCTGCCATTTAGTAAGCACATGTCTGATCTGATCATGGACTCAGCTCCACTTCCCTGCCCGCTCCTCATAACCCTTAATTCCCTTATCGCTCAAAAAATCGGTCTATCTCCGTCTTAATTATATTTAATGGCCCAGCCACCACAGCTCTCTGGGGCAGAGAATTCCACAGATTTACAACCACCTGAGAGAATAAATTCCTCCTCATCTCAGTTTTAAATGAGTGACCCCTAATTCTGAGACTATGTCCCCTAGTTCTAGTTTCCCCTATGAGTGGAAATATCCTCATTGCATCCACCTTGTCGAGCCCCCTCATTATTTTATATGTTTCAATAAGACCACCTCACATTCTTCTGAACTCCAATGAGTATTGGCCCAACCTACTCAACCTCTCATCATAAGTCATCCCCGGAATCAACCGAGTGAATCTTATCTTATTCAGTGCAAGTATATCCTTTCTTAAATAAGGAGACCAAAACTGCATGCAGTACTCCAGGTGTGGCCTCACCAATACCCTGTAAAGTTGTAGCAGGACTTCTCTGTTTTTATACTCCATCCCCCTTGCAATAAAGGCCAACATTCCATTTGCCTTCCTGATGACTTGCTGTACCCATACTAACTTTTTGTGTTTCATGCACAAGGACCCCCAGATCCCTCTGTACTGCAGCACTTTGCAATTTTTCTCCATTTAAATAATAATTTGCTTTTTTATTTTTTCTGCCAAAGCGGACAACCTCACACTTTCCCACATTATACTTGGGACGGACTCCACTTGGAATGTGCTGGGGTTAGGGTCCTGGCGAACCGAATAACTAGGGCTGCAGAGAGAGCTTTAGTAATGTAGGGGAGGGCGAAAAGCCCCTCATTTTACCCAGAAGGAAAAGGGCTGTGGGATCAGTCTGTGCTGTGAATTGAAACCGATGGAAGGAAAACTTTGGAACACAAATGGAGACCCCCCCCCCCCTCAGTGTTTGGACTCATAGGAAAGGGAATTTAATTTGGAACTATCTACCAGAAAGTTTGAAATCCTAAAGTACACATGGAAGAAACTATGAACTTTAATCGAATTTGGGATTTTTTTAAAGGTCTGCAAGAAAAGGGGTGGAGTCAATATCAAAAGGGCCAG
Organism: Pristiophorus japonicus; assembly: GCF_044704955.1. Lineage (NCBI taxonomy): Eukaryota > Metazoa > Chordata > Chondrichthyes > Pristiophoridae > Pristiophorus > Pristiophorus japonicus. The sequence continues at coordinate 207,145,513 of NC_091985.1, forward strand.
TTTGGACATTGGAACTAATCAAATTGTCTGGGAACTGTATACCCTCGAAACTTGCCCCTTGAAAACATTAGCATTTAAACAATGCCACATACATATTCCAACATCTTTTTCATCAGGCATAGAAATATCTGGCTCAGGCCAGACTAGCACAATGGCTACAGGAGGCCAATGCAATCAACACCCACTCAAACCTTGAGTAGGTTAAGATCAGTGGGGAAAAAAACCTAAAAACCTCAAACTGTTGCATTTTTCAAAATCAAAAGTCCACCAATGAGAAGAATCGACTTCAGCAGGAGAGGCGGACTGGATAATCTGGCTATAAAAAAGGGGTTTCTGACGTAGTGAGAAAAGAGGAGTGATGATTTTCCCTGCCCTGGTGATTCAACAACCACAACCACAGGCCTCTCGACACGGAAGGAAAACCAGTGTCCGAAGACACTGAAGATAGAAGAAACAAACCACCAGACTGCAGAAGGCACAGTAGTGAGTATAACCTCTGGTCCCCAGAACTCCCAACTCAGTTAGGCCAGGAAAGGTGGGAGGTTGGGCATTGTACTGCTAAACTGGTGTAAAGATTTTCGTTGTGTCCGTTTAGTGGGATTTAGGGGGATTGTTTTGTTGGTGTATTGCTGTTTGTTGAGTTACACCTTGCCAAATAAATTGGAAGCCTAAAGTTCCTCTTGGAATCACCTTGTCTCAGTTCTATTGTATTACATCTCCTGATCGTGAGTCTTATGTCAGAACCGTGTAAGGGAAGCTAGGAGCGCCTCGAAAACGCTCAACTGTGTGTCACAGGCTAGGGAAGAAGGGGTTAGGAGTGTTTGACACTCACAGGTGCCTCACAGGCTAGGCATAAGCTGTGGGGACGCACGAGTCTCAAAACCCCCTTCATAAGCTGTGGACACAGTCTCTCCAGGGGTGCTCTTGCAGCACTCAGGGTACCTCACAGGCCAGGCATAAGCTGTGAGGGCAGAAGCCCAGAGAGAGACACCCAAGGCACAACAACAACCCTGTGAAAACCCCTTACAGAACATGGCGACCCAGATGGGACATAAGCAAACAGGAGATGTTAATATAACAGATGAGGTGATAAGAGAGGAAACTAAAATGGAGGAGAGAATTTCCTCATACATTTTTGGCAAGGTGAACCTCACCAAACCTTGGGTACAAGCCCTCACTCGGGCAGAGCGCCCAGTGGATGCTGCTGCTCAGTGGACAGCAGGGAAGGACCACAACCACAAGGTGGAAAAGGCCATCTGGCTTATCTGCCTCACCCACCAAGTCCGAAAGCTCGACCAGCGGGTGAAGGACTTGGAACAGAGTCTTCAGAAATCAGAGGAGCTCTCTGCTATCCGGGCTGTGGTTGGGGACAACCTGCTGGCCGAATTAGCTGGGGAGCAGCAAAGGAACCGGCAGTTGGAGGAGACCTTCCGAAATAGCCGGGACTATCTTCAGTGTCAGGTCACTGAGGCCAAGGGTAGTGAGGGGTCCCTCCGGGAACAGAATTCTCGGCACACCCAGAAAATTTGGGAACTGGAGAATAAATTAAAAGACGTACAGGCAGCCTATAAAGTGGCCAGTAGCAGTGAGTTCGCAGATCACGGTCCCTGCCAGGAGAGGATTAAAACTCTCACCCACGCTTTATCCCAGGCAAAGGGGATGGTCGCCCTGATAGGACCCGGAGGGTCCACAGGGAACAAAGGAGAGTATTGGGGGGTAGAGGAGAATCCAAAGGCAAGAGACGCCCGACCGCCTCCTGAGGCATCGGTGGTTTGTCCGGTGGGGTACCAGGAGGGGCGGGGCACGCAGGTAGTAGCATACCCAGGGCTGGGGGCAGGACCAATGTGTCCCGCTCAGCAGCAGGGATGTGAGGCTCCAGCCGAGGGTCAGTTAAAGGCTGGATCAGGCGACCAGGCACTGTCTGCTGCACCGGGTATGGTGGGACAGCCGGAGGTAGAGGGACCAGCGCAGAAAGATCCTGAACCAGGGCGGATGTGCCCGGTCAGGCAGCGCAAGTACGGTCCTCCACAGGCAGGTGGCCAAGGTCGGGGAGCGCTGGAGAGCGACTTTATTATTCCCCATGGAGTTCAATCACTCAGGGCCATGGTGGCCCATTTGGCCAAACTCACTCGCAGCGGGGACCCGTCTATCCACTTCATGGAGGTGACGCAGGCAGGGGAAATTAATGGATGTGACGAGGAGGAGACAGCCAAGCTGCTGCTCTTCTCTCTGGACAGCAAATTGTACCAGGCCCTACCGGCAGAATGCCGGAGAGGACAGCGTACATTTACTGAGGTCCAGAGGGCCGTCCTTGAGGCTATGGGCTTCGATGACGGCAGTCCTTTCGAACGGGTCGAAAGGACAAGGCAGCTCGCAGGGGAAACCCCGCAGGCGTTTGCGGACAGGCTGTGGGTGGTATACCACGCAGCCTGTGGGGAGCTCCTCGACCGGGCGAATCTTTCCGCAGTACAGACTGGCCGCTGGCTGAGGATGCTGGTGGCAAACTGCTTGCCCCGGCTCAAGGCCAGGGCAGAACTGTGGTTCGATTCCCGGGACCCCAACCTCACCGAGGAAGCAGTGGTCAGGCAACTGGCACTGGTCCAACGGAATGGAGGAGGGGAGGAGGAGAAAACCTCCAAAGGTCGGGTAAATGAAGTAAAGCCCAACTCGATTCCCAAAAGGGAATGGCACCAGGAGGGTGGCCGCTCGATTGATAAGGAGGGTGTGTGCTACGGGTGCGGGAAAGCTGGGCATTTTAAAAGGGATTGCAGGAGCCCAGTAAAGAGATATGGGGGGAGAAGTCCTTCAGGAGCCGCCCAGAGTGGGAGAAGTGGAGTGAGCTCCTCACTATCCCTTGACCAGATAGTAGCTGCAGTGAGGACAGCGCTAGAGGGGACTGGGAAGGTAGCCACGGCAACAGGCAGGGAAGCACCAGCAACCCTGCCAGTACAGAGGCCGTGACTAGCCCAGACCCAGCCTGCATACCTGTGCCCACTAGAATATGACCCCTGGGGACGACCCTGGGTCAAGATGGAGGTTGAGGGTGTATTGGGTGCCTACCTTTTGGACACTGGTGCTTCCAGCACGATAGTCCATTCGGAGGACCCCGCAACCTCACCTCTATCAAACGGGGCGCTGTATCAACTAGTTGGGTTCACAGGTAATGAGAAGGCTGGGTTTTTCTCAGTCCCGCTTGCAGTTCGTTTAGGAGCACTCCAAACACAATGGAAGTGCGTCCTGATGAACTGGGAGCAGGTGGGAAAAGGGATCTTGGGGGCTGATTTTATCATCGCTCGCCAGATCCTAGTAGACTTGAGGAATCACTGTCTATGGGGCACAGTGGGCACGGGAGCAGAGGGAGAAGTCATGGTTATTGATAAGAAACAGGGAAAAGGGACTCTGTGTACAATGAAGCCAAAAGGGGGTTACGACCTGGAGGTTCTGGTCAGTAACACCCCGGCCGAGTACCGGGACTATGTGCAAGCAAATCTTGCAGCATTTGCCACCCATAAACACGACTGTGGGAGAGTCACAGGAGTGGAGGTTCGAATAGATGGGGATCCCATGTCGCGCCCGCAAAAGCAGTATGGCTTTCCCCGAGAGGCAGAAGCAGACTTGGAGACAGCTTTAAGCTCGCTTGTCGAGCAGGGTGTTTTGAGACCCATAGCCACCCATGTCAACTCCCCGCTTTGGCCGGTTACTAAACCGGATAATTCTTGGAGGGCTACGGTGGATTATAGGGTGCTCAATAAAAACATCCCAGCTTGTGCCCCCACAGTAGCGGCGGTTGCGGATCTGATCGGGGAAATCCCTGCATCCGCAACCACGTTCACAGTGTTGGACATATCCAACGGGTTCTGGTCTATCCCTGTACGGAGGGAAGACCAGTACAAGTTTGCCTTCACCTTCCGGGAACAGCAGTATACATGGAGCTGCCTCCCACAGGGCTTTCATAATAGTCCCAGCATCTTTCACCAATGCATGGCGAACTGCTTAAAAGGCTTCAGCCAGCCACACCAGCTGGTCCAGTATGTGGACGACCTGTTGTTGTTCACAGACAGCAGTGAGGAACACGGTCCACTGCTGGCCGAACTGCTGGTCTTACTGAAGGAAGGGGGTTTTAAAGTTAACCCCAAGAAAGCCCAGATAGGTCTAGGAGAGGTAAAATTCCTGGGCCTGACGATAAGGGCAGGAGAAAGGGCCATTGATGAGGCTAGAAGAAAGGCAGTGCAGGAACTCCCTGTCCCTAGGGATGTGTCGGGGGTAAGGTCTTTCCTGGGAATCACCGGCTACTGTAGGGACTTCATCGAGGACTATGCAGCCACTGCCGCCCCTCTGCTCAGACTCCTACATAAGGGGGTCGAGTGGGAATGGGACGAGGGCTGTGAGGCAGCATTTGTCTGTCTGAAGAGAGACCTGCAGGTAGCACCAGCCCTAGGGGCAATTGATGGGGGGGAGGAATTCTTCCTGGAGGTGGCAGCCAGTGGCGACAGCTTAAGTGCAGTGTTGCTCCAGGAGCGAAACGGTCAGCTGAGACCAGTGGTGTACTCCTCCAGGGTCCTCACAGAGATAGAAAAGGGATACTCCAATTGTGAGAGGCACTTGCTTGCCACCCACTGGGCAGTAAAGAGAGCTCAGATCTTTACCGGAATATCCCCCATTACACTCCTCACCCATCATACCCCGACGCAGATGCTGTTGGACGGGAGGATTAAGGACGGGACAGTGAGCAGTGCTAGAATCACTCGCTGGACCCTCCTCCTCTCCCAAATGACTTTAAAGGTCAAGGGCCTCTGCGAGCCCAGGCTCGCAGCAAATTTAATCTATCCAGGGCAGCCGCATCGATGCTCTGTGGAGGGAGTATGGGACATTAACTTTGGATTTCGGGCAGGGATACACCCCACAGGCCGCGAGATCTATGTTGATGGCTCCAGTTCAGTGTCCGCGGGTACAAGACTCACGGGCTGCGGAGTTTGGGATCCCAAGGCAGGGATTGCCTTGGCTCTTAAACTCCCATGCACCCTGAGCGCCCAGCAGGCGGAACTCTCGGCGGTGATGTATGTGGTCACACACCCCGAGGAATTCCCTACCCCATACACGATTTGCTCGGACAGCATGTTCACTTGCAATTCGTGTACAGAGTATCTGGCGATTTGGTCACGCCGGGGGTACACCTCTGCGGATGGGAAGCCCCTTGTGACCAAACCCCTGCTAGAAAAGATCGTGGCTGCAGTGGGAGAAACCGGGGATGTATATATCCATAAGGTAAAGGCCCACTCCAAAACTGAGCCACGGGGGGAAGGTAACCAGCAGGCAGACCTGCTGGCAAGGGAAGGTGCTCGCACAGGTCGCGCATGGGACCCATACGAGGCAGGCAGGATAGCAGCAGCAAGAAGCAAGCCAGGGACACAAGGGAGCGTAGGGGCGGCTGCGGCCCCGGACCTTAAAGTAGTCCAGATGCAGGATCCGATCCTGAAGGCTGCCTTGGCTGCTATCAAAAGGGGGGAAAAGGCAGAGGGCCCATACAGTGCTGTAGATATTGCTGTGCGGGAAGGCATGTTGTTTAAAGGGGACAAATGGGTAGTGCCGCCACAACACCGGAGGGAATTCCTTCAGCTGGCCCATGAGGGTCCAGGTGCGGGACACCCTGGGCCAGAATCTACCTGGCAACGGGTAGAAAAGGCAGGGTGGTGGCCAGGCCTCCGGGAAGACGTTCGCAACTTCTGTGCGGGCTGTCTGGTTTGTGCTGCAAACAATCCAGACCCTCAGAAAAGGAAGGCGTCTATAGGACACGTCAGGCGGGTAGAGGGACCATGGCAGTCGATCCAGATCGACTACATCGGACCCCTACCGGCCGCCCAGGGAGGTTATAAATACTGCCTTGTCCTGGTGGATGTGTTTTCCAAGTGGGTGGAAGCCTTCCCTTGCCGAACAGCTACCGCGGTGGGGACTGCAAAAATCCTGGTGAGGGAGGTGTTCTCTCGGTGGGGTCTACCTCAAATCGTGGAGTCCGACCGGGGAAGCCACTTCACCGGCCAGGTGATGCAGGCCACCCTAAAGGTGCTGGGGATAAGAGCCAAATGGCATGTCGCCTACAACCCTCAGTCCTCAGGCCCCGTAGAACGCCTGAACCGGACCCTAAAGGAAAGGCTGCGCAAGGAGACGGGAGACTCACCGAACAAGTGGGTGGAGGTCTTACCGTTGGTCCTCATGGGAATCCGGGCCAGTCAGTCAAAGAGCACAGGGTACTCACCCCATGAGCTGATGACGGGCCGGATCATGAGAACCCCAGTGCATGTGTTGGCGCCGGTTCTCACCGAAGGGCAGCTCCGAGAGGTGAACCGGGACCGGTTTGTCAGGAACCTGTTTGAACACCTGAAACAGATTCACTGGCAGGCTGCTAGTAACATGGGCAGACAGCATCAGAGTAACCGATTGCTGCTAGAACCCAGCAAACACCACGAATGGGAGATAGGGGACCAGGTAATGGTGAGGAACTATGCTCGGGTCGGGGTTTTTGAAGCATTATATATGGGACCATACAGCATAGTCGACAAGGCTAGCCCTATGGTCTATGCGGTTCGATTGCCTCGCCGGGTGAAGTGGTATCACATTAATCAGTGTAAATTGTTTGACCCCAAAAGAGGTAAAAAACAGAGGGGACGAGCAAGGGAAGGGAATCGGGCACGGGGGGAAGAACAGGCCCCGGTGGATTTGGAGGCTCCGGAGGAGGCAGCGGGCCCCGAAGCTCTACAGCCGGGGCTGGTTCATTGCTCCTGTAAGGCTATCCCACCACTGGGTAGAGGTTCCCAGCCCACTAACAGAAGTAGGGAGAAAGGCTCTACCATTAGCAAGGTTCAAGGGGAAGCTGAACCTCCCATGGTGGATCAGCTGGGGCTAGCCCAAGAGATGGAGGAGATGGCACTGCAGCCCATAACATGGGACTCTGCACCGACAGTAAGGAGGAGTAACAGAGTGCCACAGCCCAGGGCGCCGTGGTCCCCTGTTTACTTAGCCTCCCGCCCCAGACTGATACGGCGAAAGACAACAGGGAGGGTGCTCTGTTGCGCTAGCAAGGGTCTCCCACCGATCATCCGGGGCTCGGGACGGCCTTGGAGGGCAGCACAAGACTCATTTAGGGGGACCATACGAGCCCCTCAGCGGAGGACATCCTGGTCCCCAGGGTACGGTCAGCCAAGTGGTCGACGACGCCTGTACAGTGACAGGATATAGCCTGGCCACCCGGGGACGGGTGGCGGTGTATATATTTTCACTTCCTGTTTTGTTACTTTGTGTTGTGAGTATATGTGTTTAGGTAAGGCAGTGACGGTTGGGTACAGCATTTTTGTGTTTGGAACATGTTAAGTGGGCCGAGCCTGGAGAGGTCTCTCAAGGCAAGGCCATGTTCTTCTTGCCTTTCAGATGTCAACACCTCCCTACTGGCAGTTAGTGATGCTGGTATCGCTAAGGATCTGCACCGGGCACCGAGGACTCCCTAGTTTTCGGATGCTCCGGGGGCAGAGCGCCGACAGTGACCACAGGAGAAGGGACTCCGGCGGCGGATGGCCGGGTCACCTACTCCCATGAGGGGAGATGGCCTGGGTGGTTGGGATCGAACTCCACCAAGTACTCCAACCATAAGGACTTTACCTACGGAGAGGCCTCCATCCCCTGCCCGGAGATCACTGTGGCCACTTCCAGAGTGAGAGTGACAGAAGGCAGGAAGGTATGCCTAACTTGCCGAGGGGACATACCTCTGGGACGGTGGTGGTGGCTCAGAAAGCTCAAGAGGGAAATGAGAGACCGACACTCGGACTGGGAACGTCTGGATAATGATACCTACCGAACCATCATGGGGTCATCCGGCGGGGTAACGGTGTGCTGGGAGAAATGGTGGGCGTACGACCAAGGAATTTATTTGTGTATGTGGGGATCCACTCGCGTGTGTTCAGAGGGGGTCTCCATTGCTTTTTATAGGTGGTGGCAGGATGTCGGGGATGGGGTGGTATGGGATCGCAGCGGGGAGGCGTGTGTGATCCCTAATCCCCGGGTACCAGTAAATGCCACTGAACTTGTAGTTCGGGAAAGGAAGCCCCCACCCACGGCCAAGCCCACCGTCCCACACGAGTGCCCGACAACAACCAGGGGGCCGGGGAATGGTTTAGTGTTGGTCCCTACCGAGAAACTATTTTATCAGGGGGTACACTACGCAGTGGCATCAGTGGTGCTAAATCTGACAGAAGTCCGCCTACCTACGTGGTGTCCCCGGGAAACCGAGCTGTTATACCAGGCTCTGCTGCGGGAGATGTTCCGGAAGTTCTACGAACTGGACTTTGGGGATGTCAAAGTGACAGACTTGTATAAACAGTGGGATAGGGCTGAACCGGGCAGGCAGAAGCGTGGCACTTTAAATGACATTCTTACGGGGTTTAACACCGGGGCGTCCGCCATAAACAGTTTGGATAACATGCAGCTGGCCCTCCAGATAAATGGGTTAAAGAATCAGCTGCGCAAAGTCCTGGGGGATGAGAATACCGTAGTGGGATCCGCGCTCCACGAAGAGGTGGCAATGACAGTTCACTTAAAGGAGATTATCTCTCAATTGGAGGCGCAGGCCAGGGCTGGAAACGCCTTGATTCGGGAGGATAGAAACGCCTCCGATCAAGCCGCCCAAAATAAGGTGTGCGTGCTCTATGGGGCCTGGTTGCTGGGAGAGGGACGGAGTAACCTCGAGGATCTGAGACAGGGACAGGTCCCCTCCTGGATCAGCAACCAGCACTTAGCAGCACTGCACCCTTACGATAATGTTTTGAGTCCTTGCCAACTTCGTGTAGCATCGGAAGCCCACCCGGTACCAGTGGACTGTGGAAAGTCAAATCATACCATCATGGGTGTGGTGGTCAGGATGCCCGTGATGGGGGTGTCCCCACGACCAGCACCCCTGTACCGAGTGGAGAATGTGGGAGTCATTCGTGGAAGGGTGCATGTTCGATTCCAAGAGGTCCCACCTTATGTCACAATGTGGGAGCACACTGTGACAGGTACAGACCTCTCGGGTTGTCGGAGCAGGGGAGCACAGGTAATCCTGTGCCCCCAGCACTTGAACGCTTTTGCAAGGCCACAATGCGGGTTCAGCACTGCTGGGGCAGAGCCTATCAATTGCACAATGGAGGTAATGGCCCCTAACCACATGCCTCCACAGGTAGCATATGTAGGCGGTGGGACATATTGTGTCACCACAAGTGCCCAACGGTATGAACACGGACCGGGAAGGTGGTGTCCAATTCCGTACAGCAGCTTTTGCTTTAAACCCAGGGCAGAGGTTCAAGTGGCACACACCAGAATCGCACCCATCCCTGAACCTTCCACAATTCACCTCACGGTACAAAACAACCTCAGCCATCTACAACAATATGTCGCCCAGTTTGGCTATCCCATTGCCCCACTACCTGAGAAACTTACAGCCCTCCTCCAGGCAGTGGATTTGTCTCAAAAACATTTTTACACCATGGAGCAGAAAACTGAAATTCTAGCAGGGGTGATTGCCCAGATTAAACCCCCAGCATGGTGGAATTTGGGAATACGGGCAGACATACCTGCATGGATCCGGGTGGGATCGCATGCCTTAGTAATCGGCCAACTCCTGATTGTAGCTTATCTGCTAGTTACAAGCTGTAAGCTCAGGAGAAAAAGAAAAAGAACGCAGTTCCTCAGGCTACTACACAGCCAGGAGAGCCGTTGCTAAACACTCAAGGTGTGTAAACAAAGCTTGACCGCGACACTTAGGCGGTTTTGTTATTTCCAGGGATGACTGCGTTTTCATACATGGCTCCTGGGGAGTTTGCAGGGCAGGTTTTTTTTTTTTACGTTTGAGACTGAAATGAGACTCAATGTACAATTACTGCTGTAACCTTAAGTACATATATGTATGTTGCTGTCGTGTATTGTAACCTGTTGGATTTCTATGTTTAGTACCGTGTTAAAAGGAATTACGATATATATCGACGGGATCAGTTTAGAGTTAAACTGGGGAAAGTTGGGCAATTTGGGAGACCTAGGGTTTTCTCACCACCCTGAACTTTGACACACTCGAGTGGTGTCTGACTGTGTCAGATGGGGGATTATGTAGGGGAGGGCGAAAAGCCCCTCATTTTACCCAGAAGGAAAAGGGCTGTGGGATCAGTCTGTGCTGTGAATTGAAACCGATGGAAGGAAAACTTTGGAACACAAATGGAGACCCCCTCCCCCCTCAGTGTTTGGACTCATAGGAAAGGGAATTTAATTTGGAACTATCTACCAGAAAGTTTGAAATCCTAAAGTACACATGGAAGAAACTATGAACTTTAATCGAATTTGGGATTTTTTTAAAGGTCTGCAAGAAAAGGGGTGGAGTCGATATCAAAAGGGCCAGTTTGGACATTGGAACTAATCAAATTGTCTGGGAACTGTATACCCTCGAAACTTGCCCCTTGAAAACATTAGCATTTAAACAATGCCACATACATATTCCAACACCTTTTTCATCAGGCATAGAAATATCTGGCTCAGGCCAGACTAGCACAATGGCTACAGGAGGCCAATGCAATCAACACCCACTCAAACCTTGAGTAGGTTAAGATCAGTGGGGAAAAAAACCTAAAAACCTCAAACTGTTGCATTTTTCAAAATCAAAAGTCCACCAATGAGAAGAATCGACTTCAGCAGGAGAGGCGGACTGGATAATCTGGCTATAAAAAAGGGGTTTCTGACGTAGTGAGAAAAGAGGAGTGATGATTTTCCCTGCCCTGGTGATTCAACAACCACAACCACAGGCCTCTCGACACGGAAGGAAAACCAGTGTCCGAAGACACTGAAGATAGAAGAAACAAACCACCAGACTGCAGAAGGCACAGTAGTGAGTATAACCTCTGGTCCCCAGAACTCCCAACTCAGTTAGGCCAGGAAAGGTGGGAGGTTGGGCATTGTACTGCTAAACTGGTGTAAAGATTTTCGTTGTGTCCGTTTAGTGGGATTTAGGGGGATTGTTTTGTTGGTGTATTGCTGTTTGTTGAGTTACACCTTGCCAAATAAATTGGAAGCCTAAAGTTCCTCTTGGAATCACCTTGTCTCAGTTCTATTGTATTACATCTCCTGATCGTGAGTCTTATGTCAGAACCGTGTAAGGGAAGCTAGGAGCGCCTCGAAAACGCTCAACTGTGTGTCACAGGCTAGGGAAGAAGGGGTTAGGAGTGTTTGACACTCACAGGTGCCTCACAGGTTAGGCATAAGCTGTGGGGACGCACGAGTCTCAAAACCCCCTTCATAAGCTGTGGACACAGTCTCTCCAGGGGTGCTCTTGCAGCACTCAGGGTACCTCACAGGCCAGGCATAAGCTGTGAGGGCAGAAGCCCAGAGAGAGACACCCAAGGCACAACAACAACCCTGTGAAAACCCCTTACAGTAATCAGTGGTGGGTAGGGTTCAGGTGAGCAGAAACCTAAAAGCTCAAAGAATAAGGTGAAGGCAATAGAGCAGGGTAGCATTGGGGGAAACAAAAACGGAACAGGAAGGGACAGAATCTATAAACATAAGCGTGTATCAGAAGCTGGGGCCATAGCAGGATAAAAACCATGCTAACTCTGCTTGACTGAATTATGCTTTTCCAAATGTCCTGGGACAAATGTTAGGTGAACTGGTCTTGTGACACTGTTGTGAAGTGCCTTGGGACATTGTACTACGTTAAAGGTGCTATATAAATCAAAGTTATTATTATAGGAAAGCTGCAGGTTTATGCGTCGCCACCGAGATTCATCGAGACGTAGAGCGCATGTGTGGCCATCTTTGCAAAAGAGCAAAGTATGGGCGGGGCTACAGGATCCCAGTGAACCCAGCCAGAGTCAGCACCTTCAGGGGAGGAGAGGGAGAGGAACCAGTGAGTGTAGAACTGAACCCAGCCAGAGTCAGCACCTTCAGGGGAGGGGAACCAGTGAGTGTAGAACTGGACCCAGCCAGAGTCAGCACCTTCAGGGGAGGAGAGGGAGGGGAACCAGTGAGTGTAGAACTGAACCCAGCCAGAGTCAGCACTTTCAGGGGAGGGGTACCAGTGAGTGTGGGACTGAACCCAGACAGAGTTGGTGGTGAAAACTGGGAGCAGAGGATACGCTGTCTTCAGACGTGCGATGTGTTTGAATTTCAGCACAGGGAGGACGGAGAGTGCTTAGGACAGTGATTTACAGCTTTGGAGGAAGAATAAGGGGTAAGCCATTTAGGACTGAGATGAGGAGAAACTTCTTCACTCAGAGAGTTGTTAACATGTGGAATTCTCTATTGCAGAGAGTTGTTGATGCCAGTTCATTAGATATATTCAAGAGGGAGTTAGATATGGCTCTTAAGGCTAAAGGGATCAAGGGGTATGGAGAGAAAGCAGGAAAGGGGTACTGAGGTGAATGATCAGCCATGATCTTATTGAATGGTGGTGCAGGCTCGAAGGGCCGAATGGCCTACTCCTGCACCTATTTTCTATCTTTCTATGTAACAAGAGAGGAAAAAATGTTCCATGGAATCTAGAATTGTGTGTTCTGAATTTCTGCCCTGTACTTGCAGTAATGATTTTTGTAAACTCCTTTTCCAAGGGGAGGATTTGCAGACGGGAAACTCAAACCAAACGGAATCACTCGATTCCTCCGGACCTGAATATCATCGGCCTTTGCATGTGGAAGGAGAAATGTTTGTCTGTTCTGTCTGTGGGAATAGATTTCAAACATCAGTGTGACTGGAAAAGCACCAAGACACACACACCCGAGTGAGAGTGTTCCAGTGCATTGACTGTGGAAAGAGCTTTAACCAGTTACACAGCCTGAAAAAACATTGCACCATTCACAGCGGGGATAAACCGTACATGTGTTCTGTTTGTGGCAAGGCTTCAACTGATCATCCAACCTGGAGAGACACAAGGACACCTGCACCATGGAGAAACCATGGGAATGTGGGGACTGTGGGAAGAGATTCATTTCCCCGTCTGATCTGGAAATTCATCGACGCAGTCACACCGGGGAGAGGCCGTTCACCTGCTCTGATTGTGGGAAGGGATTCAGTCGGTTATCCCACCTTCTAACTCACCAGCGAATTCACACAGGGGAGAGACCATTCACCTGCTCTGAGTGTGGGAAGGGATTCACTTGTTCATCCAACCTTCTAACTCACCAGCGATTTCACACTGGGGAGAGACCGTTCACCTGCTCTGAATGTGGGAAAGGATTCACTGTGTCATCCCGCCTGCTGACACACCAACGAGTTCACACTGGGGAGAGACCGTTCATCTGCTCTGTATGTGGGAAGGGATTCACTATCTCATCCATCCTGCTGATACACCAACGAGTTCACACTGAGGAGAAGTCGTTCACCTGCTCCGTTTGTGGGGAGCGATTCGCTTGGTCATCCCACCTGCTGGTGCATCAGCGAGTTCACACTGTGGAGAGGCCGTTCATCTGCTCACTGTGTGGGAAGGGATTCACTCAGTCATCCCACCTGCTGACACACCAGCGCATTCACACTGGGGAGAGGCCATTCACCTGCACTGAGTGTGGGAAGGGATTCACTCAGTCATCCCACCTGCTGACACACCAGCGCATTCACACTGGGGAGAGACCGTTCACCTGCTCTGTATGTGGGAAGCGATTCACTCGATCATTCCACCTGCTGAGACACCAGCGAGTTCACAAGTGACTGCAGGGTTTGGCTACTACTGTTATCCCAGACTGAATCGTGTTCATTCTGACCGTTGGGGTTTCTTTCTTCTGATATTGATTACCCTATAACTGGGCTGGAGTTTAATATTCTGGATATTTGACCAATTAATCAATGGGAAATGGGTCAGATAAAAATAATACTAATTGTGTTTGCATCTCATCATCATAGGCAGTCCCTCGGAATCGAGGAGGACTTGCTTCCACTCCCAAAGTGAGTTCTTTGATGGCTGAACAGTCCAATATGAGAGCCACAGACCCTGTTACAGGTGGGACAGACATTCGTCGAGAGAAGGGTTCGATGGGGCTGGTTTGCCACTGCCTGTGCTTGGCCTCTTCATGCTCTTTGCGTTGAGACTCGAAGAGCTCAACGACCTCCCGGATGTACTTTCTCCACCTCGGTGGTCTGCCGCCGGGGTCTCCCAGGTGTCAGTGGTGATGTCGCACTTTAACAACGAGGCTTTGAGGGTGTCCTTATAATGTTTCTGCTGTCCTCCTTTGGCTCGTTTACCATGAAGGAGCTCGGCATAAAGCATTTGCTTAGGGAGTCTCGTATCTGGCATGCGCACTATGTGGCCTGCCCAGCGAAGCTGATCGAGTGTGGTCAGTGCTTCAATACTGGGGATGTTAGCCTGGTCAAGGACACGGCTGTTGGTGCGCCTGTCCTCCCAGGGGATTTGCAGGATCTTGTGGAGACATCTATACTTCACTCTTTAAAGGGATTTCTTCAAGTACTGAAAGCTGCAACAAATTGAGCTAAACTTTGTTCAACAATTGATAAAATTAATGGAATCTGCAGTTTGGCTTTGAATTTCTTTGGGATGGCGCTGGACATAATGTGCCTTGAAATACCTCCTGTGTCCAGTAGATGACGCTGTCCCTCCAATTAACTCCGACTGAGAGGTGCGTGACTCAAGCAGGAGGAACGAGGGCAGCTCAGGTTAGACACTGCACCCCACAGGGACATCACACATTGCCCCCTCCCTGGGGCAGCTCAGGGTCAGACACTGCACCCCACAGGGACATCACACATTGCCCCCTCCCTGGGGCAGCTCAGGGTCAGACACTGCACCCCACAGGGACATCACACACTGCCCCCCTCCCTGGGGCAGCTCAGGGTCATCACACATTGCCCCCTCCCTGGGGCAGCTCAGGGTCAGACACTGAACACACTGCACCCCACAGGGACATCACTCACTGCCCCCCTCCCTGGGGCAGCTCAGGGTCAGACACTGAACACACTGCACCCCACAGGGACATCACTCACTGCCCCCCTCCCTGGGGCAGCTCAGGGTCAGACACTGAACACACTGCACCCCACAGGGACATCACACATTGCCCCCTCCCTGGGGCAGCTCAGGGTCAGACACTGAACACACTGCACCCCACAGGGACATCACTCACTGCCCCCCTCCCTGGGGCAGCTCAGGGTCAGACACTGCACCCCACAGGGACATCACACATTGCCCCCTCCCTGGGGCAGCTCAGGGTCAGACACTGCACCCCACAGGGACATCACACATTTCCCCCTCCCTGGGGCAGCTCAGGGTCAGACACTGCACCCCACAGGGACATCACACATTGCCCCCTCCCTGGGGCAGATCAGAGTCAGAACTTGGAGTGGGAAAGGGAGGATGCAGTTGTCGTGGACCATGTAGGGACTAATGCATAGGTAGGGCTAGGTTCTGCTGAAAGAGATGGAGGAGTTGGGGTTCAAATGAAAAAGCTGAACCGCAAAGGTAATAATCTCTGGATTGTTACTTGAACCCCACACCAATTGTTACAGGGAGAAGCAGATTCGAACATTAAATGCATGGTTCAAAGAGTGGTGTGGGAGGCAGGGGTTATGCTTTACAGACACTGGCACCAGCACTGGGCAAAGAGGGAGCTGTTCCCTTGCCATGGGTTTCACTTGAGCTGGGCAGGAACCAGTGTCCTGGCGAATTGAATAACTAAGGCAGTAAACAGGGTTTTAAACTATTGAAGGCGGGGTGGGGAGATCCAGGAAAGTACAGCACGGTTTAGATTCAGAGAAAAAGCAACAAGAGACATGTCAAGGATCTAAAGCAGAGTTTTGGATAACAATAAGCAGAGTGGGTCAGGAAGAGACAGAGAGAGTAACAAAGGTAATAGGGCATTACGGACTAAGGAGACATCAAGGAAAAATAGAAGAAAGTCAAAGCTAAAGGCACTATATTTTAATGGACAAAGAATTCTCAACAGAATAGATGAATTAGTAGAACAGATAGAAATTAATAGGTTTGATCTAATAGCCATTACGGAGATGTGGTTGCAAAGTGACCACGGTTGGGAACTAAATATTTCAGGATACATAACTTTTAGAAGAGATGGCAAAATAGAAAAGGAGAAGAGGAAGCCCTGATAGTAAAGGATGGGATAAAGACAGTAGAGGGAAAGGATCTTAGCTCAGAAAATCAAGAATCAGTTTGGGTGGAGCTAAGAAACAGCAAGGGGCAGAAAACATTGGTCGGAGTTGTTTGTCGGCCCCCAAACCGTAGTGGTAATGTAGGGCACAGTATAAATCAGGAAATTAGAGGTGCATGTAACAAAGGTAATACAATAATCATGGGGGACTTTAATCTGCATATAGACTGGGGAAACCAAATTTGCAGTAATAGTGTGGAGGACGAATTCATGAAAAGTATACAAGATGGTTTTCTAGATCAGTATGTTGAGGAACCAACTAGAGAACAGGTTATTTTAGATCTAGTATTGTTCAATAAGAAAGGGTTAATTAATAACGTTATAGTAAAGGGGCCCTTAGGGAAGAGTGACTATAATATGATAGAATTTTACATTAAGTTTGAAAGTGATTTAGTTAAATCTGAAACTTGGGTCTTAAATCTAAACAAAGGAAACTATGTAGGTATGAGGGGAGAGTTGGTTAAGGTAGATTGGGAAACTACATTAAAAGGTATGATGGTAGAAAAGCAATGGCTATCACTTGAAGAATTAATACATAATTTACAACAAACACACATTCCTTTTTGGCACAAAAATCCCACAAGAATAGTGGTCCAACCGTGGCCAACAAGAGAAGTTAAAGATAGTATTAGATGACAGAAAGATGCTTAGAATGTTGCCAAAAAGAGCAGTAAGCCTGAGGATTGGGAAGATTTTGGAATTCAGCAAAGGAGGACCAGGAAATTGTTAAGAAAGGGAAAATAGAATATGAAAGTAAACTAGTGAGAGACAAAATAACAGACTTCAAATGCTTCTATGGGTATGTAAAAAGGAAAAGTTTAGTAAAAGTAAATGTGTTTCCCCTACAGTAGACAGGAGAAATTATAATGTGAACAAGGAAATGGCAGAGAAATTAAATGCATATTTTATGTCTGTCTTCATGGAAAGTGGTGCAAAAAACTTGCTGGATCTACTGGAGAACCCAGGGTCTAGCGAGAATAAGGAACTGAAAGAAATTAATATTCATCAAAAAATGGTACTGGAGAAATTAATGGGACTGGAAGCCGATAAAATCCCTGGACCTGATAGCCTACATCCTAGGGTATTGAAAAGGGTAGCTATAGAACTAGTGGATGCATTGGTTGTCATCTTCCAAAATTCCAGAGTCTAGAATGGTTCCTGTGGTTTGGAAGATAGCAAATGTAACTGAGCTATTTAAGAAAGGAGGGAAGAGAGAAAGCGGGGAACTACAGAGCAGTTAACCTGACATCAGTAGTAGGGAAAATGCTCGATTCTATTATTAACAACATGGTAACATGCACTTAGAGAATAATAAGATTGGGCAGAGTCAACAATTCGGTAGGCTGCAGCGATCTTCCAGAGAAACATGGAGAGCCTACTCAAGTCGGTACCAAGCACGGTGGTTTTTCAGGACAAAATATTGGTCATGGGTCAGGACACCGTCGAGCACCTATAAAACCTGGAGGAGGTCCTCCAGTGACTGGATCGCGTAGGGCTGCAGCTGAAGAGGTCAAAATGCATCTTCATGGCAACAGAAGTGCAGTTTTTGGGGAGAAAGATTGCGGCGGATGGCATTCGGCCCACATATGCCAAGACAGAGGCTATCAGAACGTCACAGAGCTGCGGTCGTTCCTGGGGCTCCTCAACTATTTTGGTAACTTCCTACCGGTGTTAAGCATCCTCTTAGAGCCCCTACATGTGTTATTGCATAAAGGTGAGAATTGGATATGGGGAAAAAACAAGTAATTGCTTTTGAGAAAGCCAGAAACATTTTATGCTCCAACAAGCTGCTTGTACTGTATAACCCGTGTAAAAGACTTGTGCTAGCATGTGATGGGTCATCGTACGGAGTCGGGTGTGTATTACAACAAGCTAACGTTGCGGGCAAATTGCAAACAGTCGCATATGCCTCCAGGAGCTTGTCTAAGGACGAGAGGGCCTACAGCATGATTGAGAAAGAGGAATTAGCGTGTGTGTTCGAGGTAAAGAAAATGCATCAGTGGCAGTTTGGCCTCAAATTTGAGCTGGAAACCAATCACAAGCCCCTCATATCCCTGTTCGCTGAAAACAAGGAGATAAATACTAATGCCTCAGCCCACATACAAAGGTGGGCACTCACGCTATCAGCGTATAACTATACCATCCACCACAGGCCAGGCATCGAGAACTGTGCAGGTGCTCTCGGTTGGCTACCATTGTCCACCATGGGGGTGAAAATGGCGCAACCTGCAAACTTGTTGATGGTGGCACAGCCCGCAGACTTGTTGATGGTCATGGAAGCGTTTGAAAATGGTGAATCACCTGTCACATCCCGCCAGATTAGGACTTGGACCAGCCAAGATCCTCTGCTGTCCCTAGTAAAAAAAACTGTGTACTGCATGGGAGCTGGGCCAGCATCCCCGTTGAAATGCAAGAGCTAATCAAGCCATTCCAGCAACGAAAGGACAAGCTGCCCATTCAGGCAGACTGCCTGTTGTGGGGTAACCGCGTAGTGCTACCCAAAAAGGGCAGGGAGACGTTCATCTCGGATCTCCACAGCACACACCCGGGTATAGTAATGATGAAAGCGATAGCCAGATCCCACGTGTGGTGGCCCGGTATTGACTCTGACTTAGAGAACTGTGTATGGCAATGCCGCATGTGTACTCAGTTGAACAACGTGCCCAGAGAGGCACCACTAAGTTTGTGGTCCTGACCCTCCAGGCCATGGTCGAGGATCCATGTCGACTATGCGGGCCCGTTTCTCGGTAAAACGTTCCTGGTGGTGGTGGATGCTTTTTAAAATGGATTGAATGTGAAATAATGTCGGGAAGTACTGCCACCGCCACCATTGAAAGCCTGAGGCCCATGTTTGCCATCCACAGCGGGCCATGTTTCACCAGTGCTGAATTTAAAGAATTCATGACCTGCAATGAGATCAAACATGTCACCTGGGCCCCGTTTAAACCAGCCTCCAATGGGTAGGCAGAGCGGGCAGTACAAACAATCAAACAGAGCCTTAAACGAGTCACAGAAGGCTCACTCCAAACCCGCCTGTCCCAAGTACTGCTCAGCTACCGCACGAGACCCCACTCGCTCACGGGGGTACCCCCGGCTGAGCTACTCATGAAAAGGATACTTGAAACCAGACTCTCGCTGGTTCACCCCAACCTGCATGATCAGGTAGAGAGCAGACGGCAGCAACTAAATGTAAAAGATGGTCACGCCATTGTGTCACGGGAAATTGATCTGAATGACCCTGTGTATGTGCTAAACTATGGACATGGTCCCAAGTGGATCGCGGGCACAGTGATAGCCAAAGAAGGGAGCAGGGTGTTTGTAGTCAACTTAGACAATGGATAAATTTGCAGAAAGCACCTGGACCAAACGAGGCTGCGGTTCACAGACTGCTCTGAACAGCCCACATCAGGCACCACCTTTTTCGAGCCCACAACACACACCCAAAGGATCAACGACACCACCCCGGACCAGGAAATTGAACCCATCATGCCCAACAGCCCAGCAAGGCCAGGCTCACCCAGCAGCCCTGCAGGGCCAACAACATGCCAGCCCAGCGAGGGCACAGCCAACACACCAGAACAGACATTTGTACCGAGGCGGTCCACAAGGGAAAGAAAGGCTCCCGACCGCCTCACCTTGTAAATAGTTTTCACTTTGACTTTGGGGAGGAGTGATGTTGTGTATCTGTAAAGCATGCACTCCCATGTTCCGCCACCAGGGAGTGCATCCCCTGAAATCCCAAGGAATCCCAGCATCCCTTCGGAGCACTGTATATAAGCCGGCCCCTAAGGCCTATTCCTGAATCTGGAGTGTCTTAATAAAGACTGAGGTCACTGTTACTTTAACCTCCCTGTGTGCAGTCTCATCTATGTTAGGAAATGTTTAAGTGCACATCGAAGTATTTTTTAAATGTGGTGAGTGTTCCTGCCTCTACCACCCTTTCAGGCAGTGAGTTCCAGAGCCCCACCACCCTCTGGGCAAATCAATTTCCCCTCATATTTCCTCTAAATCTCATACCAATTACTTTAAATCTATGCCCCCTGGTTGTTGACCACCTCTGCCAAGGGAAACAGATCCTTCCTATCCACTCTATCCAGGCTCCAGATAATTTTATAAACCTCAATCAGGTCTCCCCTCAGCTTCCTCTGTTGCAAAGAAAACAGACCCAGCACCTCCAATATTTCCTCATAGCCAAAATTTTCCAGTCCAGGCAACATTCTTGTAAATCTTCTCCACATCCTTTCCAGTGCACTCACATCTTTCCTGTAATATGGGGCCCAAGTTTCGAGCTGGGCGCCTGTTTTTCGCGCCTAAAACGGCGCCTAAAAAAATCCCCGGTATTCTCCACCTACTTACAGGTCCTCTGGCCCTCGGCGCAGCCAGCACGAGCTGTGGGGGGGGCGGAGCCAGGTCCCGGCGCTGAAAACAGTGCCGGGACCTCTGCATTTGCACGCTACAGTCGGCACGCAAGTGCAGTAGCACCAGGCGCCGAACTGTGTGGGAGGGGCCCAAAGCACGCAGCCCCTAGCCCTGGCTGAATGGCCTCACTGGGGCTGCGTGAATGAGGCTCCTCCCACGGCCAGCTCCTGTTCCCCCCTCCGACCAGACCCGACACCCACTCCCCCCCCCCCGCCGACCAGACCCGACCCGACACCCGCTCCCCCCCCACCCCGCCGACCAGACCTGACCCGACACCCGCTCCCCGCCCCCCCGCCGACCAGGCACCCGATCCCCCCCGCCGATCAGACCCGACCCGACACCCGCTCCCCCCCCCGCCCCGACCCGAGACCCGCTAACCCCCCCCCCCACCCTGACCCGAGACCCGACACCCACTCCCCCTCGCCCCGACCGATCGTCCAATCACGGGAGATTAAGTGGATTCGGCCGATATTATCTAGAGCTCAGAAGTATGAGAGGTGATTTCATTGAAACATACAAAATTCTTACAGGGTTTGACAGGGTAAACAACATACAAAATGAACTTACAGTCCGCAAGTGTGACCGAGCTTCCAGTCACCTGTCACTTTAATTCTCCACTCCACTCCCACTCTGACCTCTCCATCCTTGGTCTCCAGCAAAGCTCAACGCAAGCTCGAGGAACAGCACCTCATCTTTCGTTTAGGCACTTTACAGCCCTCTGGACTTAACATCGAGTTCAACAATTTCACAGTGTAACCGCTGCCAATTTTTGGCTCCCTCCCACCTCCCCCCATGCCCCACCCCACCCCCCACCCAGCCAGAGCCTGTTTTGTTTCCTTTCTCCTTGTCGCTGATTGGATTTTTTGAGGAGGTAACCAAGAGGGTTGATGAGGGTAGTGCATACGATGTAGTACATATGGACTTTAGCAAGGCATTTAATAAGGTCCCACATGGTATACTGGTCATGAAGGTTAAAGTCCATGGGATCCAGGACAAAGAAGCAAGTTGGATCCAAAATTGGCCACCCCGGCCGACAAAGAGCCACACAGCCCTTGGGCAGCAGCCCTAAAGGTTACATATAAACCTATGAACAATGACAGAAAGGCAAAGAGTACCCAGCCCAATCAGTACACCTCACACAACTGCGCTATCTCTTATACTGAAACATTCCACACTCCACCCCCAACCGGAGCCATGCGATCTCCTGGGAGAGGTGAAAACCAGATAAAAATCCAGGGCAATTTAGGGAAAAAAAAAGAGAAAATTCCTCTCCGACCGATCCAGGCGATCGAAACTAGTCCAGATCATCACCCTGGCAGTATTCTATTCCCTGCAGTACTTACCATTATATCTGCACCATCCAACAAAAGGTCATCCAGTGTAATCCCAATTACCAGCTCTAGGTCCGTAACCCTGCAGGTTACTGCACTTTAAGTGCCTATCCAACCATCTCTTAAAAGTGGTGAGGGTTTCTGCATCCACCATTCTTCCAGGCAACGAGTTCCAGATCCCCACAACCCTCTGTGTAAAGAAGCCCCCTCTCAAATCCCCTCCTAAAGCTTCCACTAACCACCTTAAAACTTTACCCTCTTGTTATAGACTCCTCCACCAATGGAAATAGGCCCTTACTATCCACTATGTCCAGGCCTCTCAATATTTTGTACACCTCAATGAGGTCTGCTCTCAATCTCCTCTGTTCCAATGAGAACAAACCAACCCAGCCTATCCAATCTGTCCTCATAACTAAGATTCTCCATTCTAGGCAGCATCCTAGTAAATCTCCTCTGCTCCCTCTCTAGTGCAATCACATCCTTCCTATAACACGGCAACCAGAACTGCACGCAATACTCCAGCTGTGGCCTAATCAAAGTATTATACAATTTAAACATAACCTCCCTGCTCTTATATTCTGTGCCTCGACCAATAAAGGCAAGTATTCCATATGCCTTCTTAACCACCTTATCCACCTGGCCTGCTACTTTCAGGGATCTGTGGACCAATGGTGGAGCTTTGGAGGCGCGGCCTATTCAGTTGGAGCTCTGCTGTAGTGAGAGAAGGAACTCCCTGCTGAAGCTCCTGTCTGGAAGGCCTGGAGTGAGCCCTGAGACCAGCCCAGGAAGAGGAGGAAAGGGCTGGCTTACTGCAGTTCAACATCCAGAGGGAGAGGAGGAGAGCAGAAAAATTTATCAACTTTATTACTGCTACAAAGAGTTGGAGAGAGGGGGAAAAGAGCAACAACCTGTATGAAAGGAGGGAGATTCTACAACATTCTACAGGTGGGTGTTGGTGCATTCCCCGAAAGACATTGTTTTATTGGTGGGGGGAGAAAAGAAGATTTTCTTCGAGGCCCGGAACATCGCGGGGGTGTGTGTGTGGAAGTGTGTGGGGGTCTTGCTTACAGCTAGGCCTCACACACCACTGAAGCACCCCTCCCCCATTGCCTAGCCTGGGATAGCTGGAGCTACCTGGCTGAAGATTTACTAATCACCCTATTAAACATCGTTGGGAGTGTGTGCCTGGGTGGCTCCAGCTGTCCCAGGTGAAGACATCTTCTCCTCCCACCCGAAAACCATCCCATAAGACTGTGCCTTGCTTTGTTTTTCCATCATCTAGGGAGTGCGCCCCAGAAAAACACCCACCCATCGCTGTGAGGGGAGACCTGCCCTCACAGCTTCCCTCTCTCTCTGTCACTCTCTCTGTCTCTCCCCTCTCTCTCTGAGAGCCCTTTCCTCCTTAATTGGAAAAACAATTAAGACAACTGAGCAGAGGGAGCAAAGCCCCTCCCCAATTGTCAACTAGGGGAGAGGTGTGCCTCATTGAGAGCTCCTCTGCTCAGAAATTCAAACAAGGCCAATTTAAGACCATTAAGGCCTGTGACTCTGGGGTGGGTGTAGCCCTTAAAGGGACCCCGTGATGGCAACTCCATCCACGCTGGTGGCAGGGCCAGCTAAGACTTATGCGCAGGCGGCGTCCACATCCACGGCGCCTCCTGCGCCTCCTGCTGCCCTGCCACCATTCAGACTAATTACTAAGAAACACAGGGTCAAGAGCTACACTCACCCCACAATGAGCATTGAGGAGTGCGTGCGGGCGATGGCTGGGATAGTCGGCCCCTCGGCTATTGTCGCAGCCTCCAAGATGTCTGGGAAGGCTGTATTCTTCCTGGGGTCGGAGCAGGCGGTGTCCCTGGCCCTTGAAAAGGGGCTCACGGTGGGCGGGACATTCCTGCCGGTGGACCCTCTCGAGGCCACCGTGCAGAGGGTCATCATTTCAAACGTCCCGCCCTTTGTTCCCGCTGAGCTCCTCCTCCCTCACCTGCACCAACTGGGGGAGGTAAGGTTAGGGATCAACCCCATACCGCTCGGCCTCAGGGAGAACAGCCTGCGCCACATCTTCTCCTTCCGCCGCCAGCTCTTTGTCCGGCTGGCGCGGGAGGAGACAACAGAGGGATCATTTAATGTGGTGCATGAGGGGACTGCCTACCGCGTCTTCTGGACGTCAGACAGCGTGCGGTGCCATGCCTGTAGGGAGGTGGGGCACGTTCGCAAGAACTGCCCCGCCTCCAAGGCCGCCAAATCACCGAAGGCGGCCAAGGCTGGCGCCGCCGCCACCCCTCCCCCTAGTAGCGTCCGCGTGCCTGGAGCCGTAGGTGCGCGGGCATCGTCGGGGGCCTTTTTTTTCACGGCCTCTGGCGGGGGGGAGGGAGAGCGTCCGATCGGAAGGGAGGCACGGAGGAAGGTGAAACATCTCGAGGCGCGCCAGAAAGTTTGACCACCGCGCTCAGCCCAACCCAGTCATCGGCGAGCGCGGGGAGCCCTGAGCCCGTGCCCGAGCCCTTGACCAATACCGCAGAGGGGCTCTGGCGCGGGCAAGAAAAGAAAAAGGGGGGTGGCGGAGCGGGAGGCCTCGGCAGACATGGAGGTCTCCCTGCCTCCGCGCACCCCCAGGAACAAAAGGAGGCACCGCTCCAATGAGGCGGAGGGGGAACAACATCCCTCCACGGAG
Organism: Pristiophorus japonicus; assembly: GCF_044704955.1. Taxonomy (NCBI): domain Eukaryota; kingdom Metazoa; phylum Chordata; class Chondrichthyes; family Pristiophoridae; genus Pristiophorus; species Pristiophorus japonicus. Next base: position 207,170,106 of record NC_091985.1, read on the forward strand.
GAGTCGGTGCCCGCCGCGTGTCCCGCGTCCCCCACCAGCGCACCCAAACTGCGCCGTAGACGGGAGGAATCTGTCCCCGGGGAGGGTGAGGCAGTCGAGGCTGCCCAGCCTCTGCCTCCCGGGGATGGCGTGGAGGATCTGCCTGTCGTGGGGGGCGTGGGGCCAGCGGAGGAATGCGTTGCCGCCGGGTCGAGCGTCCCGGGGACTGAGGTGGGCGGGGCCGAAAAGGCCGAACCTGAGCCCGCCCAGCCTTTATCCAACTTCCCCCGGGATTTGCTCGACTTGGCAGAAATAAAGAGTATTAACAATTTTAATGAATCTGTACACGCTGGGCCGGGAGGTGGCGGCGGGGAGGGGGAAGAACCACAACCCTCGCCCCCGACTTTGGAGCTGGGGTACTTGGAGGACCTGGAACATTACTTTGGCCAGGTCTGTCCGTGTTCCCCGGCTCCTGGGGCGGAGGAGGAACCCCTTCCGCTGTCACTTCCTGACCCAGCACCATTTTTAAAAGAGCCCAGTGGGGACTCCTCTGTCGACGATCCTGGGGGTGGTGATTGGGGCAGAGCCAGGGCCGGATGGAGTGGCCGGGCTGTTTGCCGTACCTCGTGCGGTCGACGGGCCGGCTGCTAGCGGCGACCTCCCAGAGGAGGACGGGGACTCGGTGGAGGACGCGGGTGAAGATCTCGAGTCCATCACCAGTGAGGCGGTGGATCTCCTCGTGCCCGCCGCTGAGTCCCCCCTCATTCCCATAGAGGAACTCCGGGACTTTCTGGTCCAGAGCCAGGGTAGCCGCAACCGAACCCATCTGGCCCGGGAAAGATGGTCCGAGCCGGGGCTGCTCATCGCTTCCGTCCGCGCCGCCGCTAAAACCATGGCCGCGGGCGGGCCCTTATCAAAGGCACAAGGCCTTGAGCTGCGCCGGCTCAAAAAGTTCCTCGCTGGGCTGCTGAAGGAGTGGAGGTCAACAAACGACTCCACTCCCACCCCCACAATAGGTTAGGTAGAGGTTGCACTATGCTCTAGTCATGAAGATAACCATAGCCAGCCTCAACATCAACGGCGGCAGAGAGGCACGCCGTAGATTTAACAATTTTTCGCTCCTGCGGGAGGGGAAATATGCAGTGTGCTTCCTGCAAGAAACCCACACCGTTCCGGGAGACGAAGCCACGTGGCTCCTGGAATGGCAAGGAGAGGTCCGCATGAGCCACCTCACTACCACTTCTTGTGGGGTGGCCATCTTGTTGGCCCCGCATTTTCAGCCGGAGATCTTGGGGGTCGAGGAGCCCATGCCAGGCCGCTTGCTGCACGTAATGGTTCGCCTGGGGGACGTGCCGCTCCATCTCATGAACGTGTACGCCCCTCAGCCCGGACCGCAGCAAACGCGCTTCTTCGAAGAGGTGTCCGCTTTTCTTGGCTCCGTCGATGTCGGCGACTGCTTTGTCGTCGGGGGGGATTTTAACTGCACCCTCGAGGCGAGGGACCGCTCCGGTGCCCCGCAGAGCATGACGGCGATGGAGAAGTTGAGGGACCTGGTCGGGTCCTTCGACTTGGTGGACGTCTGGCGAAATCTCCATCCCGACTGCAGCGCCTTTACTTGGGTGAGGCCTGGAGTAGGATGGTCCAGAGTCGACCGCATTTACGTGTCTCGGGCGTACGTTTCCTGCGTCCCAGCGGCCTCCATGCGGCCGGTGCCGTGTTCGGACCACCACCTGGTGTGGGCGGAGCTCGCTTCGCTCCGCGTGAGGACGGGGTCCGCGTACTGGCATTTTAACAACCAGCTGCTGGAGGACGTGCGGTTCCTGGACTCGTTCCATCGTTTCTGGGCCGACTGGAGTAGGAAGCAGGGGGGCTTCCCCTCCTTGAGGCTATGGTGGGACGTGGGCAAGGCTCACGTCCGCGTCTTCTGTCAAGAGTATGCGAGGGGGTCGACCAAGAGGCGGGCAGCCAGGGTCGGGCGCCTAGAAAAAGAGGTGCTCGAACTGGAGTCCCGTCTCAGTCAAGTCGTCGAGGACCCGGCCCTGTGGATGGTGTACAAAGCGAAGAAGGCCGCGCTGAAGGACCTGCAGCTCGTCGGGTCCCGAGGCGCGTTCGTGAGGTCGCGGATCCGGTTCCTGCGGGATCTGGAACGCGGCTCCTCCTTCTTCTACCAGCTGGAAAAAAGACAGAGTGTCCATAAGCAGCTCTTGATGCTGCTGGCCGACGACGGCTCTCTCGTCTTGGATCCGGAGGGCGTCAACAACAGGGCCCATGAATATTACGGGGCTCTGTTCTCTCCGGAGCCATCCAGCGAGGAAGCGCGTAGAGTTTTGTGGGAGGACCTGCCGAAGGTCAGCCCGGAGGGCGCCGAAAATCTGGAAGCTCCGCTAAGCCTGGCGGAGCTGACCGGCGCCCTCGCCCGGCTCTCGAGGGGAAAAGCCCGGGGGCTGGACGGGCTGACCGTGGAGTTCCACAGGGCGTTCTGGGACGTCCTGGGGGGCGACTACGCGTGGGTCCTGGGGGAAAGTCTGGCGACCGGGGAGATGCCCCTCTCTTGGCGCAGGGCAGTCATCGTCCTGCTGCCTAAGAAGGGCGATCTCCGCCTCCTTAAGAACTGGCGCCCGGTCTCCCTCCTCAGCACGGACTACAAAATCTTCGCCAGGGCGATGTCTGCTCGCCTTGGCGCCGTGCTGGACCACATGATCCACCCCGACCAGTCCTACACGGTCCCGGGCCGGACAATCCATGATAACATCCATCTGGTCCGGGACCTTATCCATCATTCCCAGGAGGCTAGTCTGTCGGCCGCCTTCCTATCTCTCGACCAAGAGAAGGCGTTCGACAGGGTGGATCACGACTATCTGTTCAGAAATCTGCGTGCTTTCGGGTTCGGGATGCATTTCGTCGCCCGGATCCGACTTTTGTACACCGCCGCGGAGTGTCTGATAAAGGTTAACGGGTCATTGACGGCGCCCTTTCACTTTGGGAGAGGGGTGCGCCAGGGATGCCCCATGTCCGGCCAGTTATATGCCATCTACGTGGAGCCTTTCCTGCGCCTCCTGTGGATGAGGTTGACGGGACTGGCTCTGCAAGGGCCGGGCGTGGAGGTCGTCCTCTCGGCTTACGCCGATGACGTGCTCCTCACGGTAGACGATCCCGCTGACCTGCGGAGGATGCGTGAGTGCCAGGAGATTTACTCGGCCGCATCCTCTGCCAGGATCAACTGGGAGAAATGTTCCGGACTCCTGGTGGGTCAGTGGCGGGTGGACTCCCTGCCGGAGGAGCTCAGGCTTTTTGCCTGGAGCATGACCCATCTCCTCTATCTGGGAGTCTACCTTAGCCCCGACGAGGAAGCCTGGCCAGCGAACTGGCAAGAGCTGGAGGCCAAGGTCGCCGCTCGCCTAGGGCGCTGGACAGGACTGCTCCGAGTGCTGTCCTGCAGGGGTCGAGCGCGAGTCATAAACCAGCTGGTGGCCACCATGTTGTGGTACCAGCTGGTCACTTTGACCCCTCCCCCTGCGTTTGTCACCAAGATACAGAAGAAGCTGGTGGACTTCTTCTGGAACAACAGGAAGCACTGGGTCTCTGCCACTGTCTTGAGTCTCCCGCTTGGGGAGGGCGGTTAGTCGTTGGTGTGCGCCAGCACCCAGCTCGCGATATTCCATCTTCAGACCCTGCAGAGATACCTTTACGTTGAGCCCCCTCCTAGGTGGCGTGCTCTGGCGACGTATTTCTTCCGCCAGCAGCACGGTCTCAACTACGACACGCAGCTCCTGTTTGTGAGCTTGGGGGGCATCAGGACCGCCTTCCAGGCACTGCCTGTCTTTTACAAGGAACTCACCAGGGTCTGGAACAAAGTCTCCACCAAGCGCAGCTCTCCACCGGCTGGAATAGCGGCTGTCCTGCAGGAGCCGCTGCTCGGGAATCCGTACCTCCACGACCGAGGTTTTAGGTGGCGGTCGGACGAGAGGGCTGTGGCTGGTGAGGTGACCAGAGTCAGGGACCTGCTCGATGGCGGAGGAGCGGGCTGGATGGCGCCAGACACGCTGGCGCAGCGCCTAAATTCCGCCAACGTCCGCCGCGCGGCCGATGCCATCAAGTCGCTAAAAACAGCTCTGGGCCCTGACTCCGTTAGGTGCATCGAGGAGGCTCATGCACGTGGGGAGATCCTGTCGGAACTGACCCCCGTCCGGACGGAATTCCTCATCGGCGCCAAACCCCGGAACCTCCCTCGGGAGCCGGCACCTCACAACTTGAGCCGCCTCGAGGAAATCCCCTCCGTGCCTTTCAGTTCCGCGCGGAGGGGTTTCCTGTACGGGCTGCTCCTGCACACTCTCACCTTTGAAATCCTTGCCTGCCGTCCGGACACGCCATGGCATACCATCTTGCCGTCCGGAGGAGGCGGGGGTCCCCGATGGAGGGCACTCTACGCGGGAGTCCTCCCAGTATTTATCGGGGACTTGGCCTGGAGGGTGGTGCACGGAGCAGTGCCGTGCAATAAATTTTTAAGCCGGTTCACGGGCTCCCAGGCCGCCTGCAATTTCTGCGGTCTGGAAGAGTCCGTGTTCCATGTTTTTATTGAATGCATGAGGTTGCAGCCCCTGTTTTCTTATTTAAAGGGGCTGCTCCTGAAATTTTGGCTGCACTTCAGTCCCACACTCCTGATCTTTGGGCACCCTGTGTGGAGGGGAGCGGGTAGGTCCAAGGGCCTCCTCGTAGGACTGCTTCTGGGCACGGCCAAGGGTGCCATCAGCCGGTCCAGGCAGCGGGCGGTCGAGAGGGTCGTTCAACCTGACTGCCTGCCTCTCTTCCGCGCGTACATCCGTGCCAGGGTGTCCTTGGAGATGGAGCACGCGGTGTCCACTGGTACGTTCGCGGCCTTCCGCATCATCACGCCCGGCAACCAAATTTTAATTTGACTTTATGTTTTAAAGTTTAATTTGTTTTAATTGCCGGTGTTTTTAGTGTCCCCTCCCCTTTTGTAGGGGGCACTTGTAGGGAAAAATATATATGATTTTAGTGCCCAAAAAAAAACTTTAAAAAAAAACAAAGAAACAAAAAAAAATACAAAAAACAAAAAAGAAGGACCTTGTAAATGTCTGGTGCGTCCCCCAGATCGGGGGGCCACGATTTACTGTTTTCGTTTCCCCCAAAAAAGAGTTCTGTGGACAAGCACTCCAAGGTCCCTTTGTTCATCTACACTATTAAGTGGCCTACCGCTTAATGTTTATAGCCTGTTTATAGAATAAAAGGAAAAGGAGGTGGGGTAGCATTGCTGGTTAAGGAGGAGATTAATGCAATAGTTAGAAAGGACATTAGCTTGGATGATGTGGAATCTATATGGGTAGAGCTGCAGAACACCAAAGGGCAAAAAACGTTAGTGGGAGTTGTGTACAGATCTCCAAACAGTAGTAGTGATGTTGGGGAGGGCATCAAACATGAAATTAGGGGTGCATGCAATAAAGGTGCAGCAGTTATAATGGGTGACTTTAATATGCACATAGATTGGGTTAACCAAACTGGAAGCAATACGGTGGAGGAGGATTTCCTGGAGTACATAAGGGATGGTTTTTTAGACCAATATGTCGAGGAACCAACTAGGGGGGAGGCCATCTTAGACTGGGTGTTGTGTAATGAGAGATGATTAATTAGCAATCTCGTTGTGCGAGGCCCCTTGGGGAAGAGTGACCATAATATGGTGGAATTCTGCATTAGGATGGAGAATGAAACAGTTAATTCAGAGACCATGGTCCAGAACTTAAAGAAGGCTAACTTTGAAGGTATGAGGTGTGAATTGGCTAGGATAGATTGGTGAATGATACTTAAGGGGTTGACTGTGGATGGGCAATGGCAGACATTTAGAGACCACATGGATGAACTACAACAATTGTACATTCCTGTCTGGCGTAAAAATAAAAAAGGGAAGGTGGCTCAACCGTGGCTATCAAGGGAAATCAGGGATAGTATTAAAGCCAAGGAAGTGGCATACAAATTGGCCAGAAATAGCAGCGAACCCGGGGACTGGGAGAAATTTAGAACTCAGCAGAGGAGGACAAAGGGTTTGATTAGGGCAGGGAAAATGGAGTACGAGAAGAAGCTTGCAGGGAACATTAAGGCGGATTGCAAAAGTTTCTATAGATATGTAAAGAGAAAAAGGTTAGTAAAGACAAACATAGGTACCCTGCAGTCAGAATCAGGGGAAGTCATAACGGGGAACAAAGAAATGGCGGACCAATTGAACAAGTACTTTGGTTCGGTATTCACTAAGGAGGACACAAACAATCTTCCGGATAGAAAAGAGGTCAGAGGGTCTAGTAAGGAGGAGGAACTGAGGGAAATCCTTATTAGTCGGGAAATTGTGTTGGGGAAATTGATGGGATTGAAGGCCGATAAATCCCCAGGGCCTGATGGACTGCATCCCAGGGTACTTAAGGAGGTGGCCTTGGAAATAGTGGATGCATTGACAGTCATTTTCCAACATTCTATTGACTCTGGATCAGTTCCTATGGAGTGGAGGGTAGCCAATGTAACCCCACTTTTTAAAAAAGGAGGGAGAGAAATAACAGGGAATTATAGACCGGTCAGCCTGACATCGGTAGTGGGTAAAATGATGGAATCAATTATTAAGGATGTCATAGCAGTGCATTTGGAAAGAGGTGACATGAAAGGTCCAAGTCAGCATGGATTTGTGAAAGGGAAATCATGCTTGACAAATCTTCTGGAAATTTTTGAGGATGTTTCCAGTAGAGTGGACAAGGGAGAACCAGTTGATGTGGTATATTTGGACTTTCAGAAGGCTTTCGACAAGGTCCCAAACAAGAGATTAATGTGCAAAGTTAAAGCACATAGGATTGGGGGTAGTGTACTGACATGGATTGAGAACTGGTTGTCAGACAGGAAGCAAAGAGTAGGAGTAAATGGGGACTTTTCAGAATGGCAGGCGGTGACTAGTGGGGTACCGCAAGGTTCTGTGCTGGGGCCCCAGCTGTTTACACTGTACATTAATGATTTAGATGAGGGGATTAAATGTAGTATCTCCAAATTTGCGGATGACACTAAGTTGGGTGGCAGTGTGAGCTGCGAGGAGGATGCTATGAGGCTGCAGAGTGACTTGGATAGGTTAGGTGAGTGGGAAAATGCATGGCAGATGAAGTATAATGTGGATAAATGTGAGGTTATCCACTTTGGTGGTAAAAACAGAGAGACAGACTATTATCTGAATGGTGACAGATTAGGAAAAGGGGAGGTGCAAAGAGACCTGGGTGTCATGGTACATCAGTCATTGAAGGTTGGTATGCAGGTACAGCAGGCGGTTAAGAAAGCAAATGGCATGTTGGCCTTCATATCGAGGGGATTTGAGTACAGGGGCAGGGAGGTGTTGCTACAGTTGTACAGGGCCTTGGTGAGGCCACACCTGCAGTATTGTATACAGTTTTGGTCTCCTAACCTGAGGAAGGACATTCTTGCTATTGAGGGAGTGCAGCGAAGGTTCACCAGACTGATTCCCAGGATGGTGGGACTGACCTATCAAGAAAGACTGGATCAACTGGGCTTGTATTCACTGGAGTTCAGAAGAATGAGAGGGGACCTCATAGAAACGTTTAAAATTCTGACGGGGTTAGACAGGTTAGATGCAGGAAGAATGTTCCCAATGTTGGGGAAGTCCAGAACCAGGGGACACAGTCTAAGGATAAGGGGTAAGCCATTTAGGACCGAGATGAGGAGGAATTTCTTCATCCAGAGAGTGGTGAACCTGTGGAATTCTCTACCACAGAAAATGTTGAGGTCAATTCACTAAATATATTCAAAAAGGAGTTGGATGAAGTCCTTACTACTAGGGGGATCAAGGGGTATGGCGAGAAAGCAGGAATGGGGTACTGAAGTTGCATGTTCAGCCATGAACTCATTGAATGGCGGTGCAGGCTAGAAGGGCCGAATGGCCTACTCCTGCACCTATTTTCTATGTTTCTATGTTTCCTTATTAGCCCTCCAAAAGTACATCACCTCACACTTCTCTGAATTAAATTCCATTTGCCACTGCTCTGCCCACCTGACCAGTAGATTGATATCCTCCTGCAGCCCATGACATTCCTCTTCATTATAACCACACAGCCAATTTTAGTGTTGTCTGCAAACTTCTTAATCATACTCCCTATATTCAAATCTAAATCGTTGATATATAAAGCACAAAAAGCAAGGGACCCAGTACTGAGCCTTGCGAAACCCCACTGGAAACATCCTTCCAGTCACAAAAACATCCATCAATCATTACCCTTTGCCACTGGACCAAGACCTGGCTCTGTCAAGCCCGTGTGGTGGCTGGTGTGCAACGTTCAGCACACGTTAATCCACACACAGGCATCTTCCACCCCCTCAATTGGAGTTCAGGACTGGAACATCGGGTCCTTCGTTGAAACATCTGTGACCTCGTGTGGAAGCAAGTCATCCTGGTTCAAGGGACCGCCTATGATGATGATGAAAGGAAAGCTCCGGGTCTGTATGGTGCCATTGTGACACATCGAGACGTACCGCGCATGCGCGTCCATCTGTGCGCAACAACAATGTCTTCCCCGCCCGCGCATGCTCAGACAGTGAGGGAGATCCGGGCTCAGCCCTGCCCACTGGGAGCTGCAAGCTCCGCCCCTCACACACTCCGATTGGTTGGAGGACCAACCGCCCGCTCGGTCCTCCAGTCCCATCCCCGCTCTTCCCATTGGTTGGGAGCTGCCGTCAATCACCCGGGCAGTGTGAGCTGAGCATGTGCGGGCTGCGGGAGGTGGAGTGGCGACAGCGGGTGAGAGATGGGCGGAGGGAGGGAGCAGGTTAATAAACTCCACGGGCTTCACATACACCGAGTGTGGGCTCAGGCCCGAGAGACAACACTCTGCATTATCCGCTTCACACACACCCGGTGCTGGCCTCAGGCCCCGAACAAGAACCTGCGGCTCCGGCCTTTCCCCGAGCGGGGTCCCCGGCAGTTGCGGGGCTTTCTCCCGGTGACAGGCTCCGGGGGGGCAGCAGGGCGCATGCGCGGCCTTTCCCTGGGCCAGGAACCAGGAGGAGAGAATGTTGAGAGTCTGTATCCTGGACTCACAGTCAGGGCTTTTGTAAACTGCTGTTCCAGGCTGGGGTTTAACATTCTGCATAAATAGCCGATTGGCTTATCGGGCCGCAGTGTTTGTTTCAGAACCGCTGTCTGATCTATCCCCTTAATCAAGGGATGGTTAGGGATTAAAAAGAAGATATTCGTGTGGAGGCAGAGGGCATGGTTGAGGTTTTAAATGAGTACATTGCTTCTGTCTTCACTACAGAAGAGGATTCTGCCAATGTAGCAGCAAACAAGATAGTATCGATATTACTTGGGATAAAAATTATCAGATTGTGGGTGCAGGGGATGGATTGGTCCTGTGGGTGGGTTTAGAAGCTTTATAAACACCTGGTGTGGGCCTGAGGTGCCAAATAAGAGCCCACAGGCCCCGTGTTTGCCCCCCGGTGACGGGCCCTGTGAGTGACCGCCCGGGGGAGCGGGCTCACAGGCCGCCAGCTTGGACAGGGCGGGGCTCACTGCGACTGCGCAGTACTTTGGGCAGGAACAAAGAGTGGGCGGGGCTTCAGGGTCTCTGTCACTTTGATTGGACGACATGTTTCTCCCCATATTAGTGGCCCCTGAAAGGAAGCCTTGTTCTGATTCTTGTCTGGTGACCCTGGGGCAACACAGTATCACCCTATTGGTCCATCAAAATAAGCCCAGTGTCCAGGAGAGAAAATCATCAGTTCATTGCTTTTATTCTCATTCTGCACACAGGGGCTGTGAGCTGAATCCAGCCAGAGTAGAGCGAGGGAGAAAACTGGGAGCGGAGGATAAAATGATGGAGATGGTGCGATGGGTGTGGAGTTTAGCACAGGGAGGAGGGAGAGTGTGTGGGATGGGGATTTACAGCTTTGGGGGAACAAGAGAGTAAAAAATGTTCTATAGAAACTAAAATTATCTGTTCTGAATTTCTATCAATAATTACAGTGATGTATTTTGTAAACTCCCTTTACAGAGAATCAGAACGGGATGATTTGCAAACGAGAAACACAAACCAAACATCACCTCATGTTCTGACCGAGTCACTCGATTTATCAAGACCTGACTATCATCAGACTTTGCATGTGGAAGAATAAATGGTTGTCTGTGGGAAAAGATTTCAAAGATCAGTGTGACTGGAAAAGCACCGAGACACACATACCCGAGTGAGAGTGTTCCAGTGCACTGACTGTGGAAGGAGCTTTTACCAGTTACACAGCCTGAAAAACAGCGCACCATTTACAGCGGGAGAAACTGTACACGTGTTGTGTGTGTGGACGAGGCTTCAACTGATCGTCCAACCTGAGACACAAGGACACCCGCACCACGGAGAAACCGTGGAAATGTGGGGACCGTGGGAAGGGATTCAATTAACTATCCCGCTGAAAACTAGGGAGAGGCTGTTCAACTGCCCTTATGTTGAATGTGATTCAATTGTCTAGCATGCTGACATGCCAGCGAGCTCGCAATAAAGACCATTTACCTGCTCCGTGTGTGGGAAGAGATTCACTTGTTCATCCCAACTCACTACAGACCAACTTGATCACACTGATGAGAGACCTTTTAAATGTTCTGACTGTGGGCACTCCACTTTCCTGCCTGCTCCCCATAACCCTTGATTCCCCTATCGTTCAAAAATATATCTATCTCAATCTTAAATATATTCAATGACCCAGCTTCCACAGTTCTCTGGGGCAGAGAATTCCAAAGATTCAAGACCCTCAGAGAAGAAATTCCTCCCCATCTCTGTTTCAAATATCCGACCCCTTACTCTGAAACTATGCCCCTTAGTTCTAGATTCCCTACGAGGGAAAACATTTTGTGAAGCCCCCTCAGAATCTTATATGGTTCAATAAGATCACCTCTCATTCTTCTAATCTTCAATGAGTATAAACCCAACCTGCCCAACATTTCATCATAAGACAATCCCTTCATCTCGGGAATTAACCTAGTGAACCTTGTCTGAATTGCCTCCAATGCAAGTATATCCCTCCTTAAATAAGGAGACCAAAACCGTACGCAGTGCTGCAGGTGTGGTCTCACCAATGCCCTATACAGTTGTAGCAGGACTTCCGTGCTTTTATACTCCATCCCCTTGCAATAAAGGTGAACATTCCATTTGCCTTCCGAATTAATTGCTGTATCTGCAGGTGAGCTTTTTGTGTTTCATGTAGAAGGACCTCCAGATCCCTCTGTACCGCTGCATTTTGTAGTCTCCATTAAAATAATAATTTTTATTCTTCCGACCAAAGTGGATAACTTCACATTTTCCCACATTATACCCCAGCTGCCAAATTTTTGCCCACTCACTTAACCTATCTATATCCCTTTGCAGATTCTTTGTGTCCTCTTCACAACTTGCTTTCCCACCTGTCTTTGTATCATCGTCAAATTTGGCTACATTACACACGGTCCCTTCATCCAAGTCATTAACATAAAGTGTAAATAGTTGAGCTCCCAGCAGTGATCCCTGTGGCACTCCACGAGTTACAATTTGCCCATCTGAAAATGACCCATTTATCTGGACTATTCTGGGGTGAGGGGGTACACTGACCACGAATAGATTCTGCTAACTATAATGAGGTTTGTTTACTCTTTACAGTGTTTTGAATTGTGTGTTTAACTGAAGTCAGACGTTGAGTGCAGTTACCCGCGGGCACTGGGCTGTTTCTGGTGAGTGAATGTGGACAGTGTTAGTGGGGAATAGATTTGTGTGGGATCATTCTGTGCTAAACGCTTTGCTGGGCTGTGGGTTTGCCTCAGTCCCAGTGAAGAAGTGCTGTTGAATCACAAACCCGCCAGAGATTTAAACCCCATGGTCAATCTGTGTGACGTCATTGTGGCTGGGGGAAAGATTCCTTCTAGTCTGTCTAGGACCACTTACACTGAGACACAACATCCAGGGACCACTTACACTGAGACACAAAATCCAGGGACCACTTACACTGAGACACCAAATCCAGGGACCACTTACACTGAGACACCAAATCGAGGACCACTTAACTGAGACACCAAATCGAGGACCACTTACACTGAGACACCAAATCGAGGACCACTTACACTGAGACACCAAATCGAGGACCACTTAACTGAGACACCAAATCGAGGACCACTTAACTGAGACACCAAATCCAGGGACCACTTACACAGACACCAAATCCAGGGACCACTTACACAGACACCAAATCCAGGACCACTTACAGTGAGACACCAAATCCAGGGACCACTTACACTGAGACACCAAATCCAGGGACCACTTACACTGAGACACCAAATCCAGGGACCACTTACACAGACACCAAATCCAGGGACCACTTACACTGAGACACCAAATCCAGGGACCACTTACACAGAGACACCAAATCCAGGGACCACTTACACAGACTACAAAATGGGAATGGGAGAGCCTCAGTATGGGGAATGGTTGTGGTTGTGAATCCAGCTGTAGTGAGGGCGGAAGGTGGGTAATGGACGAAGTTGTGACGGTGGAATTAGACGGGGACTGGTGGGTCCTAGTGACAGGTTATTGTCAGAAGCCCTTTTCAGACAGGCCAATAATTGGATGTAACCAGCGCAACATCTGGATCTGACTGTTCTTGTCCCAAAATCCCGAAGTCGAATGTCCCTGATGTTTTTTTCTGTCGGAAATGTCGAGATGTGAAAGAATTGGAGGAAAGTGGACTCGGTCAGAAAGAAGGTTCCTGGAATGAACAATTCATGAGGCTGTTTTGTGACTTGTCTGCGTGAGGTTTAAAAAAAATGAAATTAAAATCGACGCGTCTAGTAACACGGTGCTGTCAATTGTGGTTTCTAACCTTAATCACTAACTCGTAAACCGAACATCGTATTGACTATCCACAAATAGCCCCAACCACTAACCCTAAACCTACAGCCAAACCCCAGCCTGAACCAAAGTTTATTGACATGGGTCAATGGAGGATCTAATGAACTGATAAAGGAAGTATTTGAAACAATGATCTTGATTAAAGAAATAGTGCAAGGTATGTTAGCAACAAGAGATTCAATCAACGAGATCAGCAATGAGAGTTACAAAGATCAGAACATTTCAAAGGGTCTCACATGCAATATGTGTGGAGGAGTTTAAAAAAAAATCAGATCCAAAAAGGGTTAAATGGTACAGAAAATAACAGATTTAAAATCTTATGCAAGATAGGTCTATAAAGGATGGGTCAACAGAACTTCAGAGAAGTGTAAAGTGAGACACTACATCACACCCACAACAAGCTTGGGATTTGATGTGGTAGAATGAGAACTAGATGAGAACTGAAATAATCTAGAGTAAGAAAAGGCCCAAAAATGGAACAGTGGGTAACAGAACATCAATTAGTCTCTTATCATGGAGAAATCAAATATTCAACACACTGTGTTTGAAAAAAAGCTGATTTATTTAATATTTATCCAGAATATTAAACTCAAGCCCAGTTATAGGGGTTATTAATATCAGCAGAAATAAAGCATGATTTCCATAGTGAACATGATTCAGTCCAGGATGTGGTTAACAGCAGCAAAAACAGCAGAATCCAAAACGCTGCAGTTAGTTGTGAACTCGCTGGTGTCTCAGCAGAGAGCATGTTTGAGTGAATCCCTTCCCACACTCAGTGCAGGTGAACAGTCTCCTCCGCGTGAATTCGCTGGTGTCTGAACAGAGAGCATGACTGAGTGAATCCTTTCCCACACTCTGCAGGTGAATGGTCTCTTCAGTGTGAGTACGTGGTGCGTCAGCTGATCCTTTGTGCTTTTAAGCTCTTCTCACAGTCAGAACATTGAAATGAAGTCTCAACAGTGTGAATAAGTTGGTGTGTCAGAAGATGGGATGATTGAAGTCATCCCTTCCCACACTCAATGCATGTGATCGGTCTCTCCCCCATGTGAACTCGCTTGTGCGTCTGGAGCTTGGATAACAGAGTGAATCCCTTCCTGCACATGGACCAAGTGAGTGGCCTCTCCCCAGTGTGAATACGTCACTGAATATCCAGCTGGGATGGGTAATTAAATCCCTTTCCACATTCCCACGGTTTCCCTGTGGTACGGGAGTCCTTGTCTCCAGATTGGATGATCAGTTGAAGCCTCATTTTTGTCAGGCTGCGTAACTGGTTAAAGCTCTTTCCACAGTCAGTGCATTGGAACAATCTCACTCGGTGCTTTTCCAGTCACACTGATGTTTGAAATTTTTTGCCATGGACAGAACAGGCAAACATTTCTCCTTCCACATTCAAAGACCGATAATGTTCAGGTCCTGCTGAATGGAGTGACTGTCAGATCTTGACGTGATGTTTGGTTTGATTGTAGCTAATACCATGTTTAGTTAATTAGTAGGTTTGAGACTGTCAGCAACATTAATACCTTATTAAGAAATATAAGATGAACAGATTCTCTGTCCTCTTCCATATCTTATATTGATCCATCAATCAGAGTAAACATGCAAGTCCCGCATGTCCACAGTAACTGACACGAGGTCAGCCCACTGGATGGAACCTCGGGCGCCCTGAGCTTGATCTCTGGTGTCTCCAGTCCTGACTGCTCCCTTACATCAGTCTCCCCTCACTTTTATACCCTGCAGTGATCCATCTCTGGCACCGGACTCTTCTGTGTCTTCTCTGCTGGGTTTTGGCAGGAAGCTGGGAAAGGACAGCTGGAACTTCTCTAATCTGTGATTTGCAAGGACATTTCCCTGGTTCCCAGCAGTTACTTTTCTTCAGTAATTTTCTCATTAACCCTAAACTACTCTGCCTGCTGTTAGTTGTTATTTCTTATAGTTTCACAATTATAGATCTACACATCACACATTCTAATCTAACCTATTCTATTCCTCACTCTGGCTTAAGCTTATATTGTGGTTACTAACAGACAGACCTGATCTTTCCCCTGATCTGATTACAGATTCCAACAAATGGGTTCAGTAAATGGAATGTCTTATCAGTGTTGCCATGGTGACCTGTCTGCAGTGAATCGATTGTTTGAGTTTCTAACTTAGACTAAACTTCTCTTTCCTATAATACATATTTAAGTCAATGTATTTTAGCCATTTTATGTTGATAAAGTGGTTAAAAAAGCACATGATCCTAGGTTTTATACATAAGGGTGTAGTGTATAAATGGGCAGAGGATATGTAAACCTGAACAAATCATTGGTTAGGCTGCAGTTGGAATATTGTGTTAGCTTTTGGACATCTTATACCAGAGGGATGACGAGGCCATGGAGAGGATGCCGAGAGATTCACTGAGATGTTACCAGGGAAGAGAGGCTTTAGTTATCGGGAGAGATTGGAGAAACTGGGATCTTTTCATTAGAACAAAGGTTGCTCTCATGTACAAAGCCCAGCTCCCCATACCTTCCCAGAGTGCCTCTCCTAGCCTTGGTATCCAGGAAAGGTATTGGTAACAAGTCCCTGATAACTAAATAACTTAATTTGTGATCTGAGGGAGGTGTTCAAGATGTAATCAGGTAAATGAGGAAAAACTATTTCCACCAGTCGGTGAGTCAGTAACTCGAGGGCATCAAATTCAAATCATCACCAAAAGGCTCAGACCCAGGGAGGAACTATCGAGCACACTGTACAACAATGTTCGGGACACTCACTGTTCCTCCGGATCTGTGTCCGGGGGAGGAACTGATGGGTTTCTCTTATCTTTGGGTTAAATGATGTTCTCATCGAGGTGGTGGATATCAGCATTGGAGATTGGGGTATTCTGAGCACCTAGTGTCTGCCTGAGGCACTCTCCAGTCAGGTAGAGCATGGGGTAGATACAGATTAAAGCTCCCTTTACACTGTCTCATCAAACACTCCCAGGGCAGGTACAGCACGGGTTAGATACATAGTAAAGCTCCCTTCACACTGTCTCATCAAACACTCCCAGGGCAGGTACAGCAAGGGTTAGATACAGAGTAAAGCTCCCTCAACACTGTCCCATCAAATACTCCCAGGGCAGGTATAGCATGGGTTAGATACAGAGTAAAGCTCCCTCCACACTGTCTCATCAAGCACTCCCAGGGCGGGTACAGCACGGGTTAGATACAGATAAAGTTCCCTCTATACTGTCCCATCAAACACTCCCAGGGCAGGTACAGCACGGGTTAGATACAGAGTAAAGATCCCTCCACACTGTCCCATCAAACACTCCCAGGGCAGGTACCTGGATGTGTTACCGATACCTTCCCTGGATACCAAGGCTAGGAGTGACAATCTGAAAGATATAGAAACCTAGGGTTTGTCCATGAGAGTAACCGAAGGAATGAGAACTGAAATAATCATGAGTAATGATCGGGTGTCAGTTGTGGCTCAGTGGTAGCACTCTCGTCTCTGAGTCAGTAGGTTGTGGGTTCAAGTCCACCTGTAGATACTTGAGCACAAAATCTAGGCTGACATTCCAATGCAGTACTGAGGGATTGCTGCACTGTCAGTGTTGCCATCTTTTAGATGAATCGCTCCATCATCCCTCAACCAATATCACTAAAACAGATTATCTGGCCAGTATCACATCGCTGTTCGTGGCAGCTTGCTGTGTGCAAATTGTCTGCTGCACTTCCTACATTGCAACAGTGAACGCACTTCAAATGTACTTTGATGTTGTTGTATCCTATTGGCTGTAAAGCACGAGGTCCTGAGGTCATGTGAGGTGCTACATAAGGACAAGTCTTTATTGAACAAAGGAGATAAGGCCCAAAAATGGAACAGTCGGTAACAGGATATCGATTAGTCTCCTCTTATCTTGGAGACATCAAGGAATCAGCACAATGTGTGCTTGAACCAAAGCTGATTTATTTGTCAGATATCCATAAAATTAACCTCCAGCTCAGTTACAGGGAAAACAAAGCCCAACAATCAGAATGAACATGGTTCAGTCCTGGATGTGATTAACAGCTGCAGTAAGAGCAGAATCCAACCCCTGCAGTCACTTGTGAACTCGCTGGTGTCTCAGCAGGTGGGACGATCGAGCGAATCCCTTCCCACACATGGAGCAGGTGAATGGCCTCTCTCCAGTGTGAGTGCGTTTGTGTCTCATCAGATCATTTCTGCTTTTAAATCTCTTCTCACAGTCAGAACATTTAAACGGTCTCTCATTGGTGTGAACAACTTGGTGTGCAGTGAGGCTGGCTGCCACAGAGAATCCCTTCCCACACACAGAGCAGGTGAACATCCTCTCCCCAGTGTGAGTGCGTTGGTGGGTCAGCAGGTTGGATGAACTAGTAAATCCCTTCCCACACATGGAGCAGGTGAACGGCCTCTCCCCAGTGTGAATGCGTTGGTGTACCATCAGATCATTTCTGCTTTTAAAGCTCTTCTCACAGACAGAACATTTAAACGGTCTCTTATTGGTGTGAACAAGTTGGTGTGCAGTGAAGTGGGATGACTGAGTGAATCCCTTCCCACACTCAGAGCAGGTAAACGGCCTCTCGACAGTGTGAACTCGCTGGTGAGCCAGAAGGTGGGGTGAATTAGTGAATCCCTTTCCACACACGGAGCAGGTGAATGACCTCTCAACAGTGTGAGTGCGCTGGTGTCTCAGGTGGTGAGATGATTTCATGAATCCTTTCCTACACACAGAGCAGACGAACGGTCTCTCTCTGGCGTGATCTCGCTGGTGATCAGTGAGGTGAGATGAACAAGTGAATCCCTTCCCACACATGGAGCAGGTGAACGGCCTCTCCCCAGTGTGAACCCGCTGGTGTACAGTGAGGTTGGATGAGTGAGTAAATCCTTTCCCACACATGGAGCAGGTGAACGGCCTCTCCCCAGTGTGACTGCGTCGATGAATTTCCAGTTGAGATGGGTAATGGAATTCCTTCCCACAATCCCTACATTTCCACAGTTTCTCCGTGATGCGGATGACCTTGTGTCTCTCCAGGTTGGATGATCAGTTGAAGCCTTTCACACACAGAACACGTGTACGGTTTCTTCCCGCTATGAATGGTGTGATATTTTTTCAGGCTGTGTAACTAGTTAAAGCTCTACAGTCAGTGCACTGGAACACTCTCACTCGGTTGTGTGCGTCTCGGTGCTTTTCCAGTCACACTGATGTTTGAAATCTTTTCCCACAGACAGAACAGACAAACATTTCTCCTTCCACATTCAAAGGATGATGATATTCAGGTTGTGGTGAATCGAGTGACTGTTACATCTTGATGTGATGCTTGGTTCGAGTTTCCCATCTGCAAACCGTCCCCTTCTAATACCCTGTAAAAGGAGTTTCCAAAATCATCACTAAGGACAGGATAGAAATTCAGATTGGACAATTCTAGTTTCTATGGTACACACATTCCTCTCTGGTTTCCCCACAGCTGTAAATCACCGTCTCACACACTCTCCCTACTCTCTGGGCTAAAATTCAAACCCATTATACCACCTCCAACATTTTTTCCTTCTCACTGAAGATGCTGACTCTGGCTGGGTTCAGTTCTACACTCACTGGTTCCCCTCCATCGCCCTTTCCTCCCTTGAAAGTGCTGACTCTGACTGGGTTCAGTTCTACACTCACTGGTTCCCCTCCCTCTCCTCCCCTGAAGGTGCTGACTCTGGCTGGGTTCAGTTCTACACTCACTGGTTCCCCTCCCCTGAAGGTGCTGACTGTGGCTGGGCTCAGTTCTACACTCACTGATTCCCCTCCCTCTCCTCCCCTGAAGGCGCTGACTCTGGCTGGGTTCAGTTTTACACTCACCAGTTTCTCTCAAATATGTGACCCATGTGCCCAATCTCTACGCGTGAACCTCGACAGTGAGTGTCGACGGGCTATTCCACTGTCCTCACCCGAGGCCTCACACGTGCATTTTCCCGCAGGGTAACTGGAGCCTACTCCCAATGACTCAGTGGGTAAAGGCACCGCCCAATGTGACTGAGTCCTAGGAACAGGAAGGACCCAGGTTTAATCCTGTCTGCATATCCCCCCCTTCCAAAAAGCTGTTTACAAAAGTCATCACTGTAAGTAGGAACATAGGAACAGGAATAGGCCATTCAGCCCCTGGAGCATGTTCCACCATTCAATTCGATCGTGACTGATCAGTATTTTAACTCCGTCTACCTGCCTTGGTTCCATCGCCCTTAATACCCTTGCCTAAGAAGAATTCATCAATCTCAGTTTTGGAATTTTCAACTGGCCCCCAGCCTCAATTTTAGGGGAACAGAGTTCCGGATTTCCACTACCCTTTAAGAACATAAGAAATAAGGGAAAGAGTAGGCAATATGGCCCCTCGAGCCAACTCTACCAGTCAATAAGATCAAGGCCGACCTTCGACCTCAACTCTACTTTCCCGCACTATTCCCAGATCCCTTGATTCCTTTAAAATCATAGAACCTTAGAGCATGGAACGAGGCCATTTCGGCCCATCGTGTTTGTGCTGGCCAACAAGAGGCTATCCAGCCTAATCTCACTTTCCAGCTCTAGGTCTGCAGGTTACGGCACTTCAAGTGCACATCCAAGTACTTTTTAAATGTGGTGAGGGTTTCTGCCTCTACCATTCTTTCAGGCAGTGAGTTCCAGACCCCCACAACCCTCTGCGGGAAGAAATTTACCCTCAAATCCCCTCTAAACCTTCTAGCAATTACGTTAAATTTATGCCCCCTGGATGTTGACCACTGCTAAGGGAAATAGGCCCTTTTTATGCACTATATCGAGTCCCCTCATAATTTTATACATCTCAATGAGGTCTCCCCTCAGCATCCTCTGTTCCAAGGAAAACAAATCCAGCCTATCCAATCTGTCCTCATAGCTAAGATTCTCCACTCCCAGCAACATCCTCGTAAATCTCCTCTGTACCCTCTCCAGTGCAATCACATCCTTCCTGTAATGTGGTGACCAGAACTGCACGCAGTACTCCAACTGTGGCCTAACTAGTGTTTTATACAGTTCAAGCATAACCCCGTTCTTGTACTCTGTGCCTCGGCTAATAAAGGCAAGCATTCCGTATGCCTTCTTAACTGCCTTATCTACCTGGCCTGCTACTTTCAGGGATCTGTGGACATGCACTCCCAGGTCTCTTTGTTCCTCTACACTTCTCAGTGTCCTACCATTTAATGCGTATTCCCTTTCCTTGCTAGCCCTCCCCAAATGTATTACCTCACACTTCTCTGGATTAAATTCCATTTGCCACTGTTCTGCCCACCTGACCAGTTGATTGATATCTTCCTGCAGTCTGCAGCTTTCTTCTTCATTATCAGCCACACAGCCGATTTTAGTATCATCTGCAAACTTCTTAATCATATCCCCTATATTCAAGTCTAGATCATTGATGTATACCACAAAAAGGAAGGGATCTAGTGCTGAGCCCTGGGAGTCCCACATGAAACATCCTTCCAGTCACAAAAACTCCCATCAACCATTACCCTTTGCTTCCTGCCTCTGAGCCAATTTGGATCCAACTTGCCACTTTTCCCTGAATCCCATGGGCTTTTACTTTCATGACTAGTCTGCCATGTGGGACCTTATCAAAGTGTCAAAATGTCTATTGATCTCAGCCCTGTTAATACTCAAAGACTGAGCATCCACAGCCCTCTGGGATAGAGAATTCCAAAGATTCACAGTGAAGAAATTCCTCCTCATCTCAATCTTAAATGACCGACTCCTTATCCTGAGACTATGACCCCCTAGTTCGAGACTCTTCAGTCAGGAGAAACATTTGTGTGAGGAAGTGCTTCATGGCATCACCCTTGATCGGCCTAGCTCTAATTTTAAGGTTCTGTCCCTTTCACCAGAGGAAATCGTTTCTCTATCTACCCTGTTAACTGAACTAAAAAGGAAATAAATGACTTTTAAACACCTGGTCCACATGGCACTGAAGTGTCTGAAACTCATGATAGGAACTCCAGGAAAACAAAATACTGACAAATGTTAAACTGTTTTGTTCACAAAAGAAATCTCAATTTAACTATTAAAAGATAAATTGTTTAACAGGGGTTCACACTGACTCACCTGTCAGGCCGCCCCTCGAGCACCACGATTGGTTGCAGAACACACCGCTCCCTGAGCCCTCCGGCCTCTGAGCTCTCTTCCTGTTGGTTCCCAGGGCAATCAATCACCCCTCGCCAACATTACGCCGCCAGATGAAGTTGAGGGGCTCAGAGGAAGAAATAAAACGAGGCCGTGAATCTGAGTTAATAAATAAATTAGAGAAGCATGACTACATTTATAAATTTAACGATTTAAAGTCAAGTCAAATGAATTGTTACCATTAATATATTCCTTTTGCACCAAGTGGGAAACAAGTGATGTGTGGGCTGTGCAGAGTGTCTGTGCCCAGTTACACAGTGTGTCCCTGTCTCATCGCTCCAAATACACATGTTTCAGCTCACATCCAACTGACTGGATAAACCTCGCCCGTCTAAACTCCATCACAGAAATATCAGCATTTGATGTTTAGTTATACTAAACCTTTATAAAACACTGGTTAGGCCTCAGCTGGCACATTGTGTTCAATTGTGGGCACCACACTTTCAGAAGGATGTATACACTTTAGAGAGGGTGCAGAAGAGATTTACTAGAATGGTACCAAGGATGAGGGACCTCAGTTATGTGGCAATACTGGAGAAGCTGCAGTTATTCTCCTTGGAGCAGAAAAGTTTAAGAGGAGATTTCATTAAAGTGTTCAAAATCATGAACAATTTTAACAAGGAGAAACTTTTCCAGTGGCAGAAGGGTTGGTAACCTGAGGAGACAGAATAAGGTGATTGGCAAAAGAAGCAGAGGCGACATGAGGAAACATTTTATAAGCAGCGAGTTGTTGCAATCTGGAATGCACTGCCTGAAAGGGTGGTGGACGCAGATTCAATAGTAACTTTCAAAAGTGAATTGGATAAATACTAAAGGGACAATATTTGCAGAGCTATTGGGAAAGATCAGGGGAGTGGAACTAACTGGATAGATCTGCCATAGAGGTAACTGGGAGGGTCGATGGGGGTAGTGCATTTGATGGAGTGTATATGTATTTTAACAAGGCTTTTGATGAGGTCCCACATGCCAGACTGGTCACCAAAATAAAAGCCCATGGGATCCAAGGCAAAGTTGGATCCAAAATTGGCTCAGAGGTAGAAAGCAAAGGGTAATGGGCTGCAGGAAGATATCAATGGACTGGTCAGGTGGGCAGAACAGTTACAAATGGAACTTAATCCGGAGAAGTGTGAGGTAGTGCATTTGGGGAGGGCTAACAAGACAAGGGAATTCACATTAAATGGTAGGACATTGAGAAGTGTAGAGGAACAGAGGGACTTTGGAGTGCATGTCCACAGATCCCTGAAGGTAGCAGCACAGGTGGATAAGCTGGTTAAGAAGGCATTTGCGATACTTGCCTTTATTAGCCTAGGCACAGAATGTAAGAGCAGGGAGGTTATGCTTGAACTGTATAAAATACTATTTAGGCTACAGCAAGAGTACTGCGTGCAGTTCAAGTCACCACATTACAGGAAAGATGTGATTGCACCAGAGAGGGTAAAAACATTTACGAGGATGTTGCCTGGACTGGAGAATTTTAGCTATGAGGAAAGATTGGATAGGCTGGGGTTGTTTTCTTTGGAACACAGGATGTAGAGGTGGAACCTCATTGAGGTGTATAAAATTATGAGGGGCCTGGATAGAGTGGATAGCAAGGACCTATTTCCCTTAGCAGAGGATTCAGCCATGGCTCAATGGGTAGCACTCTCACCTCTGAGTCAGAAGGTTGTGAGTTCAAGTCCCGCTCCAGGGACTTGAGCACAAAATCTAGGCTGACACTCCAGTGCAGTGCTGAGGGAGATGCTATCTTTCCGATGAGACATTAAACCAAGGCACCGCCTGTTATCTCTGGTGGATGTAAAAGATCCTATGGCACTATTTTGAAGAAGAGCAAGGGAGGTATCCCTGTTGTCCTGGCAATATTTATCCATCAATCAACATAACAAAAACAGTTTATCTGGTAATTATCACATTAACAACATAAGAACAAGATACAAAATAGGAGCAGGAGTAGGCCATTTGGCCCCTTGAGCCTGCTCTGCCATTTAATAAGATCAAGGCTTTTCTGATCATGGACTCAGCTCCACTTCCCTGCCAGCTCCCCATAACCCTTTATTCCCTTATCACTCTAAAATCTGTCTATCTCCGCCTTAAATATATTCAATGACCCAGCTTCCACAGCTCTCTGGGGCAAAGAATTCCACAGATTTGCAACCCTCAGACAAGAAATCCCTCCTTATCTCAGTTTTAAATGGGTGGCCTCTTATTCTGAAATTGTGAGTAGAATTATCCTCACTGCATCCACCTTGTCAAGCTCTTATAAGTTTCAATAAGATCACCTCTCATCCGTCTGAACTCCAATGAGTACAGGCCCAACCTACTCAACCTATCTTCATAAGTCAACCCCCTCAGCTCCAGAATCAACCTAGTGAACCTTCTCTGAACTGCCTCCATTGCAAGTATATCCTTGCTTCAATATGGAGACCAAAACTGTACACAGTACTCCAGGTGTGGCCTCACCAATACCCTGTACAGATGTAGCAGGAATTCTCTGGTGTACATTTAATGCAAGGGGAATACTATATTCCCCTTGCAATAAATGCCAACATTCCATTTGCCTTCCTGATTACTTGCTGTACCTGCATACTAATTTTTGTGTTTCATGCACAAGGATCCCTAGGTCTTTCTGTACTGCAGCACTTTGCAATTTTTCTCCATTTAAATTATAATTTGCTTTTCTATTTTTTCTGCCAAAATGGATAACCTCACATTTTCCCACATTATACTCCATCTGCCAAATTTTTGCCTACTCACTTAGCCTGTCCATATCCCTTTGCAGATTTTATGTGTACTCCTCACAACTTGCTTTCCTACCCATCTTTATATCATCATCAGCAAACTTGGCTACATTGCACTCGGTCCCTTTATCCAAGTCATTAATATAGATTGAAAATAGTTGAGTGTGGGATTAATCGTGCTTTAATCGGTATTTGCCACTTAATGCAAGTGTTGACTTCGTTCAATGTCTGTCAGCTTCTGGTATAGTTTGAGAGTCTGGGATTCATTCTGTATCTCTCAGTCTCTGGTATGGTGAGTGAGTGTGGGAGTCACTCTGTATCTCTCAGTATCTGGTACAGTGAGTGTGGGATTCATTCTGTATTTCTCAGTCTCTGGTACAGTGAGTGAGTGTGGGATTCACTCTGTATCTCTCAGTCTCTGGTACAGTTTATGGCGGTGGTATTGATTCTGTAGCTCTCAGTCTCTGATACAGTGAGTATGGAATTCATTCTGTATCTCTCATTCTCTGGTACAGGGAGTGAGTCTGGGATTCATTCTGTATCTCTCAGTCTCTGGTACGGTGAGTGCGGGATTCATTCTGTATTTCTCAGTCTCTGGTACAGTGAGTGAGTCTGGGATTCACTCTCTATCTCTCAGTCTCTGGTACAGTGAGTGAGTCTGGGATTCACTCTGTATCTCTCAGTCTCTGGTACAGTGAGTGTGGGATTCACTCTGTATCTCTCAGTCTCTGGTACAGTGAGTGTGGGATTCACTCTGTATCTATCAGTCTCTGGTACAGTGAGTGTGGGATTCACTCTATATCTATCAGTCTCTGGTACAGTGAGTGTGAGATTCACTCTGTATCTATCAGTCTCTGGTACAGTGAGTGTGGGATTCACTCTGTATCTATCAGTCTCTGGTACAGTGAGTGTGGGATTCACTCTGTATCTATCAGTCTCTGGTACAGTGAGTGTGGGATTCACTCTGTATCTATCAGTCTCTGGTACAGTGAGTGTGGGATTCACTCTGTATCTATCAGTCTCTGGTACAGTGAGTGTGGGATTCACTCTGTATCTCTCAGTCTCTGGTACTGTTAGTGATTGCGGGATACATTCTATATCTTTCAGTCTGAACCTTATGATGTGGATTTATTCTATACCTTTCAGATACTATTTGTCTATTCTCTCTGATAGTTAATTTGTCACTATGGCTGCACTATTGTGAGATTAACATTGTGCCTTTCAGGCTGATAATGGGTGTGTATTTTGACTGGGATTGATGTATCTACCTGTGAACAGTACTGAGTTATGGTGAAATGTTAACAACTTCTGTCTCTCCTGCTCTGTTTGATTGCTAGATTGAAAATGTATATCTGGAAATTTGGATCATTGCGGGACTGACTACTTCTGCTGTCTATGAGTGTGGAATTGATATTAAGAACATAAGAAATAGGAGCAGGAGTAGGCCATACGGCCCCTCGAGCCTGCTCCGCCATTTAATACGATCATGGCTGATCCGATCATGGACTCAGGTCCACTTCCCTGCCCGTGCCCTATAACCCCTTATTTCCTTATCGGTTAAGTAACTGTCCATCTCTGTCTTAAATGTATTCAATGACCCAGCTTCCACAGCTCTCTGAGGCAGCAAATTCCATAGATTTATAACCCTCAGAGAAGAAATTTCTCCTCATCTCAGTTTTAAATGGGTGGCCCCTTATTCTAAGATTATGCCCCCTAGTTCTAGTCTCCCCTATCAGTGGAACCATCTTCTCTGCCCCCTCATAATCTTATATGTTTTGATAAGATCACCTAAATTCCAATGAGTAGAGGCAAACCTACTGAACTATCCTCATAAGTCAACACCCTCATCTCCGGAATCAACCTAGTGAACCTTCTCTGAACTGCCTCCAAAGCAAGTATATTCTTTCTTAGATATGGAAACCAAAATTGTACACAGTATTCCAGGTATGGCCTCACCACTACCCTGTATAACTGTAGCAAAACTTCCCTGCATTTATACTCCATCCCCTTTTCAATAAAGGCCAAGATCCCATTGGCCTTCCTGATCACTTGCTGTACCTGCATACTAACCTTGTGTTTCATGCACCAGATCCTGCTGTACTGCAGCACTTTGCAATTGTTCCCCATTTAAATAATAACTTGCTGTTTGATTTTTTTTTGCTAAAGTGCATAACTTCACATTTTCCAACATTATACTCCATCTGCCAAATTTTTGCCCACTCACATAGCCTGTCTATGTCCTCCTCATGCATTGCTTTTCCTCCCATCTTTGTATCATCATCAAACTTGGCTATGTTACATCCAGTCCCTTCTTCCAAGTCGTTAATATAGATTGTAAAAAGTTGGGGTCCCAGCACTGATCCCTGCGGCACCCCACTAGTTACGGGTTGCCAACCAGAGAATGACCACTTACCCCGACTCTCACTTTTCTGTTAGTTAGCCAGTCCTCTATCCATGCTAATATATTTCCCTCAATCCCATGAACTTTTATCTTGTGCAGTAACCTTTTATGTGGCATCTTGTCAAGTGCCTTCTGGAAGTCCAAATACACCACATCCATTGGTTTCCCTTTATCCACCCTCTTCGTTGCATCCTCAAAGAACTCCAACAAATTTTTCAAACATGACTTCCCCTTCATAAATCCATGCTGACTCTGCCTGACTGAATTATGCTTTTCCAAATGTCCTGGTACTGCTTTAATAATAGACTCCAACATTTTCCCAACCACAGATATTAGGCTAACTGGTCTATAGTTTCCTGCTTTTTGTCTGCCTCCTTTTTCAAAAAAAGGTGTTACATTTTCAGTTTTCCAATCTGCTGGGACCTCCCCAGAATCCAGGGAATTTTGGTAAATTACAACCAATGAATACACTATCCCTGCCACTACTTCTCTCAAGACCCTAGGATGCAAGCCATCAGGTCCAGGACATTTACCACCTCATTAGTGATTGTGATATAGCCCCCACCCCCCATAACCCCTTGACTATCCACTGGTGGGATATTTTTAGTCTCCTCTCCCGTAAAGACTGATTCAAAATATTTGGTCAGAGTTTCTGCCATCTCCATGTACCCCATCACCAATTCCCTGGTTTCGTCCTCTCTGAGTAATACCGTACCTACTGTGTGTACAAGGAGCCAGTTGCACTGTTCCTCATGTCTCAGGTGGCAGAAACTTCACATTTGTTCCTGTACCTTCAATTCCTTGCCTGTAGGAAGAAATGGTATCTCTGATCATTCAAGAACAGGAGAAGGAGAAAATACTAAAGTAATGAATGTAATTGTTCAATTAATATTCGTTATGAACATTCACAAAGAAAAGCCAGCGATACAAACAATGTCAGTGTCTGACTCCACTGCAGTACTCAGCTTCTGCACACCAAGTGTGTTGGGCAGATTTACAGCAATTTACTGACATCCAGACACAACCCAACCCCTGCCCTGCTTCAGGAATGGGACGACCCGATGGGGCACGGACTTTTACACAGCTCAGATTGCTACTCCCCTCTCCCAGGGCACTAACCGTTCAACCAGAAACAAAGAGCCGCTGTTTAAAACGTGTCTTTCACATTTCTCACCCGGTGCCTGCAATAGATGCTCCTTGTATAAATCCTCACTGTCCGGCTCTGCTTCCACCGCTCACTGTCCAATGACAACAAACACGGTGAGACTGGAACTAAAGCAGGAACGTTCACTACTGGTTTACAGGGAGAAAGCAGCAATGACTGTAAACAGCAGATCCTTCCCATTCTGTCTCCCTTACCCGGGACACACGCTGTCCACACACAGCCCGAGAATGGCCTCTCCCTTCCCCCATTCACTCCACGCACTGAGACCAGTTCTTGCTCCACTCCGCCTGTTACACACAGACTCCGACTCCCCCTGAACTTCCCCCGGACTCAGTGCCGATCTCTGAGCCCATCTGCGGACACGCTCCCAAAGCGATGTGCTGCTGTAAGGAGGCTGCTGCTCGCTGCCTTACCCCGGGGCCGCGGTGTCTCCATTCCCGGCTGTTTAAACCATCTTCTTCCGCTCACTGAGTGAATGGCGCTCACAGGCTGGGGGAGGGGAGGGCGCATGTGCTCTTCTGCTCACTGGAAATCGACACGGGGGCGGGGCTTAACCGCGCATGCGCAGCTCTCTGCAATAATTCAGCCTTTAAAAATCAACGTGAACTTTTCCCGATTCACTTTTATCAGAATCTGAGCAAAGGAACTGGGCCTGGGGGGCAAGGACAGAGAATGTTTAAAGCTGGGGGCCTTGCCCCTTTGAGATGCTCAATTTGGGATCATTCCTTGCAGGGTTTTTTTCTCTTCGTGAGCCCGTCCTCACAAAGCAATCCTGCAGAAACATCGGAGGGACGGCGGAGTAGGAGTGTTTGCTGGGACTGTGCAGGAGTTAATATCTGACAGAAACAGTCCCAGTTTAATTTAATCAGAGTGAAACACTCGGTCACTGAGAGTAATACCGAACGGCCCTGAGCTGCAAGATTACAGAGAGTACAACAGGCGAGCGAGGGTTAAATGTGGGACCTTGTTTCTCTCACTCTCTGACACTGTCCCGCAGTGTGGGATTAATAATGTGTCTGTCTGTGGTACAATATCAGTGAGAGAGGGGACTGCATCTTCTGTCTCTCCAATGGGACCTCACAGGTCAGTCTGGAACTGATACTGTGCATGTTTCTGTGTCTCACCGCCCTGCCTCGCGCTCCCCTGTCTCTCACTCAGTCCTCTGCCCCACTCCCCGCTCTCCCCACTCCCCCCTCTCCCCATCTCTCTCTGTGTTGCTATCCCCCTTTCTCTTGTACTGTTTGGAAAGGCGGGATATTGTTATTTAGCGTGATGTGGAAACACTATTGGAAGTACAACCCTGATACTGTCTCTATTCTCTCCCTGGTGCTATACATGACAGTGTGGCACTGTTACTGAGTGTAAGACGGGGATACCAATACAAAGTGTAAGACTGATACTGTGCCTGTCTCTCTCTATCTTTCGCTGATACGGTACATGAATGCGTGATACAAGTATTGAGCGTAATATGGAGACACAGTTCGCGTATTTAGGGTGTCTATATCTGCCGTTCTCTCAGATAGCAATCTCTGGGTGATAAGGATGGGATGGATAGGGCACCAGTTACTGTTAAATGTCTCTCAGTTTAGGAGGAGAGAGAGACAAAGAGAGGCTGGTGGGGCAGTGAGCACATAATATATATTTTCAGAAAAATCAAACATATTTCTGCATGCGAACACTATAACAACTTAAAGCAGATATGAGTTTAGCCAGCCTCTGTGGTGAGTGTTCCCCAGATTCAGGGGCAGGAACCAAACACTGTAAGGAATGCAAGCCTCAGAGTGTTTAACATTTACTGAGCTGGGAAACTACAACTAACCCCGAGAATCGGCAGCACAAGCTGAGCGGAGAGGAAACCCTGTGCTGGGAGCTGTAAATCTGGGACAGTTTGTGTTGTGAATGTGCAGATGTGAACATTGTGTGAGTGATAATGTGTGTCTACTGTATATGGTCCACGTCTCTGAGCCACACAGGAGGGCGGGTATCACTACAGTCCTGTAGACCATGAGCTTGGTGGCAGATTTGAGGGCCTGATCTTTGAACACTCTTTCCCTCAGGTGGCTGAAGGCTGCACTGGCGCACTGCAGGCAGTGTTGAATCTTGTTGTCAATGTCTGCCCTTGCTGATAATAGGCTCCCAAGGTATGGAAAGTGGTCCACATTGTCCAGTGCCGGACCGTTGATCTTGATGGAAATCGCTGGAGAAATGCCACCAATGTCTCCACAAGATCCTGAAAATCCCCTGGGAGGACAGACGCATCAGTGTTAGCGTCCTCGACCAGGCCAACATCCCCAGCATCGAAGCAATGACCACACTCGACCAGCTCCGCTGGGCAGGCTGTTAAGTCCTGACTCTAATGTACTGACTTGCACAAGACATATGCTGAAGTCAAGGTCACTCAATAACCTGCACCTTTAATTCACAGCTCTCCAGTGCTGCGCTTGCCTGAGACCTCCCTTTATATACCTCAGTGGGACAGGTATGGAGTGTCTCCTGCAAGTGCACCCCTAGTGATAAGGTATGCTTATTGTTACAGGTCATATCCAGTTACAGTCATGTATAGCATGGTAAGATACAGTTATATACAGTAATGTGAGATACATGACATCACCCTCCCCCAAGGTCTTATTGCCTTTATAGATTCAGTCTCTCAGGTGGTCTGCACTCTCGCATGGAGCGTCTTAGTTGTGGTTCAGTTGTTTGCCTTGGTGCCTGTGTTCGTTAGGTGCGATTGCTGGTATCTCGCCTGGGCTGTCTGTTTCATTCGGCGTGATTGCTGGTATCTCGCCTGGGCTGTCTGTTCAGACTGCCCTTTCCTCAGGTTGTTCTACCTGTCTGTCCACTAGGTGTGGTGTGAGTTCCACATTGTAGTCTGCCTCTGGTTCTTCAGTGTTATCAGTGAATCTACTTGTTACTTGGTCAACATGCCTCTGGCAGGTTTGGCCATTGTCCATTTGTATAACCAGCAGCCTGTTTCCCTCTTTGTCTGTTACTGTCCCTGCAAGCCATTTGGGACCCCGGCCATAGTTTAGCACAAACACTTTGTCCCCTATCTCATTCCACCTCCCCCTCGAATTTTGGTCATGGTACTCAGTTAGCTTTTGATGCTCAGCCTCAACAATTTCATGCATGTCTGGGAGGACTAACGAGAGCCTGGTCTTTAAGGTTCATTTCATCAATAGTTGCACGAGGGGAACCCCAGTCAATGAATGCGGACGAGATCTGTATGCCAGCAGCAGTCACGACAGGTGGCTCTGCAGCATGGCACTTTGGATTCTGAGCATGCCTTGTTTAATGATCTGCACTGCACACTCCACCTAGCCATTGGAGGCTGGCTTAAAAGGTGCCATCTTAACGTGATTTATACCGTGGTCAACTATAAAATTGTGAAATTCTGCACTGGTGAAGCACGGACCATTATCACTGACCAATATGTCAGGAATGCTGTGCGTTGCAAACATGGTTCTAAGGCTCTCCACAGTGGTGGAGTTGGTGCTCGAGTTTAAAATGGTGCACTCGATCCATTTTGAAAATGCATCAACGACTACAAGGAACATTTTGCCCATGAATGGGCCTGCATAGTCCACATGCACCCGTGACCATGGTTTGGTGGGCCAGGGGCTAAGGGGGGCCTCCTTGGGGGCATTACTGTGTTGGGCACAAATGGTGCACCAACGGACGCAGAGCTCCAAGTCTGCATCAATGCCAGGCCACCAGACATGAGATCTGGCTATGGCCTTCATAAGGACGATCCCCGGGTGTTCACGATGAAGCTCCTGGACAAATGCCTCCCTGCCTCGTAAGGGTATAACTACTCAGCTGCCCCACATCAGGCAGTCTGCCTGTATTGAGAGTTCATGCATGCGCCTAAGGGTTTGACCTCCTCAGGGCAGGCATCGCGAGCCTCTGCCCAGTCACCAATTAAAACGCATCTTTTAACTAGACATAACGTGAGGTCGCTGGTCGTCCAGGCTCTGATTTGGCGAGCCATCATGGGCGAACCTGTGGATTCAAAGGCATTGATGCCATGACCATCTCACAGTCCTGTTCGTCGGACCCTTCTATGGTTGCCAGGGGTAGCCTGCTAAGCGCGTCGGCACAGTTGTCTGTGCCTCGTCTGTGCCTTATCGTGTAGTCGTAAGCTGCCAGCATGAGTGCCCACCGCTGAATGCGCACCGAGGCATTGCCGTTGATTGCCTTGCACTCCGATAGTAGGGACTTGAAGGGTTTGTGGTCGGTTTCTAATGCAAACTTGGCCCCGAAAAGGTATTGGTGTATCTTTTTGACACCGTACATGCACGCGAGCACCTCCTTCTCAACCATACCATACCCGCGCTCCGCCCGCGAAAGTAACCTGGAGGCATAAGCAACGGGCTGCAATTTACCCGCATCATTGACGTGCTGTAAAATGTACCCGACCCTGTATGCTGATGCATCACAAGTAAGGACTAACTTTTTACCTGGGTCAAAAAAAGCTAAAACACTCTTGGAACATAGAAGGTTGTGTGCCTTATTGAAGGCACGTTCTTGGGTGTCCCGCCAAAACCAATCGCACTCCTTTCTGAGTAGCACATGGAGAGGCTCCAGCAGTGTGCTCAAGTTCTGCATAAAGTTCCCAAAGTAATTGAGTAGCCCAGAAAGGCGCGCAGTTCTGAGATATTCCGGGGCCTGGGTACTAGGTGAATCGCTTCAGTTTTGGATTCGGTTGGGCGGATTCCATCAGCGGCAATCCTTCTGCCCAAAAATTCAACCTCAGATGTGAGAAACAGACACTTGGGTTTCTTAACTCTTAGGCCTAGCCGATCCAATCGACTTAGTACTTCCTCAAGATTGCGGAGATGAGAGTCGGTGTCCCTGCCCGTGATGAGTATGTCATCTTGAAACACAACCGTCCCCGGAATGGACTTGCGCAGACTCTCCATGTTGCGCTGGAATATAGCAGCTGCCGACCTGATGCCGAATGGGCATCGATTGTACCCAAAAAGGCCTCGATGTGTGTTGATGGTGGTGAGTAACCTAGACTCTTCGGTCAGTTCTTGCGTCATATACACAGATGTGAGGGCAAGTTTCGAGAAAAGTTTTCCTCCAGCCAACGTGGCAAATAGGTCCTCCGCTCTGGGAAGCGGGTATTGGTCCTGTAGGGAGACTTTGTTGATGGTAGACTTGTAATCCCCACAGATTCACACGGATCCATCAGGCTTCATGACGGGGATGATGGGGCTTGCCCAGTCACTGAATTCCACGGGAGAAATTATGCCTTCCCGCAGAAGCTGGTCCAGGTCATTTTCAATCTTTTCCCTCATCACATAAGGTACAGTTCTAGCCTTGTGATGGACCAGTCTGGCATTCTGTGTGATGTAAATTTTAACTTTACCCCTTTGAAGGTGCCCACACCTGCTGAAAGAGATGTTCAAAACGGCTTAGAACTGTTGAGCAGGAGGTTCGTTCCTCTGACGACATGGCATGAACATCATCCCATTTCCAATTAAGTTCTGCTAGCCAGCTTCTCCCTAACAAGGCTGGGAGATCCCCGGGGACAATCCACTGGGAAAGTCGGTTCACCATCCCTTTGTGTGTGACCGAGAGCATGGCGCTGGAAAGGACTGGGATGATTTCTTTACTATAGGTCCTTAGTTTGGTGTCGATCTTTGTGAGTTTTGGTCTGTTGCTTTTGTGCGGCCACAGCTGTTCAAATTGTTGAACGCTCATGAGGGATTGACTGGCCCCTGTGTCCAGCTCCATGTTGACGGGTATCCCATTGAGTAGAACCCTCATCATAATTGGAGGCAACTTGGTGTAAGAACAGTGGACATTGATCATGTTAACCCGCTGTATCTCGGCATCCTGTGCACTATTCCAACCATCTTCTGGTCCGCTTTTCGACCTTTCCAATTTGCATACCAGCTGAGCTGCTGTTTTTCTGACATGAAAGCCAATGTAGTTGCAGTTTCTGAAAACGGCATGCTGAAATCGACACACCCTGGTTGAGTGCCTTCCCCCACATCTCCAACACAGACCGTTTCCATTGTTTCCGAAGGATGAGCTGCGTCTGACTGATCTCCCTTGAGCTTCTCTCAATCTGTTGTTGATTGCTTGCATTGTGGGTTGATGAGGTGTGATCGGCCGTTCAAGTGGCCCTTGATTTTGATGGCTTCTGGCGCCACTGTCTGCTGTTGAAGGCCTGCTCTCATGCCTTTGTCTGTGTGTGGGGGTAGCAGTTTGTTTCACAATGTGAATCCCTTGTTCCGATGCCTCGTTGGTTGTACTACCCGAAGTATAGATCAGCTTTGTTTCTTCTTCGCCTGCCAAGAATGTCTATGAGACCAGTGTTGCTGCCTCTAGAGTCAAGCTCTTAGTCTCTATAAGCTTTCGGAATATGCCTGCATGGCCTATTCCTTCAATAAAAAAGTCTCTCAGTACTTCTCTCCTTAGTTCATTAGGGAACTCACATGAACTAGCCAGCCTCCGAAGTTCCGCCACCAAGTCGGGTATGCTTTGGTCCACACAGCATCTGTAGTTGTAGAACCTGTGTCTGGCCATGTGTAGGCTGCTCGCTGGCTTCAGGTGGTCTCGCACCAGTGTGCTCAACTCCTCAAACAACTTGCTTGCTGGTTTCTTGGGTGCCAGCAGGTTTTTCATTAAAGCATATGTTTTCGAGCCACAGCTGGTCAAGAGATGGGCTCTTCTCTTGTCTGCCTTATCATCGCCCAGCCAGTCTTTGGTCACAAAGCTTTGCTGGAGCCTTTCTATAAAGTCATCCCAATTGTCTCCAGCATTGTATTTCTCATCTGAGCTGTTGGTAGCCATTCTGTGGATTCTGTGATCCCGTAACTCGTCGCCACTGTTAAGTCCTGACTCTAATGTACTGACTTGCACGAGACGCATGCTGAAGTCAAGGTCACTCAGGACCTGCACCTTTAATTCACAGCTCTCCAGTGCTGCACATGCCTGAGACCTCCCTTTATATACCTCAGTGGGACAGGTATGGAGTGTCTCCTGCAAGTGCACCCCTGGTGGTAAGGTATGCTTATTGTTACAGGTCATATCCAGTTACAGTCATGTATAGCATGGTAAGATACAGTTATATACAGTAATGTGAGATACATGACAGAGGCCACATTGTTCGCATGCCTGACACAAGACTCCCAAAGCAAGCGCTCTACTCAGAACTCCTACACGGCAAGCAAGCCCAAGGTGGGCAGAGGAAACGTTACAAGGACACCCTCAAAACCTCTCTGATAAAGTGCAACATCCCCACCGACACCTGGGAGTCCCTGGCCAAAGACCGCCCGAAGTTGAGGAAGTGCATCCGGGAGGGCGCTGAGCGGTCGAGTCTCATCGCCGAGAGCATGCAGAAAATAAGCGCAGGCAGCGGAAAGAGCGTGCGGCAAACTTGTCCCACCCTCCCTTACCGTCAAAGACTAACTGTCCCACCTGTGACAGAGACTGTAATTCCCGTATTGGACTGTTCAGTCACCTAACAACTCACTTTCAGAGTGTGATGAGAGTGTGTTAAAGGGGCGGGCCGGTGAGACTAATATCACTGTGTTTGTGTGTCCGTCTCATCCCCGGATTCCAGAGTCCCTCTTGTGTAAAATTCAAAGATTTCCCTGTCACAGGATCGCCCTGCTCCCCTGCTCAGGTCTAAAGTGGGAATTAAACGTCAAGTTTGATGTGATTTCAAATTTTAGTCGAAAAACAGAGAAAATGTCCGCGATCGGGTGAGAGAGCGCGATCAGTGCAGCAATGAAACCGGTTTAAATCCAAATTGCTGCCTTCAATTCCGATGCAACCTTCTCGACAACAAACATCCCGGTGTTCGGGACAGAAAGAGGCCAGTCTGGGAATCTGGAGGGCCCGGATTGAATTGGAATCGGACAGTTAATGAGGAGAGAGAAACACAGAGAGGCTGGAGGGGCGGGG
The DNA here is from genome assembly GCF_044704955.1 of Pristiophorus japonicus. NCBI lineage: Eukaryota > Metazoa > Chordata > Chondrichthyes > Pristiophoridae > Pristiophorus > Pristiophorus japonicus. The sequence continues at coordinate 207,205,378 of NC_091985.1, forward strand.
AGCTGACAGCAGGATGTCTCCGCCCCGTCCGCTCGCTGCCTTTAAGTTGCTCTGTGCCGCCGCCTCCTGTTTCATATCTGACCGAGCTCTGACTGTCAGAGATTTTCCAGAGTCACCGACATGACTGACACTGCAGCCGCCGAAACGGCTCCTGCTGCCGCCGAAACGGCTCCTCCTGCCGCCGCCGTTCAAACCAAGGCTCACAGTAAGAAGAAGGCGGCGGCTCCCCGCTCCAAGCCAGTCGGCCCCACGTTGGGCGAATATATCCTCAAGGTTGTGGCCGATGGCAGCGATCGCAAGGGGATGTCTCTGGCCGCGATAAAGAAGGCTCTGGCGGCCAAAGGCGTGGATGTGGAGAAGCGCAGGTCCCAGATCAGGTTCAGTATCAAGAGGAATGTGACAAATGGCTTCCTGGTGCAGACCAAGGGCACGGGCGCCTCGGGCTCCTTCAAAGTCGCTAAGAAGGAAAACCAGGGGAAAGTGGGAAGCGAGGTGAAGAAACCAGCAGTCAAGAAATCTCCAGGCAAGAAACCAGCAGCCAAGACATCTCTGACCAAGAAACCAGCAGCCAAGAAATCTCCCGCCAAGAAAACGAGCACCAAGAAGGCGCCAACAGTAAAAAAGACAGCGAAAGCTGCGGCTGGGAAGAAGGCAGCGGCGCAGAAGCCCAAGGGCCCCAAGAAGGCCTCAGGCGCAAAGGTGAAGGCGGCCAAAGAGGTGGAAAAAGCGAGGGCCAAGGCCAAATCAGCAAAACCCAAGAAAGCAGCATCCAAAAAGTAAATAAAAAGTGCAACTTGTAAACACCTGGACCCAATGGCTCTTCTCAGAGCCACCCACGCCTCTCAGAAAAGAGTTGATCCCCGAATCAAATGCTCCCTGTCCCGGGGCCGGGCTCAGATTTCAGACAGAAGTCATTGAACATGAAGCCAGGATCCCTTTTGACCCGCTGACATTGACTGCACCCACCCCTCCCCCAGTGTCTGCAATAAAACACACAGAGAATGGGATGTCCGGCCCGGGCCTCACTGTAACTGGGGATGTGTTCGGCTCCAGTCTCAGTTCCTGGTCATTGTTATTTCACAGATTTAGGGGGAGAGTCTGAGACGGTGATACTGGCGGAGATACCCCGCCTCACAACTCAAACCCCAAACACCACATTCTCCAAATCAGCTGGAATAAGGTGTTTGTAAATTGCTGAACCTGTCTGTGAGAGGAAGTGTGGGGAGATGATACAAGGTTTGAGATTGACAGGGAAGGGGCTGTATATAGGCGGGAATATTCGTGATTGTTAATTGTAACTGGACATTTAAAAGCTTCTGATTCCTGGAAGCTTTGAAGATGAATTCCGAGTCTGTAAGAGTTTGTGCGGAGCGCTGTGTTTCGGTTCTATTGTCGGAAAACGGATTGAAATTGGCGGCTGCAGAAAGCTGGAGGCGGAGCTGGAAGATCAGAGGCTGCTCTCTGCTCTGTCTGTCAATCTTAACTCTGTCTCCTCCCCTTCCCGCCTCTCTCACTCTGCGCGTTCTCAGTCAGATCCGCTCCGGCTCTAAAAAAAAAGAGCCGGGAGCAGCTCCGTCTTATTCAGCGGCTGTTTAAGTGAATAATCATTATGTCTGGTCGAGGTAAAGGAGGCAAAGGACTGGGTAAAGGCGGAGCCAAACGGCACCGTAAAGTGCTCCGTGATAACATCCAGGGCATCACCAAACCAGCCATCCGCCGCCTGGCTCGCCGTGGCGGTGTCAAGCGGATCTCAGGCCTGATCTACGAGGAGACCCGCGGGGTGTTAAAAGTTTTCCTGGAGAATGTGATCAGGGATGCGGTCACCTACACTGAGCACGCCAAGCGCAAGACGGTCACTGCCATGGATGTGGTGTACGCTCTGAAACGGCAGGGCCGCACACTCTATGGATTCGGCGGCTGAATAACGCGACCCTTCCCCCAAACACAACACAAAGGCTCTTCTAAGAGCCACCCACCGCCTCACAGAGAGAGCAGCGACCTGGGGATGGGAGCGCGTACAGTTTGGTTGGGAAATGGTTTCGGCTGTTTAATTCATGGAAAGAAATATTTGGATTTATATAGCGCCTTTCACGACCACCGAACGTCTCAAGACCAATGAAGTACTTTTGGAGTGTAGTCGCTGTAGGAATATGGGAATTATTAAATATTTTACAACTATTGTAAATATGAGAGATCAAAAACTCCGGCTGACAGTCACAATTACCACCGGGCGGGATACACCGTCCCCTTTACCCAAACATTACAGTCTCCCCTCACAGATAATTCCTGTCATGTTGTGAGATTCGGTTAAACGGGACTCTGGCGGGATCAATGCGGGAATTTGTGTTTACAGGAAGCAGTGACCGGGGATTTATTCCCGCCTGGTCCAGACCGATCAGGGAATGGAACAGAATTCAAACCGGAATGTTGCAGAGAGTGGGATTGGTGACTTATAATGGGGCACAATCGCCGTTATAAAGAGCGGATTCTTAAATTGCTGGCGGGAAATTAGAGTTTCTTTAATCTCTGTTGGTTGATATTCTGAAATTGGCGGGCTTTTTGAAATTGACCAACTGTCAGTTTCAGTTCAGCCAATCAGGGGCCAGTAATCCCTGCCCTTCATTTTCACTCTCGGTGCTTGGTTCAAACTTGATTGGCGCCGGGCTGCAGCCAATCACAGCCCCGGGGCGGATCCTCACACACTTTAAAAGGAGGCCCCAGAGGAGTCTCCGCATTAACAGTCCGTGTGTCCAAGATTGTGTTGAGATAATAGCCAGGACCAAACAGACAGCGCGTAAATCCACCGGAGGGAAAGCTCCTCGCAAACAGCTGGCGACCAAAGCGGCACGGAAGAGCGCTCCGGCCACGGGCGGAGTGAAGAAGCCTCATCGCTACCGACCCAGCACCGTGGCTCTGAGGGAGATCCGCCGGTACCAGAAATCCACCGAGCTGCTGATCCACAAACTGCCCTTCCAGCGCCTGGTGCGGGAGATCGCTCAGGACTTCAAGACCGACCTGCGCTTCCAGAGCTCCGCCGTCATGGCCCTGCAGGAGGCCAGCAAGGCTTACCTGGTGGGGTTCTTTGAGGACACCAACCTGTGCGCCATCCACGCCAAGCGAGTCATCATCATGCCCAAAGACATCCAGCTGGCCCGCCGCATCCGCGGGGAGCGCGCCTAGACTTCCCCTGCCTCGGCTCGAAGCTTCAGCACCAAGTGCAACAACGGCTCTTTTCAGAGCCACCAAATCAGCAAAGGAAAGAGCTACGATCTCCTGTAACCAGAGCTTCGTGTTGTTCATTAACCCATTGTAGGGACGGGCAGGTATGTGGTTCCTGATTACTGATCGTGTATTTATATACCAGCTCGGTTCATATGGGAGTTATTGACTAATAACTAATGAGCCCTTTAATATTTTCAGAAACTGACATCGGCTTTGCGTCGCTCTGACCCCAAGTTCCCCGGGGCAAAGCACAGATTTCCCCATTCGGTGTTGCCGGAGAATGGGGGCAGGCAGATCTGGGAAGCACTGCAATGGATCCGGGTCTTGTGTGTGCACATCGCTCGCTGATGCAATGCGGTCTGAACTGGCTGGCTTAGCAGAGAAATATACAGCCTGGGAACAGAAGCAGCATTCAAATTATCTCAAACCAGACCAGAATTAAACTAGGCTCTTTGATTACTATATTAATTCATCACCGCCAACTCTCTAGTTTTCATAGACAGACTAAAGAATATTTAAAGAACCGGTGGCGGTATTTATACAATTGTTGAGTGACAACTGTAGTTCAGTTATTCGCTGTTAACTGGAAGAGTGTATGTGTGAGCAGAGAACCGTAATGCAGAGAACGGGAACTGAAAACTCCCCCATACGGATAAGGGGTAAGCCATTTGGGACTGAGATGAGGAGAAACTTCTTCACTCAAGAGTTGTTAACCTGTGGAATTCCCTACGGCAGAGTTGTTGATGCCAGTTCGTTAGATATATTCAAGAGGGAGTTCGATGTGGCCCTTGTGGCTAAAGAGATCAAGGGGTGTGGAGAGAAAGCAGGAAAAGGGTACTGAGGTGAAAGATCAGCCATGATCTTACTGAATGGTGGTGCAGGCTCGAAGGGCCGAATGGCTTACTCCTGCACCTATTTTCTATGTTTACAGGTCTGAAATAAGCCAATCTATCGGTACATGAATTAAAGGGCTCTGACTCAATTAAGTCAGTAAGCAGCCCTTCCACAGATACTGTGGTCGGCTCTGAAAAGAGCCTTTCGGTTATTAGATTAAATCTTGTCCGCTTTACTTGCTCTTGGACGAAGTGGTGGTTTTCTTGGGCAGCAGCACAGCCTGGATATTCGGCAGCACCCCGCCCTGAGCGATGGTCACCTTTCCCAGCAGCTTATTGAGCTCCTCGTCGTTGCGGATGGCCAGCTGCAGGTGTCTGGGGATGATGCGGGTCTTCTTGTTGTCGCGGGCCGCATTGCCGGCCAGCTCCAGGATTTCAGCGGTCAGATACTCGAGCACAACAGCCATGTAGACCAAAGCTCCGGCACCCACACGCTGAGAGTAGTTCCCCTTTCGCAGGAGCCTGTGAACACGGCCCACAGGGAACTGCAGTCCGGCCCGGGAGGAACGAGCCTTGGCCCGAGCTTTACCGCCGGTTTTTCCTCTTCCAGACATTTCCACAATCCACAGGTTCAGAAAAAGAATGCAAAACTCCTCCCTCATCTGCTCTTCTTATACATTCTGGAGGGATACAGGGAGTGAACTTGTGATTGGTCTTTTCCGATGACCAATCACCATCTGCTTAGCCTGCCACTGAAAAGAGGGCGAAAATTATTGTTCGACTTCCAACGAATCTTCAATTTCAAAAACCCCGCCCGTAATTTTTACAATGCGGATTATGTTAATAAATTCATCATTAGCCAAAGATTTCCAAACACATTTTATTCCATATTGCCTTCCAAATTCCAGGATGTTACAATCAGGATTAAATTAGGGTTCACTTTCAAACATTCTGTTACGGGACACATTCCAGCTCATTCTTTGTACAATTTGGGAATCACAGATCATGGATAATCCTCCGCACAGGCGGGAGTGAGACCAGAACTGGAAGTCCTTCTGTGAAAAGAGAAGAGGGACAGAGTGTTCCAACTGCCCCGTTCTGGTCTCTGTAAGAACTTCCATTCTGAGTTGTTGCACACGCAGGCTCCGGGTAATAAGCGGGTTGACTAACTAGATTTTTTTTTTGAAAAAGGGCTTGAGAGAGAATGAGGTGAGTAAAGTCTAAAACAAGACCATAATTCGTCGGCAGGCGACCAGGGAGTGTTTATATTTTACTGGGAGGGAACTTCATCAACGAAGCTAAGGCTGAACCGGACAGTAAAACCGATTATCTGAAAATTCGTATCTAAATCTACCCTGGATCTTTAAATGTTGTCAAAAACACTTGCTCAGGAAATAATTACAGTAAATTGAGATTAAAGGATGACGCGTTTGTGCAGCTCTTTCAGAGAGGTTGTGGGTGGCTCTTAAAAGAGCCGTTGTGTTTGGGGTTTGTTTCGTCAGCGTTTTACTTGGAGCTGGTGTACTTGGTCACCGCCTTTGTCCCTTCCGACACGGCGTGCTTGGCCAGCTCCCCGGGCAGCAGCAGGCGCACGGCGGTCTGGATCTCCCGGGAGCTGATGGTGGATCGCTTATTATAATGGGCCAGGCGGGAAGCCTCACCCGCGATGCGCTCGAAAATATCGTTCACAAACGAGTTCATGATGCCCATAGCCTTGGAGGAGATGCCGGTGTCGGGATGAACCTGCTTCATCACTTTGTAGATGTAGATGGAGTAACTCTCCTTCCTCGACTTTCTGCGCCTCTTGCCGCCCTTCGGTGGCGTTTTCTTGATCACTTTCTTGGCGCCTTTCTTGGCAGTAACTGATTTCTTCTCTTCAGGCATCGTCTTGTTCAATCCGACCCAGACATGACGTAAACTTGGCTCGGAGCTCGTATTATATAGGCAGCCCCACACTCCGCCCACAGCCCTATGCTAATGAGGGATGGGTGAAGGCAACGATTGTGATTGGTGCATTCGCTGCGTTGTCAATTTCCATTGTTCTGTAATTCTCTGATTGGTCTCTTTAAATATCCAATCAGATTTACTGCTCGCCACAATCTCAAATTCTTGAATTAGTTTATCAGTTACATCCCCTCCCAAGCCATACTCTGTTCTTTATCGATCGAGATATCTACATGTTCGACAGACATTGACCGGTTTGTATCCGAGATTGCCTGAGGGTCACTTCTGGTCAGGACTTGGGAGTCCTTCTGTGAGGGCAAAAGACCCTCACTGACCTTCCGCCCTGATGCTGCCTTCCTCCCACCGTTTAATTCAACATCTTTCTTATCTGTCACTGCTGTAACTATATTAGTTGTTTGTGTTACCTTCACTGGAATATGCTGTACCTTCTGTGCCGTAAACGGCCTATTTCCCTTAGCACAGGGGACATAAATTTAAAGTAATTAGCAGGTTTAGAGGGGAAATTTCTTCACGCAGAGGGTGGGGGTCTGGAACTCACTGCCTGAATGGGTAGTCGAAGCAGAACCCCTCCCCCCCCCCCCGAAGACCACCTAATAAGACTGTTATTTTGCCATCTGGGGAGTGCACCCCAGCAAAACACCCACCCAGCACTGTGAGGGGAGACCTGCCCTCACAGCTTCCCTCTTTCCCACCCCCCCTCCCTCTCTCTCTGTCACTCTCTCTGTCTCTCCCCTCTCTCCCTGAGAGCTCTTTCCTCCTAATTAAAAAATCAAGACAATGAGCAGAGGGAGCAAGGCCCCTCCCTAATCGTTAACTAGGGGAGAGGTGTGCCTCATTAAGAGCTCCCTCTGCTCCCACATTTAACGAGGCCTATTAAGACCATTAAGGCCTGTGACCTTGGGGTGAGTGTAACCCTTAAAGGGACCCCGTGATGGCAACCCCATCTATGTCGGTGGCAGGGCCAGTTAAGACTTACGCGCAGGCGGCTTCCACAGCCACTGCGCATCCAGCTGCACTGCTACCATTTAGATTAATAACTAAAAAACATGGGGTCAAGAGCTACACTCACCTCACTATGAGCATCAAGGACTGCGTGTGGGCGATGGCTGGGGTAGTCGGCCCCTCGGCTATTGTCGTGGCCTTCAAGATGTCCAGGAAGGCTGTGTTCTTCCTGGGGTCGGAGCGGGTGGTGTCCCTGGCCCTTGAAAAGGGGGGCTCACGGTGGGTCAGACATTCCAGCCGGTGGACCCTCTCGAGGCCACCACGCAGAGGATCATTCTTTCGAATGTCCCGCCCTTTGTTCCCGCTGAGCTCCTGCTCCCCCACCTACATCAACTGGGGTCGGGGATTAACCCGATACCGCTCGGTCTCAGGGAGACCAGCCTGCATCATGTGTTCTCCTTCCAGCGCCAGCTTTTTGTCCGGCTGGCGCGGGAGGAGATGACAGAGGGCACCTTTAACGTGGTGCACGAGGGGACGTTGGACGGCGTGCGGTGCCATGCCTGTAGGGAGGTGGGGCATGTTCGTAAGAACTGCCCCACCTCCAAGGCCACCAAAACACCAAAGGCAGCCAAGGCTGGCGCCATCGCCACCCCTCCCCCTAGTAGCATCCGCGTGGATGCGCGGACATCGTTGGAGGCCTTTGTCTTCATGGCCTCCGGCGGTGAGGGAGAGCGTCCGGGTGGAAGGAAGGCATGGAGGAAGGTGAAATACCTCGAGGCGGGTCCCCTGAGCACCGGACAGCCTCATCACCGCACCCGGCCTACCTCTGTCACCTGCCCTGAGCCCGTGCCCAAGCCCTCTACCAATACCGCAGAGGGGCTTGGGCGTGGGCAAGAAAAATAAAAGGGGGGAGTGGAGCGGGAGGCCTCGGCAGTCATTGAGGTCTCCCTGTCTCCGCGCCCCCTCCCCCAGACAAAAAAGGAGGCACCGCTCCAATGAGGTGGAGGGGGAACAATATCCCTCCACGGAGGAGTTGGTGCCTGCCACATGTCCCGCGTCCCCCACCAGCACCCCCAAACCGCGCCGTAGGTGGGGGAGAATCTGTCCCCGGGGAGAGTCAGACAGTCGAGGCTGCCCAGCCTCTGCCTCCCGGGGATGGCGAGGAAGATCTGCCTGTTGTGGGGGGCGTGGGGCCGGCGGAGGAATGCGTCGCCGCTGGGTCGGGCATCCCAGGGACTGAGGTGGGCAGGGCTGAAAAGGCCGAACCTGAGCCCGCTCAGCCAATATACAACATCTCCCGGGATCTGCTCGATCTGGCAGATAAATAAAATTTTAATAATTTTAAAGAACCGACACACACTGGGCTGGGGGGTGGCGGCGGGAATGGGGAAGAACACCAACCCTCGCCCCCAACTTTGGAGGTGGGGTACTTGGAGCAGTTCTTTGACCAGGTCTCTCCATGTTCCCCGGTGCCTGGGGCTGAGGAGGAACCCCTTCCGCTGCTGCTTCCTGACCCAGTACCACAATTAAAATAGCCCAGTGGGGACTCGTCTGCCGACGATCATGGTGGTGGGATCGGGGCAGAGCCAGGGCCGGATGGAGTGGCCGGGCCGTTTGTCGCACCTCGGGTGGTCGATGGACCGGCTGCTAGCGGTGAACTCCCGGAGGGGGATGGGGACTCGGTGGAGGGTGCGGGAGAAGATCTGGAGTCCATCGCCAGTGAGGTGGTGGATCTCCTCATGCCCGCTGCTGAGTCCCCCCTCATTCCTGTAAAGGAACTCCGGGACTTTATGGTCCAGAGCCAGGATCGCCACAACTGAGCCCATCTGGCCCTGGAAAAATGGTCCGAGCCGGCGCTCCTCATCAGGTCCATCTGCGCTGCCGCTAAAACCATGGCCGTGGGTGGTCCCTTATCAAAGGCGTAAAGCCTTGAGCTGCGTCGGCTCAAAACATTGCTCGCTGGGCTGCTGAGGGAGTGGAGGTCAACAAACGACTCCACTCCCCCCCCACCACAATAGGTTAAGTAGAGGTTGTCATGAAGATAACCATAGCCAGGCTCAACATCAACGGCGGCAGAGAGGCACGCCGTAGATTTAACAATTTTTTGCTCCTGCGGGAGGGGAAATACGCGGTGTGCTTCCTGCAAGAAACCCACACCGTTCCGGGAGACGAACGTGGCTCCTGGAATGGCAAGGAGAGGTCCGCATGAGTCACCACACTGCCACTTCTTGTGGGGTGGCCATTTTGCCGCTTGCTGCACGTCACGGTTCACCTGGGGGACGTGCCGCTCCATCTCATGAATGTGTACGCACCTCAGCCCGGCCCGCAGCAAACGCGCTTCTTCGATGAAGTGTCCGCTCTTCTTGGCTCTGTCGCTGTCGGCAACTGCATTGTCCTCAGAGGGGATTTCAACTGCACCCTCGAGGTGAGGGACCGCTCCGGTGCCCCGCAGAGCATGACGGTGATCGAGAAGTTGAGGGACCTGGTCGGGTCCTTCGACTTGGTGGACGTCTGGCGAAATCGCCATCCCGACTCCAGCGCCTTTACTTGGGTGAGGCCTGGAAGAGGATGGTCCAGAATCGACTGCCTTTACGTGTCTCGGGCATACGTTTCCTGTGTTCCGGCGGCCTCCATGCGGCTGGTGCCGTGTTCAGACCACCACCTGGTGTGGGTGGAGCTCGCTTCGCTCCACGCGAGGACGGGATCCGCGTACTGGCATTTTAACAACCAGCTGCTGGAGGACGAGCGGTTCCAGGACTTGTTCTGTCATTTCTGGGCCGACTGGAGAAGGAAGCAGGGGGACTTCCCCTCCTTGAGGTTATGGTGGGACATGGGCAAGATTCACGTCCGTGTCTTCTACCAAGAGTATGCGAGGGGGTCGACCAAGGTGCGGGCCTAGAAAAAGAGGTGCTCGACCTGGAATCCCGTCTCAGTCAGGTCGTCGAGGACCTGGCCCTGCGGATGGTGTACGAAGCGTAGAAGGCCGCGCTGAAGGACTGCAGTTCGTCAGGTCCCGAGGCGCGTTCGTGACGTCGCGGATCCGGTTCCTGCGGGATCTGGACCGCGGCTCCCCCTTCTTCTACTCGCTGGAAAAAAGACAGGGTGTCCGTAAGCAGCTCTTGACGTTGCTGGCCGATGATGGCTCTCTGTCTCAGATCTGGAGGGCGTCAGCAACAGGGCCCGAGGATATTATGGGGCTCTGTTCTCTCCGGAGCCGTCCAGCTAGGAAGTGCGTAGAGTTTTGTGGGAGGACCTACCGAAGGTCGGCCCGGAGGGCGCCGAAAATCTGGAAGCTCCGCTAAGCCTGGCGCCCTCCACTGGCTATCGAGGGGAAAAGCCCCAGGGCTGGACGGGCTGACCCATGGAGTTCCACAGGGCGTTCTGGGACGTCCTGGGGGGTGACAACGTGCGGGTCCTGGGGGAAAGTCTGGCAACTGGGGAGATGAAGGGCAGTCATCGTCCTGCTGCCTAAGAAGGGCGATCTCCGCCTACTTAAGAACTGGCGCTCAGTCTCCCTCCTCAGCACGGACTACAAAATCTTTGGCAGGGTGATGTCTGCTCGCCTTGGCACTGTGCTGGACCACATAATCCACCCCGACCAGTCCTACACAGTCCCGGGCCGGACAATCCACGATAACATCCATCTGGTTCGGGACCTCATCCATCATTCCCAGGAGGCTGGTCTGTCGGTCACCTTCCTATCCCTCGACCAAGAGAAGGCGTTTGACAGGGTGGATCACGACTATCTGTTCGGAACTCTGCGCGCTTTCGGGTTCGGGACGCATTTCGTCACCCGGATCCGACTTTTGTATGCCACCGCGGAGTGTCTGATTAAGGTTAATGGGTCCTTGATGGTGCCCCTTCGCTTTAGGAGTGGGGTGCGCCAGGGATGCCCCATGTCCAGCCAGTTATATGCCATCTGCGTGGAGCCTTTCCTGTGCCTCCTGCGGACGAGGTTGACAGGACTGGCTCTGCAAGGGCTGGGCATGGAGGTCGTCCTCTCAGCTTACGCCGATGATGTGCTCCTCACGGTAGAGGATCCCACTGACCTGCGGAGGATGCGTGAGTGCCAGCAGATTTACTCAGCCGCATCCTTCGCCAGTATCAACTGGGAGAAATGTTCCGGACTCCTGGTGGGTCAGTGGTGAGTGGACTCCCTGCCAGAGGAGCTCAGGCCTTTTGCCTGGAGCACGACCCATCTCCTCTATCTGGAAGTCTACCTGAGCCCTGACGAGGAAGCCTGACCGGCGAACTGGCAAGAGCTGGAGGCCAAGGTCGCCGTTCGCCTCGGGCGCTGGACAAGACTGCTCGAAGTGCTGTCCTACAGGGGTCGAGTGCCAGCTGGTGGCCGCTATGCTGTGGTACCGGCTGGTCACTTTGACCCCTCCCCCTGCGTTTGTCGCCAAGATACAGAAGAAGCTGGTGGACTTCTTCTGGAACAACAGGAAGCACTGGGTCTCTGCGGCGGTCTTGAGTCTCCCGCTTAGGGAGGGCGGTCAGTTGTTGGTGTGCGTCAGCACCCAGCTAGCGACTTTCCGTCTTCAGACCCTGCAGAGATACCTTTACGTTGAGCCCCCTCCCAGGTGGCGTGCACTGGTGACGCATTTCTTCCGCCAGCAGCACAGCCTCAACTACAACATGCAGCTCCTGTTTGTGAGCTTGGGGGGCATCAGGACCACCGTCGAGGGGCTGCCTGTCTTTTACCAGGAACTCATCAGGGTCTGGACAAAGTTTCCACCAAGCGCAGCTCTCCACCGGCTGGAGTGGCAGCTGTCCTGCAGGAGCCGCTGCTCGGGAATCCGTACCTCCACGACCGAGGTTTCAGGTGGCAGTCGAACAAGAGGGCTGCGGCTGGCGAGGTGACCAGGGTCAGGGACCTGCTCAATGATGGAGGAGCAGGCTGGATGACGCCAGACATGCTGGCTTGGCACCTAAATTCGGCCGAAGTCCGCTGCATGGCCAATGCCATTGAGTCGCTAAAAACAGCTCTGGGCCCTGACTCCATTAGGTGTGTCGAGGAGGCTCAAGCACGTGAGGAGATCCCGTCCGAACTGCCCCCCGTCCGGACAGAATTCCTCATCGGTGCCAAACCGCGGAACCTCCCTTGGGAGCCGGCGCCTCACAACTTGAGCCACCTCGGGGAAATCCCCTCCGTGCCTTTCAGTTCTGCATGGAGGGGTTTCCTGTACAGGCTGCTCCTGCACACTCAACTTTGCCATCCTCGTCTGCCATCCGGACACTCCATGGCGTACCATCTTGCCATCTGGAGGAGGCAGGGGTCCCCGATGGAATGCACTCTATGCGGGAGTTCTCCCATTATTTATCGGGGACTTGGCCTGGAAGGTGGTACACGGAGCAGTCCCATGCAATAAATGTTTAAGTTGGTTCACGGGCTCCCAGGCCGCCTGCAATTTCTGCGGTCTGGAAGAGTCCCTGTTCCATTATTTAAAGGGGCTGCTCCTCAATTTCTGGCTGCACTTCAGTCCCACATTCCTGATCTTTGGGCACCCTGTGCAGAGGGGAGCGGGTAGGTCCGAAGGCCTTCTTGTAGGACTGCTCCTGGGCACGGTCAAGGGTGCCATCAGCCGGTCCAGGCAGCGGGCGGTCGAGGGGGTCGTTCAGCCTGACTGCCTGCCTTTCTTCCGTGCTTACATCCGGGCCAGGGTGTCCCTAGAGATGGAGCACGCGGTGTCCACCGGTACGCTCGCGGCCTTCTGCGAGAGGTAGGTGCCGGAGGGACTGGAGTGCATTGTCACCCCCGGCACCAAATTTTAATATGATTTTATATGTTTTGAAGTTTGATTTGTTTTAATTGCTGGGTTTTAGTGTCTCCCTTCCCTTTTATAGGGGACACTTGTAAATTATGGTTTTTCTGCCCCAAAAAAACCCCACAAAAATAACCCAAAAAAAAAGGGCACAGAAAAGTGTTTGGAGTGTCCCCCAGATCTGGGGGCACTTGGATTAATTTATGATGTTTTCCCCAAAAGAGTTGTGCTGTAAAGGGCCTATTTCCCTTAGCACAGGGGACAGAAATTTAAAGTAATTGGCAGAAGGTTTAGAGGGGAAATTTCTTCACGCAGAGGGTGGGGATCTGGAATTCATTGCCTGAATGGGTGGTCGAGGCAGAAATCCTCACCACATTTAAAACTACTTGGATGTGCACTTGAAGTGCCATAACCTGCAGGGTTACGGACCTGGAGCTGGAAAGTGGGATTAGGCTGGATAACCTTTTGTTGGCCGGCACGGACACGATAGGCCGAAGTGGCATCCTTCCGTCCTGGAAGCTTCGATGATAAATGTCTATAATTCTGAAACTAAAAGGATATACCATCCATCGTGCATATGCTGATTTAAAACATATAGACCTTGGCGAAAATATCTATCTATACAGAACAAAATATAAATCAACGATATCTCCCTCCAGCTCCCCGCCCCTCCCCCACTCCCTGTGAGGCGGTGGTTGGCACTGAGACGAGCCTTTGCTTTGTGCTTGGGGGAGAAGGTCGCGTTGAATCCATAGAAAGTGCGGCCCTGCCGTTTCAGAGTGTACACCACATCCATGGCAGTGACCGTCTTGCGCTTGGCTGCTCAGTGTAGGTCTAAACTGGCCGGCTAAGGAAGAGAAATACACAGCCCGGGAACGGCCGGAGCTCCCGGGAACAGAACCAGCATTCAAACTCTCAAACCAGACCATAATTAAACTAGGCCCTTTTAATAACAGCCGACTCTCTTCATACAGCTTTCATTGATAGACTAAAGAATATTTAAGGAACCGGTTGCAGTATTTATACAAGTTTTGAGGCTCTGACAACTGTAGTTTAATTATTAGCTGCTAACTCGAACAGTTTGGGTGAGCAGAGAACCGTAATGCAGATACCAGGAACTGAAAACTCCCGCACACAGGTCTGAAACAGACCAATTTATCGGTACCTGAACTGAAGGTCTCCAATAATACAGTAAGCAGCCCTTTCAGATACTGTGAGCGGCTCTGAAAAAAGCCTTTGGGTTATTAGATTAAATCTTATCCGCTTTACTTGCTCTTGGACGAAGTGGTGGTTTTCTTGGGCAGCACTAGGCAGCACCCCACCCTGAGCGATGGTCACCTTTCCCAGCAGCTTGTTGAGCTCCTCGTCGTTGCGGATGGCCAGCTGCAGGTGTCTGGGGATGATGCGGGTCTTCTTGTTGTCGCGGGCCGCGTTGCCGGCCAGCTCCAGGATTTCAGCGGTCAGATACTCGAGCACAGCAGCCATGTAGACCTGGGCTCCGGCACCCACACGCTGAACGTAGTTCCCCTTTCGCAGGAGCCTGTGAACACGGCCCACAGGGAACTGCAGTCCAGCCCGGGAGGAGCGAGACTTGGCCTTGGCCCGAGCTTTACCGCTGGTTTTTCCTCTTCCAGACATTTCCACAATCCGCAGGTTCAGACAAGGAATGAGAAACTCCTCCCATATCTGCCCTTCTTATACCTTCTGGAGGGATGCAGGGAGCCAACTTGTGATTGGTCACTCTGTGGTGGATTTCATTGGCCGTTTCCGATGACCAATCACAGCCTGTTTAGTCCACCAAAGAAAGGAGGGCGGAAATTACTGGTTCCCAACAATCAGAATCTAACGATTTTTAAAATTCAAAAATCCCGCCAATAATTGTTAAAATTGCGGATTATGTTAGTAACTTCACCGTTAGCCATATATTTCTAAACAATTTGTTTCCTTTTGTCTTATTCCATGTTTGCCTTGCAAATTCCAGCCTGTTACAATCAAGATTAAATTCGGCTTCAGCTTCAAACTGTCTGTAACGGGCGGGACTCAGTCCCCACTGATTCTGTAACGGGACACATTCCAGCTCCAGCTTTGTAAAAGTGAACTTGTTTTCACAGGAGCTGCTGTGGGGGTGAGACCAGAACGGAGAATCCTTCTGTGAAAAAAGAGGGACAGAGTGTTCAAACTGCCCCTGTTCTAGTCTCTAAGAACTCCCATTCTGGGTTGTTACACTGCGGGGAGTCTCGGGTTAATAAACAGACTGAGCGCAATGGAATAAAACAAAACGTGAAAAGGGCTTGAGTGAGAATGTGACTGAAATCGGAGTTTCCTCGCCCCCCAAAATAAATTCGTCGGCAGGCGCTGTTAATGAACGGGTCTGAGAACAAAGTGAAAGCGACCAGGGACGTGTTTGTAGTTGACTCTGCAGGAAATTCCAGCGACACCAAGGTCGAACCCCTCAGTGAAGCTGCTTATGAGAATTCAAAACTAAATCTACAGCTGGAACTGTAAAGGTTCTCATACACAGTTGTTCGGGAAATAATTATAGTAAATTCAGTCTAAAGGGAGATGTATTTGTGCAGCTCTTTTAATGATGTTGTGGGTGGCTCTTAAAAGAGCCGTTGTGTTTGGGGTTTGTTCTGTCAGGACAGTGTGGAGTTTTACTTGGAGCTGGTGTATTTGGTCACCGCCTTTGTCCCTTCCGACACGGCGTGCTTGGCCAGCTCACCGGGCAGTAGCAGGCGCACGGCGGTCTGGATCTCCCGGGAGCTGATGGTGCGGCGCTTGTTGTAATGGGCTAGGCGGGAAGCCTCACCCGCGATGCGCTCGAAAATATCGTTCACAAACGAGTTCATAATGCCCATGGCCTTGGAGGAGATCCCGGTGTCGGGGTGAACCTGCTTCATCACTTTGTAGATGTAGATGGAGTAACTCTCCTTCCTCGACTTTCGGCGCTTCTTACCGCCCTTTGGTGGTGTTTTCTTGATAACTTTCTTGGCACCCTTTTTTGAAGCTGGTTTCTTTTCCTCAGGCATCGTCTTGTTCAGTCGGGCACAGATATGAAACAAATTCTGCTCCAGGCTAGCATTATATAGGCAGCCCCACACTCCGCCCACAGCCCTATGCTAATGAGGAATTGTTGAAGGCAATAACTATGATTGGTTCATTGGCTGCGTTGTCAATTTCCATTGTTCTGTATCTCCCTGATTGGTCTCTTTAAACATCCAATCAGATTTATTGCTCGCCACAATCTCAAATTCTTAAATGAGGTCATCAATTGCATCCCCTCCCGATTTGTACTCTGTTCTTTATGTTTCTGTTCTGCTCTCAGGTAAAAATGGTTAATGACGGCCGGACTTATGAGCAAGTTTCATTCACATCTTTTCCTATATATATATCTGAACAGCAAACTCGCTGCTGTGTTTGTCGATCTAGATTTTTATATGTTCGAGACATTGACCGGTTTGTAACCGAGATTGCCTGAGGGTCACTTCTGATCAGGACTTGGGAGTCCTTCTCTGAGGGCAAGGGGCCCTCACTGTCTTTCCGCCCTGATGCTGCCTTTCTCCCATCGTTTAATTCAACACTGTTCTTATCTGCCACTGCTGTAACATGGATGTAACAGCACGAATTTATGAAGGGGAAGTCATGTTGGACAAATTTGCTGCAATTCTTTGAGGATGTAACGAACAGGGTGGATAAAGGGGAAGCAGTAGATGTGGTGTATTTGGACTTCCAGAAGGCATTTTCAAGGTGCCACATAAAAGGTTACTCACTGCACAAGATAAAAGTTCATGGGGTTGGGGGTAATATATTAGCATGGATAGAGGATTGGCTAACGAACAGAAACCAGAGAGTCGGGCTAAATGGTTCATTCTCACGTTGGCAATCAGTACCCAATGGGATGCCACAGGGATCAGTGCTGGGACCCCATCTATTTATGATCTATATTAACGACTTGGAAGAAGGGACCGAGTGTAACACAGCCAAGTTTGCTAACGATACATAGATGGGAGGAAAAGCAATGTGCGAGGACACAAACATTCTGCAAAAGGACATAGACAGGCTAAGTGAGTGAGCAAGAATTTGGCAGATGGAGTATAATATTGGAAAGTGTGAGGTCATGCACTTTGGCAGAAAAAAATCAAAGAGCAAGTTATTATTTCAATGGCAAAAGATTGCAAAGTGCTGCAGTACAGCGGGATCTGGGGGTACTTGTGCATGAAACACAAAAGGTCAGTATGCAGGTACAGCAAGTGATCAGGAAGGCCAATGGAATCTTGGCTTTTATTGCAAATGGGATGGAGTATAAAAGCAGGGAAATCTTGCTACAGTTGTACAGGGTATTGGTGAGGCTACACCTGGAATACTGCATGCAATTTTGGTTTCCATATTTACAAAAGGATATACTTGCTTTGGAGGCAGTTCAGAGAAGGTTCACAAGGTTGATTCCGGAATGAGGGAGTTGACTTATGGGGAAAGGTTGAGTAGGTTGGGCCTCGACTCATTGGAATTCAGAAGATTGAGAGGTGATCTTATCGAAACATATAAGATTATGAGGGGGCTTGACAAGGTGAACGAGAGAGGATGTTCCCACTGCTAGGGGAGACTAGAACTAGAGGTCTTAATCTTAGAATAAGAGGCCGCCCATTTAAAACTGAGATGAGGAGAAATTTCTTCTCTGAGGGTTGTGAATCTGTGGAATTCGCTGCCTCAGAGAGCTGTGGAAGCTGGAACATTGAATAAATTTAAGACAGAAACAGACAGTTTCTTAAACGATAAGTGAATAAGGGTTTATGGGGCAGGGAAGTAGTCCATGATCGTATTAAATGACAGAGCAGGTTCGAGGGGCCGTATGGCCTACACCTGCTCCTATTTCTTATGTTTTTATGTTCTTATGTTCTAACTACATTAGTTGTTTCAGTATTACCTTCATCTGGAATGCTCCGTAAATGTCTATGATTCGAAAACTAAAAGGACATTCTGTCCATCGTGTATATGCTGATTTAAAACACCTAACACCACAATATCGATTTTGGCAAAAAAACATATCTATGCAGAACAAAATGTAAATCAACTATCTCGCCCCCGTTCCCCGGGTCACTGCTCTCTCTGTGAGGCGGTGGGTGGCTCTGAGAAGAGCCTTTGTGTTGTGCTTGGGGGAAAGGTCGCGTTGTTCAGCCGCCGAACCCATCGAGAGTGCGGCCCTGCTGTTTCAGAGCGTAGACCACATCCATGGCAGTGACCGTCTTGCGCTTGGCGTGCTCAGTGTCGGTGTCCGCATCGCGGATCACATTCTCCAGGAAAACCTTCAGTATCACGCGGGTCTTCTCGTAGATCAGGCCCGAGATTCGCTTGACTTTGCCTTTACCCAATCCTTTGCCTCCTCATCCAGTCATGGTGATTCTTTACTCAAATCACCGCTGAATGTTAATCTCTCGCCTTACCCATTGTCTGTTGAGACCACCAATGAAACGAGGGCGGAAATTCCTGTCAACAGTCAGACCTTGAACGATTTTTAATTTCAAAAACACCGCCAATAATTTTTTTAAGTGCGGATTATGTTAATAAATTCACCATTAGCCAAAGGTTTACAAACAGGTTTTACTTCCTTTTATTTTATTCCATATTTCCCTTACAAATTCCAGACTGTTAAAATCAGGATTAAATTCGCGTTCACTGTCAATCTGTCTGTAACGGACGGCAATCAATCCCCACTGACTCTGTAACGGGACACATTCCAGCTCAAACTGTGTAAAAGTTGGGAATCACAGATCATGGATCGATCCTCCGCACAGGGGGAAGTGAGACCAGAACTGGAAGTCCTTCTGTGAAAAGGGAAGAGGGACAGAGTGTTCACACTGCTCCCGTTCTGGTCTCTGTACGAACTCCCATTCTCGGTTTTTACACTGGGGGAGTTCCGGGTTAATACACGGATTGACCTGCAACAGGAATTGAAAAATAAATTCGAAAGGGGCTTGCGAATGAGGTGACTGAAATGTGAGTCTCATCCCCTAAACAAGCTCCTAATTCATCGACAGGCGCTGTAAATGGGAACGAGCGACAAGGAACCGTGTTTGTAGATTGAATGGCGGGAAATTCAACAGCGGCCTAACGTCGAACCGGACAGTGAAGCTGCTTATGAGAAATCAAAACTAAATCCACAGCTGGAACTGCAAAGGTTCTCAAACACACATGTTCAGGAAATAATTACAGTAAATGGAGTCTAAAGGGTGATGCGCTTGTGCAGCTCTTTCAGAGAGGCTGTGGGTGGCTCTTAAAAGAGCCGTTGTGTTTGGGGTTTGTTCTGTCAGGACAGCGTGGAGTTTTACTTGGAGCTGGTGTACTTGGTCACCGCCTTTGTCCCTTCCGACACGGCGTGCTTGGCCAGCTCCCCGGGCAGCAGCAGGCGCACGGCGGTCTGGATCACCCGGGAACTGATGGTGTCAGATTCTGGTATGTGAGTGTGTATTTAATTCTGTACCTATCTATCTCTGGTATATGAGTGTGGCATTTAATCTGTACCCGTCAGTTACTGGTATATGATTGTGGGGGTTATTCTGTACCTCTCAGTTTCGGTTATGTGATTGTGGGTTTTAATCGGTACCGGTCACTCTCTAATATGTGAGGGTGGTGTTTATTCTGTACCTTGTACATGGCCTTCTTCGACCTTACAAAGGCCTTTGACAATATCAACCACGAGGGTCTATGGAGCGTCCTCCTTTGTTTCGGATGCCCCCAAAAATTAGTCACCATCCTCTGTCTGCTCCACCGCGAGATGCAGGCCGTGATCCTTACCAACAGATCCATCACAGAGCCAATCCATGTCCAAACTGGGGTCAAACAGGGCTGGGACTTCACCCCAACCCTCTTCTCAATCTTTCTCGCTGCCATGCTCCACCTCACAGTCAACAAGCTTACCACTAGAGTGGAACTAAACTACAGAACCAGTGGGAACCTGTTCAACCTTCGTCGACTCCAGGT
Source organism: Pristiophorus japonicus (assembly GCF_044704955.1). Taxonomy (NCBI): domain Eukaryota; kingdom Metazoa; phylum Chordata; class Chondrichthyes; family Pristiophoridae; genus Pristiophorus; species Pristiophorus japonicus. The sequence goes on from NC_091985.1 coordinate 207,225,083, forward strand.
CAGGTCCAACATAAGAATTAGGAACAGGAGTCGGCCATCTAGCCCCTCGAGCCTGCTCCGCCATTCAACAAGATCATGGCTGATCTGGCCGTGGACTCAGCTCCACTTAACCGCCCGCTTCCCGTAATCTTTAATTCCCTTATTGTTTAAAAATCTATCTATCTGTGATTTGAATACATTCAATGAGCTAGCCTCAACTGCTTCCTTGGGCAAAGAATTCCACAGATTCACAACCCTCTGGGAGAAGAAATTCCTTCTCCCAGAGGGTTGTGAATCTGTGGAATTCTGTGTCTGGCATGCAAATCCAAGATCACCCCAACCTCTGTCATCAAGCTACAGTACGCAGACGACGCCTGCATCTGCGTAAATACAGAGGCTGAACTCCAGGACATAGTCGACGTATTCACTGAGGAGTACGAAAGTATGGGCCTTACACTAAACATCCGTAAGACAAAAGGTCCTCCACCAACCTGTCCCCACTGCACATCACTGCCCCTCAGTCATCAAGATCTACGGTGTGACCCTGGACAACATGGACCATTTCCCATACCTCGGAAGCCTCATATCAACAAGAGTAGACATTGATGAGGAGATTCAACACCGCCTCCAGTGCACCCATGCAGCCTTCGGCTGTCTGAAGAAGAGTGTTCAAAGACCAGGCCCTCAAATCTGCCACAAAGCTCATGGTCTACAGGGCTGTAGTAATACCCGCCCTCCTGTATGGCTCAGAGACATGGACCATGTACAGTAGACACCTCAAGTCGCTGGAGAAATATCACCAACTATGTCTCCACAAGATCCTGCAGGTCCCCTGGGAGGACAGACTCACCAACGTTAATGTCCTTGACTGGGCCAATATCCCCAGCATTGAAGCACTGACCACACTTTATCAGCTCCGCTGGGCAGGCCACATTGTTCGCATGCCAGACACAAGATTCCCAAAGCAAGCGCTCTACTCAGAACGTCTTCATGGCAAACGAGCCAAAGGCGGACAAAGGGAACGTTACAAGGACACCCTCAAAGCCTCCCTGATAAAGTGCAACATCCCCACTGACACCTGGGAGTCCCTGGCCAAAGATGGCCCTAAGTGGAGCACCTCGAGTCTCATCGCCGAGAGCATGCAGAAATCAAGCGCAGGCAGCGGAAAGAGCATGTGGCAAACCAATTCCATCCATCCTTTCCCACAATGACTATCTGTCCCACCTGTGACAGGGACTGTGGTTCTCGTATTGTATTGTTCAGTCACCTAAGGACACATTTTTAGAGTGGAAGCAAGTCTTCTTCGATTCCGAGGGACTGCCTATGAATAAATATTCTGTACCTGTTAGTCTCTGGTATGGCTGTGGGGTTAATCTGCACCTGTCAGCTGCTTTGTGAGTGTGGATTTTATTCTGTTCCTCTTGGTTCTGGTATATGAATGTGGGTTTAATATCTAACTGTCAGTTTTTGATATGTGAATGTGAGATTTAATCTATACATATCAGTTTCTGGTATGCGAGTGTGGTCTTTAATCTGTACCTGTCAATTTCTGATGTATGACTGTGGGGTTAATCTGGAACTGTCAGTTTCTGGTATGTGAGTGTGGGTTTCTATTCTGCAACTGTCGGTTTCTGCCATATGTGTGTGGGTTTAATCTGTACCTGTCAGTATCTGATGTGTGAGTGTAGGTTTTAACCTGTACTTGTCAGTGTCTGGTATGTGAGTGTGGGGTGTAATCTGTACATATCAGATTCTAATATGCGAGTGGATATTTTAATCTGTACCTGTCAGTTTCTGGTATATGAGTGTAGGGTGTAATCTGTACCTGTCAGTATCTGCTATATGAGTGTGGGTTACTATTCTGTACCCGTCAGTTTCTGGTATATGAGTGCGTGTTTGTTCTGTACCTGTCAGTTTCTGATATATTAATGTGTATTTTATTCTGTACCTGTCAGTCTCTGGTATGTGAGTGTGTTCTTTTTTTCTGTAACTGTCAGTTTATGATGTGTGAGTGTGCATTTTATTCTATACATTTCAATCTCTGGTATGTGAGTGTGGGGTTTAATCTGTACCTACTAGTTTCTGGTATGCGAGTGTGTATTTTATTCTGTACCTGTCAGTTTCTGGTATATGAGTGTGTATTTTATTACCTGCCCATCTCTGGGATGTGAGTGTGTGTTTAATCTATACCTGTCAGTTTCTGGTATGTGAGTGTGTGTTTTAATTTGGACCTGTCAGTTTCTGGAATATGTATGTGTATTTTATTCGATACCTGTCAGTTTCTGATATGAGTGTGAGGTTTAATCTGTACCTGGCAGTTTCTGTAGGTGAGTGTGCATGATATTCTGTACCTGTCAGTTTCTGGTATATGAGTGTGCGTTTAATCTGTACCTGTTAGTTTCTGGTATATGAGTGTGTGTTTAAATTGTACCTGTCAGTTTCTGGTAAATGAGTGTGTGTTTAATCTGTACCTGTCAGTTTCTGGTATATGAGTGTGGGTCTAACCTGTACCTGTCAGTTTCTGGTATACGAGTGTGGGTTTAATCTGTAACTGTCATTTCTGTATATGAGTGTGGGTTTTATTCTGTATCTGTCAGTTTCTGGTAAAAAAAAATGTGGGATTAATCTGTACCTGTTAGTTTCTGGTATTGGAGTGTTGGTTTTATCCCATAGCTGTCAGTTTCTGGTATGAGTGTGGGTTTAATATGTAACCATCAGTTTCTGCTAAAAAGTGTGTGGTTTAATCTGTACCTGACAGTTTCTGGTCTATGAGTGTGGGTTTTAATCTATACCTATCAGCTTCTGGTGTGCAAGTGTGGGTTTTATTCTGTATATTTCAGTATCTCGTATATGAATCTGATCTGTTTCAATGGTGAAACAGCATCGGATCCTACCGCTCCAGTGGCCGTAAGATTCACAATGTAACTCAGCCACTTCGGATCACTGTTGGAGTGACAGCTTCTGCTGCCTGTGATAATAGGATTGAGGCCAGTTCTATGTCTCTGCGCTCTGTGAATGATAATGCACTCACTGTGAGAAGGAGCTGCTTGCACTTTTCCTTGTATTCCAGGTGAAGGAAATATCAGATTTATACTGGCTCAATGAAGTATTTTGCTTTGTGAATAATAATACCAGAAAAATATTAGTTATGATATGGACGACTGAGGCAGAGAATATAAAATAAAGTTGTAACGAATGGAAATGTTTATAATAAAGTAAAGTATCTGGAGAGAGGAAACCATGATACAAACAGTGTCCTTGTCACAGTTAACTCGGAGACTAGGGTCCTGAACTGAAAGAAAGGTAACTTCGATGGTATGAGACGTGAATTGGCTAGGATAGACTGGCAAATGATACTTAAAGGGTTGACGGTGGATAGGCAATGGCAGACACTTAAAGATCACATGGATGACCTTCAACAATTGTACATCCCTGTCTAGCATAAATATAAAATGGGGAAGGTGGCTCAACCGTGGCTAACAAGGGAAATTAGGGATAGTTTTAAAACCAAGGAAGAGGCATATAAATTGGCCAGAAAAAGCAGCAAACCTAAGGACTGGGAGAAATTTAGAATTCAGCAGAGAAGGACAAAGGGTTTAATTAGGAGGGGGAAAATAGCGTATGAGAGTAAGCTTGCTGGGAACATAAAAAGTGACTGAAAAAGCTTCGATAGATATGTGAAGAGAAAAAGATTAATGAAGACAAATGTAAGTCCCTTGCAGTCAGAATCAGGTGAATTTATAATGGGGAACAAAGAAATGGCAGAACAATTGACCAAATACTTCGGTTCTGTCTTCACTGAGGAAGACACAAATAACCTTTCGGAAATACTGGGGGACCGAGGGTCTAGCAAGAAAGAGGAACTGAAGTAAATCCTGTACCATGTGGGAACTCAGGGACACTTCCGGTGTCCCTGGCGACTACGTGTGCAGGAAGTGTATCCGCCTCGAGCTCCTGACGGTCCGCGTTGCGGAATTGGAGCTGAGGGTGGATTCACTCTGGAGCATCCACGATGCTGAGAATGACGTGAGTATCACGTGTAGTGAGTTGGTCTTACCGCAGGAGAAGGGTCCACAGCCAAATAGGGAATGGAAGACCAGCAGGAAGAGTAGTGCAAGGAAGGTAGTGCAGGGGTCCCCTGTGGTCATCCCCCTGCAAAACAGATACACCGCTTTGAGTACTGCTGGGGGGGATGACTCATCAGGGGAGGGCAGCAGCAGCCAAGTTCATGGCACCGTGGCTGGCTCTGCTGCACAGGAAGGCAGGAAAAAGAGTGGGAGCGCGATAGTGATAGGGGATTCAATGGTGAGGGGAATAGATAGACGTTTCTGCGGCCGCAACCGAGACTCCAGGATGGTATGTTGCCTCCCTGGTGCGGGGTCAAGGATGTCTTGGAGCGGGTGCAGGACATTCTGAAATGGGAAGGAGAACAGCCAGTTGTCGTGGTGCACATTGGTACCAACGACATAGGTAAAAAAAGGGATGAGGTCCTACGAAACGAATTTAAGGAGCTAGGAGCTAAATTAAAAAGTAGGACCTCAAAAGTAGTAATCTCAGGATTGCTACCAGTGCCACGTGCTAGTCAGAGTAGGAATCGCAGGATAGCGCAGATGAATACGTGGCTTGAGCAGTGGTGCAGCAAGGAGGGATTCAAATTCCTGGGGCATTGGAACCGGTTCTGGGGGAGGTGGGACCAGTACAAACCGGACGGTCTGCGCCTGGGCAGGACCGGAACCAATGTCCTAGGGGGAGTGTTTGCTAGTGCTGTTGGGGAGGAGTTAAACTAATATGGCAGGGGGATGGGAACCAATGCAGGGAGACAAAAAGGAGGCAAAAGCAAAAGACAGAAAGGAGATGAGGAAAAGTGGAGGGCAGAAAAGCCTAAGGCAAAGAACAAAAAGGGCCACTGTACAGCAAAATTCTAAAAGGACAAAGGGTGTTAAAAAAACAAGCCTGAAGGCTTTGTGTCTTAATGCAAGGAGTATCCGCAATAAGGTGGATGAATTAACTGTGCAAATAGACGTTAACAAATATGATGTGATTGGGATTACAGAGACGTGGCTCCAGGATGATCAGGGCTGGGAACTCAACATCCAGGGGTATTCAACATTCAGGAAGGATAGAATAAAAGGAACAGGAGGTGGGGTAGCATTGCTGGTTAAAGAGGAGATTAATGCAATAGTTAGGAAAGACATTAGCTTGGATGATGTGGAATCTATATGGGTAGAGCTGCAGAACACCAAAGGGCAAAAAACGTTAGTGGGAGTTGTGTACAGATCTCCAAACAGTAGTAGTGATGTTGGGGAGGGCATCAAACAGGAAATTAGGGGTGCATGCAATAAAGGTGTAGCAGTTATAATGGGTGACTTTAATATGCACATAGATTGGGCTAGCCAAACTGGAAGCAATACGGTGGAGGAGGATTTCCTGGAGTGCATCAGGGATGGTTTTCTAGACCAATATGTCGAGGAACCAACTAGGGGGGAGGCCATCTTAGACTGGGTGTTGTGTAATGAGAGAGGATTAATTAGCAATCTCATTGTGCGAGGCCCCTTGGGGAAGAGTGACCATAATATGGTGGAATTCTGCATTAGGATGGAGAATGAAACAGTTAATTCAGAGACCATGGTCCAGAACTTAAAGAAGGGTAACTTTGAAGGTATGAGGCGTGAATTGGCTAGGATAGATTGGCGAATGATACTTAAGGGGTTGACTGTGGATGGGCAATGGCAGACATTTAGAGACCGCATGGATGAATTACAACAATTGTACGTTCCTGTCTGGCGTAAAAATAAAAAAAGGAAAGGTGGCTCAACCGTGGCTATCAAGGGAAATCAGGGATAGTATTAAAGCCAAGGAAGAGGCATACAAATTGGCCAGAAATAGCAGCGAACCCGGGGACTGGGAGAAATTTAGAACTCAGTAGAGGAGGACAAAGGGTTTGATTAGGGCAGGGAAAATGGAGTACGAGAAGAAGCTTGCAGGGAACATTAAGGCGGATTGCAAAAGTTTCTATAGGTATGTAAAGAGAAAAAGGTTAGTAAAGACAAACGTAGGTCCCCTGCAGTCAGAATCAGGGGAAGTCATAACGGGGAACAAAGAAATGGCAGACCAATCGAACAAGTACTTTGGTTCAGTATTCACTAAGGAGGACACAAACAACCTTCCGGATATAAAAGGGGTCAGAGGGTCTAGTAAGGAGGAGGAACTGAGGGAAATCTTTCTTAGTCGGGAAATTGTGTTGGGGAAATTGATGGGATTGAAGGCCGAGAAATCCCCAGGGCCTGATGGACTGCATCCCAGAGTACTTAAGGAGGTGGCCTTGGAAATAGCGGATGCATTGACAGTCATTTTCCAACATTCCATTGACTCTGGATCAGTTCCTATCGAGTGGAGGGTAGCCAATGTAACCCCACTTTTTAAAAAAGGAGGGAGAGAGAAAACGGAATTAGAGTCCGGTCAGCCTGACCTCAGTAGTGGGTAAAATGATGGAATCAATTATTAAGGATGTCATAGCAGCGCATTTGGAAAATGGTGACATGATAGGTCCAAGTCAGCATGGATTTATGAAAGGGAAATCATGCTTGACAAATCTTCTGGAATTTTTTGAGGATGTTTCCAGTAAAGTAGACTAAGGAGAACCAGTTGATGTTGTATATTTGGACTTTCAGAAGGCTTTCGACAAGGTCCCACACAGAGATTAATGTGCAAAGTTAAAGCACATGGGATTGGGGGTAGTGTGCTGACGTGGATTGAGAACTAGGTGTCAGATAGGAAGCAAAGAGTAGGAGTAAATGGGTACTTTTCAGAATGGCAGGCAGTGACTAGTGGGGTACCGCAAGGTTCTGTGCTGGGGCCCCAACTGTTTACATTGTACATTAATGATTTAGACGAGGGGATTAAATGTAGTATCTCCAAATTTGCGGATGACACTAAGTTGGGTGGCAATATGAGCTGCGAGGAGGATGCTATGAGGCTGCAGAGTGACTTGGATAGGTTAGGTGAGTGGGCAAATGCATGGCAGATGAAGTATAATGTGGATAAATGTGAGGTTATCCACTTTGGTGGTAAAAACAGAGAGACAGACTATTATCTGAATGGTGACAGATTAGGAAAAGGGAAGGTGCAACGAGACCTGGGTGTCATGGTACATCATTCATTGAAGGTTGGCATGCAGGTACAGCAGGCGGTTAAGAAAGCAAATGGCATGTTGGCCTTCATAGCGAGGGGATTTGAGTACAGAGGCAGGGAGGTGTTGCTACAGTTGTACAGGGCCTTGGTGAGGCCACACCTGGAGTATTGTGTACAGTTTTGGTCTCCTAACTTGAGGAAGGACATTCTTGCTATTGAGGGAGTGCAGCGAAGATTCACCAGACTGATTCCCGGGATGGTGGGACTGACCTATCAAGAAAGACTGGATCAACTGGGCTTGTATTCACTGGAGTTCAGAAGAATGAGAGGGGACCTGATAGAAATGTTTAAAATTCTGACGGGTTTAGACAGGTTAGAAGCAGAAAGAATGTTCCCAATGTTGGGGAAGTCCAGAACCAGGGGTCACAGTCTGAGGATAAGGGGTAAGCCATTTAGGACCGAGATGAGGAGAAACTTCTTCACCCAGAGAGTGGTGAACCTGTGGAATTCTCTACCACAGAAAGTAGTTGAGGCCAATTCACTAAATATATTCAAAAGGGAGTTAGATGAAGTCCTTACTACTCGAGGGATCAAGGGGTATGGCGAGAAAGCAGGAGGCAGGTACTGAAGTTTCATGTTCAGCCATGAACTCGTTGAATGGCGGTGCAGGCTGGAGGGGCTGAATGGCCTGCTCCTGCACCTATTTTCTATGTTTCTAGTCAGGAAATTGTGTTAGGGAAATTGATGGGATTGAAGGCCGAGAAATCCCCAGGGCCTGACAATCTGCATCCCAGAGTACTGAAGGAAGTGGCCCTAGAAATAGTGGATGCATTGGTGGTCATTTTCCAACATTTTATAGACTCTCAATCAGTTCCTATGGATTGGAGGGTAGCTAATGTAACCCCAATTTTTAAAAAAGGATGGAGAGAGAAAACACGGAATTATAGACCGGTTAGCCTGACATCGGTAGTGGGGAAAATGTTGAAATCAATTATTAAAGACGTAATAGCAGCGCATTTGGAAAGCAGTGACATGATCGGTCCAAGACAGCATGGATTTATGAAAGGGAAATCAGGCTTGACAAATCTTCTAGAATTTTTTGAGGATGTAACTAGTAGAGTGGACAAGGGAGAACCAGTGGATATGGTGTATTTGGACTTTCAAAAAGCTTTTGACAAGGTCCCATACAAGAGATTAGTGTGCAAAATTAAAGCACATTGTATTGGGGCTAATATATTGACATGATAGAGAACTGGTTTGCAGACAGGAAGCAAAGAGTAGGAATGAACGGGTCCTTTTCAGAATGGCAGGCAGTGACAAGTGGGGTACCGCAAAGTTCAGTGCTGGGACCCCAGCTATTTACAATATACATTAATGATTTGGACGAAGGAATTGAATGTAATATCTCCACGTTTCCAGATGACACTAAGCTGGGTGGCAGTGTGAGCTTTGAGGCGGAAGCTAAGAGGCTGCAGAATGACTTGGACAGGTTAGGTGAGTGGGCAAAAGCATGGCAAATGCAGTAGAATGTAGATAAATGTGAAGTTATCCACTTTGGTGGCAAAAACAGAAAGGCAGAATATTATTTGAATGGTGACAGATTAGGAAAAGGGGAGGTGCAACGAGACCTGAGTGTCATGGTGCATCAGTCATTGAAAGTTGGCATGCAGGTACAGCAGGCGGTGAAGAAGGCAAATGGCATGTTAGCCTTCATAGCGAGAGGATTTGAGTATAGGAGCAGGGAGGTCTTACTGCAGTTGTACAGGGCCTTGGTGAGGCCACACCTTGGGGAGGGCATCAAACAGGAAATTAGGGGTGCATGCAATAAAGGTGCAGCAGTTATTATGGGTGACTTTGATATGCATATAGATTGGGCTAACCAAGCTGGAAGCAATACATAGAAACATAGAAAATAGGTGCAGGAGTAGGCCATTCGGCCCTTCTAGCCTGCACCGCCATTCAATGAGTTCATGGCTGAACATGCAACTTCAGTACCCCATTCCTGCTTTCTCACCATACCCCTTGATTCCCCTAGTAGTAAGGACTTCATCTAACTCCTTTTTGAATATATTTAGTGAATTGGCCTCAACAACTTTCTGTGGTAGAGAATTCCACAGGTTCACCACTCTCTGGGTGAAGAAATTCCTCCTCATCTCGGTCCTAAATGGCTTCCCCCTTATCCTTAGACTGTGTCCCCTGGTTCTGGACTTCCCCAACATTGGGAACATTCTTCCTGTATCTAACCTGTCTAACCCCGTCAGAATTTTAAACGTTTCTATGAGGTCCTCTCTCATTCTTCTGAACTCCAGTGAATACAAGCCCAGTTGATCCAGTCTTTCTTGATAGGTCAGACACTGTTTCTCTCTCTGGTATTAAAAGAAGTGGCTACAGAGATGGTGGCTACATTGGTTGTAATCTGCCAAAAATCCCTGGATCCTGGATTTTTGATTGGAAAACAGCAAATGTAATTCCCTTATTTAAGAAAGGAGGGAGACAGAAAGCAGGAAACTGTTAGCCTAACATCAGTCATTGGGAAAATGCTGGAGTCCATTATTGATGAAGTAGCAGCAGGACATTTAGAAGATCATGGTACAGTCAAGCAGAGTCAGCATGGTTTTATGAAAGGGAAATCATGCTTGACAAATTTATTGGTGTTCTTTGAGGATGTAATGAGCAGGGTGGATAAAGGGGAACCAGTAGGTGTCATGTATTTGGATTTCTAGAAGGCATTCGATAAGGTGCCACATAAAAGGTTACTGCACAAGATAAGAGCTCACAGAATTGGGAGTAATATATTGACATGGATAGAGGATTGGCTAACTAACAGAAAACAGAATTGGGATAAATAGGTCATTTTCAGGTTGGCAAACTAACTAGTGGGGTGCCACAGGGATCAGTGCTGGGAACTCAACTATTTACAATCTATATTAATGACTTGGATGAAGGGACCAAGAATAATGTAGTTTAATTTGCTGATGATACAAAGATAGGTGGAAAAGCAATTTGTGAGGAAGACGCAAAGAATCTACAAAGGGATATGGATAAGCTAAGTGAGTGAGCAAAAATTTGGGAGATGGAGTATAATGTGGGAAAATGTGAGGTTATCCACTTTGGTATGAAAAATATAAAAGCAAATTATTTAAATGGGGAAAGATTAGAAAATGCTGCAGTACAGAGGGATCTGCGGGTCCTTGTACATGAAACACAAAAAGTTAGCATGCAGGTACAGCAAGTAATTAAGAAGGCAAATGGAATGTTGGCCTCTTTTGCAAGGGGGGATGGAGTATAAAAGTAGGGAAGACCTGCTACAACTGTACAGGGTGTTGGTGACACCACACCTGGAGTACTTTATACAGTTTTGGTCTCTTTGCATTGGAGGCAGTTCAGAGAAGGTTCACGAGGTTGATTCGTGAGATGAAGGGGTTATGAAGAAAGGTTGAGCAGTTTAGGCCTATATTCATTGGAGTTTAGAAGAATGTGAGGTGATCTTATTGAGCACAACAGTGGCAAATGGAATTCCATCCAGAGAAGTGTGAGGTAATACATTTGGGGAGGGCTAACAAGGAAAGGGAATACACATTAAATGGTAGGTCACTGAAAAGTGTAGAAGAACAAAGCAAGTGCATGTCCACAAATCCCTGAAGCTGGCAGGCCAGGTAGATAAGGTGGATAAGAAGGCATACGGAATGCTTGTTTTTATTAGCTGAGGCATAGAATACAAGAGCAGGGGTGATTATGCTTGAACTGTATAAAATACTAGTTAGGCCACAGTTCTGGTCACCGCATTACAGGAAGGATGTGATTGCACTGGAGAGGGTACAGAGGAGATTTACGAGGATGTTGCCAGGAGTGGAGAATCTTAGCTATGAGGACAGATTGGATAGGCTGGGTTTGTTTTCCTTGAAACAGAGGAGACTGAGGTGTATAAAATTATGAGGGGCCTAGATATAGTGAATAGAAAGGGCCTATTTCCGAGCAGAGGGGTCAACAACTAGGTGCATAAATTTAAAGTAATTGGTAGAAGGTTTAGAGGTGATTTGAGGGGAGATTTCTCCACCCAGACGGTGTTGGGGGTCTGGAGCTCACTGCCTGAAAGGGTGGCTGAGGCAGAAACCCTCGCCACGTTTTAAAAAGTACTTGGATGTGCACTTGAGGCGCTGTAACCTGCGGACCTAAAGCTGGGAAGTGGGATTAGGTCGGATAGCCTCCTGTTGGCTGGCATGGACATGGCCTCCTTCTGTGCTGTAAATTTCCATGATTCTATGATTGTCAATCTGGTGAGTAAATGATCAGAAAAATAGTCAAACTGCCCCAGGGTCACGTTGTTCAGCCGCCGAATCCATAGAGAGTGCGGCCCTGCCGCTTCAGAGCGTACACTATATCCATGGCTGTGACCATTTTGCGGTTGGTGTGTTCAGTGTAGGTGACCACATCCCTGATCACATTCTCCAGGAAAACCTTCAGCACCCCGCGGGTCTCCTCGTAGATCAGACCCGAGATCCACTTGACACCGCCACAGCGATCCAGGTGGCAGATGGCAGGTTTGGTGATGCCCTGGATGTTATCACGGAGCACTTTACGGTGGTGTTTGGCTCCACCTTTACCCAGTCCTTTGCCTCCTTTACCTCGGCCAGACATCATAATTCTTCACAGGAACATAAATTGAATGATAAACTCTCGCCATCCAGATGTGTTTATGAAGCCAGCCCGGACCTGGTTGAGGAAGGCAGAGTGTGAGAGAGGCAAGGAGGAACCAGAATCAGAGTGACAGGTTGAGCAGAGACAGCAGCCTCTGAGCTTCCAGATCTGCCTCCAGACTTCACGCTCCAGCATTGAAATACTTGCCTGCTCCTTCCCGGTACCCTCTCCCCGCCCAGTGTTTAACCCGACGGGAAGGGCCCTTGCGACCTCCCCTCCCCCAGCTCTGCCAGCGGCTGCCGTTTCCTCTGTGCTTGGCTGATGATCGTTGAACACATCAGGGAGCGGAGATATCCTGGGCCCGAGTAAGAGAGCAAACAGCAGCCTCCTTCCAGCAGCTCATCACATTGAGACTATGTCCGTAAATGGGCTTTGTGTCGGGGTATCGGGGGCTGTTTGTAAGAGGCAGAGTGGAGCAGGAAGTAGTTTGGGAACATGGAGTGAGTGGGGGAAGGGAGCGGAGATATCCCGGGTTGTGTGTGTACAGTGTAAGGCAACAGAGAAAGTTAATCACCACACTCTTTCAAGTCATTGCTGCTTTCTTTCACAAATCAGTAGTAAATGTTCCTGATTCCCAATCTCACCGTGTCTGCTCTTGGACATTGAACAGTGGAAACACAGCTTGACAGTGAGGATGTGAGGAGTGTCACAAAGTGCATCTATTGAAGGCACCAAGACAGAAGTGTGAAAGTGGACATTTCAAATTTGGTAATTTTGTTTTGGTGCATTGAGTTCTCCAGAACAGTGTTGAAGGTGATCGAGAACAGGCCCTTAACTTGGTTCTCATAGACTGAGAACAATTGTGGTACAGCCCAGGTACCTGTGGATATAATCCAGAAAGCGATTCAGAATTTTACAGGTAGCCCTGTGGGAGAGGAAGTTATAAATCTCGACTGTATCAATCGGGTGATCCCATTCATGAACCAGTGCCGGATTTGTATTGTGACTGGATGCTGATAACTTTCTATAAAACTACCCGACACAACTGGTGTGGAAAATCTGAGTGCCGCTGTACTGCAGTGAGGTCAGAAACATAGAAAGTAGGTGCAGGAGTAGGTCATACGGTCCTTCGAGCCTGCACCGCCATTCAATATGATCAAGTCTGATCATGCAACTTCAGTACCCCATTCCTGCTTTCTCTCCATACACCTTGATCCCTTTAGCCGTAAGGGCCACATCTAACTCCCTTTTGAATATATCTAACGAACAGGCCTCAACAACTTTCTGTGGTAGAGAATTCCACAGGTTCACAATTCTCTGAGCGAAGAAGTTCTCTTCTCAGTCCTAAATGGCTTATCCCTTATCCTGAGACTGTAACCCCTGGTTCTGGACTTCCCCAACATCAGAAAATAGCTCGAGTCCCAGTACTGAGCCCTGCGGCACCCCACTAGTCACTGCCATTCTGCAAAGGACCCGTTTATCCCGACTCTGTGCTTCCTATCTGCCAACATTCTCTATCCACGTCAGTATATTACCCCCAATACCATGTGCTTTAATTTTGCACACCAATCTCTTGTGTGGGACCTTGTCAAAAGCCTTTTGAAAGTCCAAATACACCACATCCACTGGTTCTCCCTTGTCCACTCTACCAGTTACATCCTCAAACAATTCTTAGTTAGCCATGGCTGGTTCTTCTTAAGAGTCTTTCTTTCTCACTGGAATATATCTTTGCTGAGAGTTATAAAATATCTCCTTAAATGTCTGTCACTGCTTATCTACCATCTTACCCTTCCTTTGTAATTGCCTTTATTTAAGTTCAGGGCACGAGTATGAGACCCAAGTTTCTCAGCCTCAAACTGAATTTGAAATTATACCATGTTATGATCACTCTTCCCAAGAGGATCCTTTACTATGAGATCATTAATTACACATTACCAGATCTAAAATAGTCTGCTCCCTGGTTGGCTCCACATCGTATTGTTCTAAGAACATCCCGAATACACTCTATGAATTCTTCCTTAAGGCTACCTTTGCCAATTTGATTTGTCCAATCAAAAAGATTAAAATCACCCATGATTATTGCAGTATTTCTTACAAGCCTCCATGTGTTGTTGATTTATATGCTGTCCTGCAGTGTAGCTACTGTTAGGGGGCCTATAGACTACTCCTACCAGTGATTGCTTTCCCTTATTATTTCTTATCTTGACACAAACTGGTTCTACATCTTGATCTTCTGAGAAGAAAAGGCTGGTGTTTACAATCATCTTCAGCCAGATGTGCCGAGAGGATGATCCATATCGGCCTCCTCCTAAGGAAGCCAGTCTTCAGCCAATTCGATTCACTCCACGTGATATCAAGAAACAGCTGAATGCATTGGATACAGCAAAGGCTATGGGTTCCGACAATATACCGGCTGTTGTGCTGAAGACTTGTGCTCCAGAACTAGCCGCACCTCTAGCCAAGTTGTTCGAGTACAGTTACAACACTGGCATCGATGCGACAATGTGGAAAACTGCCACAAAAAGCAGGACAAATCCAATCTGGTCAATTACCGCCCCATCAGTCTATTCTCAATCATTAGCAAAGTGATGGAAGTTGTCACCAACAGTGGTATCAAGCGGCACTTATTCACCAATAACTTGCTCACCGATACCCAATTTGGGTTCCGCCAGGACCACTCGGCTCCAGACCTCATCACAGCCTTGGTCCAAACATGGTCAAAAGAGCTGAATTCCAGAGGCAAAGTGAGAGTGACTGCCCTCGACATCAGGGCAGCATTTGACCGAGTGCGGCATCAAGGAGCTGTAGTAAAACTGAAGTCAATGGGAATCTGGGGGAAAACTCTACACTGGCTGGAGTCATACCTAGCACAAAGGAAGATAGTTGTGGTAGTTGGAGGTCAATCATCACAGCCCCAGGACATCGTTGCAGGAGTTCCTCAGGGCAGTGTCCTAGGCCCAACCATCTTCAGTTGCTTCATCAATGACCTTCCTTCCATTATAAGGTCAGAAGTGGGAATGTTCGCTGATGACTGCACAGTGTTCAGTTCCATTCGCAACTCCTCAGATAATGGAGCAGTCCATGCCTGCGTACAGCAAGACCTGGACAACATTCAGGCTTGGGCTGATAAGTGGCAAGTAACAGTCACGACACAAGTGCCAGGTAATGACTATCTCCAACAAGCAAGAGTCTAACCACCACCCCATAACATTCAATGGCATTACCATAGCCGAATCCCCTACCATCAACATCCTTGGGGTTACCATTGACCAGAAACTTAACTGGAACAGCCACATAAATACTGTGGCAACAAGAGCAAGTCAGAGGCTGGGTATTCTATGGCGAGTGTCTCACCTCCTGACTCCCCAGAGCCTTTCCACCATCTACAAGGCACAAGTCAGGAGTGTGATGGAATACTCTCCACTTGCTTGGATGAATGCAACTGCGACAACACTCAAGAAGCTTGACACCATCCATGACAAAGCAGCCCGCTTTATTGGCACCCATCCACCACCTTAAACATCCACTCCCTCCATCATCGATGTACCGTGGCTGCAGTGTTTACCATGTACAAGATACACTGCATCAACTCGCCAAGGCTTCTTCGGCAGTACCTCACAAACCCACGACCTCTACCAACTAGAAGGACAAGGGCAGCAGGCGCATGGGAACACCACCATTTCCACGTTTCCTTCCAAGTCACACACCATCCTGATTTGAAAGCATATCGCCATTCCTTCATTATCGCTGGGTCAAAATCCTGGAACTCCCTCCCTAACAGTACTGTGGGAGTACCTTCACCACACGCACTGCAGCAGTTCAAGAAGATGGCTCCCCCCCCCCATCTTCTCAAGGGCAATTATGGATGGACAATAAATGCTGGCCTTACCAGCGACGCCCACATCCCGTGAACGAATAAAAAAAAAGAATCAGAACCATCTGACCTCTCAAGTCGGCGTTAAAGATTCCATGACATTATTTCGAAGAAAAGAGAGATCTCCGGTGTCCTGGCTAACATTTATCCCTCAACGAACATCACTAAAACAGAAGCCGTGAAAAGGCTCAAAAATGGGACAGTCGGTAACAGGACATCAATTAGCCTCCTCTTGGAGAAATCAAGGAATCGACTCACTGTATGTAGGAAACAAAGCTGATTTATTTGACAGTTGTTTGACAGAGGGTGCAGAAAAGATTTACAAGAATGATTCCAGGGATGAGGGACTTCAGTTACATGGATAGACTGGTGAAGTTGGGGTTGTTCTTCTTAGAACAGAGAAGGTTGAAAGGAGATTTGATAGAGGTGCTCTAAAATCATGAGGGGTCTGGACAGAGTAGAGAGAAAATATTCCCATTGGCGGAAGAGTTCAGAACCAGAGGACACAGATTCAAGGTGATTGGCAGAAGAACCAAAGGCGACATGAGAAAAAACTTTTCTTTAAGCAGCGAGTGGTTAGGATCTGGAATGCACGGCCTAAAAGGGTGGTGGAAGCAGATTCAATCGTGGCTTTCAAAAAGGGAATTGATAAGTACATGAAATAAAACATTTGCAGGGCCACGGGGAAAGGGCAGGGAGTGGGACTATTTACAATGTATATTAACGACTTGGAAGAAGGGACTGAGTGTAATGTAGCCAAGTTTGCTGATGATACAAAGATGAGAGGAAAAGCAATGTGTGAGGAGGACACAAAAAATTAGCAAAAGGAATAGACAGGCTAAGTGAGTGGGCAAAAATTTGGCAGATGGAGTGTAATGTTGGAAAGTCTGAGGTCATGCACTTTGGTAGAAAAAAATCAAAGAGCAAGTTATTATTTAAATGGAGAAAGATTGCAAAGTGCTGCAGTACAGCAGGACCTGTGGGTACTTTGGAGGCAGTTCAGAGAAGTTTCACTAGGTTGATTCCGGAGATGAGGGGGTTGACTTATGAGGAAAGGTTGAGTAGGTTGGGTCTCTACTCATTGGAATTCAGAAGAATGAGACGTGATCTTATCAAAACATATATGAGGGGGCTTGACAAGGTGGATGCAGAGAGGATGTTTCCACTGATGCGGGAGACTAGAACTAGAGGCCGCCCATTTAAAACAGAGATGAGGAGAAATTTCTTCTCTCAGAGGGTTGTAAATCTGTGGACTTCGCTGCCTCAGAGAGATGTGGAAGCTGGGACATTGAATAAATTTAAGACAGAAATAGACAGTTTCTTAAACGATAAAGCGTTATGGAGAGTGGGCAGGGAAGTGGAGCAGTGTCCACGATCAGACCAGCCATGATCTTATTGAACGGTGGAGCAGACTCGAGGGGTGGTGTGGCCTACTCCTGCTCCTATTTCTTATGTTCTTATGACTAGCTGAAGTGCTCTTGCAGAGAGCCGGCATGGGTTCGATGGTCCAAAAGGCCTCCTACTGTGCTGTGACCATTCTATGATTCAATGATATCCAGAAAATTAAACTCCAGCCCAGATATAGGGATTAATTCCACCAGCGGCAACATGTTTCAGTCCTGGATGTGATTAACGGCAACAATAACAGCAGAGTCCAACCCCTGCAGTCACTTGTGAACTCGCTGGTGTGTCAGCAGGTTGGATGACGGAGTGAATCCCTTCCCACACTCAGAGCAGGTGAATGGCCTCTCCCCAGTGTGAACTCGCTGGTGTCTCAGCAGGTTGGATGATCGAGTGAAATGCTTCTCACACTCGGAGCAGGTGAATAGCCTCTCCCCAGTGTGAACTCGCTGGTGTGCTAGCAGGTAAGACGATCGATTGAAAGCCTTCCCACACTCAGAGCAGATGAACGGCCTCTCCCCAGTATGAATGCGTTGGTGTGTCAGCAGGTGGGATGATCGAGTGAAACCCTTCCCACATTCAGAGCAGATGAATGGCCTCTCCCCAGTGTGAACGTGTTGGTGTGTCAACAGGTCAAATGATCGAGTGAATCCTTTCCCACACACGGGACAGGTAAACGGCCTCTCCCCAGTGTGAACACGCTGGTGTTCAGTGAGGTCGGATGAACGAGTGAATCCCTTCTCACACATGGAGCAGGTGAATGGCCTCTCCCCAGTGTGAATTCGCTTGTGTACCAGCAGGTTGGATGACTGAGTGAATCCCTTCCCACACACGGGGCAGGTGAATGGCCTCTCTCCGTTGTGATGCCGTCGATGAGTTTCCAGCGCAGAGGGGCAATTGAATGCCTTCCCACAGTCTCCACATTCCCATGGTTTCTCCATGGTGCGGGTGTCCTTGTGTCTCTCCAGGTTGGATGATCAATTGAAACTTCGTCCACATACACAATATGTGTACGGTTTCTCCCCGCTGTGAATGGTGCGATGTTTTTTCAGGCTATGTAACTGGTTAAAGCTCTTTCCACAGTCACTGCACTGGAACACTCTCACTCGGGTGTGTGTGTCTCTGTGCTTTACCAGTCACACTAATGTTTAATATCTTTTCTCATAGACAGAACAGACAACCGTTTCTCCTTCCACATTCAAAGGCTGATGATATACAGGTGAATCGAGTGACTGTGATTGGTTCGAGTTTCCCGTCTGTAAATCCTCCTTTTCTAATATCCTGTAAAAGGAGTTTACAAAAGTCAGCACTGAGGACAGACAATCCCAGTTTCTATGGAACATTCTTTCCTCTCTTGTTCCCCAAAGCTGTAAATTCCCATCCCACACACTCTCCCTCCACCCTGTGCTGAAATCCAAACTCATCGCACCACCTCCATCATTTCTTTCCTCCATCTGCAATTTTCTCACTCCCTCTTCTCTGGTTGGGTTCAGTTCTACATCCCTAGTGCGCAGACTGAGAAGAAACAAGGAAATTATTTTCTCTCCTGGTCACTGAAACCCTAAACCCCACCCACCCTCTGCTCCTGTACCAAGATGGCCGCGCAGGCGCCCTGATCCTGTCCAAGAATTCAGCTAGTTACCCCGAGCGGTCGGGTCTATCATCGCAGGTCAAACATGGAGCCTGCGGGCTCATATTCGGGGCCTGAGGCCTACAGCAGGTGTTTATGAAGCTGCCCAGCCCACCCAGGGATCCAATTCCTCCGCTGAGCTCACAAGCTCCTACTGACTCGCGGAATGTCTCTTCCGCCTCAGACCACCTCCACCACTGGCACTGCGCCTGCTCAGAGCACAGCCTGGTCCCGTGTCTGGGCTCCTGGTGTCATTGATAGAGCACTTTACCCCTCCGCGGGGGATTCTAACTACAGAAGTAAACGTTGCAACATTTGTAGTGAAATGATTAAGTCAGGACAGACAGCAGGGATTATTGCAGGAAATAACACAATGCAGTGAGAAAGGAAATGCAATGGATGTTGTGCAGATGGATTGTCAAAAGGTGTTTGATAAGGTGCCGGACAGGAGGCTTGTTGATCAAATTAAGGCTCACAGTATTAAAGGGAGTGGGGCCGCGTGGAGAGGAAGTTGGGTAAAGGGCAGAAAACAGAGAGTAGTGGTAAATGGATGTTCTTCAGACTGGAGGGATGGAAACAGTAGTGTCCCCAGGGTCAGTGTTGGGACCATTGCTCTTAATATAGAGACAGGATCTGGGCTAGGGAATAAGCACATAAGAATTAGAAGCAGGAGTAGGCCATTTGGCCCCTCGAGCCTGCTCCGCCATTCAATAAGATCATATTGATTCATCAATTGATCCACCGCTACGAAAAACAATAATAAGAATAAAACCGGACGTACCACCTGGCATCGACCTCCGCACCGGCTACGGACCCGACAACGGCACACCCAGCCCAGTCTTTCTCACCAACATCTGGGGACTGGTGCCAAAATTCGAAGAGATGGCCCAGACTAGTCAAGCAACAGCCTGACATAGTCATACTCACAGAATCATACCTTTCAGCCAATGTCCCAGACTCCTCCATCACCATCCCTGGGTATGTCCTGTCCCACTGGTGGCGATACAGTAGTATACATTTGGGAGGGTGTGGCCCTGGGAGTTCTCAACACTGACTCCAGACCCCATGAAGTCTCCTGGCTTCAGGACAAGCATGGGCAAGGAAACCTCCTGCTGATTACCACCTACCGCCCTCCTTCAGCTGATGAATCAGTACTCCTCCATGTTGAACACCACTTGGAAGAAGCACTGAGAGTAGCAAGGTGCACAGAATGTACTTTGTGTGGGGGACTTCAATGTCCATCAAGACTGGCTCGGTAGCACCACTACTAATCGATCTGGCAAAGTCCTGAAGGACATAGCTGCCAGACTGGGCCTGCAGCAGGTGGTGAGAGAAGCAACGCGAGGGGAAAAACCTACTTGCGCCCATTCCTTCGGAAAGGGCACGAGAGCGGGAGCAGCGGCAAGCCTACAAAGGGCGTGAGTCAGCCGAGCAGACAGCCGAAACAGCACCACGTGACCTGGGAGGATAAGAAGTAAAAAGATTCAAAATGTGATGTCACAGGAAAGCAGGGAAGTGATTGTGTTATAGAAACATAGAAACATAGAAAATAGGTGCAGGAGTAGGCCATATGGCCCTTCGAGCCTGCACCGCCATTCAATAAGATCATGGCTGATCATTCCCTCAGTACCCCTTTCCTGAACGTATCTTCCATTGCTTGGCCTGGAGCAGGAGGAGGGAGTTCGGCTACAGTGGGTACACTCGTCCTCACAGCCAACCAAGTCCAGATGAATGGTAACAACCTCACTGCGTATTAACTAGGGGCCTTAACAAATTCAGGAAAACCCATTGTATCTTTACAGATCGCTTGTAACTGACCAGATCTTGATTAACCCGATGGCGACAATGCATACAAGACCGTAAGCACTGCCAAGCATCAGCCAGTAACGGGGGACCCCCTGACTTGGGGGACCCGCTGAAACCGTGCGCAGGGAGGCTGGAGAAATTAAAACCCCTGAAGAGGCTGCCACACAGAGACCCGGGAGTGGGGGGTATCACTTTTACCAAACTCGCCGGGCAGGAATCACCATAGGATGGGATGGGACGCCAGTATTACCCCACTCCCGATACTGACTCCGGGCTGTAAAGTCAGCGCTGGCCCCCCATCCGTCCATCCCGGCAGTTCCCTGCGGGGGTAGGGCGGCTCAGGATAAAATTGCCCCCCCCCCCCCCCACCGTTCAAAGACTTGTCAGGCTATGTCACCAATTGCTTTGGTAATCAACATGAGAACAATTCATGGGAAAATACTCCAGCAGATCAAAGGGGCTGTATTAACTTTGGGGCAGTTTTTGGGATCGGCTCCTCTAAACAGTCTGTTGCCAAAACTGTTGGAGTCACAGTCGACATCTCTCCAGTTCCATCAAAGGTTAATAGTAAAGACAAATATGTCAGTATGGCACTGACTGGGTCATCAAGGACCCTTAGGTCGACACAGTGACAAACCTTAAATCTCTTACCTGGCATTGCTCAATTGGGCACATTCAAAGCCTTACTTCCAACTGGCAGGGTGGGGGGGGGGGAAGAGAGCCAAACAGTTCTTTAGCTCAGAGTAAGTGCTACGCAAGCATTAACATTTGACACAGATCACACATGGCACAATTCTGTTCAGGAACTATGGTTACAAGCTGCCCTGGCTGTAAGTAGCTAGGTAACGCTAATGACCCCTCTCCTCAAACATTCACATTCTATCCTGGCCAAGTTTAGAACTGTTTCAAAAAAATTCATTCACGGGATGTGGGCGTCGCCGGCAAGGTTTCTCTCTTTTCTTGGGCATTGGTTTCAATTAAGAGCTGGGATTAAAAATCTAAACTTTCAAAATGTGAAAAATTAATTCAATACATTAGAGATGTCAGGGCAAGCGATGTATAAACATAGAAAATAGGTGCAGGAGTAGGCCAATCGGCCCTTCGAGCCTGCACCACCATTCAATAAGATCATGGCTGATCATTCCTTCAGTACCCCGTTCCTGCTTTCTCTCCATACCCCTTGATCCCTTTAGATGCAAGGGCCATATCTAACTCCCTCTTGAATATATCCAATGAACTGACATCAACAACTCTCTGCGGTAAGAAATTCCATAGGTTAACAATTCTGAGTGAAGAAATTCCTCCTCATCTCAGTCCTAAATGGCTTACCCCTTATCCTTAAGACTGTGACCCCTGGTTCTGGACTTCACCAACATCGGGAACATTCTTCCTGCATCTAACCTGTCCAGTCCCGTCAGAATTTTATATGTTTCTAAGAGATCCCCTCTCATTCTTCTAAACTCCAGTGAATACAGGCCCAGTCGATCCAGTCTCTCCTCATGTGTCAGTCCTGCCATCCCAGGAATCAGTCTGGTGAACCTTCGCTGCACTCCCTCAATAGCAAGAATGTCCTTCCTCAGATTAGGAGACCAAAACTGAACACAATATTCCAGGTGGGGCCTCACCAAAGACCTGTACAACTGCAGTAAGACTTCCCTGCTCCTATACTCAAATCCCCTAGCTCGGAAGGCCACCATTTGCCTTCTTCACCGCCTGCTGTACCTGCATGCCAACCTTCAATGACTGATGAATCATGACACCCAGGTCTCGCTGCACCTCCCCTTTTCCTAATCTTCCGCCATTCAGATAATATTCTGCCTTCGTGTTTTTACCCCCAAAGTGGATAACCTCACATTTATCCACATTATATTGCATCTGCCATGTATTTGCCCACTCGCCTAACCTGTCCAAATCACCCTGCAGCCTCTTAGCATCCTCTTCACAGCTCACACCGCCATCTGCAAACTTGGAGATATTACACTCAATTCCATCATCCAAATCATTAATATATATTGTAAAGAGCTGGGGTCCCAGCACTGAGCCCTGCGGCACTCCACTAGTCACTGCCTGCCATTCTGAAAAGGACCAGTTAATCCCGACTCTCTGCTTCCTGTCTGCCAACCAGTTCTCTATCCACGTCAGTACATTACCCTGTGCTTTGATTTTTCACACCAATCTCTTGTGTGGGACCTTGTCAAAAGCCTTTTGAAAGTCCAAATACACCACATCCACTGGTTCTCCCCTGTCCACTCTACGAGTTACATCCTCAAAAAATTCCAGAAGATTTGTCAAACATGATTTCCCTTTCATAAATCCATGCTGACTTGGACCAATCCTATCACTGCTTTCCAAATGTGCTGCTATTTCATCCTTAATGATTGATTCCAACATTTTCCCCACTACTGATGTCAGGCTAACCGGTCTATAATTACCTGTTTTCTCTCTCCCTCCTTTTTTAAAAAAGTGGTGTTACATTAGCTACCCTCCAGTCCATAGGAACTGATCCAGAGTCGATAGACTGCTGGAAAATGATCACAAATGCATCCACTATTTCTAGGGCCACTTCCTTAAATACTCTGGGATGCAGACTATCAGGCCCGGGGGATTTATCGGCCTTCAATCCCATCAATTTCCCGATCACAATTTCCCACCTAATAAGGATATCCTTCAGTTCCTCCTTCTCACTAGACCTTCGGACCCCTAGTACATCCGGAAGGTTATTTGTGTCTTCCTTTGTGAAGACAGAACCAAAGTACTTGTTCAATTGGTCTGCCATTTCTTTGTTCCCCATTATAAATTCACCCGAATCTGACTGTGTTACTGCTGCTGCAGGTGGGAGCTGGTTGACCCCATTGAGGTCCACGGCGACCACATCTGCAGTAAATGTTGGTTTCTCGAGGAACTTCAGCTCCGCGTTGATGAGCTGGAGTCCGAGCTGCAGACACTGCGACACATCAGGGAGGGGGAGAGTTACCTGGACGCTGTGTTCCAGGAGGCAGTCACACCCCTTAGATTAATTAATTCAAATTTGGTCCATGGTTAGGGACAGGAGGGTGTGACTATGAGCGAGGCAGCTGTGGGGACCCTGGAGGTAGCGATGGAGGAGCTTCAGCTCTTGCAATTGTCCAACAGGTACGAGATTCGTGCTCCCTGCTTGGACGAGGGCAGGGACTGCAGGGAGGATGAGCAAACTGACCACAGCGCCGTGGTACAGGAGGACATTCAAGTGGGGGGAGTAAAAAGAAATGTTGTAGTGATAGGAAAGAGTATAGTTTCGGAGATATATACTGTTCTCTGCAGCCGAGAGCGTGAGTCCCGAAGGCTGTGATGCCTGCGACGTGCCAAGGTTCAGGACATCGCCTCTGGGCTGGAGAGGAACTTGGAGTGGGAGGGGGAAGATCCAGTTGTCGTGGGCCACGTAGGTACTAATGACATAGGTAGAACAAAGAAAGAGGTTCTGCTGAGGGAATTTGAGTAGCTAGGGGCTAAATTAAAAAGCAGAACCATGAAGGCAATAATCTCTGGATTACTACCTGAGCCACGTGCAAATGTGCATAGGGTAAATAAGATCAGAGAGATGAACACGTGGCTCAAAGACTGGTGTGGGAAAAATGAGTTTCGATTCATGGGGCACTGGCACCAGTACCGGGGCAAGAGGGAGCTGTTCCGTTGGGATGGGCTTCACTTGAACCAGGCTGGTGCTAATGTCCTGGCGAAGCGAATAACTAGGGCTGTAAAGAGGGCTTTAAACTAAATAGGTCGGGGGGGGAGCGGTGGATGGGGGGGGGGGGGGAGGGTTCAGGTGAGAGGAAATTTAAAAAGTCAAAGAGCAAGGAGAAGGCAATAGAGCAGGGTAGCACTGTGGGAAATGAGAATCAGACTGTGACAGGAAAAGACAATGTATAAAAATAAGAGTGTAACAGAAAGTAGGGTCAAAGCAGGGGAAAATGGTAAAAAGTCAAAATTAAAAGTTCTTTATCTGAATGCACGCAGCATTCGTAACAAGATAGATGAGTTGACGGCACAAATAGATACAAATAGGTATGATCTGATAGCCATTACAGAGACGAGGTTGCAAGGTGACCAAGGCTGGGAACTAAATATTCAGGGGTATTTAACAATTCAGAAGGATAAGACAGAAAGGAAAAGGTGGGGTAGTTCTGTTAATAAACGATGGGATCAGTGCAGTGGTGAGAAATTATTTGGGTTCAGAAGATCAAGATGTAGAATCAATTTGGGTATAGATAATAAATAATAAGGGTAAGAAGTCACTGGTGGGCGTAGTCTATAGGCTCCCTAACAGTAGCTACACTGTTGGATGGAGTATAAATCAAGAAACAATGGAGGCTTGTAAGAAAGGTACGGCAATAATCACTGGCGATTTTAAGCTTCATATTGATTAGACAAATCAAATTGGCCAAGGTAGACTTGAGGAAGAGTTTATAAGAGTATTGGCCCAAGTTTCTTTTAGGAGCAACTGGTGGAGAACGGACTATCTTAGAAATCGCAATTCTCCACATTTTTTTTTCTGCAGTTCTAGTCAGGTAGAACAGTTCTACTTTGGAACAGAATTTTTTCTGCAAAAGGGGGCGTGTCCGGCCACTGACGCCTGATTTCAAAGTTTCCACAGTGAAAACGTACTCCAAACTAAGTTAGAATGGAGCAAGTGAAGATTTTTGTAGAACTGAAAAAACCTGTTCTACACATTAAAAAAATCAGGCGCAGGTTACAAATTAGGCGTCTAGAACGAGGTGGGGGGGGAGGAAGCGAAGTCATTAAATTCTACAATAAATCCTTATTTATACTTCTACAAATAAATCCAACCTGAATAAACATTTATAAGCAATAAGCAAAGAAAAGATTAAATAAACCATCTTCCTACCTATGTGAAAGTGCTTCTGGAGAATGCTGCAGTCAGCCTGAGGCGCCCGTTCTTCCCGTGGCGGGGGGGGGGGGGGGGAGGAGGAGGCGCCCGTTCTTCGGGGGGGGGGGGGGGGGAGGGAGGAGGCGCCTGTTCCGGGGGGGGGGGGGGGGGGGGCGCCCGTTCTTCCCGCAAGTGGGGGGGGGGGGGGGGGGGGGGGGAGAGAGGAGGCACCCGTTCTTTCCCGCCGGGGGGGGGGGGGGGGAGACAGTGAAAAGGCTGCAAGTGCTGATGGCAATGTGCTTTTATTAAAAAAATGTTCAAAAATTAAACAGCTACAAAGAACTACAAAAATGGCCGAGTGCCAATGTTTTTTTCACACTGCGCGTGCGCGAACGCTCCAACGCGCATGAGCAGCGTTGCTGGCAGGAAAAGAACTAATTTAAATAGTACCCGCCCCCTCCCACTTACAAAATCGGCGCGAGTATAGGCTCCGCCCCCCTGGGCGCCACGCCAAACAGACAAGGAGCTGCAAAGCGCTCCAGAATCGCAATTTTTTTTTTTAGGCGCCGTTTTAGGCGCGAAAAACGGGCGCCCAGCTCGGAGGGGCGCCCGTTTTTTATCGTGTGGAAACTTGGGCCCTGTATCTGGGATGGTCTCCTTGAACAGTACGTTGCAGAACCAACCAGGGAGCAGGCTATCTTAGATCTGGTATTGTGTAATGAGACAAGATTAATAAATGATCTCATAGTAAAGGATCCTCTGGGAAAAAGTGAACATAACATGGTTGAATTTCAAATTCAGTTGGAGAGTGAGAAAGTCAGATCTCAAACCAGTGTCCTGATTCTAAATAAAGGCGACTGCAAAGCTATGAAAGCAGAACTAGGGATGTTCGCTGATGACTGCACAGTATTCAGTTTCATTCGCAACTCCTCAGATAATGGAGCAGTCCATGCCCGCTTACAGCAAGACCTGGACAACATTCAGGCTGGGGCTGATAAGTGACACAGAAACATAGAAAATAGGTGCTGGAGTAGACCATTCGGCCCTTCGAGCCTGCACTACCATTCAATAAGATCATGGCTGATCATTCCCTCAGTACCCCTTTCCTGCTTTCTCTCCATACCCCTTGATCCCTTTAGCCGTAAGGGCCATATCTAACTCCCTCTTGAACATATCCAATGAACTGGAATCAACAACTCTTTGCGGTCGGGAATTCCACAGGTTAACAACTCTCTGAGTGAAGAAGTTTCGCCTCATCTCGGTCCTAAATGGCTTACCCCTTATCCTGAAGACTGTGACCCCTGGTTCTGGACTTCTCCAACATCGGGAACATTCTTCCTGCATCTAACCTATCCAATCGTCAGAATTGTATTTGCTTCAATGAGATCCCCTCTCATTCTTCTAAATTCCAGTGAATATAAGCCTAGTCGATACAGTCTTTTGTCATATGTCTTTCGTCCTACCATCCCGGTAATCAGTCTGGTGAACCTTCGCTGCACTCCCTCAATAGCAAGTGTAAAAGAAGATAGCCATCCGTGGCTAACTAAAGAAATAAAGGATGATATTCAATTAAAAACAAGGGCATACAAAGTAACTGAAACTAGTGGGAGGACAGAAGATTGGGAAGCTTTTAAAAGTCAGCAAAGAATGACTAAAAAAATGATTAAGAAAGGGAAGATAGACCATGAAAGTAAACTAGCACAAACTATAAAAACAGTCTCTATTGGAATATAAAAAGGAAAAGAGTGGCTAAAGTAAATGTTGGTGCCTTAGAGGACGAGACCGGGGAATTAGTAATGGGGAACATGGAGATGGCAGAAACTCTGAACAGATATTTTCTATCAGTCTTTACGATAGAGGACACTAACAATATTCCAACAGTAGATAGTCAAGGGGCTATATGGGGGGAGGAACTTAACACAATCACAATCACTAAGAAGGTGGTAATCAGTAAGATAATGGGACTAAAGGCAGATAAATTCCCTGGACCTGAAGGCTTGCATCTGTGGGTCTTAAGAGAAGTAGCGGCAGGGATTGTGGATGCATTGGTTGTAATTTATCAAAATTCCCTGGATTCTGGGGAGGTCCCAGCAGATTGAAAAACTGCAAATGTAACACCCCTATTTGAAAAAGGAAGCAGACAAAAAGCAGGAAACTATAGACCAGTTAGCCTAACATCTGTGGTTGGGAAAATTTTGGAGTCCATTATTAAAGAAGCAGTAGCAGTTCATTTGGATGAGCAAAATTGGTCAGGCAGAATCAGCATGGATTTATGAAGGGGAAGTCATGTGTGACAAATTTGCTGGAGTTCTTTGAGGATGTAAGGAACAGGGTGGATAAAGGGGAACCAGTGGATGTGGTGTATTTGGACTTCCAGAAGGCATTTGACAAGGTGTCACGTAAAAGTGTCAAGATAAAAGTTCACGGTGTTGGGGGTAATATATTAGCATGGATAGAGGATTGGCTAACTAACAGAACAGAGTCAGGATAAATTGTTCATTCTCTGGTTGGCAACCAGTAACTAGTGGGGTGCCGCAGGGATCAGTGCTGTGACCCCAACTATTTACAATTTATATTAACGACTTGGAGGAAGGGATCAAGTGTAATGTAGCCAAGTTTGCTGACGATACAAAGATGGGAGGAAAAGCAACGTGTGAGGAGGACACAAAAAAATCTGAGAAGGATATAGACAGGCAAAGTGAGTGGGCAAAAATTTGGCAGATGGAGTATAATGTTGGAAAGTGTGAGGTCATGCACTTTGGCAGAAAAAAAATCAAAGAGCAAGTTATTATTTAAATAGAGAAAGATTGCCAAGTGCCGCAGTACAGCGGGACCTGGGGATACTTGTGCATTAAACACAAAAGGGTAGTATGCAGGTACAGCAAGTGATCAGGAAGGCCAATGGTATCTTGGCCTTTATTGCAAAGGGGATGGAGTATAAAAGCAGGTAAGTCTTGCTACAGCTATACAAGGTATTGGTGAGGCCACAACTGGAATACTGTGTGCAGTTTTGGTTTCCATATTTACGAAAGGATATACTTGCTTTGGAGGCAGTTCAGAGAAGGTTGATTCCGGGGATGAGGGAGGGTTGACTTATGACGAAAGGTTGAGTAGGTTGGGCCTCTACTCATTGGAGTTCAGAAGAATGAGAGGCGATCTTATCGAAACGTATAAGACTTTGAGGGGGCTCGACAAGGTGGATGCAGAGAGGATGTTTCCACTGATGGGGGAGACTAGAACTAGAGGTCATGATCTTAGAATAAGGGGCCGCCCATTTAAAAAGGAGATTAGGAGAAATTTGTTCTCTGAGGGTTGTAAATCTGTGGAATTCGCTGCCTCAGAGAGCTGTGGAAGCTGGGACAGTGAATAAATTTAAGACAGAAATTAACAGTTTCTTAAACGATAAGAGGATAAGGGGTTATGGGGAGTAGGCGGGGAAGTGGAGCTGAGTCCATGATCAGATCAGCCATAATCTTATTGAATGGCGGAGCAAGCTCGAGGGGCCGTATGGCCTACTCCTGTTCCTATTTCTTATGTACTGTCTAACGAATCGCTCCCAGGGCAGGTGCAGCATGGGTTAGATACAGAGTAAACCTCCAACTACACTGTCTCATTAGAGACTCCAAGGGCAGGTACAGCAAGTATTAAGTACAGAGCAAATCTCCCTCTACACTGTCCCATCAAACACTCCAAGGGCAGGTATGGAACATAAGAAATAGGAGCAGAGTAGACCATTTGACCCCTCGAGCCTGCTCCGCCATTCAATAAGATCATGGCTGATCAGATCCAGGCCTCAACTCCACTTCCCCGCCCACTCCCCATAACCCTTGACTCCCTTATCGTTCAAAAATCTGTCTATCCCCACCTTAAATACATTCAATGACCCAGCCCCCACAGCTCTCTGAGGTAGCGAATTCCAAAGATTCACGTCCCTCAGACAAGAAATTGCTCCTGATTTCCCTTTTAAATGAGCGAGCACTTATTCTGAAACTATGCCCCCCAGTGTTAGATTCCCCCACGTGGGGAAACATCCTCTCTGTATCTACCCTGTCAAGCCCCCTCAGAATCTTATACGTTTCAATAAGATCACCTCTAAGTCTTCTAAACTCCAATGCGTACAGGCCCAACCTGCTCAATCTTTCTCATTATGACAACCCCTTCAGCTCAGCAATGAACCTCGTGAACCTTCTCTGAACTGCCTCCAGTGCAAGTATATCCTTCCTGAAATAAGGAGACCAAAACTGTACGTAGTACTCCAGGTGTGGTCTTACCAATGCCATGTACATTTGCAGCAGGACTTACCTAATTTTATATTCCATCCCCCTTGCAATAAAGGCCACCATTCCATTTGCCTTCCTAATTAATTGCTGTAACTGCATGCTAAATTCTTGTGTTTCATGTACAAGGATCCCCAGATCCCGCTGTACACGGCATTTTGTATTCTCTCCCCATTTAAATAATAATTTGCTTTTTTATTTCTCCTACCAAAGTGAATAAGCTCACATTTTCCCACATTATACTCCATCTGCCAAAGTATTGGCCACTCACTGAGCCTATCTATATCCCTTTGTAGATTATTAGAGTCCTCATCACAACTTGCGAGGTTAGCAGTTTAGATACACAGTAAATCTCCGTCTACATTATCCCATCAAACACTCCCAGAGCAGGTACAGCACGGGTTAGTTACAGAGAAAAGCTCCCTCCAAACTGTTCCATCAAACACTCTCAGGGCAGGTAGAGCAAGGGTTAGATACAGTGTAAATCTCCCTCTAAACTGTCCCGTCAAACTCTGCCTAAACAGGTACAACATGGGTTAGATACCGCGTAAAGCTCCCTTTACATTGTCCCGTCAAAAACTCCCAGGGCAGGTACGGTACTGGTTAGATACAGAGTAAAGCTCCATCTACACTGACCCAACAAACACTCCCAGGGCAGGTACAGCATAGGTTAGATACAGAGTAAAGCTCCCTATCCATTGTCCCATCAAACAGTCCCAGGGGCAAGTACAGCACGGGATAGATAAAGAGGAAATCTTCCTCTACACTATCCCAACAAACACTCGCAGGGAAGGTACAGCATGGGTTAGATACAGCGTAAAGCTCCCTCTACACCGTCCCATCAAACACACCCAGGGCAGGTACAGCATGGGTTAGATACAAAGTAAAGTCCCCTCTGCACTGAGCCATCAAATACTTGCAGGACAGGTAAAGCACAGGTCAGATACAGAGTAAAACTCCATCGACATTATCCCATCAAACACTCCCAGGGCAAGTACAGCATGGGTCAGATGCAGAGTAAATCTCCCTTATTACAACAGTGACTACAATCCAAAAGTACTTCATTGGCTGTAAAGCACTTTGAGAGGTCCGGTGGTCGTGAAATGCACCAAATAAATCCAAGTCTTTCTCCCTCTACACTGTCCCATCAGACACTGCCAGCCCATAATGAGCTGGGGTCAGTGAGGTTAGTCACTAGGCACTGCAGTGATGTCATAAAGCACTGCAGTGATGTCATAAAGCAGGGCCATTTAAAGGTGGAGAGCTGGGACATCCTGTCTCAACACACATCCCGCTGTTCATACTGAGAATCCCCG
Organism: Pristiophorus japonicus; assembly: GCF_044704955.1. NCBI lineage: Eukaryota > Metazoa > Chordata > Chondrichthyes > Pristiophoridae > Pristiophorus > Pristiophorus japonicus. Next base: position 207,255,999 of record NC_091985.1, read on the forward strand.
GGGAAGGGCCAGGGCCCAGAATGTGGAACACAACCAAGGGGGAAAGAGAAGGAGACGGTGCAGTGTGGGAGATGAGGGAGGAGTCTGCTCATTCCCAGGGGCAGATCAGACAAAGTGCTTTGAGTGCTGGGTCCAGAATGAAACTGAAAACAAACCAAAGGGAATAAATAAAGATCCAATCCAAGGGAACAAGCAACGGGTCATTGGGCAGAAATCACAACCGGCCTAAAGTTATTCAATGGGCGAACATCGATTGCTTATTGTGGGAAGTTCCACACTTCAACCATCCATTGAGTGAAGAAATGTTTCCTAACATCTCTCTTGAATGGCCTGGCTCTGATTTTAAGGTTATGTCCCCTCGTCCTAGACACCCCAAACTGCAGAATAAATTTCTCGCAGTTGCTTTCAAATTCACATTAAATTCCCAGAGACTAGGTGGAGTATGGGTTGGATACAGAGTAAAGTTCCCTCTACACTGCCACTGGACGAACTTCAGTGTCCACCCCAAGTGCACTGGGCAGCTTATCAACTAAAATTCAGCAGCAGTACGATCTATCACTGCACTGAAAACTTTCCACCCGCAGCTCCTGATCAGTTTCAGGTTAAAGCTCCCTTTAAACTGTCCCAGGGCAGGGACAGCACGAATTAGATACACAGTAAATCTGTGTCAGAGGAACTGTACCCCAGTGAGTCGGTGCCAGACGAAACTGTACCCCAGTGAGAGTCGGTGCCAGAGGAAACTGTACCCTAGTGAGAGTCATTACAATTCGAAATATCTTCAGTTATCAGCAACAAATTGCATTAATATCGTACCTTAAAAGTAGAAAAATGTCCCAAGGCAATTCACAGGACCATTATCAAACAAAATTTGACATCCAGTCACGTAAGGAAATATTAGCACAAGTGACTAAAAGCTTGTTCAAAAGGGTAGATATTAAAGGAATATTATAGAGAGGTTTAGGGAGGGAATTCCAGAGCTTATGGCCTCAGCAGCTGAAGGTATGGCCACCAATATTGGAGGGATGAAAATTGGGGCTGCTCAAGAGGCCAGAATTGGAGGAATGGAAAGATCTCTGAGGGTTGTAGGGTTGAAGGGTTGGAGGAGGTTACAGCAATAGGGAGGGACAAGGTCCTGGTCGGATGTCAAAACAAGGATAAGAATTTTGAAATTGAGGCACTGATGGAGCAGGAGCCAATGTAGTTCAGCGAGCTCAGGGGTGATGGGTGAAGGGAAATTGATACAATTTGGATGAGAGGGCTGAGGACAGATTGAGTAGAATAGGCCTATATTCTCTGGAGTTTAGAAGAATGGAATGTGATATCATTGAAACATAGAATTCTTAGAAGAATTCACAAGGGCTGAATAGTCTTGAACTAGGGATCGATCCTAGTATTAGGATGAGATCGCCTATTTAAGACTGAGATGAGAAGATATTTCTTCACTTAGAGTTGTGAATCTTTGAAATTCTCTATTGAATATAGATCTTACTATATGGCAGAGTAGATGGGAGGGGTCGTATGGCCTACGTCTGCTATTTCTTGTGTTCCTGAGTAAGGATACGGGCAGGAGTGTTTTTGATAAGATTAAGTTTACGGAGAGTGCGTGGTGTGATGCCGATCAGGAGAGCATTGGAATAGTCCAATGTCGTGGTAACAGAGGCATGGATGAGGAAGGGGCAGAGACCGGCGATGTTATGGAGCTGGAAGTAAGCGTACTCGGTGATTGAGGGAATATGGGTTCAGAAGCTCATCTTGGGGTCAAGTACGACGCCAATAAATAAATTGCAACTCTCCGTATCTCTGTTTCAGTATATTAGAAAACTACATATCTCTAGTGATCGATTAATCGGAAATGCTTCAATATTAGTAGTTATCAATATATTTTCTTATAATTCTAAATGTTCATGAATGAATAATTGATTCTGTCAGTGATAGGCCGTGCTGGTATTTCAGATTGGTCTGTGCATCATGATCAGTGAATTGACGACGTGCTTCCGGTTCAATCTTTCCATTGGCTTTCTCACCAGATGGGAAATATTTGAACATTGAGATCTGATGGTGTCGGTGTAAGTTCAGCCCCACCGAATGTACAGAGACGGGTCCATCTGCTGGGCTCTGCCTCAAACTGGAGTCACCTCTTAGATCAAAACCCTTTACTCTAAAACACACACAAGATTCACTGTGACTGTGTTCAGAGACAGAAAGTGATCTCACTTCACATCCCATTGCACGGCCTCATGCTGGATAATTGTGCTCGGTGGTCAGACTCTCCCAGTCTCATTTCCTGTCTTACCTTGTAACCTGTGTGTACTGTCTACAGGACAGTAAATGGCACTTTCTCTTACCTTTCTCCCCAGTCGATCTATTGAAGCGCTTTCAATCGGAAAGGGCTCCCTGGTTGGTGCTCTCACAATCCTGTGCTGGTTCACCTGCTGTTGTTCCTCAGTCCACAATCCCTGTTTCCTTCCAGCTGTGGAACTTTCTCAATCACTCCGCCATTCACCGGGAGATCTAATTATGGCAGGGCAGAAAATTAGAAGAATATTAATGTTGTGAAGTGGAATGTAGTGTAAAGTGTTTTTCCAATGTTTCAGAAAAGTCTATGTCCAGTATTTCTGTTTGATTTTATCCTTTTCCTCAAGATTCCTGTCCCGCCCATTTGGACTTACAGAAAATCACCAGAATTCTCCCCGGGTTACACACTGTCTGATCTCACCGGGCCCCCGGGTTACACACTGTCTGATCTCACTGGGCCCCCGGGTTACACACTGTCTGATCTCACTGGGCCCCCGGGTTACACACTGTCTGATCTCACTGGGCCCCCGGGTTACACACTGTCTGATCTCACTGGGCCCCCGGGTTACACACTGTCTGATCTCACCGGGCCCCCGGGTTACACACTGTCTGATCTCACTGGGCCCCCAGGTTACACACTGTCTGATCTCACTGGGCCCCCGGGTTACACACTGTCTGATCTCACCGGGCCCCCGGGTTACACACTGTCTGATCTCACTGGGCCCCCGGGTTACACAGTGTCTGATCTCACTGGGCCCCCAGGTTACACACTGTCTGATCTCACTGGGCCCCCAGGTTACACACTGTCTGATCTCACTGGGCCCCCGGGTTACACACTGTCTGATCTCACCGGGCCCCCGGGTTACACACTGTCTGATCTCACTGGGCCCCCGGGTTACACAGTGTCTGATCTCACTGGGCCCCCAGGTTACACACTGTCTGATCTCACTGGGCCCCCGGGTTACACACTGTCTGATCTCACCGGGCCCCCGGGTTACACACTAACTGATCTCACTGGAAGTTTCAGTCTCCCGCATGTCCCCAAACACTGAGCTGCAGGGCTGTGTGTTCAGTCCGGTGTTTTCCCTCACAGACTCACCGCGCCCGCTCTGCCCCGGCCCCAGCCGCCCACCATCAGTCCGGTTCCCTGCGGCCCCCGGTTCCTCACATTATCCAACCGTTGGTTGCAGCAAACTGCGCGGCATCCGGGGACTGAGGGTGGGGAGGGCGGTACCGAGAATGCGCACTGCCGCCACAGAGCGCGTTCGGTGCATAGTCCCGACAGTCTATTGGCTGCACGCAGCAGATTGCCAGCCACTCCCACCAATAGGAGCCGGCAGCGCCAAGGAGCCCTGCCCACTGTGTTGAAGGAACTCAGGGCAGCTCGGGAGTCACGTGGCTCCTGATTTGAAAACCGTTCAACCGCCTCACCGCGCGCCAGGCGGGGGATGTCACAGCCCTGCCCACATCGCTTGTGACGTCGTTGTTCGTATTGCGCCTGCGCCGGATTCTTAGGTCACTCAATCCTTCACTCCTGCAGTATTATTAATAACTTTTCTTTATAGAGCGCCTTTAACGTAGTAAAACGTCCCAAGGCGCTTCACAGCAGTGTTACAGGACACAACACATACATTTAACACCGAGCCACAAAAGAACAAATTGCTGCAGGTGACCAAAGGCTGGGTCAAAGAGGTAGGTTTTAAAGAGGGTCTGAAAGTAGGAAAGAGGCGGAGAGGCTTAGGGAGGGAGTTCCAGAGCTCGGGGCCCAGGCAGCTGAAGGCATAGCCACCGATGTTGAACAGTTTTAATCAGGAATGCTCAAGAGGGCTAATTTTGAGGAACACAGACATCACGTGGCATTGTGAGGCTGAAAGAGATTAGAGACAGGGAGGGGCAAGGCCATGGAGGGATTTGAAAACAATTATGAGAATTTTGAAATCGAGGCGTTGCATAACTGGGAGCCAATGTAGGTCAGCGAGCACAGGGATGATGGGTGATCAGGACTTGGTGCAAGTTAGGACATGGGGTGCCAAGTTTTGGATGACCTCAAATTTACATAAGAACATAAGAAATAGGAGCAAAAGTATGGCCATACGGCCCCTCGAGCCTGCTCCGCCATTTAATACGATCATGGCTGATCTGATCATGGACTCAAGTCCACTTCACTGCCTGCTCCCCATAACCCCCTATTCCCTTCTCGGTTAAGAAACTGTCTATCTCTGTTTTAAATTTATTCAATGTCCCAGCTTTCACAGCTCTCTGAGGCAGTGAATTCCACAGATTTACAACAATCTGAGAGAAGAAATTTCTCCTCATCTCAGTTTTAAATGGGTGGCCCCTTATTCTAAGATTATGCCCCCTAGTTCTAGTCTCTCCTATCAGTGGAAACATCCTCTCTGCATCCATCTTGTCAAGCCCCCTCATAATCTTATACGTTTCGATAAGATCACCTCTCAATCTTCTGAATTCCAATGAGTCGAGGCTCAACCTACTCATCCTTTCCTCATAAGTCAACCCCCTCATCTCCGGAATCAACCTCGTGAATCTTCTCTGAACAGCCTCCAAAGCAAGTATATCCTTTCATAAATAAGGAAACCAAAACTGTACACAGTATTCCAGGTGTGGCCTCACCAATACCCTGTATAACTGTAGCAAGACTTCCCTGCTTTTATACTCCATCCCCTTTGCAATAAAGGCCAAGATTCCATTGGCCTTCCTGATTACTTGCTGTACCTGCATACTAACCTTTTGTGTTTCATGCACAAGTACCCCCAGGTCCTGCTGTACTGCAGCACTTTGCAATTTTTCTCCATTTATAAAATAACTTGCTCTTTTTGATTTTTTTTCCTGCCAAAGTGCATGACTTCACAATTTCCAACATTATACTCCATCTGCCAAATTTTTGCCCACCCACGTTTCCTGTCTATGTCCTTTTGCAGATTTTTTGTGTCCTCCTCACACATTGCTTTTCCCTCCCATCTTTGTATCATCAGCAAACTTGGCTACGTTACACTTGGTCCTTTCTTCCAAGTTGTTAATATAGATTATAAATAGTTGGGGTCCCAGCACTGATCCCTGCAGCACGCCACTGGTTACTGATTGCCAACCAGAGCATGAACCATTTATCCCAGCTCTCTGTTTTCTGTTAGTTAGCTAAGCCTCTATCCATGCTAATTTATTACCCCAACCCCGTGAACTTTTATCTTGTGCAGTAATGTTTTATGTGGCACCTTGTCAAATGCCTTCTGGAAGTCCAAATACATCACATCCACTGGTTCCCCTTAATCCACCCTTCTCGTTACATCCTCAAAGAATTCTAGCAAATTTGTCAAACATTACTTCCCCTTCATATATGCAAATATGTTTGATTAACGTGAAAATATAAATTGTGTTCACCGCCCCACCAGCCTTTCTTTGTCTGTCTCTCTCTCCTCCTAAACTGAGGGACATTTAACTGTGATCTATCCATCCCATCCTCATCACCCAGAGATGGCTATCAGAGTGAGCGGCAGAGAGACGGGCCTTAAACACCCGAACTGTGTCTGCATATTAGGGTCAACACTAGTATCACACATTCATGTATAACACCAGTTGGGGGGAGAGAGCACACACATTATCAGTCTTACACTTGGCATCAGTGTCTCCATATTACACTCAGTAACAGTGCCACACTGTCATGTACAGCACCAGAGAGAGAAACAGTGTCTGACATATCAAGAAAGACTGGATCAACTGGGCTTGTATTCACTGGAGTTCAGAAGAATGAGAAGGGATCTCATAGAAACGTTGAAAATTCTGACAGGTTTAGACAGGTTAGATGCAGGAAGAATGTTCCCAATGTTGGGGAAGTCGAGAGCCAGGGGTCACAGTCTAAGGATAAGGGGTAAGCCATTTAGGACCGAGATGAGGAGAAACTTCTTCACCCAGAGAGTGGTGAACCTGTGGAATTCTCTACCACAGAAAGTTGTTGAGGCCAATTCACTAAATATATTCAAAAAGGAGTTAGATGTAGTCCTTATTACCAGGGGGATCAAGGGGTATGGCGAGAAAGCAGGAATGGGGTACTGAAGTTGCATGTTCAGTCATGAACTCATTGAATGGCGGTGAAGGCTCGAAGGGCCTACTCCTGCACCTATTTTCTTTGTTTCTATGTGCCAGTGTTGTACTCACAAGTGTGTCCACATCACGTGAAATAACAGTATCCCGCCTTCACAAACAGTACAAGATCGAGAGAGAGAGATCGAGATCGAGGCAGGACGGTGAGACACAGAAACATGCACAGTATCAGTTCAAGACTGACCTGTGAAGTCTACTTTTATCCTGAATTTTCCCATTGGAGGGACAGAAGTTAAAGTCTCTCACTGATATTGTACCACAGACAGACACATTATTAATCCCACACTGCGGGACAGTGTCAGAGAGTGAGAGAAACAACGTCCCACATTTAACCCTCACTTGCCTGTTGTACTCTCTGTAATCTTGCAGCTAAGGGCCGTTCGGTATTACTCTGTGACCCAGTGTTTCACTCTAATTAAACTAAACTGGGACAGTTTCTGTCAGATATTAACTCCTGCACAGTCCCAGCAAACACTCCTACTTCCCCTGTCCCTCTGATGTTTCTGCAGGATTGCTTTGTGAGGACAGGCTCATGAATAGAAAAACAATGTGCACGGAATGATCCCAAATTGAGCATCTCAGAGGGAATTTAAACATTTTCTGTCCTTTACCCCCAGGCCCAGTTCCTTTGCTCATACTCTGATTAAAGTGAATTGGGAAAGTTCACTTTGCTGATTCTAGACTGCGCATGCGTGGATAAGCCCCGCCCCCGTGTCGATTTCCAGTGAGCAGAAGAGCACATGCGCCCTCCCCTCCCCCAGCCCTGCCTGTGATCGTCATTCACTCAGTGAGCGGAAGAAGATGCTTTAAACAGCCGGGAATAGAGACACCGCGGCCCCGGGGTAAGACAGTGAGCAGCAGACTCCTTACAGCAGCACATCGCTTTGGGAGCGTGTCCGCAGATGGGCTCAGAGATCAGCACTGAGTCCGGGGGAAGTTCAGGGGGAGTCGGAGGCTGTGTGTAACAGGCGGAGTGGATCAAGAACTGGTCTCAGTGCGTGGAGTGAGTGGGGGAAGGGAGAGGCCATTCTCGAGTTGTGTGTGGACAGTGTGTGTCCCGGGTAAGGGAGACAGAATGGGAAGGATCTGCTGTTTACAATCATTGCTGCTTTCTCCCTCCAAACCAGTAGTGAACGTTCCTGCTTTAGTTCCAGTCTCACCGTGTTTGTTGTCCGAGACTCCCAAAGCAAGTGCTCCACTCGGAACTCCTTCACCCCAAACGAACCAAAGGTGGGCAGCGGAAACATTACAAGGACACCCTCAAAGCCTCCCTGATAAAGTACGACATCCCCACTGACACCTGGGAGGCCCTGGCCCAAGACCGCCCTAAGTGAAGGAAGTGCATCCAGGTGGGCGCTGAGCACCTCGACTCTCATCGCCGTGAGCATTCAGAAATCACGCGCAAGCAGCGGAAAGAGTGTGCGACAAACCGGTCTCGCCCCCCCCACCCCACTTCCCTCAACGACTATCTGCCCCATCTGTGATAGGGACTCTGGCTCTCGTATTGGACTGTTCAGCAACCAAAGAACTCACTTCATGAGTGGAAGCAAGTCTTCCTCGATTCCGAGGGACTGCCTATGATGATGATCATTGGACAGTGAGCGGTGGAAGCAGAGCCGGACACTGAGGATTTATACAAGGAGCATCTATTGCAGGCACTGGGTGAGAAATGTAAAGGACACGTTTTAAACAGCGGCTCTTTGTTTTTGGTTGAACGGTTAGTGCCCTGGGAGAGGGGAGCAGCAATCTGAGTTGTGTAAAAGTCCATGCTCCATCGGGTCGTCCCATTCCTGAAGCAGGGCAGGGGTTGGGTTGTGTCTGGATGTCAGTAAATTGCTGTAAATCTGCCCAACACACTTGGTGTGCAGAAGCTGAGTGCTGCAATACTGCAGTGGAGTCAGACACTGACACTGTTTGTATCGCTGGCTTCCCTTTGTGAATGTTCATAATGATTACTAATTGAACGATTACATTCATCACTTTAGTCTTTTCTACCTCTCCTATTCTTGAATGATCAGAGATACCTTCTCCTCCTACAGGCAAGGAATTGAAGGAACCGGAACAAATGTGAAATTTTCACCACCTGAGACATAAGGAACAGTGCAACCAGCTCCTCCTCACACACAGTAGGTACAGAAGGGATGATTTGCCTTTTTTTTATTTGTTCACTGGATGTGGGTGTCGCTGGTAAGGCCAGCATTTATCGCCCATCCCTAATTGCCCTGGAGAAGATGGTGGTGAGCCACCTTCATCAACGGCTGCCGTCCGTGTGATGATGGTACTCCCACAGTGCTGTTAGGGAGGGAGTTCTGTTTCTCTAACAGGTTCCATGTGCTGAAAGGCCTCCTCAAGTTCCCAGATCCAGGGACTGTTCTTCTCCGTTGTTTTGGAAATAGCATCGGCAGTAAACAGGAGCTCAATGCTTCTTGCCCATCAGCTCTCTGATCGGGCTCCTCACGCTGATTATATTTTCTCATCTCGCTCAAACGTCCCAAAATGTTGCTTTCTTTTCCATCACCTCTAGGGTTATTAGCCAAGTTTGCATCAAGCAAATCGTGATCTCACCAGTAACAGCACTTTCCCGACTGTTATCCAAGAGGCTGCTTCTGACATTTTCTTCTGCGTAAATGTTAACCACGTAAGTAACTGAAAATCTTCATTTCTACAGCAACAACAAACACTTGCATTTATGACAGATACAGAGTGAATCCCACACTCACTCACTGTACCACAGACTGACAGATACAGAATGAATCCCACACTCACTGCATCACTGACAGATATGGTTTATGTAATGTACTAATAGCTCGTCTCTACTCCAAATATTTCTGAATCGCATTCGTCCAATATAATGTGCAAAACTATTGTCTGTTGGGGTCATCTCTGATCTGTAAATTTCACAAATATAGGATAAAACCCACTCTCTCATACCAGAAAATGACAGGTACAGAATAAATCCCACACTCTCATACCAGAAACTAACAGGTACAGAGGAACCACACACTCGCTTACCCCAGAATGAGAGATCTAGAATGAATCCCACATTCACATTGCACAAACTGACATATAAAGGTAAAAATCCACACTCAGATACCAGAAACTGACACCCCACACATCTACTACAAACTGACGGTACAGAAAAAAAAACACAATCACATCCCAGAAACTGACAGGTACATATTCATTCCTACACTCACACAGCAGGAACTGACAAGTACAGAATAAAACCCACATTCACAAAGCAGAAACTGACAGGTACAGAATACAATCAACACCCAGATTCCAGAAACTGACAGGTATAGAATGCAATCCACTCTTAGATACCAGAAAGTGACTGGTACAGATTAAAACCACAGTCACATATCAGAAACTGACAGGTACCGATTCAACCCCATACTCCCATACCGGAATCTGATAGGTACAGAATAAAATCCACACTCCGATCCGAAAAACTGACATACTGGTCAATATCCACTCACATACCAGAAGCTGATGATATAGGTTAAAGTACACACTCACATAACAGAAACTGACAGGTATATGATAAAACACACACTCACATAACAGAAACTGACAGGTACAGATAAAGATTCGCTTAGATACCAGAAACTGACAGATACAGAATAAAACCTACACTCACATCAAAACTTGACAGGTACAGAATAAATCCCACATTCACATAGCAGAAACTGACAGGTACAGTATGAAACCCACACCCACGTATCTGAGCAATAATATGCAAGTAAAACCCATACTCGCCTATTGGAAACTGACCGGGAAACATACACACACCAGCGACTGATGGAACGAGTAGAACAGTTTAGGCACCCTTTCTCCAGTGTCAGGCTCACACAATCGTTTTTTTCAATGTGGCCCATTTAATTAGTGATAAAAGCAACTTGTGAAACAATCCCATTTTTGCTAATTTAATTTGTGACAAAAAGATGGTCTGAGCATGTGCTAAATACATGCTGCTCCTCCCCTCCACACACAGTGTTTAAACTGACAGGAAGGGCCCATGCGAACTCCCCTCCTCCAGCTCTGTCAGCGGCTGCCGTTTCCTCTGTGCCGGGCTGATGATCGTTGAACACATCAGGGAGCGGAGATATCCCAGGTCCAAGTAAGGGAGCAAACAGCAGCCACCTTACAGCAGCTCATCACATTGGGACTGTGTCCGCAGATGGGCTTTGAGTCGGGGTAAATTCAGCGGCAGTCGGGGGCTGTCTGTAAGAGGCAGAGTGGAGGAGGAACTAGTTTTGGAGCATGGAGTGAGTGGGGGAAGGAGGAGCCCATTCTCGGGCTGTGTGTGTATGGTGCAAGGTAACAGAGAAAGTAAATCACCTCGCTCTTTCAAATCAGTGCTGCTTTCTTTCCCCAAATCAGTAGTGAATGTTCCTGATTCAGTTCCAATCTCACCGTGTCTGTTGTTCTTGGACATTGAACAGTGGAAACACAGCCTGAGAGTGAGGATGTGAGGAGTGTCACAAAGTGCATCTATTGCAGGCACCAGAAGAGGAATGTGATTGGAGTCATTTCAAAAATGGGTTATTTTGTTTTGGTGCATTGAATTCTTCAGAACCATGTTGCTGGTGATCGAGCGATACATTGTCGCCCCCTCAGATACATCAGCATCTGGTAACTGTGACATTCTGTTAATGACACAGGCCATTAACTCTGTTTCAATAGACTGAGAACAATTGTTGTACAGGTACCTGTGGTTATATTCCAGGAAGCAATTCAGAATTTTACAGGTAGTCCCATGGAAGCGGGAGATATCAACCTGAACTGTGCCAATCGGGTGGTCCCATTCATGGACCAGTACTGGGTTTGGGTTGTGTCTGGATGCTGATAACTTACTATAGAACCATCCTATACAAAGTCCCTTACTCACCTGAGTGCTGCTGTACTGCAGTGAGATCAGACAAGGACACTGTTTGTATCGCAGATTCCTCTCTCCAGATACTTTACTTTATTGAACACAAACACATGAATTATAACTTTATTTTTATATTCTCTCCATTGGCTGTCCATATCATAACTAATAGTGTTTTCCTATTATTATTCTCAGAGCAAAATACTTCACCAAGCCAGAATAAATTTGATCTTTCCTCAACCCAGAACACAAGGAACAGTGCAGGCAGCTCCTTCTCGCACACAGTAAGTACATTATCACTCTCAGAATGCAGAGACACAGAACTGACCTCAATCCTATTGTCACAGGCAGCAGAAGCTGTCAGTCCCACAGTGATCCAAATTTCCAGAGTTATATTATGAATCCCACAGTCACTTGGAGCAGTACAATAATGTGTTGTTTCAAAGTCCAATCATATCGCATTGAAAGGCAGATCCAATTTCACACCCTTACTCACACACACGAACGGATAGACACTGGCACGGTGTCAGTTCACACTCGTGTCTGTACAATGACTCTCAAACCCAACAGCTAACATACAAGAGCAGAGAAATGGAGGTAATGGACTGAACCAAACCTCCTCCTGAGACAGTCATCGATAATCGCAAACTATCATCCACCTACAGCAGGTGGAGAAGGAACCAAATCCAACAGTCACACAGAGCAAGAATAGCTCAGTACAAGAGACTGTCAATTACATAATAAATCTCACACTCACACACACCACCAGTCTAACAGATACATTATCAATCCCACACTCTCACATATCACCAGTCTAACAGATACATAATCAATCCCACACTCACACACATCACCAGTCTAACAGATACATTATCAATCTCACACTCTCACATATCACCAGTCTAACAGATACATAATCAATCCCACACTCTCAAACAGTACCAGAGACTGAGAGAAACATAATGATTCATACACTCCGACACATTGAATGACAGATTGTGATTCTTTTTCAATCATTTCCAATACCTGAGATTGACTGACTGACTGACAGTGAAACCCACACTCCCGTACCAGGCACTTACAGCTGCAGACAAATACTCACACTCACATACCAGAGACAGATAGTTAGAGAGTGAACTCCATAGTCACTCACCAGAAACTGACAGGTACAGAAAAAAAACACTTTTGCATTCCAGAGACTGATAGATAGAGTAATACCCACACTCACATTCCAGAGACCGATAGATACAGAGTAATACCCACACTCACATTCCAGAGACTGATAGATACAGCGTAATACCCACACCCCTGTAACAGAATCTTACAGGTACTGATTAAAACCCTAACTCAAATATCAGACACCGATAGATACAGAATGAAACCCACACTCATTTCTCAGAGACGGACAGATACAGAATAAAACACATATCAGAGAGTGACAGAGCAAAATCAACACTCACCTGAAAGTGACTGACTGATTTAATGTCAAACCCACAATACCACAGCTGTACCAGACACTTAAAGGCACAGAATGAAATCAACATTCATATAATAGCAACTGATGGGTACAGAAAACATACACACATTAACATACCAATGACAGACAGGTAGAATGTAGTAAACTGCACACTCACATAACAGAAACTGTGACATATAGAATATAACCCCACTCATAACAGAAACAGACAGGTACAGCTAAAAAGTGCCACACGCACACACAAGAGACTGACAGGTACAGAGTGAAATCCACATTCACACACTTGAATAAAACACACGTTCGCATAGCAGAAACTGACAGGAGGAAAACCCACATACACATACCATAGACTGACATTCACAGAATAATACCCACACTCCGATACCATAGACTGATGGATACAGAGTAAACCCCATACTCACACCAAAGACTAATAGATACAGAGTGAAGATCACACTCACATCCCAGAGAATGACCACTGTAGAGTAAAATCCACACACACATAAAAGTGAGTGACAGATAAAGAATAAAACCTGCACTCACATCCCAGAGAGTGAAAGATTGACAAAAATACACAATCATGTTACTGAGATTGATACATACAGATAATACCCAAAAACTGACAGATACAGAGAAAAACCCACACTCAAATCCCAGAGACTGACAGATAAAGAATAAAACTCACACACACATCCTCGAGAGTAATAGATACAGACTGAAATATGCACTCCCTTACCAGAAACTGGGAGTTATTGTACTGATTGAACACTTACTCATGTAACACAAACTGACAGGTACAGTGTAAAACCCCACACTCCCATTCCTGAAACTGACAGGTACAGCGCTAAAACCCACATTCACATCAGAGAAACTGAAAGTTGCAGAATGAAGCCCCACTCAAATACCAGAAATAGACAGATACAGACAAAAGCCCACATTACCTGAAACTAACCGAGAGTAAAACCCACACTCACCTACCAGAGATTGAAATTTACAGATACAATCCACACATATACCAGAGAGTGAAAGCCACACACACACACACCAGTAACTGATGGATACAGATTACAACCCACACTCACATATCAAACACTGACAAATAAAGAGTAAAACCACACTCACAAAGAAAATCAACACTCAAATTCCAAAAATTGACAGTGCCGGAGGAAAACCCACAATCACAGAGTAGAAACAGACATGAACAGAGTAAAATGCACACTCGCATTTCAGAAACTGATGGGTACAGAATACATAACAGAAACTGACTGGGATAGAGGAATCGCAAACTAACATACCAGAGACTGACCAGTATAGAGTGAAATCCACACACACACACACTAAAAACTGTTATATACAGAGTAAAATTCACACTCATATACCAGAGAATGAAAGATACAGAATGAAACCCACACTCACTTACCAGTAAGTGACAGGTACAGAGTGAAAATCTCTCTTCCATACCATAAACTTACAGGTATAAAGAAAAAGCCACACTCGCTAACCAGAGACTGACAGATACAACATAAATACTACACTCACTGGTGGGTGTAGTCGAAAGGCCCCCTAACAGTAGCTACACTGATGGATGGAATATAAATTAAGAAATAATGGAGGCTTGTAAAAAAGGAACTGGAATAATCATGGGCAATTTTAATCTTCATATTGATTGAACAAATCAAATTGGCCAAGGTAGCCTTGAGGAAGAATTCACAGTGTGTATCCGGGATAATTTCCTTTAACAGTACTTTGCAGAACCAACCAGGGAGCAGGCTATCTTAGATCTGGTACTGTGTAATGAGAACATAAGAAATAGGAGCACGCCATTTGGCCCCTCGAGCCTGCTCTGCCATTTAGTAAGAACATCGCTGGTCTGATCATGGACTCGCCTCCACTTCCCTGCCCGCTCCCCATAATCCTTTATTCCCTTAATGCTCAAAAGTCTGTATATCTCCACCTTAAGTATATTTAATGGCCCAGCCGCCACTGCTCTCTGGGACAGAGAATTCCACCGATTTACAACCACCTGAGAGAATAAATTCCTCTCATCTCAGTTTTAAATGGGTGACCCCTTATTCGGAAACTATGTCCCCTAGTTCTAGTTTCCCCCTATGAGTGGAAATATCCTTATTGCATCTACCTTGTCGCGCCCCCTCGTAATCTTTTATGTTTCAATAAGACCGCCTCTCATTCTTCTGAATTCTAATGAGTATAGGCTCAACCTATCATCATAATTAACCCCCTCATCTCCGGAATCAACCTAGTGAACCTTCTCTGAACTGCCTCCAATGCAAGTATATCCTTCCTTAAATACAGAGGTTAAAACTATATACAATACTCCAGGTGTGACCTCACCAATACTCTGTACAGTTGTAGCAGGACTTCTCTGCTTTTATACTTCAACCCCTTGCAATAAAGGTCAACATTCCATTTGCCTTCCTGATTACTTGCTGTACCTGCATACTCACTTTTTGTGTTTCATCCACAAGGACTCCCAGGTCTCTGTACTGCAGCACTTTGCAATTTTTCTCCGTTTAAATTATAATTTGCTTTTCTATTATTTCTGCCAAAGTGGATAACCTCACATTTTCCTACATTATACTCCAGCTGCCAAATTTTTGCCCACTCACTTAGCCTGTCTATATCACTTTGCAGATTTTTTGTGACCTCCTCACAATTTGCTTTCCCACCCTTCTTTGTATCATCAGCAAACTTGGCTACATTACACTCGGTCCCTTCATCCAAGTCATTAATATAGATTGTAAATAGTTGAGGACCCAGCACTGATCCCTGCAGAACATCACTAGTCACTATTTGCCAATCCTCTATCCAGGCTAATTATATTACCCCCAACCCTGTGAGCTTTTATCTTGTGCAGTAACTTTTTATGTGGCACCTTATCGAATGCCTTCTGGAAATCCAAATACACCACATCCACTGGTTCCCCCTCATCCACTCTGCTCGTTACATCCTCAAAGAACTGTAGCAAATTTGTCAAACATGATTACCTTTGTCATGTCTTCCTGTGCTGTGTGGGAAATCGGGGACTCTTCCAGTGTTCCTGACTACTATGTGTGCAGGAAGTATGTCCAACTGCAGCTCCTGACAGACCGCATTGCGGCACTGGAGCTGCACATGGATTCACTTTGGAGCATCCGCAATGCTGAGGATGTCATGAATAGCATGTTGAGTGAGTTGGTCACACCGCAGGTAAAGGTTACACAGGCAGATAGGGAATGGGTGACCAGCAGGAAGAGCAGTGGAAGGAAGATAGTGCAGGGATTCCCTGCGGTCATCTCCCTCCAAAACAGATATACCGTTTTGGGTACTGTTGGGGGAGATGAGGGGCTCATCAGGGGAAGGCAGCAGCAGCCAAGTTCATGGCACCATGGGTGGCTCTGCTGCACAGGAGGGCAAGAAAAAGAGTGGGAGAGCTATAGTGATTGGGGATTCTATTGTAAGGGGAATAGATAGGCGTTTCTGCGGCCACAATCGAGACTCCAGGATGGTATGTTGCCTCCCTGGTGCAAGGGTCAAAGATGTCTTGGAGCGGCTGCAGGGCATTCTGGAGGGGAAGGGTGAACAGCCAGTTGTCGTGGTGCATATAGGTACCGATATAGGTAAAAAACGGGATGAGGCCCTACAAGCTGAATTTAGGGAGCTAGGAGTTAAATTTTAAAAGTAGGACCTCGAAGGTAGTAATCTCAGGATTGCTACCAGTGCCACGTGCTAGTCAGAGTAGGAATTACAGGATAGTTAAGATGAATACGTGGCTTGAGGAATGGTGCAAGAGGGAGTGATTTAAATTCCTGGGACATTGGAACTGGTTCTGGGGGAGGTGAGACCAGTACAAACCGGACGGTCTGCACCTGGGCAGGACCGGAACCAATGTCCTAGGGGGGAGTGTTTGCTAGTGCTGTTGGGGAGGGTTTAAACTAATATGGTAGGGGGAATGGGAACCTATGCAGGGAGACAGAGGGAAGTAAAATGGGGGCAGAACCAAAAGGTAAAAAGGAGATAAGGAAAAGTGGAGGGCAGAGAAATCAAAGGCAAAAATCAAAAAGGGTCACATTACAACATAATTCTAAAAGGACAAAGAGTGTTTAAAAAAAACAAGCCTGTAGGCTGTGTGTCTCAATGTGAGGAGCATTCGTAATAAGGTGGATGAATTAACTGCGCAGATAGCTGTTAACGGATATGATGTAATTGGAATTACGGAGATGTGGCTCCAGGGAGACCAAGGCTGGGAACTCAACATCCAGGGGTATTCAATATTCAGGAAGGATAGACAGAAAGGAAAAGGAGGTGGGGTAGCGTTGCTGGTTAAAGAGAAGATTAACACAAGAGTAAGGAAGGACATTAGCTTGGATGATGTGGAATCTGTATGGGTAGAGCTGTGGAACGCCAAAGAGCAGAAAACGCTAGTGGGAGTTGTGAACAGACTACCAAACAGTAGTAGTGAGGTTGGGGATGGCATCAAACAGGAAATTTGGGATGCGTGCAATAAAGCTACAGCAGTTATCATGGGTGGCTTTAATCTACATATAGATTGGGCTAACCAAACTGATAGCAATACGGTGGAGGAGGATTTCCTGGAGTGTATAAGGGATAGTTTTCAAGACGAATATGTCAAAGAGCTGGCCATCCTGGACTGGGTGTTGTGTAATGAGAGAGGATTAATTAGCAATCTTGTTGTGCGAGGTCCCTTGGGGAAGAGTCACCATAATATCGTAGAATTCTTCATTTAAGATGGAGAGTGACACAGTTAATTCAGAGACTAGGATCCTGAAGTTAAGGAAAGGTAACTTCGATGGTAAGATGTGAATTGGCTAGGATAGACTGATGAATGATACTTAAAAGGTTAACGGCGGATGGCAGTGGCAGACATTTAAAGATCACATGGATGAACTTCAACAATTGTACATCTCTGTCTGGCGTAAAAGTAAAACGGGGAAGGTGGTTCAACCGTGGCTAACACGGGAACTTAGGGATAGTGTTAAATCCAAAGAATAGGCATATATATTGGCCAGAAAAAGCAGCAATCCTGAGGACTGGGAGAAATTTAGAATTCATTATAGGCGGACAAAGGGTTTAATTAGGAGAGGGAAAATAGAGTATGGGAGTAGGCTTGCAGGGAACATAAAAACTGACTGCAAAAGCTTCTATAGATATGTGAAGAGAAAAAGATTAGTCCCTTGCAGTCACAATCAAGTGAATTTATAATGGGGAACAAAGAAATGGCAGACCAATTGAACAAATACTTTGGTTCTGTCTTCATTAACAAAGACACAAATAACCCTTCCGGAATACTAGGGGACCGAGGGTCTAGCGAGAAGGAGGCACTGAAGGAAATCCTTATTAGTCAGGAAATTGTGTTAGGGAAATTGATGGGATTGAAGGCTGATAAATCCCCAGGGTCTGATAGTCTGCATCCCAGAGAAGTTAAGGAAGTGGCCCTAGAAATAGCACTGGTGGTCATTTTCCAACATTTTATAGACTCTGGATCAGTTCCTATGGATTGGAGGGTAGCTAATGTAACCCCACTTTTTAAAAAAGGAGGGAGAAAGAAAACAGGGAATTATAGACCGGTTAACCTGATACCACTAGTGGGGAAAATGTTGGAATCAATTATTAAAGATGTAATAGCAGCGCATTTGGAAAGCAGTGACAGAATTGGTCCAAGTCAGCATGGATTTATGAAAGGGAAATCATGCTTGACAAATATTCTGAAATTTTTTGAGGATGTAACTAGTAGAGTGGACAAGGGAGAGCCAGTGGATGTGGTATTTTTGTACTTTCAAAAGGCTTTTGACAAGGTCCCACACAAGAGATTAGTGTGCAAAATTAAAGCAGATGGTATTGGGGTTAATGTATTGATGTGGATAGAGAACTAGTTGGCAGACGGGAAACAAAGAGTAGGAATAAATGGGTGCTTTTCAGAATGGCAGGCAGTGACTAGTGGGGTACCGCAAGATTCAATGCTGGGATCCCAGCTATTTACAATATACATTAATGATTTGGATGAAGGAATTGAGTGTAATATCTCCAAGTTTGCAGATAACACTAAGCTGGGTGGCAGAGTGAGCTGTGAGGAGGATGTTAAGAGGCTGCAGGGTGACTTGGACAGGTTAGGTGAGTGGGCAAATGCATGGCGGACGCAGTATAATGTGGATAAATGTAAGGTTATCCACTTTGGTGGCAAAAACAGGAAGGCGGAATATTATCTGAATGGTAACAGATTACGAAAAGGGGAGGTGCAATGAGATCTGGGTGTCATGGTTCATCAGTCATTGAAAGTAGGCATGCAGGTTCAGCAGGCGGTGAAGTAGGCAAATGGTATGTTGGCCTTCATAGCGAGAGGATTTGAGTAGAAGAGCAGGGAGGTCTTACTGCAGTCGTACAGAGCCTTGGTGAGGCCACACCTTGAATATTGTGTACAGTTTTGGTCTCCTAATCTGAGGAAAGACATTCTTGCTGTTGAGGGAGTGCAGCGAAGGTTCACCAGACTGATTCCTGGGATAGCTGGACTGACATATGAGGAGAGACTGGATCGACTGGGCCTGTATTCACTGGAGTTTAGAAGGATGAGAGGGGATCTCATAGAAACTTATAAAATTCTGATGGGATGGGACAGGTTCGATGCAGGAAGAATGTTCCCGAAGGGCCATATCCAACTTCCTCTTGAATATATCCAATGAACTGGCATCAACAACTCTCATAGCGATAGGGAATTCCACAAGTTAACAACTCTCTGAGTGAAGAGTTTTCTCCTCATCTCAGTCCGAAATGGCTTACCCCTTATCCTTAGACTGTGTCTCCTGGTTCTGGACTTCCCCAATATCAGGAACATTCTTCCTGCATCGAACCTATCCAGTCCCGTCAGAATTTTATATGTTTCAATGAGATCCCCTCTCATTCTTCTAAACTCCAGTGAATAAAGGCCCAGTCGATCAAGTCTCTCCTCATATGTCAGTCTCGCCATCCCAGGAATCAGTCTGGTGAACCTTCGCTGCACTCCCTCAATAGCAAGAACGACCTTCCTCAGATTTGGAGACCAAAACTGAACACACTATTCCAGGTGAGCCCTCACCAAGGCCCTGTACAACTGCAGTAAGACCTCCCTGCTCCTATACTCAAATCCCCTAGCTATGAAAGCCAACATACCATTTTCCGCCTTCACCGCCTGCTGTACCTGTATGCAACTTTCAATGACTGATGTACCATGACACTCAGGTCTCGTTGCACCTCCCCTTTTCCTAATCTGCCGCCATTCAGATAATATTCTGCCTTTGTGTTTTTGCCCCCAAACTGGAAAACCTCACACTTATCCGCATTATACTGCATCTGCCATGCATTTGCCCATTCACCTAACCTGTCCAAGACACTCTGCAGCCTCTTAGCATCCTCCTCACAGCTCACACCACCACCTAGTTTAGTGTCATCTGCAAATTTGGAGATATTACACTCAGTTCCTTCATTCAAATTCTTAATGTATATTGTAAATAGCTGGGGTCCCAGCACTGAGCCCTATGGCACCCCACTAGTCACTGTCTGCTATTCTGAAAAGGACCCGTTTATCCCGACTCTCTGCTTCCTGTCTGCCAACCAGTTCTTTATCCACGTCAGTACATTACCCCCAATATCATGTGCTTTAATTTTGCACACCAATCTCTTGTGTGGAACCTTGTCAAAAACCTGTTCTCCCTTGTCCACTCTACTAGTTACATCTTCAAAAAATTACAAAAATTACATAAATCCATGCTGACTTGGACCGATCCTGTCACTGCTTTCCAAATGCGCTGTTATTTCATCTTTAATAATTGATTCCAACATTTTCCCCACTAGTGATGTCAGGCTAACCAGTCTATAACTACCTGTTTTCTCTCCCTCCTTCTTTAAAAGGTGGTGTTACATTAGCTACCCTCCAGTCCATAGGAACTGATCCAGTGTCGATAGACTGTTGGAAAATGATTACCAATGCATCCACTATTTCTCGGGCCACTTTCCCTAAGTACTCTGGGATGCAGACTATCAGACCCTGGGAATTTATCGGCCTTCAATCCCATCAATTTCCCTAACACAATTTCCTGACTAATAAGGATTTAATTCAGTTCCTCCTTCTCGCTAGACCCTCGGTCCCCTAGTACTTCCAGAAGGTTATTTGTGTCTTCCTTCGTGAAGACAGAACCAAAGTATTTATTCAACTAGTCTGTCATTTCTTTGTTCCCCATTATAAATTCACCTGAATCTGACTGCAAGGGACCTATATTTGTCTTCACTAATCTTTTTCTCTTCACATATCTATAGAAGCTTTTGCAGTCAGTTTTTATGTTCCCGGCAAGCTTCCTCTCATACTTTATTTTCCCCCTCCTAATTAAACCCTTTGTCCTCCTCTGCTGAATTATAAATGTCTCCCAGTCCTCAGGTTTGCTGCTTTTTCAGGCCAATTTATATGCCTCTTCCTTGGATTTAACACTATCCTTAATTTCCCTTGTTAGCCAAGGTTGAGCCACCTTCCCCATTTTATTTTTACTCCAGACAGGGATGTACAATTGTTGAAGTTCATCCATGTGATATTTAAATGTTTGCCATTGCCTATCCACCGTCAACACTTTAAGTATAATTTGCCCGTCTATTCTAGCCAATTCACGTCTCATACCATCGAAATTATCTTTCCTTAAGTTCAGGATCCTAGTCTCTGAATTAACTGTGTCACTCTCCATCTTAATAAAGAATTCTACCATATTATGATCACTCTTCCCCAAGAGACCTCGCACAGCAAGATTGCTAATTAGTCCTCTCTCATTACACAACACCCAGTCTAGGATGGCCAACCCTCTAGTTGGTTCCTCGACATATTGGTCCAGAAAACCATCCCTAATACACTCCAGGAAATCCTCCTCCATCATATTGCTACCAGTTTGGTTAGCCCAATCTGTATGTAGATTAATGTTGTCCATGATTACTGCTGTACCTTTATTGCATGCATCCCTAATTTCTTGTTTGATGCTGTCCCTAACCTCACTACTACTGTTTGATGGTCTGTACACAACTCCCACTAGCGTTTTCTGCCCTTTGGTATTCCGCAGCCCCATTCTTTTCTCTCCACTTTTACTTTTCTTCTTTCTATCTTTTGCTTCTGCCCCCATTCTACTTCTCTCTCTCCCTGCAGAGGTTTCCATCCACCTGTCATATTTGTTTAACCCCTCCCCAACTTCATTAGTACCTATAAGCCCCTTGATTATCCACTATTGGGATGTTCTTCGTGTCTTCTACCATGAAGACCGATACAAAATATTTGTTCAACATCATTTCCCTGTTCCCCATTATTAATTCCCCAATCTTATTCATTTATGGAATGAGGACATCGCTGGCAAGGCCAGCATTTATTGGCCATCCCTAATTGCCTGTTGTTGTGTATAGAAGAACTCCACGAGGCTGAGTACTGTGAGCTAAACTTAGTGTGACCTTAGTCTTCTTTATTACAACTCCAGAGTGTTTAAACAGTATGGCAGACAAGCCTTTATACTGGCCCTGCACGTGTGCGCAGGTGACCATTAGAACTCCAACAGTCGCACCCTCTGATGGCAAGTATTATATTTACATACATAACATCACTCCCCCCCCCCCCCTCCCCCCCCAAAAGTCTTCAGTCAAGTTATATACAAGTTGAGGCGATCCGGAGCTCTTCACTCCCTGGTTAATCATCTAAGTTCAAACCATGGCGTGTTGTGAGTTGGTTGGACCATTAATGCACTGCACTGTAGCTGGTCTGACCGGACTGTCAGGAATCCTTGTGATTGACAGAGAGGTCGATTGCTGGTTGGGTGTGTGTTGGTGGAACTTCGCTGGTGATGTCCTCTTCAAGTCGTTCCTGGTTGTCAGTAAATCGCAATTTGATCTGATCTAAATGCTTTCTGCACATTTGGCCATTTAACAGTTTGATTATAAACACCCTATTCCCTTCCTTGACCAAAACAGTGTAAGCAACCCACTTGGGTGCATGACTGTAATTCAGGACAAACACAGGATCGTTAACATCAATGTCACGTGAAACAGCTGCGCGATCGTGGTACATGTTCTGCTGGTATCGCTGGGTTTCCACATGATCATTAAGATCCGGGAGAACGAGAGAGAGCCTGGTTTTGAGGGCTCTCTTCATTAACAATTCTGCTGGGGGAGCCCCGGTAAGTGACTGATGTCGCATCTGGTAACTGAATAGAATGCGAGACAAGCGGGTCTGCAGGGAGCTGTCTGTCACGCGTTTCATGCTATGCTTGATTGTTTGGACTGCCCGCTCCGCTTGACCATTAGACGCGGGCTTAAATGGAGCAGACCTGACATGGTTGATGCCATTGCGGGTCATAAACTCGTTGAATTCCAAGCTGGTGAAACATGGTCCATTGTCGCTGACAAGGACGTCGGGCAAGCCATGGGTGGCGATCATGGCCCAGAGGCTTTCAATGGTGGCTGTGGATGTGCTGGGTGACATGATTACGCATTCAATCCATTTGGAGTAAGCGTACACTACTACTAAAAACATCTTTCCTTGAAAGGGGCCGGCAAAATCTATGTGGGTTCTGGACCACGGTTTGGAGGGCCATGATCACAGACTCAATGGAGCCACCCTTGCTGCATTGCTCAGTTGCGAGCAAGTGTTGCACTGATGCATGCATGACTCCAAGTCCAAGTCAATGCCGGGCCACCAAACATGCGACCTGGCAATTGACTTCATCATGACAATGTCTGGGTGGGGACTGTGTAGGTCACGTATAAACGTTTCTCTGCCTTTTTTTGGCAAAATCACGCGATTACTCCATACGAGACAATCCGACTGGCTTAATTTCATCTTGCATTTCCCTGGGAACGGCCGACCAGTTCCCATTTAGGATGCAACTCTTTACTAACGATAGCACAGGATCCTGGCTGGTCCAGGTCCTGACCTGGCGAGCCGTGACGGGTGACCCCTCGCTCTCAAAAGCATCCATGACCAGTAGTAAGTCTGTGGGCTGCGCCATTTCAACCCCAGTGGGGGGTAATGGTAGCCGGCTGAGAGCATCGGCACAGTTTTCAGTGCCTGGTCTGTGGCGGATAACATAGTCATAAACAGATAATGTTAGTGCCCATCTTTGGAAGCGGGACGAAGCATTGGTGTTAATACCTTTGCTCTCTGAAAACAGCGAAATGAGCAGCTTGTGGTCAGTTTCAAGCTCAAACCGAAGTCCAAGTAGGTATTGGTGCATTTTCTTAACCCCATATACACATGCTAACACCTCTTTCTCGACCATACTATAGGCTCTCTCAGCCTTAGACGGAGTTCTAGACGTGTATGCAACCGGTTGGAGGTTGCCTGATACATTGGCTTACTGTAACACACAGCCGACCCTGTACGATGAGGCGTCACAAGCTAGCACTAAATGTTGACATGGGTCATAGTGTACAAGTAACTTATTTGAACATAGCAGGTTCCTGGCCTTCTCAAAAGCTGTGTCTTAATTTTTGCGCCAAACCCAGTCATCACCCTTACATAGCAACATGTGCAAAGGTTCTAACAACGTGCTCAAGCCAGGTAGAAAGTTACTGAAATAGTTGAGGAGTCCCAGGAACGAACGCAGCTCCATCACATTCTGTGGTCTGGGTGCATTCTTGATGACCTCTGTCTTTGAGTCTGTGGGTCTGATGCCGTCTGCTGCAATCTTTCTCCCAAAAATTCGACTTCTGGCGCTAGGAAAACAAACTTGGAGCGTTTCAGCCTGAGTCCCACTCTGTCTAGGCGACTCAGAACATCTTCCAGGTTGTGTAGGTGTTCGATGGTGTCACGACCGGTGATCAGGATTTCATCTTGAAACACAACGGTGCGCGAAACAGATTTCAGCAAACTCTCCATGTTTCTCTAGAAAATGGCTGCAGCCGAGCGAATCCTGAAAGGGCATCTGTGGTATATACACAGCCCTTTGTGTGTGTTGATGCACGTCAGTCTTTTCGAAGATTTAGCCAGCTCCTGTGTCATGTCGGCGGAGGTTAGGTCCAACTTGGTGAACGAATTCCCCTCCTCCCCGCCCCCCCGCTTAAGTTGCAAACAGGTCATCCGCCTAGGGCAGCGGCTACTGGTCCTGGAGTGAGATTCAGTTAATCGTTACCTTGTAGTCTCCGCAGTTTCTGACCGTGCCATCGCTTTTCAACACAGGAACAATTGGACTGGCTCACTCATTGAACTCGACTGGCAATATGATTCTTTCGTGTTCGATCTCGACTTTCTCCCTCATCATGGATGGAACTGCCCGAGCCTTGTGATGGACGGGCCGTGCATCGGGGCCTGGATGGATCTGTACCTTGGAGCCAGTGAAGTTGCCGATGCCTGGTTCGAATAGCGAGGGAAACTTGCTCAGCACTTGAGCACATGAGGCGTCATCCACTCAAGATAGTGCTTTGATGTCGTTCCAATTCCATCTAATCTTTTCTAGCCAGCTTCTGCCGAACAGCGTTGGGCCATTGCCTGGAATAATCCACAGTGATACATCATGCACAGCTCCATCATACGATACCTTCACTGCCGCACTTCCAATGGCTGGTATGAGCTCTTTGGTGTAGGTACGCAGCTTTACATTAATCAGGCTCAGTTTGGGCCTTTGTGCCTTATTGTCCCACAGTTTCTCGAAAGCCTACTGGCTCATTATTGACTGACTTGCACCCGTGTCCAACTCCATTGATACTGGAACTCCATTTAATTTGACTTCCAGCATTATAGGAGGGCTCTTGGTGGTGAAGGTATGAACTCCATACACTTATTCCTTGGGTTGAGTTGCCTGTGCTGCGTGATCGGTGCCGGATCAATCATCATCTGCCACGTGGTGTGTCGCAGCACGTTTGTTCATTTGCTGGAGGTGCCCCATTGTTGCGCAGCCTTTGCACACGTAGTGCTTGAATCGACATTGATGGGCCCGATGATTACCCCCGCAGCACCAACACGGTGCTAATGGATTCACATTCACCCCCGATGGCAGACTCTGAGTCATCACGGGTGTTGCAGCCGCAGACGTATAGGCCCTGCCATATGCAGTTCAGCCTGCTGGCAACATCATTTTATGCACTTGTCTGTGAGCTTCGATGTTGAGAAGATATCTGTTTGGTGTTATCGTCCATGGCCATGCATGCCTGGGCGATCGCGAAGGCCCTGCTCAGGTCTAGGTTTCGGCAGCCAGCAGCTTTCGAAGAATGACCTCGTGGCTGGTGCCCAGCATGAAAATGTCCCGCAGCATTTCCCCCAACGCAGCTCCAAAATCGCACGGTCCCGCGATGCATCTCAGGTCGGCGACATAATCCACCACGTCCTGGCCCCCGGAGCGATGGTGCGTGTAAAAATGATACCTGGTCATGAGGATACTCTCCTTCGACTTGAGGTGCACAACTCTGTATATTCCTTCTCTATGGGTTTTGTCCGTGCGAGCAGATTCTTGATGAGGCCGTATATTTTAGGCCCACAGCTGGTGAGGAGAACCGCCCTGCACTTCACCGCATTAGTGTCTCCTTCCAGCTCGTTGGCCATGAAGTACTGGTCGAGATGCTCGACGAGAGCTTCCCAATCATCACCCTCTACGAATCTCTCTAATATTCCAACGGCAGCCATGGTTGCGTGAAGGTTCGTATTCTGTTACTTGTCACCAATTGTTGTGTAGAAGAACTCCACGAGGGTGAGTACTGTGACCTAAACTTAGTGTGACCTTAGTCTTCTTTATTACAACTCCAGAGTGCCTAAACAACATGGCAGCCAACCTTTTATACTGGCCCTACACATGTGTGCAGGTGACCATTAGGACTCCAACAGTCGCGCCCTCTGGTGGCAAGTATTACATAGTTACATACATAAAACCGGTGAGAAGATGGTGGTGAGCTGCCTCCTTGAACAACTGCAGTCCGTTTAGTGAATATATTCCCACAGTGCTGTTAGATAGGGAGTTACAGGATTTTGAACCAGCAACTATGAAGGAACAGTGATATATTTCCCAGTCAGGATGATGTGAAACTTGGAGATGATGGTATTCCCATGTGCCTGCTGCCCTTGTCCTTCTAGGTGCTGGAAGCCTTGGCGAGTTTCTGCATCTTGTAAATGGTACACACTGCAGCCACGGTGCACTGGTGAAATGTTACTGAATAGAAAAACTGGTCTGTTAAAACATATAAACAGCAATCCCAGTCTGTAACAGTCCACATTAAGGACATACATGAGATAATAACAAGGCATTGTTGTGTGTATTGTGCCACATTATAATGCCAGAGTCCTGGAGAGTTTGGAGGGAACTTGATGAATGGTCTCAGAATAATTGTGTTATGGGCAGGAGGGTAAAACTGACCAATGGCTGTGCTCCCGAAAGTGCAAATACATCCCACTCATACAGCTATGCGGGGCAGAGGAAACAGACAGAAGGGCGGATATAGAATGACAGACTTTCCAATCTGCTGTCCATTCCATTATAACCATGGACCGTGACTGCTGCTGCAGACCCGGAATACCAGGATGGGGAAAATAACAACCGTCGCAAAGAAATGAAGGGACACCTGATCAGTGAACTCCTGGTAAACTAGGGGAGGGAGTAGGAGCTGGAACTCCAAATAGAGAAATGCCACTGATTAAATAGGATTACATTCCAGAACTTACTGTCCATAGAGTTAAACCTGTGGGGCTGAGGGCACAGGACTTAATCTATCAGTAAATCTTTGATGGTTGTGGTGGCTCCTGTGAGACGCCACAGTGGATCCCAGCAGAGGATCCGGCTGTCAATCCATACAGACCATGCAGGGAGTGCAAGGTACGGAAGGATTCTTTCATGGCTCTTTAAAGAGAGGAAACATCCCCCTATCACAGAGGACTTGTCGTGTTGTAATTATCTTTTTCTGTTGCATAGTATCAGAAACAGAAATCAACAGGAGATGATGCCCTACTCTGTAAATGAACTCTTTGACACATTTCCATGCATTTCCTTTCTTAATTTACAAAGATCACAACTCCATTAGTTAACAATGGATTGCCAGTCTGCCAGTTTTTAGTGAGGCTTGAAAGGTTTCGCTGTGAAGCTACACTTGCCCATCTCTCTGTGTGTCACTGTGTTTGGATTGTGTTAGACAACAGTCCTAATATCTCGCCTACATCCATTATAATATTTGAAATGTTAGATTGTACTTGGAAAAAGTTGAGTTTGAATCTGACAATTCTGAAATTGGGAGCTGTTATATGATTTTTGTTTTACACATAACTATATAGTAATGTGATCAGTCAAAGCAAATCAAAAGATGCTGCTATTTACTTAACACAACTAAATAATTCTACAAGGATGCTATCGCAGTCTTCCTCAGTATTAACTACACCACCCAATGTTGTGCCATCTTCAAATTTTGAAATTGTACCTCTGGTTCTCAAATCCAAATCAATTATGTAAATGGTGAACAGTGGTCCCACAAGCGATCCCTGTGGAACACCACTTCCCACCACCCGCCCATCTGAGTAAATACCTTTAACTCATCCCGTTACTTTGACTGGACATGTCTCCATTCCCAGCCAACAGGATTGCTGTACCAGACGGGAGGGGCAACACTTAAGGGTCTCTAATTCCCATTCCCCTTTTTTCTGGTGGATAATGGAAGTGCCACTGTGTGTAATGTGCACGTCAGTAAGAATTGTCTGCAAAGGATTAATCAGCATTTTCTCATTGGAGATGTTAATCAATGGAACCTTTCAGGCACAGAATTGTAGATTTTGTACCAAAGATCAATTTAGGATTGAAGTAAAAGGTCATAATTTTATTGTAAAATAATTCAGGGACTCTCATCAGAAATTACGGGGATAGATCAGACAGTGGTTCTTAAATGAACACAGCAGCCCGACAAGTCAATCAGCTTTTTATCCAGAATATTAAACTCTAATCCAGTTATAGGGTTATTAATATCAGCAAAAACAAAGCCCAACTGTCAAAATGAAGATGGTTCAGTCTTAGATGTGACGAAGAGCAGAATCCAACCCTGCAGACACATGTAAACTCGCTGGTATGTCAATAGGTTGTATGATCGATTAAATCCCTTTTCACACACGGAGCAGGTGAATGGCCTCTCCCCAGTGTGAACTCGATGGTGTGTCAGAAGGTCGGATGAATTAGTGAATCCCTTCTGACACACGAAGCATCATCATAGGCAGTCGCTCGGAATCGATGAGGACTTGCTTCCACTCCCAAAGTGAGTTCTTTGATGGTTGAACACTCCAATACGAGAACCACAGACCCGTTACAGCTGGGACAGACATTCATCGGGGAAAGGGGTCGGTAGGGCTGGTTTGCCGCGCGCGCTCCTTCCGCTGCCTGCGCCTGGCATCTTCATGCTCCTTGCGTCGAGACTCAAAGAGCTCAACGCCCTCCCAGATGGATTTTCTCCACCTCGGGCGGTCGGCCGCCGGGCTCTCCCAGATGTCAGTGGTGATGTCGCACTTTACCAGGGAGGCTTTGAGGGTGTCCTTATAACGTTTCCGCTGTCCTCCTTTGGCTCGTTTACCATGGAGGAGCTCCGCATAAAGCATTTGCTTAGGGAGTCTCGTATCTGGCATGTGGACTATGTGGCCTGCCCAGCGAAGCTGATCAAGTGTGGTCAGTGCTTCAATACAGGGATTGTTAGCCTGGTTGAGGACACTGATGTTGGTGCGCCAGTCCTCCCAGGGGATTTGCAGGATCTTGCAGGGACATCGTTGATGATATCGCCTCTCCCCGGTGTGACTGCGTTGGTGATTTTTCAGCTCAGACGAGAAATTAAATGCCTTTGCACAGTCCCCACATTTCCACGGTTTCGCCATGGTGCGGGTGTCCTTGTGTCTCTTCAGGTTCACGATCAGTTGAAGCCTCGTCCACACACAGAACACGTGTACAGTTTCTCCCCGCTGTGAATGGTGCAATGTTTTTTCAGGCTGTATAACTGGTTAAAGCTCTTTCCACAGTCAGTGCACTGGAACACTCTCACTCGGGTGTGTGTGTCTCGGTGCTTTTCCAGTCACACTGATGTTTGTAATCTTTTCCCACAGACAGAACAAACATTTCTCCTTCCACATTGAAAGGCCGATGATATTGGGTCCCTGATGAATGGAGTGAGTGTGTCAGACCTGGATGTGATATTGGGTGTGAGTTTGCGGCCTGTAAATGCTGCCCCCCTTCTCTCACAGCCTGGAACAGCAGTTTACAAAAGCCCTGACTGAGAGTCCAGGATAGAAATTCACAACATTCTCTCCTCCTGGTTCCTGGCCCAGGGAAAGGCCGCGCATGCGCCCTGCTGCCCCCTCAGCCTGCCAAGATGGTGGCCGTTTCCCGGGCCTGTCACCGGGAGAAAGACCCGCAGCTGCCCCCCGGGAGCCCCGCTCGGGGAAAGGCCGGAGCCGCAGGCTCTTATTCGGGGCCTGAGGCTTTCACCGCCCACGGCATGCTCAGCTCACACTGCCCGGATGATTGACGGCAGCTCCGGACCAATAGGAAGAGCAGGGGCGGGACTGGAGGACCGAACGGGCAGTTGGTCCTCCAACCAATTAGAGTGTGATAGGCGGAGCTTGTGGCCCCAGTGTCATCATCACAGGCAGACCCTTGGAGCGAGGGAGACTTGGTCCACTCAGTGTGTTCTCAGGTGACTAAACAGTCCAATCCGGGAATTTCAATCTGTGTTACAGGTGGGACAGACAGTGGTTGGAGGAAAGGGTGGGTGGGACTGGTTTGCCACATGTTCCTTCTGCTGCCTGCGCTTGTTTTCTGCATGCTCTCGGCGACGAGACTCAAGGTGTTGAGCGCCCTCCCGGATGCACTTCCTCCACTTAGGGCAGTCTTTGGCCAGGGACTCCCAGGTGTCGGTGGGGATGTTGCACTTTATCAAGGAGGCTTTGAGGGTGTCTTTGAAATGTCCTCCCACCTGGGGCTCGCTTGCCGTGTACAAGTTCTGAGTAGATTCTTGTGTCGTGCGTGCGGACAATGTGGCCCGCCCAACGGAGCTGGTCGAGTGTGGTCAGTGCTTCGATGCTGGGGATGTTGGCCTGATGGAGAACACTGACATTGGTGCGTCTATCCTCCCAGGAGATTTGCAGGATTCTGGAATGGGGGCAATGTCCTATGAGGAGAGATTGAGTAGATTCAGCCTATATTCTCTGGAATTTAGAAGAATGAGAGGTGATCTCATTGAAACATAAGATTCTGAGGGGGATTGGCAGGGTAGATGCTGAGAGGTTTTTTCCTCTGGCTGGCAAGTCGAGTACTAGTGGGCTTCGTCTCAGGATAAGGGGTCGGCTATGTAAGACTGAGATGAGATGGAATTTCTTCACTCAGAGGGTTGTGAATCTTTGGAATTCTCTACCCCAACTCTCTGGATACTGAGGAGTTGGGTATATTCAAGGCTGAGATAGATAGATTTTTGGACTCAAGGAGAATCAATGATTATGGAGACAGGGTGGGAAAGTGGAGTTGAGGTTGAAGATCAGCCATGATCTTATTAAATGGTGAAGCAGGCTCGATGGGCCGTATGGCCTACTCCTACTCCTCATTCTTATGTTCTTATAGAAAGTGGAATTGTTTGTTCTGAATTTCTATCCTGAACTTAGTGATTACTTTTGTAAACTGCTTTTGCAGGATATTAGAAGGGGAAAATACATACATGCAAAACGCAAACCAAACATCATGTCAAGATCTGTAGTCACTCAGTTCATCAGGACCTGAATATCATCACCCTTTGAATGTGGAAGGAGAAATGCTTGCCTATTCTGTCTGATGAAGAAGATTTCAAACATCAGTGTGACTGGAGAAGCACCGAGACACACACCCGAGGGAGAGTGTTCCAGCGCACTGCCTGTGGAAAGAGCTTTAACCAGTTACACAGCCCGAAAATTCACAGCGGGGAGAAACCGGACATGTGTTCAGGCTTCGACTGATCGTTCAACCTGGAGAGAGACAAGGACACCCCCACCATGGAGAAATGTGGCAACTGTGGGAAGGGATTCAATTAACCATCCCGGCTGGAAATTGGGGAGAGGCTGTTCACCTGCTCCTTCTGTTGGAAAGGATTCACTCAGTTGTCCAACATGCTGACATGCCAGCGAGTTGGCAATAGAGAGAGGCCGTTCACCTGCTCCATGTGTGGGAAGGGATTCACCTGTTCATCCAATCAACTACACACCAACTTGATCACGCTAATGAGAGACCTTTTAAATGTTCTGACTGTGGGAACAGCTTTACAACCTCTGAGGACCTGATTAAACACCATCGAGTTCACACTGACGAGAGACCGTTGTGTTGCTCTCACTGCGGGAAGAGGTTCCGGCAGTCATTCTGTCTGGCTGAACACCAGCTCCTTCACACTCATGAGAGTCCATTCAGTTGCTCTCACTATGGGGAGAAGTTCACCCGGTCATTGCAACTCGCTGAACACCAGCGAGTTCACAGCAAGGAGAGACCATTTAACTGCTCCGTGTGTGGGAAAGGATTCACTCGATTAGCCCACCTTTTTCACACATGAGGGTATTCACACTGATGATTTGCCATACTACTGCTCTATGTGTGGGAAGGCATTCACTCGTTCAGTTCACCTTTTGAGACACAAACGAGTTCACACAAGGGAGAGGCCATTCCCATGTTCCGTGTGTGGGAAGCGATTCACCCGTTCAAACGACCTTTTGACACACCAGTGAGTTCACACTGGGGTGAGGCCATTCATCTGCTCCGTCTGTGGAAAGCGATTCATTTATTCATCCAACCTCACTACGCACCAGCGAGTTCACACTGGGGAGAGGCCACTCACGTGCTCCGTGTGTGGGAAGAGATTCACTCAGTCATCCGGCCTCCAGCGACACCAACTCACTCACAGTGGAGAGGGACCATTCACCTGCTCCGTGTGTGGGAAGAGATTTGCTCAGTCATCAACCCTGCTGATACACCAGCAAGTTCACTCTGATAAGAGATCTTTTAAATGTTCTGACTGTGAGAAGACCTTTAAAAGAAATAATGTTCTGCTGATTTACCAGTGCACTCACATTGGGGAGAAACCGTTCACCTGCTCTGTGTGCGAGAAAAGATTTGCTACATCATCCCACCTGCTGAGACACCAGTGCACACTCACTGGGGAGAGACTGTTCACCTGCTCCGTGTGTGGGAAGAGATTCACTGATTCATCCAACCTGCTGAGACACCAGCGAGTTCACACTGGGGAGAGGCCGTTCACCTTCTCCATGCGTGGGAAGAGATTCCCTCTATCACACCACCTACTGAGACACCAGCGAGTTCACACGTAACTGCCGAAGTTGAATTCTGCTGTTATTGCTGCTGATGATCAAATCCAGGACTGAACAATGTTCATTCTGACAGTCGGGCATTGTTTCTCTTGATGTTAATAACCCCTATGGTTGGCTGGAGATTAATATTCTGGATCAATGCAAAATAAGTCAGCCTTGTTTCAAACAGTGTGTGTCAAGTATTTGATGTCGCCAAGATAAAAGCAGACTAATTGATGTCCTGTTGCAGATTGCTGTATTTTTGGCCCTTTTCTCCTTTCTAACTCCAGATAATTTGATTCTCAGTCCCAGCTCCTCATATCTTCGAGTGCCTCTCCTAGCCTTGGTATCCAGGGAAGGTATCGGTAACACGCCAGGGATCACTAAACACAAAACCCAGACTGTTAATCACTTTCAGCGACTGGACTTAGCGTGTGCCCTACAGAATCGCTCTTACCTTTGAAGTGTGAATCGTGCCTCACGCTGCAAACTTGGTTTTAAATTTAAATGCACTCAGGAAATGTAGTGAGCAAGACATGAACAAGTAAACAGATCACGGCCCAATCCTACAGCTCTATATTGTAGGCCGATGGGACTCTGTTAAGGTGCCAGTGAGTTGCTCTGTATTGTGCCTGTAATGAAAATGGACTGAACATTTACCCCAGAGTAACTTGTGTTGTTATGAAATGTGTGTGTTTAAATGAGCCTCACGTCCTTGCTCATGTCGGCTGTAATTATATAGAAAGGGGATGTGTAAAGAGACGGTCTGTGTATGGAGATGTGAAACAAGGAAACGGTATCTGTGTGTGATCGAGACACAGCCTTGTGGCCACAGTCAGAACAATGCACCGATATCCTGGTTATGGTTTGAAGAGGGTCAGATCATGAATGTAGTAAACAAGTTAAATATAAATATCACCAGTGTAGCCGCAGCTTGTTGGAACAGACCTGGGGAGCAGAGAGCTCTGAATCCACTGTATTATCCCCGTTCGTCGGATCAGGTAACTATACAGTCTGTATTTTGCAGTGCTGTTAATAACATTAGTAAAAGACCATCTGTTATGAGCTTTAATATTATGTGGCTGAAACCACAAGATTAAATATTTAGAGACAATAAGATGAACAAGTAAACACATCATGGCCCAATACTCCAGCTTTTTATTCACAGGAGAAAGTTGTTTATCGAACGCCTCGAGTGGACAGAATAAAGAAAGATCCAAACTCTAAAAACCCCTCGATGCATTTGTAAATATCTTTCAAATCCTGACACATCAATTGACAGTATACGATCAATGGAAGACGAGAGAGGAATTGGGGTGAGGGGATTGGAGAGTAGGGGTGAATGAGTATGGGTGAGGGGAGTTAGAGAGTAGGGTGAAAGAGGAGTTGGGGTGAGGAGGGTGTTGGAGAGTTGGGGTGAAAGAGGAGTTGGGGTGAGGGGAGTTGGAGAGTAGGGGTGAAAGGGGAGTTGGGGTGAGGGGGGGTTGGAGAGTAGGGGTGAAAGAGGAGTTGGGGTGAGGGGGTTCACTGCTCATGAATAGACTGTTGAACTATAATGGGGTTTGTTTTCTCTTTACAATGTTTTGAGTTGTATGTTTAACTGAAGTCAGACACAGGGCTGCAGTTACTCACGGGCACTGGGCTGTTTCTGGTGAATGAATGTGGACAGTGTTAGTGGGAATAGATTTGTGTGGGATCATTCTGTGCTGGGCTGTGGGTTTTTTTTAAATTCGTTCATGGGCGTCGCTGGCAAGGCCAGCATTTATTGCCCATCCCTAATTGCCCTTGAGAAGATGATGGTGAGCCTCCTTCTTGAACGGCTGCAGTCCATGTGGTGAAGGTACTCCCACAGTGCTGTTTAGGAGGGAGTTCCAGGATTTTGACCCAGTGACAATGAAGGAATGGCGATATACTTCCACGTCAGGATGGTGTATGACTTGGAGGGGAACGTGAGATGGTGTTGTTCCCATGCGCCTGCTGCCCTTGTCCTTCTAGGTGGTAGAGGTCGTGGGTTTGGGAGGTGCTGCCGAAGAAGCCTTGGCGAGTTACTGCACTGTATCTTGTAGATGGTACACACTGCAGCCACGGTACGCTGGTGATGGAGGGAGTGGATGTTTAAGGTGGTGGTTGCTTTGCCCTGGATGCTGTTGAGCTAGTTGAGTGTTGTTGGAGCTGCATTCATCCAGGCAAGTGGGGAGTATTCCCATCACACTCCTGACTTGTGCCTTGTAGATAGTGGAAAGGCTTTGGGGAGTCAGGAGGTGAGACACTCACCGCAGAATACCCAGTCTCTGACCTGCTCTTGTTGCCAAAGTATTTGTGTGGCTGATCCAGTTAAGCTTCTGGTCAATGGTGACCCCCGGGATGTAGAGGATTCGTTGAGGGTAATGCCATTGAATATTAAGGGGCGGTGGTTAGATTCTTGCTTGTTGGAGATAGTCATTGCCTGGCATTTAATCAGCCCAAGCCTGAATGTTGTCCAGGTCTTGCTGCATGTGGGCATGGACTGCTCCATTATCTGAGTAGTTGCGAATGGAACTGAACACTGTGCAATCATCAGCAAACATCCCCACTTCTGAAATTATGATGGAAGGAAGGTCATCGATGAAGCAACTGAAGATGGTTGGGCCTAGGACATTGTCCTGAGGAACCCCTGCAGCGATGTCTTGGGGCTGTGATGATTGACCTCGAACCACCACAACCATCTTCCTTTGTGCTCGGTATGATTCCAGCCAGTGGAGAGTTTTCCCCCTGATTCCCATTGACTTCAGTTTTACTAGGGCTCCTTAATGCCACACTCGATCAATTGCTGTCCTGAAGTCGAGGGCAGTCACTCTCACCTCACCTCTGGAATTCAGTTCTTTTGTCCATGTTTGGACCAAGGTTGTAATGAGGTCTGGAGCAGAGTGGTCCTGGGGGAACCCAAACTGGGTATCGGTGAGCAGGTTATTGGTGAGTAAGTGCCGCTTGATAGCACTGTTGACGACACCTTCCATCACTTTGCTGATGATTGAGAGTAGACTGATGGAGCAGTAATTGGCCGGATTGAATTTGTCCTGCTTTTTGTGGACAGGACATACCTGGGTAGTTTTCTATATTGTTGGCTAGATGCCAGTGTGTAGCTGTACTGGAACAGCTTGGCTAGAGGCACAGCTAGTTCTGGAGCACAAGTCTTCAGCACAACAGCCGGGATGTTGTCGGGGCCCATAGCCTTTGCTGTATCCAGAGCATTCAGCCGTTTCTTGATATCACGTGGAGTGAATCAAATCGGCTGAAGACTGGCTTCTGTGATGGTGGGGACCTCAGGAGGAGACCGATGTGGATCATCCACTTGGCACTTCTGGCTTAAGATGGTTGTAAACACTTCTGCCTTTTCTTTTGCACTCACGTGCTGGACTCCGTCATCGTTGAGGATGGGGATATTCATGGAGCCTATTCCTCCCGTTAACAGTTTAATGGTCCACCGCTATTCATGACTGGATGTGGCAGGACTACAGAGCTTTTATCTGATCCGTTGGTTGTGGCATCGTTTAGCCTTGTCTATAGTATGCTGCTTCCGCTTTTTAGCACGCATGTAGTCCTGTGTTGCAGCTTTCCCATTTTCAGCTATGCCTGGTGCTGCTCCTGGCATACTCCTCTACACTCTTCATTGAACCAGGGTTGGTCCCCAGGCTTGATGGTAATGGTAGAGTGAGGGACATGCCGGGCCATGAGGTAACAGATTGTGATGGAATACAATTCTGCTGTTGCTGATGGCCCACATTGGCTCCTGGATGTCCAGTTTTGAACTGCTAGATTTATTCTGAATATATCCCATTTAGCACGGTGGTAGTGCCACACAACACAATGGAGGGTGTCCTCCGTGTGAAGATGAGACTTCATCTCCACAATAATTGTGCAGTGGTCGCTGCTACCAATGCCGTCATGGACAGATGCATCTGCAACAGGTAGATTGGTGAGGACGAGGTCAAATAGGTTTTTACATCATGTTGGTGTGCTACCGAGCCACTCTTAATGATGGACACTGAAGTCCCCCACCCAGAGTACATTCTGTATCCTTGCTACTCTCAGTACTTCTTCCAAGTGGTGTTCAACATGGGGGAGCACTGATTCATCATGAGGGAGGGCGGTAGGTGGGAATCAGCAGGAGATTTCCTTTTCCTATGCTTGACCTGAAGCCATGAGACTTCATGGTGTCCGGAGTTTTACCTATTACTGATGGGCCTATAGCTACCCGGGTCTGCATTGTCACCTTTTTTAAAAATGGGGACTACATTAGTCTCCTTCCAATCTTAGGAACCATTCCAGAGTGCAGTGAGCAATTAAAAATACAGGCAATTACCGATAATTAATCCCTGCCCGTCAGCTTGGTCCACTTGAACCCAGATAGCTTCAGCTGTGCCTAATGAGGCAATATCAAGTCTCTCTCTAGCTGTTAGATTCTCACTGATAAAAATAGCAACCCCACCTCCCCTTTGACCTATCCTATCCTTTCTCAAACCCTTGTAGCCCTTTAGGTGAATTTCTGTGCCATCGTTGTCATCTAGTCATGTCTGACAAATACACAATACGTCTAAATTCTCCAACACAGCATCGGTTGCAATTCTAACACTTTGCTTCTAACATTCCTTGCATTTACATGCAAGCAATTTAAAGATCTCCCGTCTACTTCTTAGTTATTAATTATTGTTTGCTTATAGCTGGTTTATCTTCATGCTTTGCTTCTATGTAATTATCACGTGGAGTAAGCCTAACCTTGAACTTATCTACACTAACCCCTTGCTGAAGTCGGGGATAATTCAGCACCCTCTACCAGCTTTTAAACTCCCAAGAAGTTAAGATGGAGGCTGTCCCTCCTAAACAACTTACCTTGTCCAGCGAACACCTCCCAATTATCGATGAAGTGAAGTTTCTTCTTGCAGAGGTCCTGAAGCTAATGTTGAATCCTGCGATTCGGCTATTCCTCTCCATCGATCTGAATATGACTGGTAATAGCTCGGAGACTACTATCCTTGCACCCTTTTGCTGAAGGACATCTATGAGGCTTTTGTAGGAATCCTGCAAATCAAATGGACTTCTATCCATGATATCGTTAGTTCCAATATCTAAACCTACACTGATATCTTAACACTCACCTTTCATTAGTTCATCCACACGATCCCGGAGATCAGCTATCTTGGCCCCTGGAAAACAGAAGACTGCAATTGACAGGGCCTTACCTCTATATAGGGTGTTCTCTGTGTGCCTGATGATAGAGTCCCCAATGAGGATTGCCCCTTGCCTCTTGCTCTTCCTTGGCTGTTCAAACGACGTCCTCTTGGACTTTGCAGCCTTCCTCTTATCTTTTCCAAGATGGTGATATGAGCATTGAGGTTTGGTGTCACTGCTGA
Source organism: Pristiophorus japonicus (assembly GCF_044704955.1). Lineage (NCBI taxonomy): Eukaryota > Metazoa > Chordata > Chondrichthyes > Pristiophoridae > Pristiophorus > Pristiophorus japonicus. The sequence continues at coordinate 207,294,416 of NC_091985.1, forward strand.
CATCACTGCCTGTTGTGTTCTCCAAATCACAAAGCAGAGCATACCTGTTTGAAGTAATAAGAGAATCCAAAGAAACTGTCCCTTTAAATGGGCACAGAGACTCGCTCCCTTTTAAACAGGCACAGAGACTATGTGAAACTAAGAAAGAAGCATTATTGGCTGACTAAAAGTAAACCAGAAGCTGGTGCCTGTAAGTCATCATAGGCAGTCCGTCGGAATCGAGGAAGACTTGCTTCCACTCTTAGCATGAGTTCTTGGGTGGCTGAACAGTCCAATATGAGAACCACAGTCCCTGTCACAGGTGGGACAGACAGTGGTTGAAGGAAAGGGTGAGCGGGGAGTCTGGTGTGCTGCATGCTCCTTCCACTGCCTACGCTTGATTTCTGCATGCTCTCGGCGATTAGACCCGAGGAGCTCGGCGCCCTCCCGGATGCACTTCCTCCACTTAGGATGGTCTTTGACCAGGGATTCCCCAATGTCAGTGGGGATGTTGCACTTTAGCAGGGAGGCTTTGAGGGTGTCCTTGTAACATTCCTGCTGCCCACCTTTGGCTTGTTTGCCGTGGGTGAGTTCCGAGTAGAGCGCTTGCTTTTGGAGTCTCGTGTCTGGCATGTGAACTATGTGGCCTGCCCAGCAGAACTGATCAAGTGTGCTCAGTGCTTCAATGCTGGGGATGTTGGCCTGGACGAGGACGCTAATGTTGCTGCGAATGTCCTCCCAGGGGATTTGTAGGATCTTGCGAAGACATCGTTGGTGGTATTTGTCCAGCGAGGTGTCTAATGTACATGGCCCACATCTCTGAGCCATACAGGAGGGCAGGTATTACTACGGCACCAGTAAGTAGTGCTCCACCAGCCGACATCCGACTGAAACCCAACTGCTGAAGCTGTGGTTGTCAGTGCCAGGCACAGGACCAGCGTGTGAGGGCCAATTCTTGGTCTGGGGCGCTGTCCATGGTGATGACTTCAGCATCACGGAATGCAGCAGAGCGAGGTGCAACGTCTTACTGTCGCTGCAAAGTTCCTGTCAACTTTAGCGGAAAGCGCTGTTGTCACCACGCCCAGTCACAAACTCATTTTCACCCCATTTTGCGAGCTGGGGGCATTAACAGGAGATGCAAAGTAGCAAAATGTCACCCCCTCTCCCTTTAAACATGGACAGAGACACTGCTCATTTAAACAGGCACAGGGTCACTGTCCATTTAAACAGGCACAGGGACACTGCCCCTTTAAACTGTCCCAGAGACACTGCCCCTTTAAACAGGCAATGACACTCTCAAAGCCTCCTTGAAAAAGTGCAACATCCCCACCGACACCTGGTAGTCCCTGGCCTAAGCTCAACCTAAGTGGAGGAAAAGCATCCAGGAAGGCGCTGGACACCTTGCATCTCTTCGCTGCGAGCAACCAGAGATCAAGCGTCAACAGTGGAAGGAGCGCACAGCAACCCAGGCTCTCCTCCACCCGTTCCTTCAACCACTGTCTGCCCCACCTGTGACATAGACTGTAAGTCCCCCGATGGACTGTACAGCCGCCTGAGAACTCATTTTTACTGTGGAAGCAAGTCATCCTCGATCCGAGGGACTTCTTCAGAGGATGCTGCCCCTTTAAACAGGCACGGTGACCTTGCCCCTTTAAGAAGAGCGCGCCCTGTATTTTTCACCGTTTGATTGATTGGTGCCGTAGACCCGCCTCCTGCCGCTGATTGGCGCAGAGCAGCGCGTGTGGAGTGGGCGGAATAGTGGCGCGGCCTCGCCATTGGCTGCGGGCTGAGTGGCGGCGGCGCGCGGGAGAGCGGTTGCAGTTTGTCGGCGGGCTCCGAGAGCAGCAGCGGGGGAGGGGCCAGCCCATTGTCGAGGTTCGGGCCGCCGCGTGGTCGGTCGCGTGGTCGGTCACGTGGCGGTTGCTGGAGAGCTTCGGGCGGCGACGGGCCTTGGTTCCTGGTGGGGGTGGGAGGGATGGCGGTTTGTGGGGAAAGAGTTCGGCCGCCCGCGGGGAGCAGGGAGCCAGAGGGGCGGGGCTTGCTCAACGTCACAGCGCTTCCCATTGTCCCGCTGCAGGGCAGGGAGCATGCGCGGCGGCCAGCTTGGTACAGGAAGGCCATCAGGTACAGGATAGAAACATAGAAAATAGGTGCAGGAGTAGGCCATTCGGCCCTTCGAGCCTGCACCACCATTCAATAAGATCATGGCTGATCATTCACCTCAGTACCACTTTCCCGCTTTCTCTTCATACCCCTTGATCCCTTTAGCCATAAGGGCCATATCTAACTCCCTCTTGAATATATCCAATGAACTGACATCAACAAGTCTCTGCGGCAGGGAATTCCACATGTTAACAACTCTCTGAGTGAAGAAGTTTCTCGTCATCTCAGTTCTAAATGGCCTACTCCTTATTCTAAGACTGTGTCCCCTGTTTCTGGACTTCCCCAACATCGGGAACGTTCTTCCCGCATCTAACCTGTCCCATCCCGTCAGGATCTTATACGTTTCTATGAGATCCCCTCTCATCCTTCTAAACTCCAGTGAATAAAGGCCCAGTTGATCCAGTCTCTCCTCATGTGACAGTCGAGCCATCCCTGGAATCAGTCTAGTGAACCTTCGCTGCACTCCCTCAATAGCAAGAACGTCCTTCCACAGATTAGGAGACCAAAACTGAACACAATATTCCAGGTGTGGCCTCACCAAGGCCCTGTACAACTGCAGTAAGGCCTCCCTGCTCCTATACTCAAATCCCCTAGCTATGAAGGCCAACATGCCATTTTCCTTCTTCACCACCTGCTGCACCTGCATGCCAACTTTCAATGACTGATGAACCATGACACCCAGGTCTCGTTGCACCTCCCCTTTTCCTAATCTGCCACCATTCAGGTAATACTCTGCCCTCGTGTTTCTGCCACCAAAGTGGATAACCTCACATTTATCCACATTATACTGCATCTGCCATGCATTTGCCCACTCAGCCAATCTGTCCAAATCACTCTGAAGCCTCTTAGCCTCCTCCTCACAGCTCACACCACCACCCAGTTTAGTGTCATCTGCAAACTTGGAGATATTACACTCAATTTCTTCATCCAAATCATTAATGTATAATGTAAAGAGCTGGGGTCCCAGCACTAAGCTCTGTGGCACTCCACTAGTCACTGCCTCCCATTCGAAAAAGGACCCGTTTATCCCGACTCTCTGCTTCCTGTCTGCCAAACAATTCTCTATCCACGCCAGTACATTACCCCCAATACCATGTGCTTTGATTTTGCACACCAATCTCTTATGTGGGACCTTGTCAAATGCCTTTTGAAAGTCCAAATGCACCACATCCACTGGTTGTCCCTTGTCCACTCTACTAGTTACATCCTCAAAAAATTCCAGAAGATGTGTCAAGCATGATTTTCCTTTCACAAATCCATGCTGACTTGGACCGATCCTGTCACTGCTCTCCAAATGCGCTGCTATTTCATCCTTAATAATTGACTCCAACATTTTCCCCACTACTGATGTCAGACTAACCAGTCTATAATTACCTGTTTTCTCTCTCCCTCCTTTTTTACCCTCATTTGCTACCCTCCAGTCCATAGGAACTGATCCAGAGTCGATAGACTGTTGGAAAATGATCACCAATGCATCCACTATTTCTAGGGCCACCTCCTTAAGTACTCTGGGATGCAGACAATCAGGCCCCGGGGATTTATCGGCCTTCAATCCCATTAATTTCCCCAACACAATTTCCCGCCTAATAAGGATATCCATCAGTTTCTCCTTCTCACTCAACCCTCGGTCCCCTAGTACATCCAGACCAGTGGTGACCAGTGACATGAATAAAACTGCAGCAGCTGAAGTGGTTATACTTGGAGCAGTCACAGTCACTTTAGATTGAGTTAGATTGAGAATGATTCTGCTCACAGAATCAGAGAATGGTTACAAAATGGAAGAAGCCTATTCGGCCCGTCGGGGCCATGCCGGCTCCCAGCTCGTGCCACTCCCCCACCCTTTCCCCCAAGCCCTTCAAATGTTTTTCTTTCAGATACTTATCCATTCCCTTTTGAAAGCTGTGATTGAATCTGCCTCCACTGCCCTTTGAGGCCATGCATTCCGGATCCTAACCATTCGCTGCATAAAAACGCTTTTGCTTGCGTCACCTTTCGATTCTTCTGCCAATCGCCTTAAATCTATCTCCTCTGGTTCTTGACCCTTCTACCAATGGGAACAGTTTCTCCCTATCCACTCTGTCCAGACTCCTCATGATTTGGAACACTTCTATCAAATCTCCTCAACTTTCTCTTCTCCAAGGTGAACAACTCCACCTTTTCCAGTCTATCCATGTAACTGAAGTCCCTCATCTCATGAATCATTCTTGTAAATCTTTTCCGCACCCTCTCTAAGGCCTTCGGATCCTAATGTGCGGTGCCCAGCATTGGACACAATACTCCAGTTGAGGCCGAACCAGTGTTTTATAAAGGTTCATCATAACTTCCGTGCTTTTGTACTCTATGCCTTTTTGGTGCCCAGGATCCCGTAAGCTTGTTTAACTGCTTTCTCAACCTGCCCTGCCACCTTCAACGATTTGTGCACATATACCCGCAGGTCTCAATGTTCATGCAGCCCCTTTCGGATTGTACCCTTTAGTTTATATTGCCTCTCCTTGTTCATTTAATCATACTTCTCCAATTTTATTTCTTAACTCAGATTCACTGCCTCATTTTATTTCTCCCTCTGAGCCCCTCAACTTCATCTGGAAGCGTAATGTTGGCGAGTGGTGATTGATTGCCCTGGGAACCAACAGGAAGAGAGCTCAGAGGCCGGTTGGCCCAGGGATCAGCGTGTTCTACAACCAATCGCGGTGTTTGAGGGTTGGATCCTGAGTCGGCCTGTCGGGTGAGTCAGTGTGAACCCCTGTTGAACAATTTATCTTTTAAAAGTTAAATCGAGATTTGTCTCGTCAACAAAAAAGTTTAACATTTGTCAGTATTTTGTTTCCCTGGAGTTCTTATGAGTTTCAGACACTTCAGTGCCAAGTGAACCAGGTGTTTAAAGATCATTCAATTTCCTCTTTCCATGTCATTGTTAGTTAAAGCCACAGAGATTGATTTCCTCTCATAATTCATCTGTAGTATTTAAAATAATATCCTTCCTGTTGGTAGTGAGTCACATTCTGTGCTGAGTGAGATGCCTGATGGCATCAGCCTTTAAAATACTCATCCTCTTGTTCAAATCCCACCAGGGCCTCACCCCTCCCAATCTCTGTAACCTCCGCCAACCCACCAACCCTCTGAATAGGCTGGGTTTATTTTCTTTGGAACAGAGGTGGTTCAGGCGAGACCTTAATGAGGTGTATAAAATTATGAGGGACCTAGATATAGTGGATAGGAAGGACCTATTTCCTTTCGCAGAGATGTCAACAACCAGAGAGCATAGATTTAAAGTAATTGGTAGGAGGTTTAGAGGCGATTTGAGGGGAAATTTCTTCATGCGGAGGGTGGTGAGGGTCTGGAACTCATTGCCTGAAAGGGCAGTAGAGATAGAAACCCTCACCACATTTAAAAAGTACTGAGATGTGCACTTGAAGTGCCGTAACATACAAAGCCATGGATCAAGAGCTGGAAAATGAGATTAGGCTGGATAGCTCTTTGTTGGCCGGCACGGACACGATGGGCTGAAATGACCTCCTTTCGTGCTGTAAATTTCTATGATTCTATAATAAGGAGAAACAATTTTCAGTGTCAAAAGGGTCGGTAACCAGAGGACACCGATTTAAGGTGATTGGCAAATGAACCAAATGCAACATGAGGGAAAAATATTAAGCAGTTAGTTGTTATGACCTGGAATACACTGCCTGAAAGGGTGGTGGAAGCAGATTCACTAGTTAGTTTCAAAAGAGATAAATATTTGAGTTAGAAATACTTGCAGGCTTATGAGGCAAGAGCAGGGGAGTGGGACAAATTCTACATACTTAAGAGGGGCAAGAGAGGAAAGAATGTTCCAGAGAAACTAGAACTGTCTGCTCAGAATTTCTATCATGGCAGGGCAACTCAGTCCCAAGGAATGCACATCCTGTGCCATGTGGGAAGTCCTGGACATTTCCCGTGACCTGGACAATCACCTGAAATACTGCGTGCAGTTGTGGTTTCCATATTTATGAAAGGATATACATTGGAGGCAGTTCAGAGAAGGTTCACAAGGTTGATTCTGGAGATGAGGGGGTGATTTAGGAGGAAAGGTTGAGTAGGTTGGGCCTCTACTCATTGGAATTCAGAAGGCTGAGAGGTGATCTTATCGAAACGTATAAGATTATGAGGGGGCTTGACTAGGTGGATGCAGAGAGGATGTTTCCACTGATAGGGGAGACTAGAACTAGGGGGCATGATCTTAGAATAAGGGGCCGCCCATTTAAAACTGAGATGAGGAGAAATTTCTTTTCTCAGAGGGTTGTGGATCTGTGGAATTCGCTGCCTCAGAGAGCTGTGTAAGCTGGGTCATTGAATAAATTTAAGACAGAGCTAGACAGTTTCTTAACCGATAAGGGGTTATGGGAGCGGGCAGGGAAGTGGACCTGAGTCCATGATCGGATCAGCCATGATCATATTAAATGGCGGAGCATGCTCGAGGGGCCGTATGGCCTACTCCTGCTCCTATTTCTTATGTTGTGGGACGTGTCGCCAGCTAAAGCAGCTTGAGCCTCCGGGTTTCGGAGCTTGAGCAGCGGCTGGCCTCACTGCAGTGCATCCGCGAGGCTGAGAACTTCGTGGATAGCACGTTTCAGGAGGTGTTCACTCCGCAGCTTAAGAGTGTGCAGGCATAGAGGGAATGGGTGACCATCAGGCAGACAAGGAGGACCAGGCAGGTAGGGCAGGAGTCCCCTGACTCTCGAACCGATTTTCAGTCTGGAAAGTACTGGTGAGCACGATGGTTGCTCTGGGAAGTGCAGCTGCACAGGAGGGAAGGAAGAAGAGTGGAAGAGCAATAGTGGTAGAGGATTCGATAGTTAGGGGAACCGACAGATGCTTCTACGGCCGCAGACGTGACTCCAGGGATGGTATGTTGCCTCTCTGATGCCAGGGTCAAGGTTGTCACTGAATGGCTGCAGGACATTCTGAGGGGGTGGAGGCTGAATAGTCAGAGGTCGTGGTCCATATCGGCAGCAATGACTTAGGTAGAAAGCGGGATGAGGTCATACAGACAGATTTTAGGGAGCTAGGAAAGAAATTAAAAAGCTGGACCTCAAAGGTCGTAATGTCCTGATTACACCTGGTGCCACATGCTAGTGAGTACAGAAATAGGAAGATAGAGCAGATGAATGCATGGCTGGAGAGATTGTACAGGAGGAAAGGCTTTAGATTCCTGAGGCTTTGGGACCATTTCTGGGGAAGGTGAGACCTGTACAAGCTGGGGGTTGCACCTCAACCGGACTGGGACCAATATCCTCACTGTGGGGTTTGCGACTGCTGTTGGGGAGGGTTTAAACTAGCTTAGCAGGGAGCTGGGAACCTGAGAGTAGATTCAAAAGGGAGAGAAGAAAAGCTGGATTAGGAGTCAGAAATTTGAAAGCGAGTTTGGATGGCAGAGGAAACGGCAGCTAGAAAATAGACAACAAGGCAGTTTGGCAGTGCTAAATGGTATATTCTTCAATGCAAGGAGTCTAGGGAATAAGGCAGATGAGCTGAGGGCACAGACAGACACATGGGAGTATGATATTATAGCTATTATTCATCATTATCATCGTCATCAGAAGCAAGAACTCCTCGATATGAGGACCGTCTATGATGATAGAGGCAGTCCCTCGAAATCAAGAAAGACTTGCTTCCACTCTCAAAGTGAGTTCTTTGGTGGCTGAACAGTCCAATACGAGAGCCACAGACCCTGTTACAGGTGGGACAGACATTCGTCGAGGGAAGGGGTAGTTGGGGCTGGTTTGCCGCGCACTCCTTCCGCTGCCTGCGCTTGATCTCTTCACGCTCTTTGCATTGAGACTCGAAGTGCTCAACGCCCTCCCGGATGCACTTTCTCCACCTCGGGCGGTCTTCGGCCAGGGTCTCCCAGATGTCAGTGGTGATGTCGCACTTTACCAGGGAGGCTTTGAGGGTGTCCTTGTAACGTTTCTGCTACCTACCTTTGGCTCGTTTGCCATGAGGGAGCTCCGCATAAAGCATTTGCTTAGAGAGTCTCGTATCTGGCATGCGAACTATGTGGCCTGCCCAGCAAAGCTGATCAAACGTGGTCAGTGCTCAATACAGGGGATGTTAGCCTGGATGAGGACACTGATGTTGGTGCGCCTGTCCTCCCTGGGGATTTGCAGGATCTTGCGGAGACATCGTTGGTGATATATCTCCAGCGACTTGAGGTGCCTTCTGTACATCGTCCATGCCTCTGATCCATACAGGAGGGCGAGTATTACTACAGCCCTGTAGACCATAAGCTTGGTGGTAGATTTGAGGGCCTGGTCTTCAAACACTCTTTTCCTCAGACGGCCGAAGGCTGCACTGGCACACTGAAGGCAATGTTGAATTTCCGCATCAATGTCTACCTTTGTTGATAAAAGGCTCCCGAGATATGGGAAATGGTCCATGTTGTCGAGGGCTGCGTGGTGAATCTTGATGATTGGAGGGCAGTGCTGTGCAGCGGTGACAGGCTGGTAGAGGAGCTTTGTCTTACAGATGTTAAGCGTAAGGCCCATGCTTTCATATGCCTCAGTGAATACATTGACTGTATCCTGGAGGTCAGCTTCAGAATGTGCGCAGACGCAGGCGTCATCCGCGTACTGCATCTCAACGACAACGTGATCCTTACCGACAAATCCATTACAGACCCAATTCACATCTGGATCGGGGTCAAGCAAGGCTGTGTCATCGCTCGATCCCTCCTCAATCTTCCTTGCTGCCATGCTCCAACTCACAGTCAACAAGCTCCCCGCTGGAATGGAACTAAACTACAGAACTAGTGGGAAGCTGTTTATAGCTATTAGTGAGACATGGCTGAAAGAAGGGCAGGAATGGCAGCTCAGCATTCCTGGTTACAGGGTTTTAAGACCAGATAGAGAGGAGGGGTGGGGGAAAGGGAGGGTGTGTTGCAGTATTGATTAAAGAAACAATGGCAGCTCTGAGGAGGGATGATAAGTTAGAGGGGTCATCAAAGGAGGCCATGTGGGATCAACTGAAGAACAAAAAAGGGGCAATCACACTGCTAGGGATGTACTATAGACCCCCAGTCAGAGGGAGATAGAAGAGCAAATATGTAGGCACATTTCTGACAGATGCATAAACAATAAGGCAGTAATAGTAGGGGATTTCAATTACTCTAATATTAACTGGGATAGATTTAGTGTGAAATGTGTAGAGGGAGAAGAATTCTTAAAATGCATTCAGGTGAACTTTTCTACCCAATACGTACCAAGCCCAACAAGAGATGGGCAGTGCAAGGGTCAAGGATGTCTCGGAGCGGCTGCAGGGCATTTTGGAGGGGAAGGGTGAACATTCAGTTGTCGTGGTGCATATAGGTACCAATGATAAAGGTAAAAAACGGGATGAGGTCCTACAAGCTGAACTTAGAGAGCTAGGAGTTAAAATAAAAAGTAGCACCTCAAAGGTAGTAATCTCAGGATTGTTACCAGTGCCACGTGCTAGTCAGAGTAGAAATAGCAGGATAGTTAAGATGAATATGTGGCTTGAGGAATGGTGCAAGAGGGAGGTATTCAAATTCCTGGGACATTGGAATCAGTTCTGGGGGACCAGCACAAACCAGATGGTCTGCACCTGGGCAGGACCGGAACCAATGTACTAGGGAGAGTGTTTGCTAGTGCTGTTGGGGAGAGTTTAAACTAATATGGCAGGGGGATGGGAACCTATGCAGGGAGACAGAGGGAAGTAAAATGGGAGCAGAAGCAAAAGGTAGAAAGGAGATAAGGAAAGGTGGAGGGCAGAGAAATCAAAGGCAAAAATCAAAAAGGGCCACATTACAACATAATTCTGAAAAGACAAAGTGTGTTTAAAAAAAACAAGTCTGAAGGCTCCATGTCTCAATGCGAGGAGCATTCGTAATCAGGTGGATGAATTAACTGTGCACATAGCTGTAACGGATATGATGTAATTGGGATTATGTAGACATGGCTCCAGGGTGACCAAGGCTGGGAACTCAACATCCAGGGGTATTCAATATTCAGGAAGGATAGACAGAAAGGAAAAGGAGATGGGGGTAGCATTGCTGGTTGAAGAGGAGATTAACGCAATAGTAAGGAAGGACATTAGTTTGGATGATGTGGAATCTGTATGGGTAGAGCTGCGGAATACAAAAGGGCAGAAAACGCTAGTGGGAGTTGTGTACAGACCATCAAACAGTAGTAGTGAGGTTGGGGACAGCATCAAACAAGAAATTAGGGATGCGTGTAATAAAAGTACAGCAATTACCATGGGTGATTTTAATCTACATATAGATTGGGCTAACAAAACTGGTAACAATACAGTGGAGGAGGATTTCCTGGAGTGTATAAGGGATGGTTTTCTCGACCAATGTGTCGAGGAACCAACTAGAGAGCAGGCCATCCTAGACTGGGTGTTGTGTAATGAGAGAGGATTAATTGGCAATCTTGTTGTGCGAGATTGGGGAAGAGTGACCATAATATGGAGAATTCTTCATTAAGATGGAGAGTGACACAGTTAATTCAGAGACTAGGATCCTGAACTTAAAGAAAGGTAACTTCGATGGCATGAGACATGAATTGGCTAGGATAGACTGGCGAATGATACTTAAAGGGTTGACGGTGGATAGACAATGGCAGACATTTAAAGATCACATGGATGAACTTCAACAATTGTGCATCCCTGTCTGGCGTAAAAATAAAACGGGGAAGGCGGCTCAACCGTGGCTAACAAGAGAAATTAGGAATAGTGTTAAATCCAAGGAAGAGGCATATAAATTGGCCTGAAAAAACAGCAAACCTGAGGACCAGGAGAAATTTAGAATTCAGCAGAGGAGGACAAAGGGTTTAATTAGGAAGGGGAAAATAGATTATGAGAGGAAGCTTGCAGGGAACACAAAAACTGACTGCAAAAGCTTCTATAGATATGTAAAGAGAAAATGATTAGTGAAGACAAATGTAGGTCGCTTGCAGTCAGAATCAGGTGAATTTATAATGGGGAACAAAGAAATGGCAGACCAATTGAACAAATACTTTGGTTCTGTCTTCACTAAGGAAGACACAAATAACCAATAACCTTCCTGAAATACTAGGGGACGGAGGGTCTAGCGAGAAGGAGGAACTGAAGGAAATCATTATTAGTCAGGAAATTGTGTTGGGGAAATTGATGGGATTGAAGGCCGATAAATCCCCAGGGCCTGATAGTCTGTATCCCAGAGTACTTAAGGAAGTGGCGCTAGAAATAGTGGGTGTATTGGTGCTCATTTTCCAACATTCTTTGGACTCTGGATCAGTTCCTCTGGATTGGAGGGTAGCTAATGTAACCCCACGTTTTAAAAAAAAGGAGTGAGAGAGAAAACAGGGAATTATAGACCGGTTCGCCTGACATCAGTAGTGGGGAAAATGTTGGAATCAATTATTAAAGACGGAATAGCAGCGCATTTGGAAAGCAGTGACAGGATCGGTCCAAGTCAGCATGGATTTATGAAAGGGAAATCATGCTTGACAAATCTTATAGAATTTTTTGAGGATGTAACTAGCAGAGTGGACAAGGGAGAACCAGTGGATGTGGTGTATTTGGATTTTCAACAGGCTTTTGACAAGGTCCCATACAAGAGATTAGTGTGCAAAATTAAAGCACATGGTATTGGGGGTAATGTATTGACGTGGCTAGAGAACTGGTTGGCAGACAGGAAGCAAAGAGTAGGAATAAACGGGTCCTTTTCAGAATGGCAGGCAGTGACTAGTGGGGTACCGCAAGGTTCAGTGCTGAGACCCCAGCTATTTACAATATATATTAATGATTTGGATGAAGGAATTGAATGTAATATCTCCAAGTTTGCAGATGATACTAAGCTGGGTGGCAGTGTGAGCTGTGAGGAGGACGCTAAAAGGCTGCAGGGTGACTGAAATTATAACAATAGGCCCTGACTTGCACACACTATTAGATGAGACCCAATCTTGGTTTGAGTGCACTAGATACTGGCTGTGTGACCATCACACTCGATCCAGCATTGTGTTCAGTATGACACTAGAGTCTGCCTCTATTATTATTGGATCCAGCACTGTCGATGTTACTCACAGTGGGCTATGCATTTGCTGTTATTACTCGGGATCCTGTCTCCACTCTGATTATATGGGATCCTGTCTCTGGAATTGTTACACTAGACCTGGCCTCTGCTATGATTGGAAAATAACCTGCCCCTGTTATTCCCATTCTAGTGCACATCTCTATTATTATAATTCTGAACCATGTCACTACTGTATTCAATCGAGTATGTTTCTGGTATTCTGGTAAAATAGTGTCACACTAACAGAAGCCGGGTCTATCATCTTTCAGTTATTGCAAAAAAACTGTTTCAATTATTAAAGATTTGTTTCTAGTGTAAAACTAGACCCTGTCTCAGTTATTACTGTACTATACCCTGTCTCTGTTTATATTACACTAGACCCTGTCTCTGTTTATATTACACTAGACCCTGTCTCTGTTTATATTAGACTAGACCCTGTCTCTGTTTATATTAGACTAGACCCTGTCTCTGTTTATATTACACTATACCCGGTCTCTGTTTATATTACACCAGACCCTGTCTCTGTTTATATTACACTAGGCCCTGTCTCTGTTTATATTACACTAGGCCCGGTCTCTGTTTATATTACACTAGGCCCGGTCTCTGTTTATATTACACCAGACCCTGTCTTAGTTATTACTGTGCTGGATGATGCCTACAAGCTTGCAAGTGGTTGGGGAGGTAACAGTCAGAAAAATGGTTATGGAAAGAGAGTTGCAAGTGGTTCATTCCTTTCCAAACTAACCTCATGTCAGTTTCAGTTTTACCAGCACTGGCACCAATCATCACACACTGGAGCTAAAGATCAGGAGCTTCTATATGATGGTGAGGTGATTACTGGACAATAAAGTGCAGAGACTGGTGGGTAGCTGCTCATTATCCTCGGTGTGATTTAATCCCCTTTTCAACGGAATACTGGGGACACATTAATTTTTACCTGGGGAAGCTCAGGGCCAGACACAGAACATACTGCATCTCACAACGGCCTCACACACTGCCCCCTCCCTGGGGCAACTCAGGGTCAGACACTGAACACTCTGCACCCCACAGGGACATCACACACTGTCCCTTCCTGGGGCAGCTGAGGGTCAGACACTGAACATACTGCACCCCACAGGGACATCACACACTGCCCCCTCCCTGGGGCAGCTCAGGGTCAGACACTGAACACACTGCACCCCACAGGGACATCACACACTGCATCCTCCCTGGGGCAGCTCAGGGTCAGACACTGAACATTCTGACCCCACAGGGAACTTCACACACTGGCTCCTTCCTGTGAACTCGCCGGTAAATACAGGATAGATATTAAGACCAGATAATTCTAGTTTCTACGTAAAACCATTTCCTCGCTAGTTGCCCCAAAGCTGTAAATCCCCACCCAATACACTCTTCCCTCCTCCCAGTACTGAAATCCAAACCCATCGCACCTTCTCCATCATTTTCTCCCCCGCTCCCAGTTTTACCGTTCCCTCTGCTCAGGTTGGGTTTGGTTCTGCACCCGCTGTGCCCAGAGTGAGAAGAAAATCAATGGACTGCTGATTTTCTCTGCTCGCCACTACGCCAATAGGGTGAGCCCCAGGCTGGCCCACGAGGGTGAGCTGCGGGCTGGCACAATAGGGTAAGCCCCGGGCTGGCACAATAGGATGAGCCCCGGGCTGGCTCAATAGGGGGAGCCTGGGCCCAGGGTCACCAGACAACAATCAGCACAACAAGGCTCCCTCTCAGGGGTCACTGACCTGGGCACAAACAGGTGTCCAATCAAACTCACAGCCACCCTGAAACCCCGCCCACCCTTTGTTCCTGCCCAAAGGAGTACGCATGTGCGGCGAGACCCGCCCTGACCAAGATGGCGGTCGGTGATTCCCCCTTCCCCCGAGCGCTCACCGACCGGGCCTGGAATCAGAGGGCAAACACAGAGCCTGGTGCCGAGCCCGGGAGTGTGTGAAGCGGATAATGCGGAGTGTTTTTTTTTTTAATTCGTAGCCAATCGTTCCAATTCTTTGTCAAATCACAAACGCCAGAGGTCACCTTGCACATGCCAAGGATCACTCTGCGCCAATGCTCTTAGCCAAAAGGCCTAGAGCCACTGCACCGTTCCTGGAAGTACTGCAATACCAGGTTCGTGCCATGGAGGTGGATGGGTCAGGTCCCCCACACACCTCCGTGGAGGTGGATGGGTCAACCCTCCCCACCCACCTCCTGAATGCGGAGTGTTGTCTCTCGGGCAGGCGGGGCTTTCGTCCGCAGTTGAAGCCAGCAGCACTCCCCCAGGTTTATTAACCCACTCCCTCTCTCCGCCCATCTCTCAACCGGGTGATTGATGGCAGCTCCGGACCGATAGGAAGAGCGGGGGCGGGGCTGGAGGTTCTGGCAGGCGGTTGGTCCTCCAACCAATCAGAGTGGGCGAGGGGCAGGGCTGGGCCCCACCCAGTGGGACCGCAGTGGTTCCCCCGGGATTGCAGCAGCTTCTCACCCCCGGGACGCGGGCCCTCAATGAACTGCTAACCAGTCCCTCTGTTTCAGACCTGCGGGATTATGGTCACATCCGGCTGGAGGAAAGTTGCAGAACAAACCGCCTCAAACTGAAACGAATGGAGCGGATGCGGATTCGGCCCCGCCCAGCACCACGTGGGCCCGGCCTGACTGACGGGAGATCAGACAGAAGAACATAAGAAATAGGAGCGGGAGTAGGCCATTTGGCACTCGAGCCTGCTCTGCCATTCAACAAGATCATGGACTCAGCTCCACTTCCCTGCCCGCTCCCCATAACCCTTTACTCCCTTATCGCTCAAAAATCTGTCCATCTCCGCCTTAACTATCTTCAATCACCCAGCCTTCACAGCTCTCTGGGGCAGAGAATTCCACAGGTTTACAACCCTCTGAGAGAAGAAATTCCTACTCATCTCCGTTTTAAATGAGCGACCCCTTATTCTGAGACTATGTCCCCTAGTTTTAGTTTCCCCTATGAGTGGAAATATCCTCTCTGCATCCATCTTGTCCAGCCCCCTCGTTATCTTATATGTTTCAATAAGATCAGCTCTCATTCTTCTGAACTTCAGTGTGTATAGGCCTAACCTACTCAAGCTATCCTCATAAGTCAACCCCCTCCTCTCCGGAATCAATCTAGTGAACCTTCTCTTCACAGCCTCCAATGCAAGTATATCCTTCCTTAAATACGGAGATTTGCCCAATAGGAAGAGCCTGGGCGGAGGTCGGCAGAGCGAGCTGGCGGTGGGCCCTCCAACCAAGTCAAGAAGCTCCAGGAGGGATAGTTTACCTTTGTCACAGTCACAGAAACTTTGGGCTGGGGAAGGAAGGGAAGTGGCAGAGGCAGCTGATCGGCCCATCGTGCTGGTGCCGGCTCTTTGAAAGAAGTCCATAAGTTCTTCATATTGTTGTCAGTGGTGAGGGTGGAAGGGAGAGGGGTTTACGAAGAAGGTTAGCATTGGAGAATAGCAGCTGGGGTTTATCTTTGCATTCCAGAATGACTGGAACAGAGTTGGCAGAATTAACCACAACACAGACAGAGACAGGGTTCCTTCAAATGTCCGGCTCACCTGCTCGGTGCCGCGCATTCTCAGGCTTCCCACAATCCGCCCTCTCCTGCGCCTGCACACCGGGCTCGAACATTCGCCAGTTATGACGAAGGGTCATTGACCTGAAAGGTTAACTTTGTTTCTCTCTCCATAGATGCTGCCTGGTCTGCTGAGATTTCCAGCATTTTCTGTTTTTATTTCAGATTCCAACATCCGTAGTATTTTGAATTTGTATTAGTGTCCTGGGAAAGGTCGGCCGTTTAGATGCCGAATCACCGACGGAAAGTGAGTTTTCGGAACCGATTTAACTCGAGGTGGGGGCAGAGAGAGAAAATAAAGTAAAATCCAAACCGGGGAGTTGGCTGGCAGCTCCCCGGACACCGAAGGGATCAGCCACACCGATCACCTGGTGTTGCGAGGGACGGAGTGAACTGGGGCATGTGATCCTGGGGCCGGCCTGACTCACGGGAGCACTGACCAATACGAAGAGCCCGGCGGAGATGAGTGAAGTGAGCTGGTGGCGGGTCCTCCAACCAATGGCGCTGCAGCAAGGAGGTGAGGCCTGGTGTCCAGCTCAGGTGCGTGTGGGCCGATTGTGACATGCTGACCCCAGGTGAGAGCAGCTGAGTGAGCACAGAGCTGGAGCTGGAATCTGGGAGAGGGGCCACAGTGAGCACAGAGCTAGGGCTGGAATCTGGGAGAGGGGCCACAGTGAGCCCAGAGCTGGAGCTGGAATCTGGGAGAGGGGCCACAGTGAGCACAGAGCTAGGGCTGGAATCTGGGAGAGGGGCCACAGTGAGCACAGAGCTGGAGCTGGAATCTGGGAGAGGGGCCACAGTGAGCCCAGAGCTAGGGCTGGAATCTGGGAGAGGGGCCACAGTGAGCCCAGAGCTAGGGCTGGAATCTGGGAGAGGGGCCACAGTGAGCCCAGAGCTAGGGCTGCAATCTGGGAGAGAGGCCACAGTGAGCCCAGAGCTAGGGCTGGAATCTGGGAGAGGGGCCACAGTGAGCCCAGAGCTAGGGCTGGAATCTGGGAGAGGGGCCACAGTGAGCACAGAGCTGGAGCTGGAATCTGGGAGAGGGGCCACAGTGAGCACAGAGCTAGGGCTGGAATCTGGGAGAGGGGCCACAGTGAGCAGCCTTTCAAAGGGCCAGATGGACAGCAGCTTCGCAACACAAGCTTATTTAAATACACGTACTGCTCACCACCTTCTGAAGGCAAGTAGGGATGAGCAATAAATGCTGGCCGTACAAACAACGCCCGCATCTCAGGAACAATTAACAAAAAGCTATTCCATGTCTCAGCAGTGGGAGAAGCAGGCGGTGGAAGTCTCGGACCCCCCGAATGGTTGGATGACCCGCCGCCACCTCAGTCCTCCAAGCCCCGCCCGCTCTCTCCCTATTGGTCAGAGCTCACGTCAGTCACCGCTGTGGTGTGGATCATGTGGCCCAGCCATGGTCCCTGCAGAAGACCCCATGCTGCACCCGCTCAATCCGCACCGCTCGGTGCCGGGGTGCACTCGGACTCTGCGCTCGGTGCCGTGGGGACACTCAGTGCCAGGGTCACTCGGACTCGGTGCCGTGGGGGCACTCAGTGCCGGGGTCACTCGGACTCGGTGCCGGGGGGCACTGAGTGCTGGGGTCACTTGGACTCGGTGCCGGGGGGGCGCTCAGTGCCAGGGTCACTTGGACTCAGTGCCGGGGGGCACTCGGACTTGATGCCGGGGGGGCACTCGGTGCCGGGGGGCGCTCAGTGCCAGGGTCACTCAGACTCGGTGCCAGGGGCCGCTCAGTGCCAGGGTCACTCGGACTCGGTGCCGGGGGACACTCAATGCCGGGGTCACTCGGACTCAGTGCCGGAGGGCACTCAGTGCCGGGGTCACTGGGACTCGGTGCCAAGGGGGGCGCTCAGTGCCAGGGTCACTCGGATTCGGTGCCGGGGGGCACTCAGTACCGGGGTCACTCGGACTCGGTGTCGGGGGCATTCAGTGCCGGGGTCACTGGGACTCGGTGCCGGGGGGCATTCAGTGCCAGGGTCACTGGGACTCGGTGCCGGGGGGCATTCAGTGCCGGGGTCACTGGGACTCGGTGCCGGGGGTGCACTCAGTGCCGGGTCATTGGGACTTGGTGCCTGGGGGACGCTCAGTGCCGGTGGGGCACTCGGTGGCGGGGGTCACTCGGACTCAGTGCCGGGGTCACCCGGACTCGGTGCCGGGGTCACCCGGACTCGGTGCCGGGGTCACTCGGACTCGGTGCCGGGGTCACCCGGACTCGGTGCCGGGGTCACTCGGACTTGGTGCCGGGGTCACTCGGACTCGGTGCCGGGGTCACTCGGACTCGGTGCTGGGGTTACTTGGACGCTGCACCCAGTGCCACTTAAACCATTGTCGGTTGGAACAGACTCAAGAAGATCGTGCATGAATCCAGTGTACTTCTGTTCTCCAGATTGAGCAAATTATCACCCACTCTGTCTTAGGCAGCGCACTTAATAAACCCTGGAAAGAAAATTTGTGTTCTCGTGAGCTTTTTTAAAATTTGTTCACGGGATGCGGGTGTTGCTGGCATTGGCGGCATTTATTGCCCATCCCTAGAGCCCCCTGGATGTCAAGGGACATGCAGGATAGGATAAAGAAAAAAAAGGGAGGTTTATTGATAGATACCGGGGGTTCAATACTGCAGACACTCTAGAGGAGTATAGAAAGTGCAGGGGTGCAATTAAAAAGGAAATTGGGAAAGCAAAGAGAAAACATGAAAACATTTTGGCAAGTAAAATCAAGGAAAACCCAAAGATGTTTTTCAAATACATTATGAGCAAGAGGATAACTAAAAAAAGAGTAGGGCCTCTGAGAGAACATAAAGGTAATCGGTGTGTGGAGGCGGAATGCATGAGGATGGTTCTTAATGAATACTTTGCATCTGTTTTCAATCAGGGAGGAGTGTGAAATATTAGATGAAATAAACATAGTGAGAGAGGAAGTATGAAGGAGTTTAGCAGCTTTGAAAGTGGATAAATTCCCAGGCCTGGATGAATTGAATATATTTAAGGTAGAGATATGGCAGATTTTTGAACGACAAGCGAGTGAAGAGTAATGGGGAGCGGGCAGGGAAGTGGAGCTGAGCCCAAGATTAAAGCAGTCGTGATCCTATTGAATGGTGGAGCAGG
The DNA here is from genome assembly GCF_044704955.1 of Pristiophorus japonicus. Lineage (NCBI taxonomy): Eukaryota > Metazoa > Chordata > Chondrichthyes > Pristiophoridae > Pristiophorus > Pristiophorus japonicus. The sequence goes on from NC_091985.1 coordinate 207,313,308, forward strand.
CTCGAGGGACCAAATGGCCGACTCCTGCTCCTATTTCTTATGTTCTTATGAACTGTATAAAACACTACTTTGGCCATAGCTAGAGTACTGCGTGCAATTGTGGTCACCACATTACAGGAAATATGTGATTGCACTAGACAGGGGACAGAGAAGAGTTATGAGGATGTTGCCTGGACTAGAGAATTTTAACAATGAGGAAAGATTGGATAGGCTGGGTTTTTTACTTTGGAACAGAGGCGGCTGAGGAGAGACCTTATTGAGATGTATAAAATTGGCTACAGGGCTGCAGTAATACCTGCCCTCCTATATGGCTCAGAGACGTGGGCCATATACAGTAGACACCTCAAGTTGCTGGAGAAATACCACCAACGATGCCTCCGCAAGATCCTACAAATCCCCTCGGAGAACAGATGCAACAATGTCAGTGTTCTCGATCAGGTCAACATCCCCAGCATCGAAGCACTGGCCACACTTGATTAGCTCTGCTGGGCAGACCACTTTGTCCGCATGCCAGACACGAGATTCCCAAAACAAGCGCTCTGCTCAGAACTCCTTCATGGCAAACGAGCCAAAGGTGGACAGAGAAAACATTACAAAGACACCCTCAAAGCCTCCCTGATAAAGTGCAACATCCTCACCGATACCTGGGAGACCCTGGCCAAAGACTGCCCTAAGTGGAGGAAGTGCATCCGGGAGGGTGCTGAGTGCCTCGAGTCTCATCGCCGAGTGCATGCAGAAAACAAGGGCAGGCAGTGGAAAGAATGTGTGGCAAACCTGTCCCACCCTCCCTTATCCTCAATGACTGTATGTCCCACCTATGGCAGGGGCTGTGGCTCTCGTGTTGGACTGTTCAGCCACCTAAGGACTCATTCTAAGAGTGGAAGCAAGTCTTCCTCGATTCCAAGGGATTGCCTATGATGATGAATAAAGGGTGCTGGGGAAGGGGTTACTGAGTGACAGTGTGAGGGAGCTGGATTAACATCAGTACAGATACAGTCAGTAAGGGCCCCAGATCACCGTGATCTCAGGTAAGCACCTCCCCCCCCCCCCACCCCCTCCCTCCCTCAGGCAGCTTAAATGCAGCGGTGGTGCCTAGATACTCCAGGGAGCAGCGCGAGCAGGTTGGTGACTGAGACAAAGTGCAACAAGAAAACAGGGAAGTGATTGGTTGATGAGTTATCTCTCTCTTGCTTTTCTTGCTTAATTATTTAATCAACTGTTTACTAAATAGCTGTAGTATGTATTTTACTAAGGGTTAAAATTCTGTGGCATTGGGACTAAAAATAAAATATAATTAATTAATTAAATACATTAAGATGGCAGTATGGGTGATGTGTCAGTGCTGCAACATGTGGGAGCTTGTGGACCCCATTGAGATCCACGGTGGCCACGTCTGCGGTAAGTGTTGGCTGCTCGAGGAACTTCGGCTCCGCATTCATGAGCTGGAGTCCGAGCTACAGACACTGCGACACATCATGGATGGGGGATGATACCTGACACTGTGTTCCAGGGGATAGTCACACCCCTTAGGTTAACAAACTCAGATTTGGCCAGCGATCAAGGACAGGAGGGTGTGACTACGAGTGAGGAAGGTATGGGGATCCAGATAGTGATGGAGGAGCCTCGGCCCTTGCTCTTGTCCAACAGGTTCGAGGCTCTTACTCCCTGTGTGGGCAAGACTAGGGACTGCAGGGAAGATGAGCAAACTGACCACAGCGCCGTGGTACAGGAGCACATTCAAGCGGGGGAATAAAAAGAAACATTGTAGTAGTAGGGGACAGTATCATTAGGGGGTAGATATTGTTCTCTGCAGCCAAGAGCATGCGTCCCGAAGGCTGTGTTGCCTGCCCGGTGCCAGAGTTAAGGACATCTCCTCAGGACTGGAGAGGAATTTGAGTGGGAGGGGGTAGATCCAGTTGTCGTGGTCCACGTGGGTACCAATGACATAGATAGGACAGACAAGAAGGTTCTGCTAAGAGATTATGAGCAGCTAGGGGCCAAATTAAAAAGATGAACCACAAAGGTAATAATCTCTGGATTACTACCCGAGCCACGAGCAAATTTAAATAAGTCAAATAAGATCAGAGAGTTAGAAACATAGAAACATAGAAAATAGATGCAGGAGTAGGCCATTCGGCCCTTCGAGCCTGCACCACCATTCAATGAGTTCATGGCTGAACATGCAACTTCAGTACCCCATTCCTGCTTTCTCGCCATACCCCTTGATTCCCCTGAGTGGTAAGGACTACATCTAACTCCCTCTTGAATATATTTAGTGAATTGGCCTCAACAACTTTCTGTGGTAGAGAATTCCACAGGTTCACCACTCTCTGGGTGAAGAAGTTTCTCCTCATCTCGGTCCTAAATGGCTTACCCCTTATCCTTAGACTGTGACCACTGGTTCTGGACTTCCCCAACATTGGGAACATTCTTCCTGCATCTAACCTGTCTAAACCCGTCAGAATTTTAAACGTTTCTCTGAGATCCCCTCTCATTCTTCTGAACTCCAGTGAATACAAGCCCAGTTGATCCAGTCTTTCTTGATAGGTCAGTCCCGCCATCCCAGGAATCAATCTGGTGAACCTTCGCTCCCTCAATAGCAAGAATGTCCTTCCTCAAGTTAGGTGACCATAACTGTACACAATATTCCAGGTGTGGCCTCACCAAGGGCCTGTACAACAGCAGTGACACCTCCCTGCCCCTGTATGCAAATCCCCTCGCTATGAAGGCCAACATACCATTTGCTTTCTTAACCGCCTGCTGTACCTGCATGCCAACCTCCAATGACTGATGTACCATGACACCCAGGTCTCGTTGCACCTCCCTTTTTCCTAATCTGTCACCATTCAGATAATAGTCTGTCTCTCTGTTTTTACCACCAAAGTGGATAACCTCACATTTATCCACATTATACTTCATCTGCCCTGCATTTGCCCACTCACCTAACCTATCCAAGTCACTCTGGAGCCTCATAGCATCCTCCTCGCAGCTCACACTGCCACCCAACTTAGTGTCATCCGTAAATTTGGAGATACAACATTTAATCCCCTCGTCTAAATCATTAATGTACACTGTAAACAGCTGGGGCCCCAGCACGGAACCTTGCGGTACCCCACTAGTCACTGCCTGCCATTTTGAAAAGTATCCATTTACTCCTACTCTTTGCTTCCTGTCTGACAACCAGTTCTCAATCCACGTCAGCACACTACCCCCAATCCCATGTGCTTTAACATTGTACATTAATCTCTTGTGTGGGACCTTGTCGAAAGCCTTCTGAAAGTCTAAATACACCACATCAAGTGGTTGTCCCTTGTCCACTCTACTGGAAACATCCTCAAAAAATTCAAGATGATTTGTCAAGCATGATTTCCCTTTCACAAATCCATGCTGACTTGGACCTATCATGTCACCTCTTTCCAAATGCGCTGCTATGACATCCTTAATAATTGATTCCATCATTTTACCCACTACCAATGTCAGGCTGACCGGTCTATAATTCCATGTTTTCTCTCTCCCTCCTTTTTTAAAAAGTGGGGTTACATTGGCTACCCTCCACTCCATAGGAACTGATCCAGAGTCAATGGAATGTTGGAAAATGACTGTCAATGCATCCGCTATTTCCAAGGCCACCTCCTTAAGTACTCTGGGATGCAGTCCATCAGGCCGTGGGGATTTATCGGCCTTCAATCCCATCAATTTCCCCAACACAATTTCCCGACTAATAAGAATTACCCTCAGTTCCTCCTTCATACTCGACCCTCTGATCCCTTTTATATACGGAAGGTTGTTTGAATCCTCCTTAGGAAGAGACACATGCACACAGACACCCCACCAAAATGACTGGGGAGGGAGGAGTCGGGGGGTTTCTGGGAAAGCTGAGGGACTCCTGTAACCGTCCTCCCCCCACCCCCCCGCCACCCGCCTCCCCCTGCCGCCTCCCGTGTGTAACCCGAAGGCCCAGTGAGATCAGACACTTTGTAACCCGGGGGCCCTGAGATAAGACAATGTGTAACCCAGGGGCCCAGTGAGATCAGACACTGTGTAACCCAGGGCCCAGTGAGATCAGACACTGTGTAACCCGGGGGCCCAGTGAGATCAGATAGTGTGTAACCCGGGGGGCCCAGTGAAATCAGACAGTGTGTAACCCGGGGGCCCAGTGAGATCAGACAGTGTGTAACCCGGGGGCCCAGTGAGATCAGACACTGTGTAACCCGGGGGCCATGTTAGATCAGACAGTGTGTAACCCGGGGGTGGGCCCAGTGAGATCAGACAGTGTGTAACCCGGGGGCCCAGTGAAATCAGACAGTGTGTAACCCGGGGGCCCAGTGAGATCAGATAGTGTGTAACCCGGGGGCCCAGTGAGATCAGACAGTGTGTAACCCGGGGGCCCAGTGAGATCAGACACTGTGTAACCAGGAGCCCAGTGAAATCAGACAGTGTGTAACCAGGAGCCCAGTGAGATCAGATAGTGTGTAACCCGGGGGCCCAGTGAGATCAGACACTGTGTAACCCGGGGGCTCGGTGAGATCAGACACTGTGTAACCAGGAGCCCAGTGAAATCAGACAGTGTGTAACCCAGGGGCCAAGTGAGATCAGACAGTGTGTAACCCGGGGGTGGGCCCAGTGAGATCAGACAGTGTGTAACCCGGGGGGCCCAGTGAAATCAGACACTGTGTAACCCGGCGGCCCAGTGAGATCAGATAGTATGTAACCCGGGGGCCCAGTGAGATCAGACACTGTGTAACCCGGGGGCCATGTGAGATCAGACAGTGTGTAACCCGGGGAGAAGTCTGGTGTTTTTCTCTAAGCCCACAAAAGCGGGACAGAGATCTGAGGAAAAGGATAAAATCAAATAAATACTGGACATGTACTTTGCTGAAATGTTGGGAATATACTTTACACTACATTCCACTTCACGATATTAATATTCTTCTCATTTTCTGCCCTGTCATAATTAGATCTCCCGGTGAATGGCGGAGTGATTGACAAAGTTCCACGGCTGGAAGGAAACAGGGATTGTGGACTGAGGAACAACAGCAGGTGAACCAGCACAGGATTGTGAGAGCACCAACCATGGAGCCCCTTCCGATTGAAAGCGCTTCAATAGATCGACTGGGGAGAAAGGTAAGAGAAAGTGCCATTTACTCAGATACACACCGGTCCTGTAGACAGTACACACAGGTTACAAGGTAAGTCAGGAAATGAGACTGGGAGAGTCTGACCACCGAGCACAATTATCCAGCATGAGGCCGTGCAATGGGATGTGAAGTGAGATCACTTTCTGTCTCTAAACACAGTCACAGTGAATCACGTGTGTGTTTTAGAGTAAAGGGCTTTGATCTAAGAGGTGACTCCAGTTTGAGGCAGAGCCCAGCAGATGGACCCGTCTCTGTACATTCGGTGGGGCTGAACTCACACCGACACCATCAGATCTCAATGTTCAAATATTTCCCATCTGGTGAGAAAGCCAATGGAATGATTGAAGCAGAAGCACACAGACAATTCACTGATCACGATGCACAGACCCATCTGAAACACCAGCACGGCCTATCGCCCATAGAATCATTTATTCATTCATCAATATTTAGAATTATAAGTAAATATATTGATAACTACTAATATTGAAGCATTTCTGATTCATTGATCACTAGAGATATGTAGTACTCTAATATACTGAAACACAGATATGGAGAGTTCCAGTTTATTGATTGGCATCGTACTTGTTCCTGAGATGAGCTTCTGAACCCATATTCACTCAATCACCAAGTACACTTACTTCCACCTCAATAATATCGCCAGTCTCTGCCCCTTCCTCAGCTCATCTACTCAAACCCTCATCCATGCCTCTGTTACCGCTACATTGGACTATTCCAATGCTCTTCTGATCGTCCTCACACTCTCAGCAAACTTAAGCTCATCAAAAACACTCCTGCCCGTAATCCTTACTCAAGAACACAAGAAATAGCAGCAGGCGTAGGCCATACGACCCCTCCCATCTACTCCACAATTCAGTAAGATCTCTATTCAATAGAGAATTTCAAAAATTCACAACTTTAGTGAAGAAATATCTCCTCATCTCAGTCTTAAATGGGCGATCTCTTATCCTAATACTAGGATCCCTACTTCGAGACTATACAGTCCTTGTCAATTCTACTAAGAATTTTAAGTTTCAATGATATCACCTTCCATTCTAAACTCCAGAGAATATAGGCCTATTCTAATCAATCTGTCCTCAGCCCTCGCATCCCAACTTGTACCAATTTCCGTTCACCCATCACCCCTGAGCTCGCTGAACTACATTGGCTCCTGCTCCATCAATGCCTCAATTTAAAAATTCTTATCCTTGTTTTGAAATCAGTCCAGGATCTTGCCCCTCCCTATTGCTGTAATATCCTCCAGCCCTACAACCCTCAGAGATCTTTGCATTCCTTGAGCAGCCCAAATTTTCATCCCTCCAATATTGATGGCCTTACCTTCAGCTGCCGAGGCTATAAGCTCTGGAATCCCCTCCCTAAACCTCTCGATCTTTATAATACTCCTTAATACCTACTATTTTGAACAAGCTTTTAGTCACTTGTGCTAATATTTCCTTATTTAACTGGGTGTCAAATTTTGTTTGATAACGGTCCTGTGAAGTGCCTTAGGACATTTTACTACGTTTAAGGCGCTTTACAAATGCAATTTGTTGCTGATAACTGAAGATATTTCGAATTGTAATGACTCTCTCTGGGGTACAGTTTCCTCTGGCACTGACTTCCCCTGGAGTACAGTTTCCTCTGGCACTGACTCTCACTGGGATTCAGTTTCCTCTGGCACTGACTCTCTCTGGGTATATTTTCCTCTGGCACTGACTCTCACTAGGGTACAGTTTCCTCTGGCACTGACTCTCACTGGGGTACAGTTTCCTCTGGCACTGACTCTCACTGGGGTACAGTTTCCTCTGGCACTAGCTTTCACTGGGGTACAGTTTCCGCTGGCACTGACTCTCACTGGGGTGCAGTTTCCTGTGGCACTGACTCTCACTGGGGTATAGTTTCCTCTGGCACTGACTCTCACTGGGGTACAGTTTCCTCTGACACTAACTCTCACTGGGGTGCAGTTTCCTCTGTGTTGTGGAAGAATTATCTCTTAGCTTATAATACTCTTGTTTTTGGTACTGTACTATGTAAACGTTCAAGCAAGAAATTGCCTGCTTAAAACAAAAGACACATTTAGTCTCCAAAGTTCGTTGACCCTGAGTCATGAAGATAGGGGAAGTAGTGAAACGGACGGTTGGAGAGGCAAACAGATGTATAGCGCTTGTACTAATAACAGGAAGATAATTCCTTGTTTTTCTGCTGATGCGAGGAAAATAACCCCACTTGTGTGTGTGTATGCTAGTTAACCTTTGACTTACCACAATGTAAAGATAGATTGTCATAGCATTACCAAATCGGGTAAGACGTTCCAAAAATGTTAGATAATTGGACAATGGTGTAAGGGGGTGGGACCGCCCCCAAAGGTATAATTGTAACTTGGAAACTTCGCTCGGAGAGAAGGTGTGATGAAGCTGCGGAGTTTCCCCACTTCTCCGAGAGTGCTCTGTACGAATAAACTGTGACGTTTTCCTTCACCGTACTCGGACTTGGTGTGGAATTTATTTCCCGAACAGATTTGGCGCTGTGAGCAATGTGAATACGGTCGCTTTGGGTCGCCTAGCTGGTGGAGAGGGATGAGTAGTCAAGGTTTGACCATCCAGTCAATTGGGCCCCGGAACAGGGTGACCCCTGAGCCACGATTCACCAAAGAACAAAACATCCGTGAACGGTGAGAAAAACCACAGTTGAGCCGTGGGTTAGAGTCTAAGCTAGCTTGGTATGAGTGATGTGTGAAAGAAACGAGTGTTCCCCGCCACTTCGATTGTCACAAACTTTCTCAGTCACCTAACTTGAGCCGGAATTAAGAGGGCGAATGCCCCACGTGAAGGCCAAGGATTAAGGTCGAAGGGAACAAACGAGAGGATAAAGTGGCGACGGAAAAGTGGAACAGTGAGTGAAGTAGGGACTAATCTCCTTGCGACTTTGAGTCACACAGGTCGGGACATTGGGGGTCGTGTGTAGAACAATTAATGTGGTTGTAGTAAGTTGCGGGTGCAGTTGGAAAAGATCATAGTGGGTCCCGGAGGCGCCATTTTTAACGAATCGCAAGTGTGTTGAAACACCTCTGACGATAGAGACTGCAAGTCCCGAACGGACCGCTGACAGTAGTAAGACCGTGACGTGTGGCTACGATGAGTGGTAAGAATCGCACTTGTAATCAGACACCTCTGACGATAAAGATTGCAAGTCCGCCTGGTAGAAGTGAGTAAGACCAGGCGTACCTCTGACAATCGTGAGACCATGACGTGAGACTACGATGAGTGGTAAGGAAACGGAGAGGGCCCCGCCTAGGGTCCCTCACCAGACTATACAGGACCGAAAGGAGGGATGGGCCCCGACGTGAAAAAAAAAAGTGTGAAAGAACAGAGAGAGTGGTGGGAGATGCAGAAGCAGAAAGAAAAACTGGGACATTTGAGAGGACGAAAAGCAGCCCTCAAAGCCTGCGTGCTAGACTCCATTCTAGTTATGAAAAGGAAGGATAAAGATGCAGCCTTGAAAGAAAAGAAATTGAACGAAATTGAACGATAAAGTGTCTTTGATTGTCTGAATTAACGAAGATACCGAGAGATGAGCCCTCTGTGTAAAATACCAAAACCTAATTTGAAGAAAGGAGATTTTAAAAAAGGACATAACTTACTAAATACTCGTTGATATTGGCTGTGAAAAAAAAAGATATTGGTTTAATTGAAAAGATTTTTGGAAGAGGTAAAAGACACTCTCCATTGAAAATGATTTTAAATTACAAGAAAGTTTCATTGCAGTTTGAAAAGATTTCCAGAATAGACGTGTTTATCAAGAAAAGTCCCGAACAGTCTAAACAAGCAGGAGTTTTTCAAAATAACGAGAAGAGATCTAAGCTATGAGAACTCAGCACAGAAAGAAAAATTGGGAATTAGAAAATTTTACTGATTTTAAAATTCTTATAGGAAATGTTGGAATGTATACAGCTTGTGTGAAAATTGAAGTTCAGTAAACAAAATAACTATTGAAAATGTGTGGTATCGTTTTAAATGAATTTTAAAAAAAAATCTTTGGTAAGTACTTGAATTCGAAGTTAAGGAAAAAATTGAAATTTAATCTAAAATGCTGTCTGTCCTGATGAGAAGACTTCTATTATGACGACTTTACTAATGATTTCTGCTGTTTTAACGGATTCCTAATTTCTAAGCAAGTTTTGAAAGCACAAAGACTTAAAAAAAATTAAATTCGGATGATTACGTGAAGTCACGTAATGACATCAGGCCTTCTTACAAACCTGTAAAGAAGTTAACCCTTTCCATTGACAACTGTTTTATATTGGACATTATTCATTTGAATTTCTTAATAGAATAAAGAAGACTCACCTGACAGATAAAGGAAATGGTGGGATAGTCAGAATAAAATAAAACAGAACTAGCCCATGTAATAATACTCGCCTGATACAAATAATGAAATAATTATTCTAGGAACAGACTTAATAAGGGAACTTAGACACCGAGCATAACAAAATAATCTGGCCACAAGCAGATGGACGTAAAAGCAAGTACTCCGCGCCCTTATGAAACATTGCGAAAATAGGCAGTGCTAAACCACTGGTCCGGGATTAGGGATAAGAGTCGGGGGTAGACGGGGTGATATGCGAGGCCCTAGAGCCGATATGGGCCAAAACAAAGCAGGACACGGGCCTCGTTGACATGACGCCGGTTAACGTCCCAGGGCCCGAACATGAGGGACATAGGAGAAAACCCGGCAGAAGGCCTCCTGGGGGCAGTGAAGCCGCAGCAGTGTGAGGAAGTGCATAGTGAGAATACAAAAGGTCGCCTAGCAGACGAACCCTTAACCGGGGCACAGATGACCCTCTACGTGGATGGGTCTAGAAAGTATGTCGAAGGGACACCACGGACCGGGTGGGCCGTGGTAAATAGCCAGTTACGAACCGTGGCATCTGGCAGATTAGATGGGGGACTCTCAGCCCAAGTTGATGAGATTGTGGCCTTAACCGAAGCCTTGAAGCTGGCAGGGGGCAAGACTGTTAATATCTATACAGATAGTCGCTATGCGTTTGGAGTTGTACATGATTATATGATAGCATGGGGACGCAGGGGGTCCGTCACAACGGGGAAAATGACATTGCTTAGTGGTAATAGGCCAGTTCACCCGATGGGTGGAAGCTTACCCAATAAGGAACTGTACGGCCACTGCGGTAGCTAGAATTCTGGCGGAAGAAATAATCCCTAGATGTGGGGGTACCATTGCAAATGGACTCAGACCAAGGCACCCACTTCACCGGGAAGGTAATAAAGGTCGTATATCAACTAATGGGAATAAAACAGAAATTCCACATACCATACCATCCCCAAAGTTCAGGAATGGTAGAACGGATGAATCGAACCCTTAAGATAATGATCGCAAAGGCAATCCGAGAAACTGGGGACTACATGGGTTGATGTGTTACCCATCATTCTGATGAAACTAAAGGCGGTCCCTAATCGAACAACGGGCTTATCCCCTTATGAGTTAATGACGGGAAGGGCGATGCAACTCCCAGAAGGAATTTTTATGGGAGGAGCGGATGTAGGACCCCTAAGGGATAGAATTCGGAGACATATATATTGGAGATTAGTAATAGTCTCCAGGAAATGTGAAAGCAAACCAGAGAAAGGCAGGCTCAATGTGATTTAAAAAAAAACTGGAGTCCGCCGCCTTCCCGGACATACCTCAAGCAGGAACGCACGTGATGGTGAAGGTTCTCCCAGGAAAACCCGGGTTCGCCCCGAAGTGGATAGGGCCGTACGAGGTTATGATTAGTGGAGATACATGCGCCTGTATTGATATTAGGGGAAAAGGACAATGGAAACATAGAACCCAGCTTAAGGTTTTCGAGCCGAAAAATTAATGCCTGTAGTATCCACCATTCTTTGATTCGCCCACAGGTCAATAGAGACACTACAAGCAACATATACGGCCATTTTGCCTTTGACTAGTTGTTAATATAAAGTGATAAGATGAAACTGTGTGTCACAGTCTGTGTAGTAGCATTGGTGTACGTCAAGTGCAGCGCGTGGGAAGCGAGACGGAAGCGAGAGCTCCATGTAAACACCTTTTTGAATATGTCTTATGTTTATGCGCGAAATGGGAACTTTTCTAGTTGCTGGGTCTGCTCACATATCCCTATATATTCCAAAGGGGGAATTCCTTTCCACCCCGTTCCACTGACCCTAACTGAGACTGTTAAGTGGCTTCTGAGCCAGAACGGCACAGATAGGAGGAGGACCATCATACCACTACCGTGTGGACAACTACGGGGACCTCACCGAGTGGGAGAGTGCTGGGTACCCCATTAGTCAAACGTTCCAGGGATGGTACCAACCACCCTATGACCATAAAAGGGAACCCCCATACCTAGTTCTGACCAATACCTCGGGGATTGGGGGACCAACCGGGACCATATGTTTAACCCGAAATGACACCAGCGGAAGGGAACGTGTCATAGGGTACAGCAATTGCCCACACAACCTCAATAGCACAACAGGCGCACGGGTCACTATCCTCTCACGCCTTCCGAATAAAACAGGTGGAGGTCTGTGGGCCCAGTCTTGGGACCCCGACACAATATATGAAATGGCAGCGTATAACGGCACATATTTTGTGTGCTGGCATAGGGCATATCCCTGGTTACCCAGGTGATGGACAGGGTCCTGTTATTTGGGATATGTGGTCCCCTTTGTCAGACAGGTATGTACCCTGGCAGAGGTGCGTACACCAGGTCGATGAAGACGAGCGATTACCCCGGTAAAAAGACTCTTTGGAGTTGTGATGTTCCCATACAGGATAGAGCGCACCATGGATGAACTAAGAAACGTAGAGAGGGTTCTGGAACAAATAGCTAACAACACTGCCGAGGTGATGGAGAGCATAACAGCTGAAATGGTAGCCATATGTACTACCGTACTTCAGAACCGAATGGCCCTAGATTACGTATTGGCCCAGAACGGAGGCACTTGCGCATTGATTGGGGCCGAATGTTACACTTATATTCCCGATAATTCGGAGAATATAACCAACCTAGCTGACCATATAAGGAGAGAAGTGAGGAAACTAACCACCCCGGATGGTGAAGTTGGCTGGCTGGGGGGATGGATGTCTGTAAGTTGGGACAGAGTATTATACAGGGGCTGATTTTGATTGTGGGCATATGCCTGGCCTTGTACCTTGCGATAATGATGATTAAGATATGTATGTCCAAGTTATGTACCACGATACCCATAGCTGCCGGAACTTACATCAATGATACAACAACCCGACTTCCACCCGCAACATATCAGAAGCAGCACCTCCATTTGCAGCAGTAGCACCAGCTCCAGGCTTGCCCAAGGACCCTGGCACAAGACGATGAGGCAGCTCGGATGTAAGATTGGATTGTTCTTATCCGCATGAGATGGGAAAAGATCAACAGGAGGGACTGTTGTGGAAGAATTATCTCTTAGTTTATAATACTCTTGTTTTTGGTACTGTACCATATAAACGTTCAAGCAACAAATTGCCTGCTTAAAACAAAAGACACATTTAGTCTCCAAAGTTCGTTGACCCTGAGTCATGAAGATAGGGGAAGTAGGGAAATGGATGGTTGGAAGGCAAACAGATGTATATCGCTTGTACTAATGACAGGAAGATAGTTCCTTGTTTTTCTGCTGATGCGAGGAAAATAACCCCATTTGTGTGTGCGTATGCTAGTTAACCTTTGACTTACCACAATGTAAAGATAGATTGTCATAGCATTACCATATAGGGTAAGACATTCCAAAAATGTTAGATAATTGGACAATGGTGAAAGGGGGCGGGACCGCCGCCAAAGGTATAATTGTAAATTGGAAACTTCGCTCGGAGAGGAGGTGTGGCGAAGCTGCGGAGTTTCCCCACTTCTCCGAGAGCGCTCTGTACGAATAAACTGTGACGTTTTCCTTCACCGTACTCGGACTTGTTGTGGAATTTATTTCCCTAACACTCTGGCACTGACTCTCACTGGGGTAAAGTTTCCTCTGGCACTGACTCACTGGGATACAGTTTCCTCTGGCACTGACCCTCACTGGGGTACAGTTTCCTCTGGTATTGACTCTCACTGGGATACAGTTTCATCTGGCACTGACTCTCACTGGGTATAGTTTCCTCTGGCACTGACTCTCACTGGGGTAGTTTCCTCTGACACTGACTCTTACTGGGGTACAGTTTCCTCTGACACAGATTTACTGTGTATCTAATTCGTGCTGCCCCTGCCCTGGGAGTGCTTGATGGGACAGTTTAGAGGGAGCTTTAACCTGAAACTGATCAGGAGCTGCAGGTGGAAAGTTTTCAGTGCAGTGGGAGATCGTACTGCTGCTAAATTATAATTGATAAGCTGCCAGCAGCGCAGTCGGGATGGACACCGAAGTTTGCCCTGCAACAGTGTAGAGGGAACTTTACTCTGCATCTAACTCATACTCCACCTAGTCTGTGGGAATTTAGTGGGATTTTGAAAGCAATTGCTAGGGTAGATAGAGAGAAATTGATTCTGCTGCAGTGGGTGTCTAGGACGAGGGGACATAACCTTAAAATCGGAGCCAGGCCATTCAGGAGAGATGTTAGCAAACACTTCTTCACTCAATGGATGGTTGGAGTGTAGAACTTCCCACAAAAAGCAATCAATGCTCGCCCATTGAATAATTCTGGTCCGGTTGTGATTTCTGCCCAATGACCCGTTGCTTGTTCCCTTGGATTGGATATTTATTTATTCCCGATGGTTTCATTTCAGTTTCACTGCTGGACTCACCACTCAAAGCACTTTGTCTAATCTGCCCTGGGAATGAGCAGACTCCTCCCTCATCTTCCACACTGCACCAGCTCTCCTCCTCTTTTCCCCTGGGTTGTGTTCCACACTCTGGGCCTTGGGCCTTTCCCGGGGATTCTCAGTATGAACAGGGGGATGTGTGTTGAGACAGGATGTCCCAGCTCTCCTCCGCTTTCCCCCTGGGTTGTGTTTCACACTCTAGGCCTTGGGCCTTCCCTGGGGATTCTCAGTATGAACAGGGGGATGTGTGTTGAGACAGGATGTCCCAGCTCTCTTCCTCTTTCCCTTTTGGTTGTGTTCAACACTCTGGGCCTTGGGCCTTCCCCGGGGATTCTCAGTATGAACAGGGGGATGTGTGTTGAGACAGGATGTCCCAGCTCTCCTCCTCTTTCCCACTGGGTTGTGTTTCACACTCTGGGCCTTGGGCCTTCCCTGGGGATTCTCAGTATGAACAGGGGGGATTGTGTTGAGACAGGATGTCCCAGCTCTCCTCCTTTAAAGAGACACGGCGAGGACCCGCTGAGCTGAATAGCCCTTCTTTATGACATCACTACAGTGCCTAGCAACCGATCTCCTTGAGCCTTGCTTATTATGGGCTGGGTTGAGCTCAGTGCTGCTACAGGAAGGGAAACAGGAGCAGGACTCGGCCCGTGTGGAGCCCAAGATTAATAGGGAGAGGTACAGGATCAATTTATACCTTATTGAGTGAGAAATGTCAGTGTCCCGGACACTCCCTGTCCCTCAGTATCTGTGTCGGGGAGCGACCGATGAGTTCACTCTATATCTAGCCCGTGCTGTGCCCGACTGGAGAGTGTTTGATGCTGGCACGGGGTGCTTAGCTCAATGAGCACAACATTTAATCCAAAGATGATCAGATAAACTCATCAGCTTCTCCCCTGGACACAGGTCCTGAAGGACAGGGAGTGTCTCTAATAATTTGGCTGGTGTCCTTGATCAAATTTAAACACCTCACATCTCTTTTTAAATTTGTTCATGGGATGTGGGCGTGGCCTCTCACGTCTCATTCTTCTAAATGCTAGAGAATATTGGCCTGGTCTACTCAATCTCTCATAGGACAATCCCGCCATCCCAGAAATCAGTCTGGTGAACCTTTGTGCACTCCCTCTATAGTAAGTTTATCTTTCCTTTAGTAAGGAGACCAAAACTGTGCACAGTACCCCAGGTGTGGTCTCACCAGGGCCCTGTATAATTGCAGTAAGACGTCTTTACTCTTATACTCAAATCCTCTTGTAATAAAGGCCAACATACCATTTGCTTGCTTAATTGCTTGCTGTACCTGCATGTTAACTTTCAGTGATTTGTGTACAAGGACACCCAGATCCCTCTGAACACCAACATTTCCCAATCTCTCACCATTTAAAAAAATACTCTGCCTTTCTATTTCTACCATGATTATAACTTAACATTTCTTCACACAATATTCCATTTGCCATGTTCCTGCCCATTCACTGAGCCTGTATATATCCCCTTGAAACATATATTTATCCTCCTCACAACTTACATTCCCAATTAGCTTTGTATCCTCAGCAATCTTCATTATATTACATTTGGTCCCTTCATCCAAATTATTGATATAGATTGTGAATAGCTGGGGCCCAAGCACCGATCCTCGCAGCACCCCACCAGTTACAGCCTGTCAACCTGAAAATGACCCGTTTATTCCTACTCTCTGTTTTCTGTCCGTTAACCAATCCTTAATCGTTGCTAGTAAATTACCTCAATCCCATGAGCCCTAATTTTGTTTAATAATCTTGTGTGGCACCTCATCGAATTCCTGCTCTAAATCTAAATACACCACATCCAGTGGTTCCCCCTTATCTATCCTGCTAGTTACAAGCTCAAAAAACACTAACAGATTTGTCAAGAACAATTTCCCTTTCTTAAATCCATGTTGTTTCTTCCCAATCCTGTTATTAGTTCCGAAGTGCCCTGTTACTATGTGCTTAATAATAGATTTTAGCATTCTCCCTACTACTGATGTCAGGACAACCGGTACTGCACGGATTTGATACAGAGTAAATCTCACTCCATCCTGTCCCAAACACTACCAGGGTTGATAGAGTAAATCTCAGGTCTACAATATCCCAAACACTCCCAAGGCAGTTACACACGGGTTAGATACAGAGCAAAGCTCCCTCTACACTGTCCCATCAAACACTCCCAGGGCAGGTACGGCACGGGGTTAGATACAGAGTAAAGCTCCCTCTACACTGTCCCATCAACCAATCCCAGGGCAGATACTGCATTGGTTAGATACTAAGTAAAGCTCCCTCTACAGTGTCTAAATAAACACTCCTAGGGCAGGGACAGCATAATTTAGATACAGTGTAATTCTCTCTCGAACTTCACTCCATAATTGTACAGGGCCTTGGTGAGACCACACCTGGAGTACTGTGCACAGTTTTGGTCTCCTTATCGAAGGAAGGATATACTTGTCTTGCTGAGATACAGATTAAAGCTCCATCAACATTGTCCCACCAGACATTCCAAGGGCAGGAGTAGGCCACTTGACCCCTCGAGCCTGCTCCTCCATTTAATAAGATCATGGCTGATCTGATCATGGACTCAGCTACACTTCCCTGCCCGCTCCCCATAGCCCTTTATTCCCTTATCGCTCAAAAATGTGTCTATCTCCGCCTTAAATTTATTCAATGACCCAGCCTCCATAGCTCTCTGGGGCAGAGAATTCCACAGATTTACAATCCTCAGAGAAGAAATTCCTCCTCATCTCAGTTTTAAACGGGCGGCTTCTTATTCTGAGACTTGGTTTCCCCTATGAATGGAAATATCCTCTCTGCATCCACCTTATCGAGCCCCCTCATTTTCTTATCTGTTTCGAGAAGATCACCTCTCATTCTTCTCTACTCCAATAGGTATAAGCCCAACCTACTCAACCTATCTTCATAAGTCAACCATCTCATCTCCGGAATCAACCTAGCGAACCTTCTCTGAACAGCCTCCAATGCAAGTAAATCCTTCCTTAAATACGGAGACCAAAACTGTAGGTAGTACTCGAGGTGTGGCCTCACCAATACCCTGTACAGTTGTGGAAGTACTTCTCTGCTTTTATACTCTATCCCCCCTTGCAATAAAGGCCAACATTCCATTTGCCTTCCTGATTACTTGCTGTACCTACATACTAACTTTGTGTTTCATGTACAAGAAGGCCTAGGTCCCACTGTACTGTAGCACTTTGCAATTTTTCTCCATTTAAATTATAATTTGCTTTTCTATTTTTTCTGCCAAGGTGGATGACCTCACATTTTCCCACATTGTACAGCATCTGCCAAAATTTTGGCCACTCACTTAACCTGTCTATATCCCTTTGCAGATATTTTGTGTCCTCACAATTTTCTTTCCCACCCATCTTTGTATCATCAGCAAACTTGGCTGCATTACACTTGATCCCTTCATCCAGGACATTAATGTAGATTGAGGACCCAGCACCAATCTCTGTGGCACCCCACTAGTCACTGTTTGCCAATAGAAAAATGACTCATTTATCCTGACTCAGATACAAAGTAAAGGTCCATCTACACTGCCCCATCAAACACTCCCAGGGCAGGTACAGTACAGGTTAACTACAGCATAATGCTCTCTCTCCACTGTCCCATCAAACACTCCCAGGGCAGGTACAGCACAGGTTAACTACAGAGTAAAGCTCCCTCTACACCGTCCCATCAAACACTCCCAGGGCAGGTACAGCACGGGTTCGATACAGAGTAAAGCTCCCTCAACACTGTCCCATCAAACACTCCCAGGGCAGGTACAGCACGGGGTTGGATACAGAGTAATGCTCCTCAACACTGCCCTCATCAAACACTCCCAGGGCAGGTACAGCATGGGTTAGATACAGAGTAAAGCTCTCTCTGCACTGTCCCAACAAACAATCCCAGGGCAGGTACAGCACAGGGTAGATTATAATATAAAAAATAGGAGCAAGAGTAGGCCACTTGGCCCCTCGAGACTGCTCCACCATTTAATAAGATCATGGCTGATTGATCTAGGGCTGAGCTCCACTTCCCTGCCTGTTCCCCATAACACTATTCCCTTATCGCTCAAAAATCTGTCTATCTCTGCCTTTAATATATTCAATGGCCCAGTCTCCACAGCTCTCTCGGGCAGAAATTCCACAGATTTACAACCATCAGAGAAGAAATTACATCTCATCTCAGTTTTAAATGGGCGGCCCCTTACTCTGAGACTATGAACCCTAGTTTTAGATTCCCCTATGAGTGCAAATATCCTTTCTGCATTCACCTTGTCGAGCCCCCTCATTATCTTATATGTTTCGATAAGATCGCCTCTCATTCTTCTGAACTCCAATGGGTATAGGCTCAACCTACTCAACCTATCTTCATAAGTCAACCCCCTCATCTCCAGAATCAAACTAGTGAGCCTTCTCTGAACAGCCTCCAATGCAAGTATATCATTCCTTAAATACAGAGACCAAAACTGTATGCAGTATTCGAGGTGTGGCCTCACCAATATCCTGTACAGTTGTAGCAGGACTTGCCGGCTTTTATACTCCATCCCCTTTGCAATGAAGGTCAACATTCCATTTGCCTTCCTGATTACTTGCTGTACCTGCATACTAACTTTTTGTGTTTCGAGGGGCCAAGTGGCCTACTCTTGCTCCTATGTTTTATATTATAATCTACCCTGTGCAATTCTGCTGTAGCACTTTGCAATTTTACTCCATTTAAATTATAATTTGTTTTTCTATTTTTTCTTCCCCAGTGGATAACCTCACATTTTCCCACATTATACTCCATCTGCCAAATGTTTGCTCACTCGCTTAGCCTGCCTATATCCTTTTGCAGATTTTTGTGTTCACTTGACAATTTTCTTTCCCATCCATCTTTGTATCATCAGCAAGCTTTGCTAGATTACACTCGGTCCCTTCATCCAAGTCATTAATATAGATTGTAAATAGTTGAGGACCCAGCACCGATGCTTACGGCACCCCTCCAGCTGCTGTTTGCCAACAGAAAAATGACCCATTTATCCCAACTCAGATACAAAGTAAAGCTCCGTCTACACTGTACCATCAAACTCTCCCAGGGCAGGTACAGCACGGGGTTAGATACAGAGTAAAGCTCCCTCTACACTCTCCCATCAAACACTCCCAGGGCAGGTACAGCCAGGTTAGACACAGAGTATATCTCCCCCAAAGACTCCAGGGCAGGGACAGCACAGAATAATTACAGAGTAATTTCTTCCTCTACACTATCCCAACAAACAATCCCAGGGCAGGTACAGCACAGGTTAGATATAGAGTAAAGCTCCCTCTACACTGACCCATCAAGTATTCCCAGGGCAGGTGCAACACAGGTTAGATGCAGAGTAAAGGTCCCTCTACGCTGTCTCACCGGACATTCTTAGGGCAGGTACAGCATGGGTAACACAAAGATTAAATCTCCCTCTAGCCTGTCCCAAACACTCCCAGGTTAGGTACTGCATTGGTTAGATACAGAGTTAATTTCCCTGTACGCTGTCCCATCAGACACTGTAGAACAGATACAGCACGGGGTTAGATACAGGGTAAAGCTCCCTCTACAGTTCATTGGATATATTCAAAAGGGAGTTAGATATGGCCCTTAAGGCTAAGGGGATCAAGGGGTATGGCGAGAAAGCAGGAAAGGGGTACTGAGGGAATGATCAGCCATGATCTTATTGAATGGTGGTGCAGGCTCGAAGGGCCGAATGGCCTACTCCTGTACCTATTTTCTATGTTTCTACACTGTCCCATCAAATCTTATTGAATGGGGAGCAGGCTCGGGGGGTTGGGTGGCCCACTCCTGCTCCGATTTCTCATGGTCTTATGTACCCAGCATGCTCCGCGGGGAGAATGTGCCTCCCCCAGACTACAGGAGCTCAGTGCGCAGGCACGGGCCCTGGCTGTGTTTGGAGCATGTGCGGTGCATGTAATGGCGGAGGCGACACGTTTTGGACAGGCGCCACAGAGTGTCTCTTTCAGCGGGACGGAGCGGAGTAATGGACCAGCGGGGAGCCGGGGAGGCTTCATAAACAGCCGGTGCGCACCGCAAGCCTGGAATAATAACCGGAATATCGGGGGTTGCAACTTCGGGGCTTTCTCCAGGTCACTGGCCCAGGCTAACGGCGGCCATCTTGGTATAGGAAGGCAGGTTCAGCACTCTGCCATCTTGATTCAGTGATTAGCACAGCGCATGTGCGCCCATTTTGGTACTGGAACTGAACCCAGCCAGAGTCAGCACCTTCAGAGGAAGGGAACCAGTGAGTGTAGAACTGAACCCAGCCAGAGTCAGCACCTTCAAGGGAGGGGAACCAGTGAGTGTAGAACTGAACCCAGCCAGAGTCAGCACCTTCAAGGGAGGGGAACCAGTGAGTGTAGAACTGAACCCAGCCAGAGTCAGCACCTTCAAGGGAGGGGAACCAGTGAGTGTAGAACTGAATCCAGCCAGAGCAGTACCTTCAGGGGAGGGGAACCAGTGAGTGTAGAACTGAACCCAGTCAGAGTCAGCACCTTCAAGGGAGGGGAACCAGTGAGTGTAGAACTGAACCCAGCCAGAGTCAGTATCTTCAGGGGAGGGGAACCAGTGAGTATAGAACTGAACTCAAACAGAGTCAGCATCTTCAGCGGGGGAGAGGGGAACCAGTGAGTCAAACTGAATCCAGCTAGAATCAGCACTTAAGGGAAAGAGAGGGAAGGGAACATAAGAACATAATAGGAGCAGGAATAGGCCATACGGCCCCTCGAGCCTGCTCCACCATTTAATACGATCATGGCTGATCCGATCATGGACTCTGGTCCACTTCGCTGCCTATTCCCTATAACCACTTAATCCCTTATCGGTTAAGAAACTGTCTAGCTCGGTCTTAAATTTATTCAATAACCCAGCTTCCACAGCTCTCTGAGGCAGCGAATTCCACAGATTTACAACCCTCTGAGAGAAGAAATTCCTCCTCTTCTCAATTTTAATTGGGTGGCTCCTTATTCTAAGTTTATGCTCCCTAGTTCTAGTCTCCCCTATCAGTGGAACATTCTCTCTGCAATGGCCTTCTCAAGCCCCCTCCTAATCTTATACGTTTCGATAAGATCACCTCTCATTCTTCTGAATTGCAATGAGTAGAGGCCCAACCTCCTCAACCTTTCCTCATAAGTCAACCCCTCATCTCTGCAATAAACCTAGTGAACCTTCTCTGAACTGCCTCCAAAGCAAGTATATCCTTTCGTAAATATGGAAACCAAAATCTTTATGCAGTATTCCAGGTGTGGCTTCACTATTACCCTGTATAACTGTAGCAAGACTTCCCTGCATTTATACTCAATCCCTTTTGCAATAAAAGGCTAAGATTCTATTGGCGTTCCTGATCAATTGCTGTACCTGCATACTAACCTTTTGTTTTTCATGCACAAGTACCCCCAGGTCCCACTGTACTGCAGCACTTTGCAATTTTTGTCCATTCAAATAATAACTTGCTCTTTGATTTATTTCTGCCAAAGTGCATGACCTCACACTTTCTAATATTAGACTCCATCTGCCAAATTTGTGCCCACTCACTTAACCTGTCTGTGTCCTTTGCAGGTTTTTTGTGTCATCCTCACACATTGATTTTTCTCCCATCTTTGCATTGTCGGCAAACTTGGCTACGTTATACTCAGTCCTTTTTTCCAAGTCGCTAATATAGATTGTAAATAGTTGGGGTCCCAGCACTGATCCCTGCAGCACCCCACTAGGTACTGATTGCCAACCCAAGAATGAACCATTTATCCTGACTTTCTGTTTTCTTTTAGTTAGGCAATCCTCTATCCATGCTAATATATTACCCCCAACCCGGTGATATTTTATCTTGTGCAGTAACCTTTTATGTGGCACATTGTCAATGCCTTCTGGAAGTCCAAATACATCACATCCACTGGTTCCCTTTTATCCACCCTGTTCGTTACATCCTCAAAGAATTCCAGCAAATTTGTCAAACATGACTTTCCCTTCATAAATCGATGGTGACCCTGCCTGACCAAATTATGCTTTTCCAAATGTCCTGCTACTATTTCTTTACTAATGGACTCAAACATCTTCCCAACCACAGATGTTAGGCTAACTGGTCTATAGTTTCCTGCTTTTTGTCTGCCTCCTTTTTAAATAGAGGCGTTGCATTGGCAGTTTTCCAATCTGCTGGGACCTCCCCAGAATTCAGAGAATTTTGGTAAATTACAACCAATGCTAATTCCCCGGTCTCGTCCTCCTAGATTTCATAGAGTGCATAAGGGACGGGTTCCTTGAGCAGTATGTAACTGAACCAAACAGCGGGCAGGCTATTTTGGATCTGGTCCTGTGTAATGAGACAGGATTAATAAACATTCTCCCAATAATGGATCCCCTTGGAATGAAAGCCCATAGCATGGTTGAATTTCAAATTCAGATGGAGGGTGAGAAAGTTGGAATTCAACCAGTGCACTCAGCTTAAATAAAAGAGACTTCAAAGGAATGAGGGCTGAGTTGGCTGAAGTGGACTGGGAAAATAGATTAAAGTGTAGGATGGTTGATGAACAGTGGTGTACATTAAAGGAGATATTTCACAACTCTCAAGAAAAATATATTCCAGTGAGGAGGAAAGGTCATATGAGAAAAGATAGCCATCCGTGGCTAAAAAAGAAATAAAGGACAGTATCCAATTAAAAACAAGGGCATACAATGTGGCCAAAACAAGTAGGAGTACAGAGGTTTGGGAAGCTTCTAAAAGCTAACAAAGAATGAATAAAAAAATGATTAAGAAAGAGAAGATAGACTATGAAAGTAAACTAGCATGAAATATAAAAACAGATAGCAAGAGTTTCTATAGGTATATAAAAAGGAAAAGATTGGCTAAAGTAAATGTTGGTCCCTCAGAGGACGAGACCGGGGAATTAGTAATGGGGAACATGGAGATAGCAGGAACTCTGAACAAATATTTTGTATCAGTCTTTACAGTAGAGGACACTAATAATATTCCAACAGTGGATAGTCAAGGGGCTACAGGGGGGGGGGGGGGGGGGAGGAACTTAACACAATCACAATGACTAAGGCGGTGGTACTCAGTAAGATAATGGGACTAAAGGCGGATATATCCCCTGGAACTGATGGCTTGCATCCCAGGGTCTTAAAAAAAGTAGCGGCAGGGATAGTGGATGCATTGGTTGTAATTCATCAAAATTTCCTGGATTCTGGAGAGGTTCCAACAGATTGGAAAACTGCCAATGTAACGCCCCTATTTAAAAAAAGAGGCAGACAAAAAGCAGGAAACTATAGACCAGTTAGCCTAACATCTGTGGTTGGGAAAATGTTGGGGTCCATTATTAAAGAAGTAGTAGCAGGAAATTTGGGGGAAAAAATTTGGTCAGGCAGAGTCAGTATGGCTATATGAAGGGGAAGTCATGTTTGACAAATTTGCTGGAATTCTTTGAGCATGTAACGAACAAGATGGATCAAGAAGAACCAGTAAATGTGATGTATTTGGACTTCCAGAAGGCATTTGACAATGTACCACATAAAAGGTTACTGCACAAGATAAAAGTTCACGTTGTTGGGGGATTGCAAAGTGCTGCAGTACAGCGGGACCTGGGGGTACGTGCGCATGAAACACAAAAGGTTAGTATGCAGGGACAGCAAGTGATCAGGAAAGCCAATGGTATCTTGGCCTTTATTGCAAAGGGGATGGAGTATAAAAGCAGGGAAGTCTTGCTACAGTTGTACAGGGTATTGGTGAGGCCACACCTGGAATACTGCGTGCAGTTTTGGTTTCCATATTTACGAAAGGATATACTTGCTTTGGAGGCAGTTCAGAGAAGGTTCACAAAGTTGATTCCAGAGATGAGGGGGTTAACTTATGAGGATAATTTGAGTAGGTTGGGCCTCTACTCATTGGAATGCAGAAGAATGAGAGGTGATCTTATCGAAACGTATAAGATTATGAGGGGACTTGACAAGATGGATGCAGAGAGGATCCACTGATGGAAGACTAGAACTAGGGGGCGTAATATTAGAATAAGGGGCCACCCATTTAAAACTGAGATGAGGAGAATTTTTTTCTCTGAGGGTTGTTGATCTGTGGAATTCACTGCCTCAGAGAGCTGTGGAAGCTGGGACATTGAAAAAATGTAACAAAGAAATCGACAGTTTCTTAAATGATACGGGAATAAGGGGTCATTGAGAGCGGGCAGGGAAGTGGACCTGAGTCCACGATCGAATCAGCCATGATTGTAATCAATGGCAGAGCAGGCTCGAGGGGCCGTATGGCCTACTCCTGCTCCTATTTCTTATGTTCCTACATACGAGCATATCCCCCGCCCCCCCGTTCCCCCCTCCCCCCCACCCCCGGGCGAGGATATTGGTCCCGGCGCTGTTGAGGTGCAAGCCTTCTGGCCTGCACAGGTCCCACCTCCCCCAGAAGCGGTCGCAATGCCTAAGGAAACAAAAGCCCTCCTGCATACACCATCTCTCCAGTTACGCATTTATCTGCTCTATCCTCGTATTTCTGTACGCACTAGCTCATGGCACCGGGAGTAATCCGGAGATAACTACCTTTGAGGTCCTGCTCCGAGCTCCCTAAACTCTGCCTGAGGGACCTCTTCCCTCTTTCTACCTATGTCATTAATCCCGATATGGACCACGACCTCTGGCTGTTCATCCTCTTCCCCCCAGAATGCCCTGGAGCCGCTCGGTGACATCCTGGACCTGGTACCTGGGAGGCAACATACCATCCTGGAGTCACGTCTGCGGCCGTAGAAACGCCAGTCTGCTCCCCTGACTATTGTATCCCCTACCACTATAGCTCTTCCATTCTTCTTCCTTCCCCCCTGTGCAGCTGAGCCACCCGTGGTGCCGTGGATTTGGCTCTGGCTGCACTCCCCAGAGCCACCATCGCCCTCACCAGTACTCAGAACAGAGTACCGGTTGGAGAGCGAGATGCACTTCCTGCCTGGTCTTCCTCTTCTGTCCGGTGGTCACCCACTCCCTATCTGCCTGCACACTCTAAAGCTGCGGGGTGACTATCTCTAGAAACGTGCTATCCACAAGCTCTCAGTCTCACGTACGCACTGCAGTGATTCCAGACGCTGCTCAAGCTCCAAAACACACAGCTCGACTTGGTGCAGCTGAAGACACCTCCTGCACACGTGGTCGTCCCGACAGCACGAAGCATCCAGGATTTCCCACATGCTACAGTATGCGCAATTCACGGGACTGGGCTATCCTGCCGTCCCTCTAGTTACACTCGGAACTATCAAGTAGAACTAAACTCTAAACCTTAGAAAACACCGCCAACAACTACTCAGCAATCGGCTGATTTAACTAACCTTTATTTAAAGACTAAGTACTAACTTAACAGAGAAAAAAAAAACCTTCAGCGGAGGAGAGGGAGGGGAACCAGTGAGTGTAGAACTGAACCCAGCCGGAGTCAGCACCATCAGGGGAGGCGAACCAGTGAGTGTAGAACTGAACCCAGCCAGAGTCAGTACCTTCAGGGGAGGGGAACCAGTGAGTGTAGAACTGAACCCAGCCAGAATCAGTACCTTCAGGGGAGGGGAACCAGTGAGTGTAGAACTGAACCCAGCCAGAGTCAGTACCTTCAGGGGAGGGGAACCAGTGAGTGTGAAACTGAACCCAGCCAGAGTCAGTACATTCAGGGGAGGGGAACCAGTGAGTGTGAAACTGAACCCAGCCAGAGTCAGCACCTTCAGGGGAGAAGAGGGAGGGGAACCAGTGAGTGTATAACTGTACCCAACCAGAATTGGTGGTGAAAACTGGAAGTGTTGGAGAAACAGTCTAGAAATGTGTGTTGATTTGGATTTCAGCACAGCAGGAGGGACAATGTGTGGGACAGGAATTTACAGCTTTGGAAGAACAAGAGAGGAAAGAATGTTCCATGGAAACTAGATGTGTCTATCCTGAATTTTTGTCTTGTACTGACAGTGATGAGTTTTGTTATCTCCTTTTACAGCATTTTAGAAGAGGAGATTTTCCGACAGGAAACACAAACCAAACCACACGTCAAGATCTGACGGAGTCAATCGATTCTTCAGGACGTGAATCTCATCGGCCTTTGAAAGTGGAAGGAGAAATGTTTGCCTGTTCTGTCTGTGGGAAAAGATTTCAAACATCAGTGTGACTGGAAAAGCACCGAGACATACACACACCCGAGTGAGTGTTCCAGTGCATTGACTGTGGAAAGAGCTTTAACCAGTTACAGACTGAAAAAACATCGCACCATTCACAGTGGGGAGAAACTGTAAATGTGTTCTGTGTGTGGGCGAGGCTTCAACTGATTGTCCAACCATGGAGAGTCACAAGGATACCCGCACCACGGAGAAACCGTGGAAATGTGATTGTGGGAAGGGATTCAGAAAACCACCTGAGCTGGAAATTCATTGACGCAGTCACACAGGGGAGAGGCCATTCACCTGCTCTGAGTGTGGGAAGGGATACAGTCATTCATCCACGCTGCTGACACACCAGCGAGTTCACACTGGGGAGAGGCCATTCAACTGCTCTGAGTGTGGGGAAGTATACACTCAGTCATCCAACCTGCTGACACACCAGTGAGTTCACACTGGGGAGAAGCTGTTCACCTGCTCTGAGTGTGGGAAGGGATTCACTTATTCATCCACCCTGCTGATACACCAGCGAGTTCACACTGGGGAGAGGCCGTTCATCTGCTCTGAGTGTGGGAAGGGATTCACTCATTCATCCACCCTGCTGACACACCAGCGAGTTCACATTACTGCAGGGGTTGGAATCTGCTGTTATTGCTGCTGTTAATCACATCCCGACTGAACCATGTTCATTCTGACAGTTGTGGTTTGTTTCTGTTGATGGGCTGGGCTGGACTTTAATATTCTGGATATATTGCTGATTGTGTTCTCAGGGCTGCAGTGTCCATTTAAGAAACGCTGTGTATTATATTTCCCCTTAATTTAGCGACTCACAACAGAAATTCAATTTGGAATAAAATTATGAACTTTTACTTTAATTCTAAATTGATCTTTGGTACAAAATCTACAATAGTGTGTGAAAGTTTCTACTGAATAAAATCTCTAATTAGAAAGAGCTTGCTGACAATTCTTACTGACTTGCACATTACACACAGTGGCCCCTCCATTATCCACCAGAAAGAAGGAGAATGGGAATTGGTGGGGAATCAGTGTCTCCAAATGTTGCCCTTCCCGTCTGGTGTAGCAATCCCCTCGGCACGGAACTGGAGACAACTCCAGACCAAAACTGTACGCAGTACTCCAGGTGTGGTCTTACCAACGCCCTGTACAGTTGTAGTAGGACTTCCCTACTTTTATACTCCATCCCCCTTGCAACAAAGGCCAGCATTCCATTTGCCTTCCTGGTTACTTGCTGCAACTGCATACTAACTTTTTGAGTTTCATATACAAGAACCCCCAGATCCTTCTGTACTACAACATTTTGTAATTGTCACATTTAAATAATTTACTTTTTTATTTTTCCTACCAAAGTGGATAACCTGACATTTTACCACATTATAGTCCACCTGCCAGATTTTTGCCATCTCATTGAGCCTATCTATATCCCTTTGTAGATTATTTGCGTCCTCCTTACAACTTGCTTTCCCACCCATCTTTGTATCATCAGTAAATTTGGCCGCATTACACTCAGTCCCTTCATCTAAGTCATTAATATAAATTGTAAATAGTTGAGGCCCCAGCACTGATCCCTGCGGCACTCCACTAGTTACTGATTGCCAATCAGAGAATGACCCATTTATCCCGACTCTCTGTTCTCTGTTTGTCAGCCAATCCTCTTTCAATGCTGATATATTACCTCCAACCCTGTGAACTTTTACCTTATGCAGTAACCTTTAATGTGGCACCTTGTCAAATGCCTTCTGGACGTGCAAATGCACCTGATCCACTGGTTCCCCTTTATCCACCCTGTTCGTTACATCCTCAAAGAATTCTAGCAAATTTGTCAAACATGACTTCCCCTTCATAAATCTATGCTGACTCTGCTTGACCTAATTTTGCTTTACCAAATGCCCTGCTACTACTTTAATAATGAACTCCAACATTTTCCCAACCACAGATGTTAGGCTAACTAGTTTCCCACTTTTTGTCTGCCACCTTTTTTTAAATAGGGGCATTACGTTTGCAGTTTTTCAATCTGCTGAGACCTCCCCAGAATCCAGTGAATTTTGGTAAATTACAACCAATACATCCACTATCCCTGCCGCTACTTCTCTTAAGACCCTAGGATGCAAGCCACGCCGCTGCTCTTGCCTCATAACCCTGAAAATCTTTCCAACTCAAATATTTATCTCTTTTAAAAGTAACGTGTGAATCTGCTTCCATCGCCCTTACAGGCAGTGCGTTCCAGGCCATAACATCTGTCTGTTTAATTTTTCCCCCTCGTGTAGCATCTGGTTCATTTGCCACTCACCTTAAATTGGTGTCCTCTGGTTACCGAGCCTTCTGACACTGAAAATTGTTTCTCCTTATTAAGAGAGTTGGTGTGCTGGAGGAGGTTACAGAGATAGGGAGGGGCGAGTCCTTGGTGGGATTTGGACAAGAGGAGGAGTATTTTAAAGGTTGAAGCCACCAACTGTCTCTCCCAGTGCAGACTGTGACTCACTGCTAACAGGAAAGATTTTTGTTTAACTACTGAAGTTGCATAATGAGAGTAAATCAATCTCAGTTCCTTTAACTAACAGCAACATGGAAAGAGGGAAATGAATGATCTTTAAACACCTGGTTATTGACCCCGACACTGTAAATTGTTTCTCATTATAGAAGCATAGAAATGTACAGCACGGAAGGAGGCCATTTAGGCCCATCGTGTCTGCGCAGGCCAACAGAGAGCTATCCAGCCTAATCCTATTTTCCAGCTCTTAGTCCGTAGTGTTGCAGGTTACAGTACTTCAAGTACACATCCAAGTACTTTTTAAATGTGGTGAGGGTTTCTGCCTCTACCAACATTTCAGGCAGTGAGTTCCAGACCCCCACCAGCCTCTGGTTGAAGAAAGTTCCCCTCAAATCCCCTCTTAAACCCCTTACCAATTACTTTAAATCTGTGCCCCCTGGTTGTTGACCTCTCTGCGAACGGAAACTGGTCCTTCCTATGCACTCTATCTAGGCCCCTCATAATTTTATACACCTCAATAAGATCTCCCCTCAACCTCCTTTGTTCCAAAGAAAACAAACCCAACCTATTAAGAGGGTTGGTGGGCTGGAGCCGGTTACAGAGATAGGCAGGGGTGAGGCTTTGGAGGGATTTCAACAAGTGGAGGAGTATTTTAAAGGCTGATGCCACCAGCCATCTCCTCCAGCACAGAATGTGACTCACTACCAATAGAAAGGATGTTACTTTAACTACTACAAATCAAAATCTGTATCTTTAACTAACAGTGACATGGTAAGAGGGAAATGAATGATCTTTTCAACATCTATTCCACTTGGCACTGAAGTGTCTGGAACTCATAATAGGAACCCCAGGGAAACAAAATACTGACAAATGTTAAACTGTTTTGTTGACAAAAGAAACCTGAATTTAACTATTAAAAGATAAATTCTTTAAGAGGGGTTCACACTGATTCACCAGACAGACCGACTCAGGATCCAAACCTCAAGCACCACAATTGGTTGCAGAACACGCTGCTGCCTTGGCCCACCTGTCATGTATACAACCCCAGGTAACCTGTATAATACCGCCACCAGAGAGCTTACCTATTGGAGTCCCAAGGGATCCCAGCATCCCTTGGGAGCACTGTATATAAGCAGGCCTTCCACGCTGTACCAGCACTCTGGAGTCTGAATAAAGGAGCTAAGATCATGCTTACACATTGTCTACAGTACTCAGTTGCATTACTTTATTATCAGCATAACAATTGGCGACGAGATAACGAACAACCACGTGAAAATGCAGAGAACTGTTGGTATCCTGGAGAAATTCTTAGAAGGGGATGATTGGGAGGCCTTCATGGAGCGACTCGACCAATACTTCGTAGCCAATGAGCTGGAAGGGGATGAGAACGCTGCCAAACAAAGTGCGATCCTCCTCACCGTCTGCGGGGCAACAACCTATGGCCTCATGAAGACTCTTCTCGCTCCCGTGAAGCCAACAATCAAATCCTATGAAGAACTGTGTACACTGGTCTTGGAGCACCAAAATCCGAAGGAAAGCTTTCTAATGTCAAGGTATCGATTCTACATGTTTCAGCGGTCTGGAGGCCAGGAAGTGGCGAGCTACTTCGCTGAACTAAAACACCTTGCAGGTCATTGTAAATTCGAAAGATTCCTTGAGCAAATGCTAAAAGACTTTTTTGTGCTTGGCATTGGCCATGAGGTTATCCTTCGCAAACTATTGACTGTTGAAACACGAACCTGAGCAAAGCCATAATGATAGCCCAGACATTTATGTCCACCAGCGATAACACCAAACAGATTTTGCAGCATAAAGAGGTTTCGGCAAGTACTGTACGCAAAGTAACATTGTTTTCAGGCAGGAAATGGATATGGCAGAAAGTACACGCCTGCAGCTGCACGACCTCAGATGACTCAGACATCAAACGTTTGCCATCAAACGTTAATGCGAGGCAGTTAACACCTTGTTGGCGCGGTGGAGGTGATCATCGAGCCCATCAATGCCGCTTCAAACACTATATGTGCAAAGGCTGTGGAACAATGGGACACCTCCAGCGAATGTGCAACCCCTGCAAACCACCACGTTGCAGAGGAGGATGGATCCACAGCGGATCAGGCTGAACTAGAGACTCAAACCGAGGAAGCAGAAGTGTACGGGGTACACACCTTCACCACAAAATATTCACCAATCATGCTAAAATTCGAACTGGACAGAATTCCAGTATCCATGGAACTGGACACGGGTGTGAGTCAGTCTATCATGAGCAAAAACGTCTTCGACAGGCTGTGGTGCAACAAGGCACACAGGCCCAAGCGTAGCCCCATTCATACCAAGCTAAGAACTTACACTAAAGAGCTGATCCCTGTAATTGGCAGCACAGTATTAAAAGTCTCCTATGATGGAACAGTGCACGAACTCCCACTATGGATTGTACCAGGAGATGTCCCCACACTGTTCGGCAGAAGCTGGCTGGGAAAAATCCACTGGAACTGGGGCGACATCCGAGCAATCTCATCCGTCAACAATGCCTTATGTGCCCAGGTTCTGAGCAAGTTCCTGTCGTTGTTTGAGCCAGGCAGCAGAATTTTCTCGGGGGTGAAGCTGCAGATCCACTCGGTTCCCGGTACACAACCCATCCACCACAAGGCACGGGCAGTGCCATATATGATGTGAGAGAAAGTGGAACTTGAGCTGTACAAGCTGCAGCGAGAAGGCATCATCGCGTCGGTGGAGGTCAACGAGTGGGCCAATCCAATTGTTCCGGTTCTCAAAGGCAATGGCACGGTCAGAATTTGTGGGAATTACAAAGTAATGATTAACCATTTTTCGCTACAGGACCAGTACACCCTACGCAAGGCAGATGACCTATTTGCGGCCCTGGCTGGAGGAAAGACGTTCACCAAGTTGGACCTGACTTCGACCTACATGACACAGGAGCTGGCGGAATCTTCAAAAGGGCTCACCTGCATTAACACGCACAAAGGTCTGTTCATCTACAATAGATGTCCGTTTGGGATTTGATCGGCCGTGGCAATTTTTCAAAGGAACATGGAGAGTCTGCTAAAGTCAGTTTTTCAGGACAACATACTGGTCACAGGTCGGGACACCATCGAACACTTGAAGAACCTGGAAGTGGTTCTAAGTTGGCTAGATCGCATGGGACTCAGGTTGAAATGCTTAAAGTGTGTTTACCTGGTGCCAGAGGTGAAGTTCATGGGGAGAAGAATCGCGGCAGACGGCATCAGACCCACTGATGTCAAGAACGAGGCCAACAAGAACGCAGCAAGACCGAAGAATGTGACGGAGCTGCGGACATTCCTGCAACTCCTCAACTATTTTAGTAATTTCCTACCTGGGTTAAGCACCTTGCTAGAACCCCTACACGTGCTGCTATGCAAGGGAGATGACTGGGTATGGGGGAAATCACAAGGAGCTGCTTTTGAGAAAGCCAGAAATCTGTTATGTTCCAACAACTGCTTGTTCTGTATAACCCATGTAAACCCAGTGTGGGCTGTGAGGAGACGCAACGAGGCTGCAGGGTGCCTTGGAAAGGTTGGGTGAGTGGGCAAATGCATGGGAGATGCAGTATAATGTGGATAAATGTGAGGTTATCCACTTTGGGGGCAAAGATACGAAGGCAGAATATTATCTGAATGGCAGCAGATTAGGAAAAGGGGAGGTGCAATGAGACCTGGGTGTCATGGTTCATCAGTCATTGAAAGTTGGCATGCAGGTACAGCAGGCGGTAAAGAAGGCAAATGGTATGTTGGCCTTCATAGCTAGGGAATTTGAGTATAGGAGCAGGGAGGTCTTAC
The DNA here is from genome assembly GCF_044704955.1 of Pristiophorus japonicus. Lineage (NCBI taxonomy): Eukaryota > Metazoa > Chordata > Chondrichthyes > Pristiophoridae > Pristiophorus > Pristiophorus japonicus. Next base: position 207,345,712 of record NC_091985.1, read on the forward strand.
TGCAGTTGTACAGGGCCTTGGTGAGACCTCACCTGGAATATTGTGTTCGGTTTTGGTCTTCTAACCTGAGGAAGGACGTTCTTGCTATTGAGGGAGTGCAGCAAAGGTTCACCAGAATGATTCCAGGGATGGCTGGACTGACATATGAGGAGAGACTGGATCAACTGGGCCTTTATACACTGGAGCTTAGAAAGATGAGAGGCGATCTCATAGAAACGTATAAGATTCTGACGGGACTGTACAGGTTAGATGCGGGAAGAATGTTCCCGATGTTGAGGAAGTCCCGAACCAGGGGACACAGTCTCAGGATAAGGGGTAGGCCATTTAGGACTGAGATGAGGAGAAACTTCTTCATTCAGAGAGTTGTTAACCTGTGGAATTCCCTGCCGCAGAGAGTTGTTGATGCCAGTACATTGGATATATTCAAGAGGGAGTTAGCTATGGCCCTTACGGCTAAAGGGATCGAGGGATATGGAGAGAAAGTAGGAAAGGGGTACTGAGGGAATGATCAACCATGATCTTATTGAATGGTGGTGCAGGCTCCAATGGCCGAATGGCCTACTCCTGTACCTATTTTCTATGTTTCTATGTTTCTAACCCATGTAAACGTTTAGTGCTATGTTGTGATGCGTCTTCGTATGGGGTCAGGTGTGTGCAACAAGCAAATGAATCGGGAACATTGCAACTGGTCACCTATGCATCCAGGAGTTTGTCCAAGGCCGAAAGGGCCTACAGCATGATTGAAAAAGAAGCTCTGGCATTCGTTTACGAGTGAAGAAAATGCACCAGTATCTGTTTGGTCTCAAATTTGAGTTAGAAACCAACCATATCACCATTCTCAGAGAGCAAAGGGATTAATACCAATGCCTCTGCTCGCATCCAAAGATGGGCGCTTATGCTGTCTGCATATAATTATGTAATCCACCACAGACCAGGCACAGAGAACTGCGCTTGATGCTCTCAGTTGGCTACCATTGCCCACCACTGGGGTAGAAATGGCACAGCCTGCAGACTTGCTCTTGGTGATGGATGCATTGGAAAACGAAAAGTCACTCGTTATGGCCCACCAGATCAGGACCTGGACCAACCAGGATCATTTACTGTCCCTTCTAAAAAAACTGTGTCTTCCATGGGAGCTGGTCCAGCGTCCCAGCGGAGATGCATGAAGAGATCAAGCCATTCCAGCAGCGCAAAGACGACATGTCCATACAGACAGTCTGTCTTTTGTGGGGCAATCGCGTGGTTTTGCCTAAGAAAGGCAGGGATATGTTCATGCGCGACCTACACAGTATCCACCCAGGCATAGTAATGATAAAAGCTATAGCAAGATCCCATGTGTGGTGGCCAGGCATCGACTCAGATTTGGAGTCATGCATGCGCCAATGCAACACTTGCTCTCAACTGGGTAATGCACCCAGGGAGGCACCGCTAAGTTTATGGTAATGGCCCTCCGAACCATGCTCGAGGGTCCACGTTGACTTTGCGGGCCCATTTCTAGGCAAAATGTTTTTGGTTGTTGTGGATGCTTATTCGAAATGGATTGAGTGTGTAATAATGTCTGTAAGCACATCCACTGCCACCATCGAAAGCCTACGAGCCATATTTACCTTGCATGGTCTGCCTGATGTCCTTGTCAGCGACAATGGCCCGTGCTTCACCAGTGCTGAATACAAGAAATTCATGATCAATGGGATCAAGCATGTCACATCTGTGCTGTTCAAGCCCACATCCAATGGCCAGGCAGAATGGGCAGTCCAAATCATCAAGCAAAGCTTGAAACATGTGTCGGAAGGCTCCCTGCAGACCTGCCTGTCCCGAGTCCTGCTCAGCTACCGCACCAGACCGCACTAGCTTACTGGGGTTCCCCCAGCCGAACTGTTCATGAAAAAGCTGCTCAAAACAAGCTCTCTCTTGTTCACCCTGATCTCCATGATCATGTCAAGGGCAGGCAGCATCAACAAAGCATGTAACATGATCGCGCAAACTTTTCATGCGATATTGAAGTCAATGTCCCTGTATTTGTACTCATAGCCAAAGAGGGGAATAGGGTGTTTCAGGTCAAACTTGCTAATGGACTAACTTGCAGAAAGGATTCGGACCAAACCAAACTGCGATTCGCAAACAGCGACCCGAAGAGGACACCACCAACTTCGACCCACCAACACACACAAGTAGTAACCGACATCACAGTCAACCACGAAGCTGAATTCACCATTACCAGCAGCCCGGCAAGGCCAGCTGCCTAGCAGTCCAGTGAAGAACCAACAAACTCACCCACACCTGCATTTGTACCGAGACGATTGACAGGGGAGTGAAATGCCCCAGATATTCTCACCCTGTAAATAAATGTACAATTGACATTGGGAGGGAGTGATGTTATGTATGCAACCTTAGGTAACCTGTATCATACACTGTCACCAGAGGGTATACCTGTTGGAGTCCCAAAGGATTCCAGCATCCCTTGGGAGCACTGTGTATAAGCAGACCTCCCATGCTGTACCGGCACTCTGGAGTTTGATTAAAGGAGCTAAGGTCACACTTACTCATGTCTACAGTACTCAGTTACTTTACTTTATTATGAGCATAAGAGTAGGGGCTGGAGGAGGTTACAGAGATAGGGAGGGATGTAGGGCTGGAGGAGGTTACTGAGATAGGTATGGGTGTAGGGGCTGGAGGAGGTTACAGAGATAGGTAATGGTGTAGGGCTGGAGGTGGTTACAGAGATAGGGAGCGGTGTAGGGGCTGGAGGGGTTACAGAGATAGGGAGCAGTGTAGGGGCTGGAGGGGTTACAGAGATAGGGAGCGGTGTAGGGGCTGGAGGGGTTACAGAGATAGGGAGCGGTGTAGGGGCTGGAGGGGTTACAGAGATAGGGAGCGGTGTAGGGGCTGGAGGGGTTACAGGGATAAGGAGGGGTGTAGGGGCTGGAGGAGGTTACAGAGATAGGGAGGGTGTAGGAGCTGGAGGAACTTACAGAGCTATGGAGGGGTGTAGGAGCTGGAGGAGGTTACAGAGATAGGGAGAGGCAATGCCATGGAGGGATTTATCGGTGCAGCAGAGCAGGTCTCCAATGGTCCTGGTTAACCCTTACCACTGGACCAAGACCTCGCTCTGTCAAGCCCGTGTGGTGGCTGGTGTACAATCCACACACAGGCATCTTCCACTCTTCAGGATGTAGTTCGGGATCTGGAATATTAGATCCTTCATTGAAACACCTGTCATCCTCGATACGAGGGTCTGCCTAAGATCATTCTGTGATACAAAGAAATTATGTGACTTATTTCTCCTTTTCCTCCCTTTCTCCATTTTCCACATTACAACAGTAACCACCCTCCAAACGTAGTTCATTGGCTTTGTGACGTCCGGTGGTAGTGAAAGGCGCTATATAAATGCAAGTGTTTCTTTCTTCCTTCCTACCTTCTCCCTTTACCATCTTGTATCACCCTGCCCCTGCATTTCTTTCCCCCCTTTCCCCTCCTCTCCCACCCCCTGACTTTCCACAATCCGGTTCCCGCTTTAATGGGGTCGGGACTGAATTATAGTTGCACAACCAATATTTGCGCGGATGAGCGGCTCCGCTTTAAGGGCGATTCAGTGTGCGGCCATGCGGTCAGAAGCGCAATGACGCAATGGCGCTGGGGCGGCGACGGAAGGGGAGCTGGAGCGGCCTTGTGATTGGTTGGCAGGAGCTGTCCATCACCCAGCCGAGTAGGCAGATTCCCTCACAGCCGGGCGACTCTGCCATTGGCTGAGACAGCTGTCCATCAAGCAGAGGGCCTGCTGCCCTTGGCTGAAGCGATGGATACAGTGTGAAGCGCCATCTGCAGGGCCCGGAGGGTATTACATGGTCCCATCAAACAGAACAACAACTTATATTTATATAGTACCTTTACCGTACACTCCCAGCGCAGGTCCAGCACGGGTTAGATACAAGAAGAAAGAAAGACGTGCATTTATATAGGGCCTTTCATGGCCACCGGATGTCTCAATCACTTTACGGCCAATGACGTACTTTTGGGGTGTGCTCACTGTTGTATTGTGGGAAACGCGGCAGCCAATTTGTGCACAGCAAGATCCCACACACAGCGATGTGATAATAACCAGATCATCTGTTTTTGTTATGTTGATTGAGGGATAAATATTGGCCCAGGAAACCGGGGAGAACTTCTCTGCTCTTCTTCCAAATAGTGCCCTGGGAACTTTTACATCTACCTGAGAGAGCAGACGGGGCCTCGATTTAACGTCTCATCTGAAAGACAGCACCTCCGACAGTGCAGCACTTCCTCACTATTGCCCCTCTGACAGTTCAGTGCTCCCTCAGTACTGCCCCTCCAACAGTACGGCCAGTGCTCCTTCAGTACTGCCCCTCCGACAGTGCGGCACTCCCTTAGTACTGCCCCTCCGACAGTGCAGCACTCCCTCAGTACTACCCCTCTGACAGTGCAGCACTCCCTCAGTACTGCCCCTCCGACAGTGCGGCACTTGCAGCACTCCCTCAGTACTGCCCCTCCGACAGTGCAGCACTCTCTCAGTACTGCCCCTCCGACAGTGCAGCACTCCCTCAGTACTGCCCCTCCGACAGTGCAGCACTCCTTCAGTACTGCCCTCTGACAGTGCGGCACTCCCTCAGGGCCGCCCCTCCAACATTGCAGCACTCCCTCAGGACTGCCCCTCTGACAGTGCAGCGCTCCCTCAGTACTGCCCCTCCGACAGCGCGGCACTCCCTCAGTACTGCCCCTCCGACAGTGCGGTGCTCCCTCAGTACTGCCCCTCCGACAGTGCGGCACTCCTTCAGTACTGCCTCTTTGACAGTGCGGTGCTCCCTCAGTACTGGCCCTCCAACAGTGCGACACTCCCTCAGTACTGCCCCTCCAACAATGCGGCATTCTCTCAGTACTGCCCCTCCAACAGTGCAGCACTTCCTCAAGTACTGCCCCTCTGACAGTGCAGTGCTCCCTCAGTACTGCCCCTCCAACAGTGCGGCCAGTGCTCCCTCAGTACTGTCCCTCCGAAAGTGCAGCACTCCCTTAGTACTGCCCCTCCGACAGTGCAGCACTCCCTCAGTACTGCCCCTCCGACAGTGTGGCACTCCCTCAGCACTGCATTGGGAGTGTCAGCCTGCATTTATGTGCTCCAGTCCCTGGAATGGGACTTGAACCCACAACCTTTTGACTCAGAGGCGAGGGTGCGGCCCACTGAGACACGGCTGACAGGGCAGGTTAGTTATTGTATTACACCCAGAACTTAGGTTAATGCTCCCTCCTGGTGGTGATTTAATGTATTACACCCAGAACTTCAATTAATGCTGCCTCCTGGTGGTGAGTTACTGTATTACACGCAGAACTTGGATGAATCCTGCCACCTGATGGTGAGTTATTGTATTACACCCAAAACTTGGATGAATGCTGCCTCCTGGTGGTGAGTTATTGTATTACACCTAGGCGCTTTGGTGGAGCTCTCCAATTAACCCCACCCCTTGCTCTTTCACCATTGCCCTGCAATTATTTCCTTTTTGGAGTTTTTTTCCAATTGATTTTTAAAACTTGCTGTTGAATCTGCTTCCACTACCCTTTCAGGCAGCCCATTCCCAAGCACAACAAATTGCTGCATATTTTTCGCCTTTCCTCTCACCTCTGGTAACTCACCACCAGGAGGCAGCCTCACTCCATGTCCTGGGCTTAATTCAGTAACACACCACCAGGAGGCAGCCTCGCTCCATGTCATGGGTGTAATTCAGTAACTCACCATCAGGAGGCAGCCTCGCTCCATGTCCTGTGTGGAATTCAGTAACTCACCAGCAGGAGGCAGCCTTGCTCTATGTCCTGGGTGTAATTCAGTAACTCGCCACCAGGAGGCAGCCTCGCTCCATGTCCTGGGTGTAATTCAGTAACTCACCATCAGGAGGCAGCCTAGCTCCATGTCCCGTGTGCAATTCAGTAACTCACCACCAGGAGGCAGCCTCGCTCAATAACCTGGGTGTAATTCAATAACTCACCACCAAGAGGCAGTCTCGCTCCATGCCCTGGGTGTAATTCAGTAACTCGCCACCAGGAGGCAGCCTCGCTCCATGCCTCGGGTGGAATTCAGTAACTCACCACCAGGAGGCAGCCTCGCCCATTTTCTTGGATGTCATACAATAACTCACCACCAAGCGGCAGCCTCGTTCCATGCCCTGGGTGTAATTCAGTAACTCACCACCAGGAGGCAGCCTTGCTCCATGCCCTGGGTGTTATTCAGTAACTCACCACCAGGAGGCAGCCTCGCTCAATGTACTGGGTGTAATTCAGTAACTCACCACCAGGAGGCAGCCTCGCTCCATACCCTGGGTGTAATTCAGTTACTCACCACCAGGAGGCAGCCTTGCTCCATGCCCTGGGTGTAATTCAATAACTCACCATTAGGAGGCAGCCTCGCTCCATGTTATGGTTGTAATGCAGTAACTCACCACCAGGAGACAGCCTCACTCCATGTCCTGGGTGTAAGTAATCAAGTCTCGATTGCAAAATTCTCATCCGTGTTTACAAATCCCTCCATGGCCCTCATCCCTCCCTATCACTGTAACCCCCTCCAATCCCTACACCGCTCCCTATCTCTGTAACTTCCTCCAGCCCCTCAGCCCTCCCTATCTCTGTAAGCCCCTCTAGCCCCACAAACCCCCCCGACAATTCTGGCCCCTTGAACATCCCTGATTATAATATTTTTTGATAATTGCCCCGTGTGAAACGGCTTGGGACGTACTATTCGGCTAAAGGCGCTATATCAATGCAAGTGGTTGCTGAGGTTGAATGGCCTGACTCTGTGCTCTATCACTCTCGGAGAAATTATGGCAGGTGACCAAAACCTCAGTCAAAGAGGTCCGTTTTAAGGAGCATCTTGAAGGAGGAGAGAGGTAGAGAGGCAGAGAGGTTCAGGGAGGGAGCTCCAGAGCTTGGGACTCAGGCAACAGAAGGCACAGATGGTGGAGCGATTATAATCAGGGATGCTCAGGAAGGCAGAATTAGAGGAGCGCAGACATCGCGGGGAGTTTTGGAACTCGAGGAGGTTACAGAGATAGGGAGGGGTGTAGGGGCTGGAGGAGGTTACAGAGATAGGGTGGGGTGTAGGGGCTGGTGGAGGTTACAGAGATAGGGAGGGGTGTAGGGGCTGGAGGGGGTTACAGAGGTCGGGAAGGGTGTAGGGGCTGGAGGGGGTTACAGAGATAGGGAGGGGTGTAGGGGCTGGAGGAGGTTGCAGAGATAGGGAGGGGTGCAGGGTCTGGAGGAGGTTACAGAGATAGGGAGGGGCGAGGGGCTGGAGGTGGTTACAGACACAGGGAGGGGTGTAGGGGCTGGAGGAGATTACAGAGACAGGGAGGGTTGTACAGGCTGGAGGAGGTTACAGAGATAGGGAGGTGGTAGGTGCTGGAGCGAGTTACATACACAGGGAGGGGCGAGGGGCTGGAGGAAGTTACAGAGATAGGGAGGGATGCAAGGGCTGGAGGAGGTTACAGAGATAGGGAGGGGTGTAGGGGCTGGAGGAGATTGCAGAGACAGGGAGGGTTGTAGGGGTTGGTGGAAGTTACAGAGATAGGGAGGTGTGTAGGGGCTGGAGGGGGTTATAGAGAAAGGGAGGGGTGTAGGTACTGGAGGAGGTTACAGAGATTGGGAGGGGTGTAGGGGCTGGAGGATGTTGCTGAGATCGGGAGAGGTGTAGGGGCTAGAGGAGGTTAGAGAGATAGGGAGGGATGTAGCGGCTGGAGGAGGTTACAGAGATAGGGAGGAGCAACGGGCTATGGAGGGATTTGTAAACAAGGATGAGAATTTTGAAATCGAGGCTTTGCTTAACCGGGATGGTAATATAGATCAACGAGCAAAGTGGGTGATGGGTGAGCGGGACTTGGTGTGAATTAGGACACGGGGCAGTGAGCACAGGGGGGATGGGTGAGTGGGACTTGGTGCAAGTTAGGACACAAGGCAGCGGAGTTTTGGATCACCTCTTGTTTACACAAGGGTAGAACTCCCTCCCTAACAGCACCTTCACCACACGGACTGCAGCAGTTCAAGAAGGTAGCTCGCCACCACATTCTCAAGGGGCGATTGTGGATGGGAAATAAATGTTGGCCTCACCAGCGACGCCCACATCCCATGAACAAATGCAAAAGAGGAGATAGCAGAGGCCTTGACCCTCATTTTCCAGTCCACTTTGGTTTGGCCATGGTGCCGGAGGATTGGAGGACTGCTAATATGGTAACCTTGTCTAAGAAGGGAGAAAGGAAGGGATAGGCCGAGTAATTACAGGCCTGTCAGCCAACCTCAAGTGTGGGAAAATTATTGGAAACAATCCTGAAAGGCAGGATTCATTAGGGACAGTCGGCATGGATTTGTTAAGTGAAGATTGTGTTTGACTAACCTGATTGAATTTTTTGAGGTGGTAACCAAGACGGTCAATAAGGGTAGTGCATATGATGCAGTATATGGACTTTAGCAAGGCATTTGATAAGGTCCCACATGGCAGACTGGTCATGAAGTATAAAGCCCATGGGATACAGAGCAAAGTGGCAAGTTGGATCCAAAATTGGCTTGTAGGTAGGAAGCAAAGGGTAATGATTGATGGATGTTTTTGTGACTAGAAGGCTGTTTCCAGTGGGGTTCTACAGGGCTCAGTATTGGGTCACTTGCTTTTTGTGGTATATATCAATGACTTAGATTTAAATATAGGGAGTATGATTAAGAAGTTTGCAGACAACACTAAAATTGGCTGCATGATTGATAATGAAGAGGAAAGTCATGGGCTGCAGGAGGATATCAATCTACTGGTCAGGTGGGCAGAGCAATGGCAAATGGAATTTAATTCAGAGAAGTATGAGGTGAAGCACTTTGAGAGGGCTAATATGGAATGGGTATACACATTAAGCGGTAGGCCACTTAATAGTGTAGATGAAAAAAGGGACCTTGGGGTGCTTGTCCACAGATCCCTGAAAGTAGCAGGCCAGGTACATAAGGTGATTAAGAAGACATACGGAATACTTGCCTTTATTGGCCGAGGCATAGAATGTAAAAGCAGGGAGGTTATGCTTAAATTGTATAATACTTTGGTTAAGCCACAGCTGGAGTATTGCATGCAGTTCTGGTTGCTGTATTATAGGAAGGACATGATTGCACTAGAGAGGGTGCAGACGAGATTTACTAGGATGCTGCCTGGAATGCAAAATCTTAGTTATGAGGACAGATTGAATAGGCTGGGTTTGTTCTCATTGGAACAAGGGAGGTTGAGAGGAGACCTCATTGAGGTGTACAAAATATTGAGGGTCCTGGACATAGTGGATAGTAATGGTTGACTTCCATTGGTGGAGGAGTGTATTACGAGGGGGCATAGTTTTATGGTAGTTGGTGGAAGATTTAGAGGGGATTTGAGGGGGGTCTTCTTTACGCAGAGGGTTGTGGGGATCTGGAATTCGCTGCCTGGAAGAGTGGTGAATGCAGAAACCCTCACCACTTTTAAGAGATGGCTGGATGGGCACTTAAAGTGCCATAATCTGCACGGTTACAGACCTAGAGCTGGTAATTGGGATTAGACTGGATTAGTTGGACGGCGCAGATATAATGGTAAGTACTGCAGGGAATAGAATACGGCCAGGGTGATCTCCTGGACTAGTTTTGATGGGTCGGAGAGGAATTTTCCCAGATTTTTTCTCCCTAAATTGGCCTGGGTTTTTATCTGGTTTTCACCTCTCCCAGGAGATCACATGGCTCTGGTTAGGGTGGAGTGTAGAATGTTTCAGTATAAGGAGTGTCGCAGTTGTGTGAGGTGGACTGGTTGGGCTGGGTGCTCTTTGCCTTTCTGTCATTGTTCATAGGTTTATATATAACTTTTAGGGCTGTTGACCAAGAGCCCTGTGGCTCTTTGTCAGCCGGTGTGGACACGATGGGCAGAATGGCCTTCTTCTGTGCTGTAAATTTCTATGTTTCTAAATACATGGGTCGTGACACCTTCTGCACAAGATAAAAGTTCACGGGCTTGGGGGTAATATACTAGCATGGATAGAGGATTGGCTAACTAACAGAAAACAGGGAGTCAGGATAAATGGTTCATTCTCGGGTTGGCAATCAGTAACACGTGGGGTGCCACAGGGATCAGTGCTGGGACCCCAACTATTTACAATCTATAGTGATTGTGACCATTTTTTTAAAAAGGGTCAAGTCCGACTGCGGCAACTAGAGGGGAATCTCCCTGCGATCAGCCACTGGGAAAGTTGTTGCTCGAGTTCTCCTCAATCGTCTTCTCCCTGTGGCCAAGGAGCTCCTCCCGAAATCACAATGCGGATTTCGTCCCCTACGGGGCACAACAGACATGATCTTTGCAGCGCAATAATTGCAGGAAAAATGCAGGGAACAGCGCCAGCCCTTATACATGGCCTTTTTCGATCTTACAAAGGCCTTTGGCACTGTCAACCATGAGGGTCTATGGATCGTCCTCCTCCGTTTTGGATGCCCCAAAAAGTTTGTCAACATCTTTTGCCTGCTTCACAATGACATGCAGGCCGTGATCCTTACCAACGGATCCATTACAGACCCAATCTACGTCTGAAGTCGGTCTCTCTCTCTATTGATTCACTGATCCGAATATCCGCTAACAGCAAACTTGCGGCAGTGTTTGATGATCTAGATAGCTACATGTTCGACAGAGAGTGACTGATTTATAACCGAGATCAGGAAACGCCCAGCTTCATTGCAGAGATTTAATATATTAAACTAGATATGGGATAATTATGGTCCATAGATCCAACAACAACTGCAATCCATAGAACATTCACCTGCCCTTTCACAGAAACTCTGCGTGGCTCTGAAAAGAGCCTTTGAGTTATTAGATTAAATCCTGTCCATTTTACTTGCTCTTGGACACATTGGTGGTTTTCTTGGGCAGCAGCACAGCCTGGATATTAGGCAGCACCCCGCCCTGAGCGATGGTCACCTTTCCCAGCAGCTTGTTGAGCTGCTGGTCGTTGCGGATGGCCAGCTGCAGCTGTCTGTGGATGATGCGGGTCTTCTTGTTGTCGCGGGCCGCTTTGCCGGCCAGCTCCAGGATTTCAGCGGTCAGATACTCGAGCACAGCAGCCATAAGGCCGGGGCTCCAGCACCCACATACTCAGCGTAGTGCCCCTTCCGCAGGAGCCTGTGAACACAGCGCACAGGGAACTGCAGTCCGGCCCTGGAGGATCGAAACTTGGCCTTGGCCCGAGCTTTACCGCTGTTTTTTCCTCGTCCAGACATTTCCACAATCCACACGTTCAGAGAAAGAATGAGAAACTCCTCTCATATCTGCCTTCCTTATACCTTCTGGAAGAAATGCAGGGAGCGAACTTGTGATTGGTCGCTCTGTGGTGAATTTCATTGGTCATTTCTGATGACCAATCGCAGCCTGTTTAGCCCGCCAATGAAACCTGGGCGGAAATTACTGTTCTCAACAGTCAGTCCTCGAACGATTTAGAAATTCAAACATCCCGTCAATAATTGTTAAAATTGCGGATTATGTTTGTAACTTTACCATTAGCCAAATATTTCCAAACACTTTTTGTTTCCTTTTATCTTAATCCATATTTCACTTGCAAATTCCAGGCTATTACAATCAGGATTAAATGTGGGTACTGTTTCAATCTCTCTGTAATGGGCGGGAATCAATCCTCACTGATTCTGTAACGGGACACATTCCAACTCAATCTTTGTAAAAGTGAGCGTTCATAGATTATCGATTGATGGCGGGAGTGAGCCCAGAACTGGGAGTCCTTCTGTGAAAAGAGAAGAGGGACAGAGTGTTCAAACTATCCCCGTTCTGGTCTCTGTAAGAAACTCTTTTTGGATGGTCTCTGTAAGAACTCCCATTCTGGGTTGTCACATTGCGCGGAGTGTCGGGTTAATAAATGAACTGAGCCGCAACAGGAATTGAAAAATAAACTTGAAAAGTGCTTGTGAGAGAGGACGTGTGATTGAAACCTGAGTCTCAGCCCCTAAACAAGCTCTTTATTCGGCAGGCGGGGTAAATGAACGGATCTGAGAGCGACCAAAAACCATGTTTGTAGTTTGTGGGCGGGAAATGCCAGCGACGCTGAGGTCGAACCGGACAGTGAAGCTGCTTATCGGAGAATTCCAAACTAAATCTACAGCTGGAACTGCAAAGGTTCTCACACACTTATTCAGGAAATAATTAGTGATTTGAGTCTAAAGGCTGATGCGTTTGTGCAGCACTTTCAGAGAGGCTGTGGGTGGCTCTTAAAAGAGCCGTTGTGTTTGGGTTTGTTCTCTCAGGACAGCGTACAGTTTTACTTGGAGCTGGTGAACTTGGTCACCGCCTTTGTCCCTTCCGACACGGCGTGCTTGGCCAGCTCCCCGGGCAGCAGCAGGCGCACGGCGGTCTGGATCTCCCGGGAGCTGATGGTGCGGCGCTTGTTGTAATGGGCCAGGCGGGAAGCCTCACCCGCGATGCGCTCCAAAATATCATTCACAACCGAGTTCATGATGCCCATGGCCTTGGCGGAGATGCCGGTGTCGGGGTGAACCTGCTTCATCACTTTGTAGATGTCGATGGAGTAACTCTCCTTCCTCGACTTTCGGCGCTTCTTACTGCCCTTCGGTGGGGTTTTCTTGATTACGTTGTTGGCGGTAACTTTACTTTCCATCAGGCATTGTGTCGTTCAGTCCGGCGCAGATTTGAGGAAACTCTGCTCCGAGCCCGCATTATATGGGCAGCACCAATATCTTCCCACAGCCCTATGCTAATGAGGGGTGAGTGAAGGAAATGAATGTGATTGGTTCATTGGCCGCCATATCAATATCCATTCTTCTATATTTCTATGATTGAATGTTTAAAGAGACCAATCAGATTTGTTGCTCGCCACAATCACAAATTCTTGAATGATGTCATCAAGACTGATCATAATATGGTAGAATTCTTTAATAAGATGAAGAGTGACACAGTTAATTCAGAGACTAAGGACCTGAACTTAAAGAAAGGTAACTTCGATGATATGAGACGTGAATTGGCTAGAATAGACTGGCGAGTGATACTTAAAGGGTTGACGGTGGATAGGCAATGGCAAACATTTAAAGATCACATGGATGAACTTCAACAATTGTACATCCCTGTCTGGACTAAAAATAAAACGGGGAAGGTGGCTCCACCGTGGCTATCAAGGGAAATTAAGGATAGCGTTAAATCCAAGCAAGAGACAGATAAATTGGCCAGAAAAAACAGTAAACCTGAGGATTGGGAGAATTTTGTAATACAGCAGAGGAAGACAAAGGGCTTAATTTGGAGGGGGGAAATAGATTATGAGAGGTAGTTTGCTGTGAACATAAAAACTGACTGCAAAAGCTTCTATAGCTATGTGAAGAGAAAAAAGATTAGTGAAAACAAACGTAGTCCCTTGCAGTCGGATTCAGGTGAATTTATAATGGGGAACAAAGAAATGGCGGACCAGTTCAACAAATACTTTGGTTCTGTCTTCACGAAGGAAGACACAAATAACCTTCTGGAAATACTAGGGAACCGAGGGTCTCGTGAAAAGGAGGAACTGAAGGGAATCATTATTAGGTGGGAAATTGGGTTAGGGAAATTGATGGGATTGAAGGCCAATAAATCCCTGGGGCCTGATAGTCTGCATCCCAGAATACTTAAGGAAGTGGCCCTAGAAATAGTGGATGCATTGATGATCATTTTCCAACAGTCTATCGACCCTGGGTTGGTTCCTATGGACTGGAGGGTAGCTAGTGTGACACCACTTTTTAAGAAAGGAGGGAGAGAGAAAATGGATAATTATAGACCGGTTAGCCTGACATCAGCAGTGGGGAAAATGTTGGAATCAATTATTAAAGACAAAATAGCAGCACATTTGGAAAGGAGTGATGGGATCGGTCCAAGTCAGCATGATTTATGAAAGGGAAATCCTGCTTGACAAATCTTTTGGAATTTTTTGAGGATATAACTGGTAGAGTGGACAAGGGAGAACCAGTGGATGTGGTGTAGTTGGACTTTCAAAAGGCTTTTCACAAGGTCCCACAAAGAGATTGGTGTGCAAAATTAAATCACATGGTATTGGGGGTAATGTACTGATGGGATAGAAAACTGTTTGGCAGACAGGAAGCAGAGAGTCGGGATAAACGGGTCCTTTTCAGAATAGCAGGCAGTGACTAGTGGGATGCCGCAGGGCTCAGTGCTGGGACCCCAGCTATTTACAATATACATTAATGATTTGGATGAGGTAATTGAGTGTAATATCTCCAAGTTTGCAGGTGACACCAAGCTGGGTAGCGGTGTGAGCTGTGACTAGGACGCTAAAAGGCTGCAGGGTGACTTGGACAGGTTAGTTGAGTGTGCAAACGCGTGGCAGATGCAGTATAATATGGATAAATGTGAGGTTATCCACTTTGGTGGCAAAAACACGAGGGCAGAATATTATCTGAATGGCGGCAGATTAGGAAAAGGGGTGGTGCAGCGAGACCTGGATGTCATGGTACATCAGTCATTGAAAGTTGTCATGCAGGTTCAGCAGGCGGTGAAGAAGGCAAATGGTATGTAGGCCTTCATAGCTAGGGGATTTAAATATAGGAGCAGGGGGGTCTTACTGCAGTTGTACAGGGCCTTAGTGAGGCCTCACCTGGAATATTGTGTTCAGTTTTGGTCTCCTAATCTGAGGAAAGACTTTCTTGCTATTGAGGGAGTGCAGCGAGGGTTCACCAGTCTGATTCCCGGGATGGCAGGACTGACATATGAGCAGAGACTGGATCGACTGGGCCTATATTCACTGGACTTTAGAGGGATGAGAGGGGATCTCATAGAAACATATAGAATTCTGACGGGATTGGATAGGTTAGATGCAGGAAGAATGTTCCCGATGTTGTGGAAGTCCAGAACCAGGGGACATGGTCTAAAGATAAGGGGTAAGCCATTTAGGAGAAACTTCTTCACTCAGAGAGTTGTTAACCTGCGGAATTCCCTCCCGTAGAGAGTTGTTGATGCCAGTTCATTGGATATATTCAAGAGGGAGTTAGATATGGCCCTTATGGCTAAAGGGATGAAGAGGTATGGAGAGAAAGCAGGAAAGGGGTACTGAAGTGAATGATCAGCCATGATCTTATTGAATGATTGCGCAGGCTCGAAGGGCCGAATGGCCTACTCCTGCACCTATTTTCTGCGTTTCTATGTTAGTTACAACCCCTCCTGATTTATACTCTGTTCTTTGTGTTTCTATTCTGTTCTCAGGCAAAAATCTTACGAGGAAGGTTCATTAATTTTTAGTATATATATATATATGCAATAATCTGAACAGCAAACTCGCTGCTCTGTTTGTGGATCTACATTATTACATGTTCAACAGACATTGACTGGTTTATAACTGAGATCGACTGAGGATCACCTGGTCAGAAAACTCCCAGCTTATCAACCGTAGGGATTTAATATTAAGCAGAGAAATAGAGACTTGGATTTATATTGCGCCTTTCACGACCATCGGACTTCTGAATGTGCTTCGCAGCCAATTAAGTACTTTTTGAAATGTAGACATTTTAATAATGTAGGAAAGGCAGCAGCCATTTTGCGCACAGCAAGCTCCCACAAACAGCAATGTGATAATGACCAGATAAGCTGTTGTGTTATGTTGATCGAGGGATAAGTATTTGCCAGGACACTGGGGATAACTGACCTGCTCTTCTTTAAAATAGTGGCCATGGGATCTATTACATCCACCTGAAAGAGCTGAAGGGGCCTCGGTTTAATGTCTCTTCCTATAGATGGCACCTCCAACAATGCAGCTTACCCGCATCACTGCACTGGTGTGACAGCCTAGACTTTGTGCTCAAGTCCCTGGATTGGGACTTGAACCCACAACCTTCTAACTCAGAAGCGAGTGTGCTACCCACTGAAGCACAGGTGATAAGATTGTGATCAATAGATCAGTTTCTTCAGACAGTACGCAGCCCTTTCACATAATAAAAATATAGGAACATAGACATTTACAGCACAGAATGAGGCCATTTCCGTCCATCATGTCCGCACCGGCCGACAAAAAGCTGCACGGCCCTTGGTCAGCAGCCCTAAAGGTTACATTTAAACCTTTGAACAATGACAGAAAGGCAAAGAGCACCCAGCCCAACCAGTCCACCTCAAACAACTGCGACACACCTTATACTGAAACATTCTACATTCGACCCCAACCAGAGCCATGTGATCTCCTGGGAGAGGCAAAAACTGATAAAAACCCAGGCCAATTTAGGGAGAAAAAATCTGGGAAAATTCCTCTCCGACCTATCCAGGTGATCGAAATGAGTCCAGGAGATCACCCTGGTCATATTCTATTCCCTGCAGTACTTACCATTATATCTGCACCGTCCAACAAAAGGTCATCCAGTCTAATCCCAGTTACCAGCTCTAGGTCTGTAACCGTGCAGGTTATGGCACTTTAAGTGCCCATCCAACCATCTCTTAAAAGTGGTGAGGGTTTCTGCATCCACCACTCTAGCAGGCTGCGAGTTCCAGATCCCCACAACCCTCTGTGTAAAGAACCCCCCCCCCCCCTCAAATCTCTTCTAAACCTTCCACCAACTCACACTAAAACTATGCCCCCCTCATAATAGACCCCTTCACCAATGGAAATAGACCCTTACTATCCACTATGTCCAGGCCCCTCAATATTTTGTACACCTCAATGAGGTTTCCTCTCAACCTCCTCTGTTCCAATGAGAATAAACCCAGCCTATCCAATCTGTTCTCATAACTAAGATTCTCCATTCCAGGCAGCATCCTAGAAAATCTCCTCTGCTCCCTCTCTAGTGCAATCATGTCCTTCCGATAATACGGCGACCAGAACTGCACGCAGTACTCCAGCTGTGGCCTAACTAAAGTATTATACAACTTAACCATAACCTCCCTGCTATTATATTCTATGCCTCGGCCAATAAAGGCAACCATTACGTGTGCCTTCTTAATCACCTTATACCTGGCCTGCTACTTTCAGGGATCTATAGACAAGCACTCCAAGATCCCTTTGTCATCCACACTATTAAGTGGACTACCGCTTAATGTGTATACCCATTCCGTATTAGCCCTCTCAAAGTCCATCACCTCACACTTCTCTGAATTAAATTCCATTTGCCACTGCTCTGCCCATCTGACCAGTAGATTGACATCCTCCTGCAGCCCATGACTTTCCTCTTCATTATCAACCACAGCCAATTTTAGTGTCGTCAGCAAACTTCTTAATCATACTCCCTATACTCAAATCCAAATTGTTAATATATAACCACAAAAAGCAAGGATCCCAGTTCTGAGCCCTGCAGAATCACACTGGAAACATCCTTCCAGTCACAAAAACATCCATCAATCATTACCCTTTGCTTCCTACCTCCAAGCCAATTTTGGATCCAACTTGCCACTTTGCCCTGTATCCCATGGGCTTTAATGTTTATAACGAGTCTACCATTTGGAACTTTATCAAAAGCCTAACTAAAGTCCTTATACACTACATCGTACGCACTACCCTCATCGACCCTCTTGGTTACCTCCTCAAATAATTGAATCATGTTAGTCAAACACGAAGTTCCCTTAAAAAATCCGGGCTGACTGTCCCCAATTAATCCTTGCCTTTCTAAATGCAGATTTATCCTGTCTTTCAGGGTTTTTTCAATAATTTTCCCACCACTCAGATTAGCCTGACAGGTCTGTAATTACTCAGCCTATCCCTTTCTCTCTTCTTAAACAAGGGTACTACATTGTGGGTGGCTCTGAAAAGAACCCACGTGTTGTTAGATTAAATCTTGTCCCCTTTACTTGCTCTTGCTGGGCCCAGCATTGGAATTCTTTGTCAGAAGCACCACATGGATTTTTGGCTGTTCAGCCATGATCATATTGAACTGTGGAGCAGAATTCCCAGAAGGCAGTCGAAAAGGTGCCACATAAGAGGTTACGGCACAAGATAAAAGTCACGGGGTTGGGGGTAAAATATATTAGCATGGCTGGAGGATTGACTAACTAACAGAAAACAGAGAGTCGGGATAAATAGATCATTTTCTGGTAGGCAAACTAACTAGTGGGGTGCCGCACAGATCGGTGGTGGGGCCTCAAGTATTTACAATCTATATTAATGACTTGGATCAAGGGACTGAGTGTAATGTAGCCAAGTTTGCTGATGATACAAAGATGGGTGCAGAAGCAACTTGTGAGGAGGACACAAGAAATCTGCAAAGAGATAAGTGAGTGGGCAAATTTTTGGCAGATGAGTATAATGTGGGAAAATGTGAGGTTATCCACTGTGGCAGAAAAAATAGTAAAGCAAATTATTATTTAAATGAAGCCAAATTGCAAAACGCTGCAGTACAAAGGGACCTGGGGGGCTTTGAGCATGAAACACAACAAGTTAGTGTGCAGGTACAGCAAGTAATCAGGAAAGCAAATGGAACGTTGGCCTTTATTGCAAGGGGGGTAGAGTATAAAAGCAGAGAAGTCCTGCTACAACTGTACAGGGTATTAGTAGGCCACACCTGGAGTACTGCATACAGTTTTGGTCTCCATTTTTAAAGCAGGACATAGTTGCATTGGAGGCAGTTCAGAAGAGAAGGTTCACTCAGTTTATTCCAGAGATGAGGGGTTTGATTTATGAAGATAAGTTGAGTAGATTGGGCCTGTACTCATTGGAGTTCAGCAGGATGAGAGGGAATCTTATCGAAACATATAAGATAGAGAGGCGTCTCAACAAGCTTGATGCAGAGAGGATATTTCAACTCATTGGGGAATCTAGAACTAGGGGGCATAGTCTCAGAATAAGGACTGCCCATTTAAAACTGAGATGAGGAGGAATTTCTTCTCTGAGGTTCGTACATCTGTGGAATTCTCTGCCCCAGATGCTGTGGAAGCTGATTCATTGAATATATTTAAGGCGGAGATAGACAAAATTTTTAAGCGATAAGGAAATAAAGGGATATGGGGAGCGGGCAGGGAAGTGGAGCTGAGTCCATGAACAGATCATCCATGATCGTATAGAATGGCAGCGCAGGTGCGAGGAGCCAAATGGCCTACTGCTGCTCCTATTTCTTATGTTCTTATGTTCTAGGCTTCGATCTGATAAAGTGCCACACAAGGGGCTGCTCTATCAAAAATTTTCAAGAAGTCTGGAAAGGGAAGGGTGAGGGGGGGGGGTGGTGGTCTGGCACAGGGGAGGGTGAGGGGGGGTCTGGGTCAGGAAAGGTGAGGGGGGCGTCTGGGACAGGAGCGGGTGAGGGGGGTCTGTGTCAGTCTGGGACAGGGGAGGGTGAGGGGGGTCTCCGTCAGTCTGGGACAGGGGAGGGTGAGGGGGGTCTGGGTCAGTTTGGGACACGGGAGGGTGAGGGGGTCTGGGTCAGTCTGGGACAGGGGAGGGTGAGGGGGGCTCTGGGTCAGTCTGGGACAGGGGAGGGTGAGGGGGAGTCTGGGTCAGTCTGGTACGGGGAGGGTGAGGGGGGGTCAGTCTGGGTCAGCGGAGGGTGAGGAAGCTCTGGGTCAGTCTGGGAGCAGGACAATTGAGGGAGGTGTTGCCTGCTCCAGTTCTGTACAGTGCTCAGTTAGTGGGGCACATTTCCTGAGTGTGTCCTTTGTATTTCTGCACCCAGCCAGAATCAGCATCTTCGGGGAAGGAGAACTCCCTACAGCTCACAGTCAGAGTGGAGCTAACATGTGGGATCTGGGGGAGCAGAATGATCGCTCCCCCTCTGTGGATGCCCAGTGTTCCAGGTCTGTGGGCCAAAGCTGGGGGGACTTCTCCAGGGTCTGTGAGATCCCACGTGGTCTCTGTGGCTTCCCAGGCTGCAGCGCAGAATGTGGTGATTCGGCATCAATCTGACTCGGGATTCATAACCAGAATGTTTGGAGGAGTTTCCTTTCTGTCTGTGGACGCTCCAGCAGTGACTCCCCCAGAGACAGGGCAGTTGGTGCATTCCCAATAGTGTGCAGTATGTTTCGTGTCTGACCCTGAGCTGCCCCAGGGAGGGGACATTGTGTGATGTCTCTGTGGGGTGCAGTATGTTCAGTGTCTGACCCTGAGCTCCCACAGGGAGGAGGCAGTGTGTGATGTCCCTGTGGGGTGCAGTATGTTCAGTTTCTGACCCTGAGCTGCCCCAGGGAGGGGGCAGTGTGTGATGTCCCTGTGGGGTGCAGTGTCTGAACCTGAGCTTCCCCAGGGAGGGGCAGTCTGTGATATCCCTGTGGGGTACAGTATGTTCGGTGTCTGACCCTGAGCTGCCCCAGGGAGGGGGCAGTGTGTGATGTCCCTGTGGGGTGCAGTATGTTCAGTGTCTGACCCTGAGCTGCCCCAGGGAGGGGGCAGTGTGTGATGTCCCTGTGGGGTGCAGTATGTTCAGTGTCTGACCCTGAGCTGCCCCAGGGAGGGGGCAGTGTGTGATGTCTCTGTGGGGGTGCAGTATGTTCAGTGTTGACCCGGATCTGCCTTCATTTTTTTGATTTATTTTTTTTTTAATTTAAATTTTTCGTAGCCAATCTTTCCAATTCTTTGTCAGATCACAAACGCCAGAGGTCACCTTCATTCCTCCTGCTCCAGGAGCAGTCACGCTCCAATCAGTCTGAATTAATTTGAGGGACAGCGTCATCTACTGGACACCGGCGGTATTTCAGGGCACATCATGTCTTGCTCCATCCCCGAGAAATCCAAAATCAACCTGCAGCTTTAATTCATTTTATTGCCAATTGTTTAACAAACTTTAGCTCCATTTGTTGCAGCTGTCAGTATTTGAAAACCCTTCTGATATTTTGTATCAGTCTTAAAGGTAGAAGATACTAAAGACATCCCAATAATAGATAACCATGGGGCTATAGGGAAGGGGGAACTTTAAACTATCACTGACACTAAAGAAAAAGTAAGCGGTAAAATAATGGGACTAATGGTGGACAAATCCCCTGGACCAAAGGTGGAGAAGTCCCCTGGAACTGATGGCCTGCATCCTACGGTCATAAAAGAAGTGGCTGCAGAGATAGTGGATGCATTGGTTGAAATCTCCCAAAACTCCCTGGATTGTGGAGAGGTCCCAGCGGTTTGGAAAACCACAAATTTAACACCGCTATTTAAAAAAGGAGGGAGACAGAAAACAGGAAACTATAGACTAGTTAGCCTAACATCTGCTTTTGGGACAAAGCTGGAGTCCATTGTTAAGGAAACAGTAGCAGGACATTTGGAAAAGCATAATACAGACAAGTAGAGTCAGCATGGTTTTAGGAAAGGGAAATCATGTTTGACAAATTTGCTGGAGTTCTTTGAGGATGTAATGAGCAGGGTGGCTAAGGGGGAACCAGTGGAGGTGGTGTATTTGGATTTCCAGAAGGCGTTCAATAAGGTGCCATATAAAAGGTTACTGCTCAAGATTAAAGTTCATGGGTTTGGGTTTAATATATTAGCATGGATAGAGGGTGGGCTAACTAACAGAAGACAGATAAATGGGTCATTTTCCGGTTGGCAAACGCTGACTAGTGGGGTATCGCAGGGATCGGCCTTAACTATTTACAATCTATATTAATGACTTGGATGAAGGATCTGAGTGTAATGTAGCCAAGTTTTCTGATAATACAAAGATGGATGGAAAGCAAATTAGAGGAGGACAAAAACATCTGCAAATAGATGTAGACAGGCTAAGTGAGTGGGTTAATATTTGGCAGATTGAGTATAATGTGGGAAAGTGTGAGGTTATCCACTTTGGCAGGAAAAATAAAAATACAATTTATTATTTAAATGGAGAGCTATTACAAAATGCTGCAGTACAGAGGGACCTGGTTGTCCTTGTATGTAAAACACAAAAAGTTATCATGCAGATAAAGCAAGCAATTATGAAGCTAATAGAAATGTTGGACTTTATTGCAAGGGGGATGGAGTATAAAAGCAGGGAAGTCCTGCTGCAACTGTACAGGGTATTGGTCAGACCACACCTGGACTACTGCATACAGTTTTGATCTCCTTATTTCGGAGGGATATACTTGCATTGGAGACAGTTCAGAGAAGCTTCACTAGTTTGATTCCTGAGATAAAAGGGTTGACTTATGGGGATAGGTTGAGCAGGTTGGTCCTATACTCATTGGAGTTTAGAAGAATGAGAGGTGATCTTATTGAAACATATGATACTGAGGGGACTCGACAAGGTGGATGCCAGAGAGGATGTTTCCACTTGTAAGGAATCTAGAACTAAGGAGCATAGTTCAAGAATATGGGATTTAGAACTGAGGTGAGGAGAAATTTCTACTCTCAGAGGGTCGTAAATCGGTGGAATTCTCCGCCCAGAGAGCTGTGGAGGCTGGGTCACTGAATATATTTAAGGTGGGGATAGACAGATTTTTGAACGATAATGGAGTGAAGGGTTATGGGGAGTGGGCAGCAAAGTGATCTTATTAAATGGTTTAGCAGGTTCGAGTGGCCAATGGCCTACTCCTGTTCCTTTTTCTTATGTTTTTTAAAGAGTGAATTAGAGATGCAATCACAATCAGTGTTATTTTTTATCTGACCATTTTCCCGTTGATTAATTTGTCAAATATCCAGAATATTAAACTCCAGCCCAGTTATAGGGGGAATCAATATCAGCAGAAAGAAAGCCCAACAGTCAGAATGGACTCGATTCAGTCTGGGACAACAGCAGAACCCAAACCCTGCAGTCACTTGTGAACTCGCTGGTGCCTCAGCAGGTGGGATGAAGAAGTGAATCCCTTCCCACACTCAGAGCAGATGAATGGCCTCTCCCCACTGTGAACTCACTGGTGTTTCAGCAGGTTGGATGACTGAGTGAATCCCTTCCCACACTCAGAGCAGATGAACAGCTTCTCCCCAGTGTGAACTCGCTGGTGTGTCAGCAGGTGGGATGAGGTAGTGAATCCCTTCCCACAATCGGAGCAAGTGAATGGCCTCTCCCCAGTGTGAACTCACTGGTGTGTCAGCAGGCTAGATGACAGAGTGAATCCCTTCCCACACTCAGAGCAGGTGAATGGCCTCTCACCAGTGTGAACTCGCTGGTGTTTCAGCAGGTTGGATGACTGAGTGAATCCCTTCCCACAGTCAGAGCAGGTGAACGGCCTCTCCCCAGTGTGAACTCGCTGGTGTGTCAGCAGGCTGGATGAGGTAGTGAATCCCTTCCCACAGTCAAAGCAGGTGAACGGCCTCTCCCGGGTGTGAACTCGCTGGTGTGTCAGCAGGTGGGATGACACAGTGAACCCTTTCCCACAGTCGGAGCAGGTGAACAGCCCCTCCCCAGTGTGACCTCGCTGGTGAGTTGCAAGATGGGATGAGGTAGTGAATTCCTTCCCACACTCGGAGCAGGTGAACGGCCTCTCCCCAGTGTGAACTCGCTGGTATATCAGCAGGGTGGATGACTGAGTGAATCCCTTCCCACACTCGGAGCAGGTGAATGGCCTCTCCCCAGTATGAACTCGCTGATGTATCAGCAGGGTGGATGACTGAGTGAATCCCTTCCCACACTCAGAGCAGGTGAATGGCCTCTCCCCAGAGTGAACTCACTGGTGTGTCAGCAGGCTAGATGACAGAGTGAATCCCTTCCCACACTCGGAGCAGGTGAATGGCCTCTCCCCAGTGTGAACTTGCTGGTGCCTCAGCAGGTGGGATGACCGAGTGAATCCCTTCCCACACTCAGAGCAGGTGAATGGCCTCTCCCCAGTGTGAACTCGCTGGTGTGTCAGCAGGCTGGATGACTGAGTGAATCCCTTCCCACAGTCGGAGCAGGTGAATGGCCTCGCCCCAGTGTGAACTCGCTGGTGTTTCAGCAGGTGGGATGAACGAGTGAATCCCTTCCCACATTTAGAGCAGGTGAATGTTCTCTCCCCAGTGTGAGTGCGCCAATGAACTTCCAGCTCAGACGGGTAATTGAATCTCTTCCCATAGTCCCCACATTCCCACGGTTTCTCCATGGTGCGGGTGTCCTTGTGTCTCTCCAGGTGGGATGATCAGTTGAAGCCTCGTTCACACACACAACACGTGTACGGTTTCTTCCCGCTGTCAATCGTGCAATATTTTTTAAGGCTGTGAATCTGGTTAAAGCTCTTTCCACAATCAGTGCACTGGAACACTCTCACTCGGGTGTGTGTGTCTCGGTGCTTTTCCAGTCACACTGATGTTTGAAATCTGTTCCCACAGACAGAACAGACAAACATTTCTCCTTCCACATTCAAAGGCCGATGATATTCAGGCCCTGATGAATCGAGTGATTCAGTCAGATCTTGACGAATGTTTGATTTGATTTTCTCGTCTGCAAATCCTGCCCTTCGAATACTCTGCAAAAAGAGTTTACAAAAATCATTACTGCAAGTAAAGGACATTAATTCACAACCGACAATTTTAGATTGTATGGAACATTCTTTCCTCTCTTGTTCCTCCAAAGTTGTAAATCCCCGCCCCATACACACTTCCCCGTCACTGTCCTAAAATTCAAACACATCGCACGTCTGAAGGCAGCTTGTCCTCCGCTCCCAATTATCATCACCAACTCTGGCTGGGTTCAGTTCTACACTCACTGGTTCCCCTCCCCTGAAGGTATGGATTCTGGCTGGGTTCAATTCTACACTCACTGGTTACCCTCCCCTGAAGATGCTGACTCTGGCTGGGTTCAGTTCTACACTCATTGGTTTCCCTCCCCTGAAGGTACGGATTCTGGCTGAGTTCAGTTCTACACTCACTGACTTCCCTCCCTGTCGCTCAATCCCAGAGGATGCTGACTCTGGCTAGGGGCAGTTAACATAAGATAATAAATAGGAGCAGGAGTAGGTTATTTGACCCCTCGGTCCTGCTCCCCCATTCAATAAGATCATGGCTGATCTCATCATGGGCTCAGCTCCACTTCCCTGCCCACTCCCCATACCCCTTTACTCCATTATCACTCAAAAATCTGTCTATCTCTGCCTTAAATGTTTTCTGGGACCGTGCAGGAGTTAATATTGGACAGAAACAGTCCGAGATTAGTTTAATTGCAGAAAAACACTCGGTCACTGAGAGTAATACCAAAGTGGATAATCAAACAGCTATAGGGAGGGAGGAACTTAATACAATCACTATCACTAATGAAGTAGTACTCGGTAAAATAATGGGACGGAAGGCAGGCAAGCCCCTTGGACCTGAGGGTCTTAAGAGAAGTAGCTGCAGAGATAGTGGATGCATTGGTTGTAATCTACCAAAATTCATTGGATTCTGGGGCGGTCCCAGCAGATTGGAAAACCGCAAATGTAACGTCTCTATTTAAAAAAAGGAGGCAAACAAAAAGCAGGAAACTATAGACCAGTTAGTCTAACATCTGTCGTTGGGAAAATGCTGGAGTCCAATATTAAGGTAGCAGTAGCGGGACATTTAGCAAAGCATGATTCAATCAAGCAGAGTCAGCATGGCTTTATGAAAGGGAAATCATGTTTGACAAATTTGCTGGAGTTCTTTGAGGATGTAATGAGCAGGGTGATAAGGGGAACTGGTGGATGTGGTGTATTTGGATTTCCAGAATGCATTTGATAAGGTGCCACATAAGAGGTTACTGCACAAGATAAAAGCTCATGGGGTTTAGGGCAGTATATTAACATAGATAAAGGATTGGTTAACTAACAGAAAACAGAGAGTCGCGATAAATGTGTTTTTTTCCGGTTGGCAAATGGTGACTAATGAGGTGCCATAGATATCGGTCCTGGGTCCTCAACTATTTACAATCTATATTAATGACTTGAATGAAAGGACCAAGTTTAATGTAGCCAAGTCTGCTGATGATAAAAAGATGGGTGGGAAAGCAAATTGAGGACACAAAAAATCTGCAAAGGGATATAGACAGGCTAAATGAGTGGGCAAAAATTTGTCAGATGTAGTATAATGTGGGAAAATGTGAGGTTATCCACTTTGGCAGAAATAATAGAAAAGCAAATTTTAATTTAAATGGAGAAAAATTGCAAAGTGCTACAGGACAGTGAGACCTGAGGGTGTTTGCATGAAACACAAAGTTAATATGCAGGTACAACAAATAATCAGGAAGGCAAATGGAATGTTGGCCTTTATTGCAAGGGTGATAGAATATAAAAGCAGAGAAGTCCTGCTACAACTGTACAGGATATTGGTGACACCACACCTGGAGCACTGCATACTGTTTTGGTCTCCATATTTAAGGAAGGATATACTTGCATTGGAGGCAGTTCTGAGTTTGATTCCGGAGATGAGGGGGTTGTTTTATGAGGATAGGTTGAGCCGATACACGTTGGAATTCAGAAGAATGAGATGTAATTTTATTGAAATATATGATCGACAAAGTGGATGCAGAGAGGATATTTCCACTCGTAGGGTAAACTAAAACCAGGGTTCATAGTCTCAGAATAAGGGGTCGCCCATTTAAAACTGAGAGGAGGAGAAATTTCTTCGCTCAGAGGGTTGTAAATGTATGGAATTCTCTGCCTCAGAGAGCGGTGGAGGCTGGGACATTGAATAAATTGAAGACAGAGATAGACATTTTCTATCTAAGGTGTTTTGGGGAGTGGGCAGGGAAGTGGAGATGAGTCCCTGATCAGATCAGCCATGATCTTATTGAATGGCGGAGCAGGCTCCAGGGGCCAAATGTCCTACTCCTGCTCATATTTCTTATGTTATAAGGAGATAATAACCCTGGGACTGTTAACGTGGATTGCAAACCTGGGACTGTACATGGGGATTCTAACCCTGGGAGTGAACAGCTCTGGGGTTTTCCTGTTACAATTGTCTGGGACGTAAACCGTAAGCTTAGCACTGAGCAGCGCCTTTAGGAGAGATGCTGAGAAATCCGAGATGTTAAGAGTGACAATAAAATAATTAAGTTGTCGCTTTACCCAGGCGGCCCGGTTGGAAACAGACACTGACGTAGCTCACCTTGCTCCTGCACCAAGATGGCCGCGCATGCGCTTTGCTGCTCATTGAATCAAGATGGCGGAGCGCTGACCTTGACTTCCTGTATAAAGATGGCCGCAGTTACCCTGGGCCTGTGACCGAGAGAAAGCCCCAAGGTTGCAGCCGCCGGTATTCCGATTATTATTCCGTACTTCCGGCGGGCACTAGTTGTTTATGATGCCTCCGCGGTTACCCGCAGGTCCATTACTCCCCTCCGCCCCGCTGAAAACGGGCTCTTTCGCGCAGCACATGTTCATCGTGTCCGCTCCGCCATTACACGCGCCGCGCATGGTCCAAACACAGCCAGGTCCCGCGCCTGCGCACTGGGCCGCTGTTGTCTGGGTTCGGCACATTCTCCCCGCCGGGAATGCTGGGTAAATGCACTGCCATTGAAAGGCCAATGGTGAATTGAAGAGGATTTACTGGGATTGAAAGACTGCATTAGAGGGAGCAGCGTGCGGCGACGCAGTCCCGGCCTGCAAGACCATCAGTAGGCCTGGGCCATCAGAGGGAGCAGTGTGCGGCGGCATACGAGGGCGACGGCTGCGAAATCACGTCGCTCATTGCAGTGCGGGCAGGCACAGCAGGAGGGGCAAAGGAGCAAGAGTTTGTCGAAGGAAGTGACCGGGGCCCAGGAGAGGCGTGAGTTTGGGACCTAAAAGGGTCGAGGGTCCAGGGGCAGCACGGGCCAGCCCACACTGCTATATGTGTGCGCGCTCGGTCCGTGCAGCAGAGCTGGTCTCCAGTCGTCTTGGTTAATCCTTGCCACTGGACCAAGACCTAGCTCTGTCAAGCCCATGTGCTGGCTGGTGTGCAACGGCCACCACATGTTAAAAAAAATCCACACACAGGCATCTTCCACCCTTCAGGATGTAATTCGGGATCTGGAATATTAGGTCCTTCATTGAAACACCTGTGAACTTATTCCTTTTTGGCGTGGAAACAAGTCATCCTCGCTTTGAGGGACTGCCTATGATGAAGATTCTGATTGCAATGGGCACTGAACCATGTTCATTCTAGCAATTAGACCTTGTTTCTGCTGCTCTACATAATCCCTATACCTGAGCTGGAGATTAAGGTTCTGTATAAATAGTGAATACATCAGCTTGTTTCAAACACCGTGTGTCGAATATTTGATTTCTCCATAATAAGAGGAGACTAATTAATGTTTCCTTCCCTTCCATTTTGGGTCTTTTCTTACTCTAGATTATTTCACTTCTGACGCAGTTCATCTTTTACCACATCAAATCCCAAGCTTGTTTCGTTTGAGTATACGGCTTGTGGGTGTCATGGACTGAACTGGTGTATCTCATTTTACACTCATTTGACGTTCCTTTCAACCAGCCCTTGAAAGAACTATTTTGCTTAAGACTGGAAATCTGTTATTTTCTGTATTGTTTAACGATTTTTGAATGCAGTTAGTAGAACTCCACACATATTGCATGTGATCGCCTTTGAAATGTTCTGATCTTTGTAATTTCCTTTGCTAATTTTGATGGGTTAGTTGATTATAATTACTTGTTACTAACATACCTTGCAGTATTACTTACATCAAAATAATTGTTTAAATACTTCCTTTATCAGGTTTTTAGCTCTTCCACTCATCTCTGTATGCTCTTGTGGGGGAATCTAGAACAAAGTGGCATAGTCTGAGAATAAGGGGTCACCCATTTAAATTGGAAATTAGGAGGAATTTCTTCTGAGGGCCATGAATCTTTGAAATTCTCTATTCCAGAGAGCAGTGGAGGCTGGGTCATTGAATATATTTAAGTTAGAGATAGACTGATTTTTGAAAGGTAGGGAAGTCAAGGGTTGTGGGGAGAGAGCAGGGAAGTGGAATTGAGGCCAAGATCAGATCAGCCATGATCTTGTTGAATGGCGGAGCGGACTCAAGGGGCCTATTTCTGCTCCTATTTCTTAAGTTCTTGGCCTTGGTTAGGGGCTGCATTTAGATGTAGGTTTAGGGGTTAGTGGGTGTGGTTTGTGGTTATTTGTTAGGATTGGGATTAGTGATTGGGATAGTCAATAGCATATTTGGCTTAGGATATAGTGATTAACTTAGAAAGCACTTTTGAAAATAAAAATGTCACTGGACGTGCCCTTTTCCATTTCATGTTTTTAACCTCTCACAGGCGAGTCACAAAACAGCCTCACAATGTGTTCATTCAAGGAATCTTCTTTCCTGCGCAAGCCTCATTTCCTCCCTTCTTTCACACCTCTACATTTCTCACAGAAAAATAAATTAGTGACATTAGATTTGGGGATTTTGGGACAAGAACAGACAGATAAAGTTGTTGTGTTGGTTACATCTCATCATCAACCTGCCTGAAAAGGGTCTTCTGACAATAATCTGTCACCAGGCCCCACCAGTCGCCATGTGATTCCAGCATCATCTCTTCATTCATTACGCACCCTTCGCCCTAACTAGAGCTGCTTTCACCTGCCCACTCCCCATACTGAGGCTCTCTAATTCATGAGCACAGCATAAACACCGGCACGGACTGGTTCATCTGAATGGCTGAGCCCGCTCCCCCGCCCTGACCAAGATGGCGGCCGCTGAGTACACTCCCCCCTCGTCCTGACCAAGATGGCTGCCGCTGAGTACACTCCCCCCTCCACCCTGACCAAGATGGTGGCCGCTGAGGCCGCTCCCCCGGGCGCTCACTGAGCGGGCCTGGAACTGGGGGGCAAACACAGGGCCTGTGTGCTGTGATTCGGGGCCTGGGGCCGAGCCCGGGTGTGTGTGAAGCGGATGGTGCGGAGTGTTGTCTCTCGGGCCTGGGCCCGCACTCAGGCTCTGTCAAGCCCGTGTCCCCCCGGGATTTATTAACCCAGGGAACTATTTGTTCTGCACTTTTCTGACTGACAGGCGACAAGCCCCACCCCAGAGAGCTGTGGAAGCTGGGTCAGTGAATAAATTTAAGACAGACATAGACAGTTTCTTAACCGATAAGGGGTTATGGGGAGGGGGCAGGGAAATGGACCTGAGTCACTGATCGAATCAACCATGATCGTATTAAATGACGGAGCAGGCTCGAGGGGCCGTATGGCCTACTCCTGCTCCTATTTCTTATGTTCTTTATGTCAAGTCCCCCCAGCCCCGCCTCCCCGACTGAATCATTCCATGCAGGTGTTGCCAAGCAGGACTGGGGAGGCATGCTCTTGGACTGGGGTAAGGCACTTTGGCTGGGGGAGGCATGCTCTTGGACTGAGGTAAGGCACTTTGGCTGGGGGAGGCATGTACTGGGACTGGGGTAAGGCACTTTGGCTGAGGGAGGCATGCTCTTGGACTGAGGTAAGGCACTTTGGCTGGGGGAGGCATGCACTGGGATTGGGGTAAGGCACTTCGGCTGGGGGAGGGATGGACTGGGGTAAAGCACTTCGGCTGGTGGAGGCATGCACTGGGACTGAGGTATGGCAGTTCGGCTCGGGGAGGAATGCACTGGGGCTAGGATAAGGCACTTTGGCTGGCCTTTGCTGACTTCTGGGGCGCTCTGTGCTGTTTTGCTTCAAGAAGTCAAAGTGGATCAAGTTACAATTTGCAAAGTCAGTGCAACCTTGGGATGGGCTGTTCCAGTTGCACATTTCAGTGAAACTTCAGGGTGTGTCTTATACTCCAAGGAGACCAATCATCGACAAACAGTGGAGCATGGTGGCCATTTTTTCAGCACAAATAAATGCGTCCTTTATTAACCCGCTCCCTCGCACTGCTCATCTCTCATCCCCTGCCTCACCCACCTCGCATGCTCAACTCACACTGCCCAGCTGAATGATGGCAGCTCCCAGCCAATAGGAAGAGCGGGGGCAGGGCTGGAGGACCGGCAGGCGGTTGGTCATCCAACCAATCAGAGTGTGCGAAGGGCGAGTCTTGCACGGATCTGCCTTATTGGCTGAAACTCTGCCCCACTGTTAAAGCTGGTTTCTCTCAAACTGCAGGAGGTTACTGGACCTTTCTGTTGTGGCTTTAAACAGATAGAACCTTGTGGGGTGGAGCAAACATTGCAGCATTTGGTAGTGACAGGGATCCATTCAGGACAGACAGCAGGTATTATTTCAGGAAATAACACAGTGTAGTTGTTTCTGTTTAAACAGATGAAACCCTATTGTGGAACAACCACGCTTCTCATGTCCTGGTCAACCATGTGTGCAACAAGTGTCGTCATCTGGAGGAGCTCGAGCTCCGGGTTTCGGAGCACCTTTCAGACGATCGTCAACTCACAGCATAAGAGTGTGCAGGCAGAGAGGGAATGGGTGACTGCCAGAAAGACATGGAGGGCCAGGCAGGTAGGGCAGGAGACCTCGAGTGCATCTCATTGTCTATACTGGTGGTTCCTCAGGGAGAATAGCCAGAGCCAAGTCCAAGGCATCATGGGTGGGTCAATTGTACGGAGGAGGGCGGAGGAGGATTGGGCGGGGGGAGATGGTGCAAGGTCAGGAAGGCAATATTGAAAGGAGTTTCAACAGTTACGGGACCAGACAGGCCTTTCTGCAGCCGCTGACATAACTCCAGGAAGGTAGGTTGTCTTCCTGGTGCCAGGGTCAAGGATGTCATTGAGAGGCTGCAGGACATTCTGAGGGGCGAGTGTGAACAGCCAGATTCCTGAGGGGGTAGGACTGTACAAGCTGGATAAGTTCATGGATTCATGAAGGGGAAATCATGTTTAACTAATTTACTGGAATTCTTTGAGGCTATAATGAGCATGGTGGATAGAGGTGTACCGATGGATGTGGTGTATTTAGATTTCTAAAAGGCATTCGATAAGGTGCCACACAAAAGGTTACTGCAGAAGATAAAGGTACGCGGAGTCAGAGGAAATGCATTAGCATGGAGAGAATTGGCTGGCGAACAGAAAGCAGGAAGTCGGGATAAATGGGTCCTTTTCGTGTTGGAAATCGGTGGTTAGTGGTGTGCCACAGGGATCAGTGCTGGGACCACAACTGTTTACAATATATGTAGATGACCTGGAAGAGGGGACAGAGTGTAGTGTAACAAAATTTGCAGATGACACTAATATTAGTGGGAAAGCGGGTTGTGTAGAGGACACAGAGAGGCTGCAAAGAGATTTGGATAGGTTAAGCGAATGGGCTAAGGTTTGGCAGATGGAATACAATGTCGGAAAGTGTAAAGTCATCCACCTTGGGGGAAAAAAAACAGTAAAAGGGAATATTATTTGAATGGGGAGAAATTACAACATGCTGAGGTGCAGAGGGACCTGGGGGTCCTTTTGCATGAAACTCTTTTTGGAGTTTATCTGCAAAACATAAAGCATTAATCGGTGCCACCCGACCTGGATGACACACCAGACATTTACAAAGCCCCTTTTTTTTCATTTTTGTGGGTTTTTTTTGTGTTTTTCTTTTTGTTTGTTTTTTTTTTGGGCACTAAAATCACATTTTTTACTCCAGTGTCCCCTATAAAAGGGGAGGGGGACACTAAAAGCACCGGCAATTAAAACAAATTAAACTTTAAAACGTAAAATCAAATTAAAATTTGGTTGCCGGGCATGATGATGCACTCCAGTCCCTCCGGTGTCCACCTCACGCGGAAGGCCGCGAGCGTACCGGTGGACACCGCGTGCTCCATCTCCAAGGACACCCTGGACCAGATGTAAGAGCGGAAGAGAGGCAGGCAGTCAGGTTGAACGACCCCCTCGACCGCCCGCTGCCTGGACCGGCTGATGGCACCCTTGGCCGTGCCCAGGAGCAGTCCTACGAGGAGGCCCTCGGACCTACCCGCTCCCCTCCGCAGAGGGTGCCCAAAGATCAGGAGAGTGGGACTGAAGTGCAGCCAGAATTTCAGGAGCAGCCCCTTTAAATAATGGAATAGGGGCTGCAACCTCGTGCACTCAATAAAAACATGGAACACGGACTCCTCCAGACCGCAGAAATTGCAGGCGGCCTGGGAGTCCGTGAACCGGCTTAAAAATTTGTTGCACGGCACTGCTCCATGCACCACCCTCCAGGCCAAGTCCCCGATGAATAGTGGGAGGACTCCCGCATAGAGTGCCCTCCATCGGGGACCCCCGCCTCCTCTGGACAGCAAGATGGTACGCCATGGCGTGTCCGGATGGCCGGCGAGGATGGCAAAGTTGAGAGTGTGCAGGAGCAGCCCGTACAGGAAACCCCTCCATGCGGAACTGAAAGGCACGGAGGGGATTTCCCCGAGGCGGCTCAAGTTGTGAGGCGCCGGCCCCCGAGGGAGGTTCTGGGGTTTGGCGCCAATGAGGAATTCCATCCGGACGAGGGTCAGTTCGGACGGGATCTCCCCACGTGCTTGAGCCTCCTCGATGCACCTAACAGAGTCAGGGCCCAAAGCTGTTTTTAGCGACTCGATGGCTTCGGCCACGTGGCGGACGTCTGCTGAATTTAGGCGCCGCACCAGCGTGCCTGGCGCCATCCAACCTGCTCCTCCGCCATCGAGCAGGTCCCTGACCCTGGTCACCTCACCAGCCACAGCCCTCTCTTCCGACCGCCACATAAAACCTTGGTCGTGGAGGTACGGATTCCCGAGCAGCGGCTCCTGCAGGACGGCCGCCACTCCAGCCGGCGGAGAGCTGCGCTTGGTGGAGACTTTGTTCTAGACCCTGATGAGTTCCTTGTAAAAGACAGGCAGCTCCAGGAGGACGGTCCTGACACCCCCCAAGTTCACAAACAGGAGCTGCGTGTCGTAATTGAGGTCGCGCTGCTGGCGGAAGAAATACGTCGCCAGAGCACAGCACCTAGGAGGGGGCTCGACGTAAAGGTATCTCTGCAGGGTCTGAAGACGGAAAGTCGCGAGCTGGGCGCTGACGCACACCAATGACTGACCGCCCTCCTCAAGCGGGAGACTCAAGACCACGGCTGAGACCCAGTGCTTCCTGTTGTTCCAGAAGAAGTCCACCAGCTTCTTCTGTATCTTGGCGACAAACGCAGGGGGAGGGGTCAAAGTGACCAGCCGGTACAACAACATTGCGGCCACCAGCTGGTTTATGACTAGCGCTCGACCCCTGTAGGACAGCACTCAGAGCAGTCCTGTCCAGCGCCCTAGGCGAGCGGTGACCTTGGCCTCCAGCTCCTGCCAGTTCGCCGGCCAGGCTTCCTCGTCGGGGCTAAGGTAGACTCCCAGATAGAGGAGATGGGTCGTGCTCCAGGCAAAAGGCCTGAGCTCCTCCAGCAGGGAGTCCACCCACCACTGACCCACCAGGAGTCCGGAACATTTCTCCCAGTTGATCCTGGCGGAGGACGCGGCCGAGTAAATCTCCTGGCACTCACGCATCCTCCGCAGGTCAGCGGGATCCTCTACCACGAGGAGCACGTCATCGGCGTAAGCCGAGAGGACAACCTCCACGCCCGGCCCTTGCAGAGCCAGTCCCGTCAATCTCGTCCGCAGGAGGCGCAGGAAAGGCTCCACGCAGACAGCATATAACTGGCCGGACATGGGGCATCCCTGGCGCACCCCTCTCCGAAAGTGAAGGGGCGCCGTCAAGGACCCGTTAACCTTAATCAGACACTCCGCGGCGGCATACAAAAGTCGGATCCGGGCGACGAAATGCGTCCCGAACCCGAAAGCGCGCAGAGTTCCGAGAAGATAGTCGTGATCCACCCTGTCGAATGCCTTCTCTTGGTTGAGAGATAGGAAGGCGACCGACAGACCAGCCTCCTGGGAATGATGGATGAGGTCCCGAACCAGATGGATGTTGTCGTGGATTGTCCGGCCCGGGACCGTGTAGGATTTGTCAGGGTAGATCATGTGGTCCAGCACGGCACCAAGGTCCTTGTGCATGAATCCCCCCCAAAAAAAAGTTAGTGCAGGTAATCAGGAAGGCGAATGGAATGTTGGCTTTCATTGCGAGAGGGATGGACTACAAAAGCAGGGAGGTCCTGCTGCAACTGTATTGGTAAGGCCGCACCTGGAGTACTGCATGCAGTTTTGGTCACCTTACTTAAGGAAGGATATACTGGTTTTGGAAGGAGTACAGAGACGATTCACTGGGCTGATTCCGGAGATGAGGGGTTTACCTTATGATGATAGATTGAGTAGACTGGGTCTTTACTCGTTGGAGTTCAGAAGGATGAGGGGTGATCTTATAGAAACATTTAAAATCATGAAAGGGATAGACAAGATAGAGGCAGAGAGGTTGTTTCCACTAGTAGGGGAGACTAGAACTAGGGGGCACAGCCTCAAAATACGGTGGAGCCAATTTAAAACCGAGTTGAGAAGGAATTTCTTCTCCCAGAGGGTTGTGAATCTGTGGAATTCTCTGCCCAAGGAAGCAGTTGAGGCTAGCTCATTGAATGTATTCAAGTCACAGATAGGTAGATTTTTAACCAATAAGGGAATTAAGGGTTACAGGGAGAGGATGGGTAAGTGGAGCTGAGTCCACGGCCAGATCAGCCATGATCTTATTGAATGGCAGACCAGGCTCGAGGGGCTAGATGGCCTACTCCTGTTCCTAATTCTTATGTTCTTATGTTCACACCTCAACAAGGCCTGTACCATTATCCTCCCTGGGGGGTTTGCTAATGCTGTTGGGGAGAGTTTAACCTTGCTTGCAGGGGGATTGGAACCTGAGCCTAGATTCAGAAGGGAGAGAAGCAAAGCTTGGAAATGGGAACAGAAAATGCGTCAGAGTTTGGAAGGCAGTGGAAACAAAGGCTAGAAAATCGACAATAAAGGAGTTTGGCATTGCTTAATGGTATATACCACAATGCAAGAAATCTCGGGAATAAGGCAGATAAGCTGAGGTGTTGTTAGAGCAGTGAAGAGGGATGATATGTTAGAAGGATCATCAAATGAGGCATATGTGTTGAACTGATGAACATCAGATTGGCATCACGGAGACATGGCTCCAGGTTGACCAAGGCTGGGAACTCAACAACCAAGGGTACTCAGCATTTAGGAAGGATAGACAGAAAGGAAAAGGAGGCGGGGTGGCATTGCTGGTTATTGAGGAAATTAATGCAATAGTAAGGAGGGACATTAGCCTGGATGATGTGGAATCAGTATGGGTGGAGCTGCGGAATTCCAAAGGGCAGAAAATGCTAGTGGGAGTTGTGTACAGACCACCAAACAGTCGGAGTGAGGTTGGGGACAGCATCAAACAAGAAATAAGGGATGTGTGCAATAAAGGTACAGCAGTTCTCATGGGCGACTTTAATCTGCATATTGATTGGGCTAACCAAACTGCAAGCAATGCGGCGGAGGAGAATTTCCTGGAGTCTATTAGGGATGGTTTTCTGGACCAATATATCGAGGAACCAACCAGGGAGCTGGCCATTCTAGACTGAGTGATGTGTAATGGGAATGGACCAATTAGCAATCTTGTTGTGCGAGACCCCTTGGGGAAGAGTGACCATAATATGGTAGAATTCTTTATTAAGATGGAGAGTGACACGGTTAATTCAGAGACTAGGGTCCTGAACTTAAGGAAAGGTAACTTCGCTGGTATGAGGCATGAATTGGCTAGAAAAGATTGGCAAAGGATACTTAAAGGGTTGACGGTGGATAAGCAATGAAAAAGATTTAAAGATCACATGGCTGAACTTCAGCAATTGTATATTCCTGTCGGGAGTAAAAATAAAACGGGGAAGGTGGCTCAACCATGGCTAACAAGGGAAATTAAGGATAATGTTAAAGCCAAGGAATAGACATATAATTTGGCTAGAAAAAGCAACAAACCTGAGGAATGGGAGAAATTTAGAATTCAACAGAGGAAGACTAAGGGTTTAATTAAGAGGGGGAAAATAGAGTACGAGAGGAAGCTTGCAGGGAACATAACAACTGACTGCAAAAGCTTCTATAAATATGTGAAGAGTAAAAGATTAGTGAAGCCAAACGTGGGTCCATTGCAGTCGGATTCAGGTGAATTTATAATGGGGAACAAAGAAATGGCAGATCAATTGAACAAATACTTCGGTTCTGTCTTCACGAACGAAGGCACAAATAACCTTCCAATTGTACCAGGGGACAATAGGTCTACTGAGAAGGAGGAACTGAAGGATATCCTTATTAGGTGGAAAATTGTGTTAGGGAAATTGATGGGATTGAAGGCCGATAAATCCCCGAAGCTCAGAATATTATCTGAATGGTGGCAGATTAGGAAAAGGGGAGGTGCAATGAGACTTGGGTGTCATTGTACATCAGTCATTGAAAGTTGGCATGCAGGTCCAGCAGGCGGTGAAGAAGGCAAATGGTATGTTGGCCTTCATAGCTAGGGGATTTGAGGATAGTTGCAGGGATGTCTTACCGCAGTTGTACAGGGCCTTAGTGAGGCCTCACCAGGAATACTGTGTTCAGTTTTCATCTCCTAATCTGAGGAAGGACATTCTTGCTATTGAGGGAGAGCAGCGAAAGTTCACCAGACTGATTCGCGGGATGGCATATGAGGAGAGACTGGATCGACTGGGCCTGTATTCACTGGAGTTTAGAAGGAGGAGAGAGAAGCTCATAGAAACATATAAAATTCTGATGGGACTGGCCAGGTTAGATGCAGGAAGAATGTTCCCGATGTTGGAGAAGTCTAGAACCAGGGGACATAGTCTAAGCCATTTAGGACTGAGATGAGGAGAAACATCTTCACTCAGAGTTGTGGAATTCTCTACCGCAGAGAGTTGTTGATGCTAGTTCATTGGATATACTCAAGAGGGAGTTAGATATGGCCCTTACGGCTAAAGGGATCAAGGGGTATGGAGAGAAAGCAGGAATGGAGTACTGAAGAGACTGATGAGCCATGATCTTATTGAATGGTGGTGCAGGCTCGAATGGCCGACTCCAGCAGCTATTTTCTATGTTGCTATGTTGCTATAGCTGCCTATTTTAGTGACTTGCACCTTTCTAAAATGTCTCCCTCTTTTTGATGATCTATTTGATTTTGATTTGGAAAGCCTTCATAATTGTGTAGTGTGACGAAGGTTTTGTTTAAAGGTGGAGTAAAATGCATTTCAAAATATTATTTCTAACCCTCCCCCAACCCACCCCCCCAAAGAAATTTTAGAACTCTCTGCAATATTGATTTAGAAGTTCCCAAGTTTTATCCTTATTCTGGGTTGTTGGTTGATCTCAGCGAAGGCAGCAGTTCATGGGGTATAATTTTCCTCAGTAACACTGGGCTAAATATGAGCAAAAATTAGCCAGAACCCCTGCTCTTGATACTGATCCAGTGACCTCGACTGGGAAGTGTGTGGATGTTATTTGAGGGCAGGATTGGATTCGGCTCTGATGCCTACCACAGTGGAAATTTCTATCCTGTATTAAAGTAACAAGATTTGTAACCTCTATTAGAAGGGGAAGATCTACAGGTGGGAAACTCAAACCAAACATCACGTCAAGATTTGAAAGATTCACCGGATTCATCAGGATCACCTTATCATCAGCCTTTGGAAAAACACCAATCACAGCGGGGAGAAACAGGACACATGTTCTGTGTGGTGAATGCACCTTCAACCAATAGATTACCCTGTTGGACTCGTGTTCTCAGCTGACTCAACACTGTAAATGTGGGGACAGTGGGAATAGATGCAGATGCGCGTTGGGTGAAAACACATCAGGGAGAGACCTTTTACCAGCTGAGTGTGGAAAGAGATTCAGTCGCTCATCTCACCGACTGACATTCGAGGACTTAGAAAACAGATTTCCTCCTGTGAGTATAGAGCTGGGTTATTGGGCCATGATGATTTTATTTGTTCATCTTCTGGACTGTAATCCTTTGCCACTTATTTGACATGATCGGTTTACTTGTACATTTTTTAAAAATACATTTACTGAGTGTATTCAAGTTTTAAATTGAAACCAGCTTTGTAGACATGATGCTCGATTTAAACATCGAGGGTGAGAGAGATGCTGTGGGCACATGCTAAGTCCTGTAGCTGAAAGGGATTAACAGACTGGATTTTGTGTTTAGTGATCCTGGGCGTGTTAGCTATCCCTACCCTGGACACCAAGGCAAAGAGAGGCACTCTGGATGGTATGGGGAACTGGGCCTTGTCCCTGAGAGTAACCAAAGGTATGAGAACTGAAATAATCTAGAGTTAGAAAGGAGAAAAGGTCCAAAATGTAACAGGACATCAATTAGTCTCCTCTTATCATGGAGATAACACATATTGACACATTGTATTATTTCAAAGATCAAAATATTAAACTCCAGCCCAGTTTTAGGGGTTATTAAGATCAGCAGAAACAAATCCCAACTGACAGAACGAACATCATGCAGTCAGGATGCGATTACCAGCAGTAATAACAGTAGAACTCAACCCCCGCAGTCACTTGTGAACTTGCAATTCAGATGACTGAGTTAATCCCTTCCCACACTTCCCAGTGTGAACTCGCTGGAGTTTCAGCAGATCGGATGACTCAGTGAAACCCTGCTGACACATGGAGCAGGTGAATGGCCTCTCTCTGATGTGACTGCGACGATGAATTTCTAGATCAGACTGGGAACTGAATCCCTTCCCATAGTCCCCACATTCCCACAGCTTCCCCATGGTGCAGGCGTCCTTGTATTTCTCCACGTTGGACGATCAGTTGAAGTTGCGTCCACACACAGAATACATGTAGTTTTTCCCCGCTGTGAATAGTGCGATGTTTATCAGGCTGTGTAACTGATTAAAGTTCTTTCCACAGGCAGTGCACTGGAACACTCTCACTCGGATGTGTGTGTGTCTCGGTGCTTTGCCAGTCACACTGATATTTGAAATATTTTCCCACAGACAGAATAGACAAACATTGCTCCTTCCACATTCAAAGGCCGATGATGTTCATCATTTCCAGCTTACATGGTTGGGTTCAGTTCTGCATCCTCTGTGCGCAGAGTGAGGATAAAATCAATCAGCTGCTGATTTTCTCTGCTGGTCATTGGGCCTTTTTTACTGGCCCGATAGGCTGAGCCTGTGCTGGTCCAATAGGGTGAGCCTGGGCCAGCCTAATAGGGTGAACCCAGGCCCAGGTCACCAGACGACTATCAGCACAAGAAGGTTCCCTTTCTGGGGCCACTGACCTGGGCACAAACATGTGACCAATCAAACTGACAGACACCCTGAAGCCCCGCCCACCCTTTGTCTTTGCACAAAGGGCTATGCATGCA
This sequence comes from Pristiophorus japonicus, assembly GCF_044704955.1. Lineage (NCBI taxonomy): Eukaryota > Metazoa > Chordata > Chondrichthyes > Pristiophoridae > Pristiophorus > Pristiophorus japonicus. The sequence continues at coordinate 207,385,649 of NC_091985.1, forward strand.
CCGCGAGACCTGCCCTGACCAAGATGGCGGCCGCTGAGCCCGCTCCCCCGCCCTGACCAAGAAGGCGGCCGCTGCGTCCACTTCCCCCTCCACCCTGACCAAGATGGCGACTGCTGAGCCCGCTCCCCTGGGCGCTCACTGAGCGGGCCTGGAACCGGGGGGCAAACACAGGGCCTGCGTGCTGTGCTTCAGGGCCTGGGGCCGAGCCCGGGTGTGTGAAGCGGATGGTGCGGAGTGTTATCTCTCGGGCCTCGGCCCGCACTCAGGCTGTGTGAAGCCTGCCTCCCCCAGGGTTTATTAACCCAGGGAACTATTTGTTCTACACTTTTCGGACTGACAGGCGACAAACCCCCCCAGAGAGCTGTGGAAGCTGGGTCATTGAATAAATTTAAGACAGACATAGACAGTTTCTTAACCGATAAGGGGTTATGGGGAGGGGGCAGGGAAGTGGACCTGAATCGCTGATCGAATCAGCCATGATCGTATTAAATGATGGAGCAGGCTTGAGGGGCCGTATGGCCTGCTCCTGCTCGTATTTCTTATAATCTTTATGTCAAGTCCCCCCACCCTCGCCTCCAAGACCGAATCATTCCTTGCAGGTGGTGCCGAGAAGCAGGACTGGGGAGGCATGCTCTTGGACTGGGGTAAGGCACTTTGGCTGGGGGAGGCATGCACTGGGACTGAGGTGAGGCACTTTGGCTGGGGGAGGCATGTTGTTGGATTGGGGTAAGACACTTCAGCTGGGGGAGGCATGCACTGGGACTGGGATAAGGAACTTCAGCTGGGGGAGGGATGTACTGGGATTAGGGTACGGCACTTCGGCTGGGGGAGGCATGCACTGGGACTGGGGTACGGCACTTCAGCTGGGGGAGGCATGCACTGTGACTGGGGTATGGCACTTCGGGCTGGGGGAGGCATGCTCTTGGACTGGGGTAAGGCACTTCGGCTGGGGGAGGCATGCACTGGGACTGGGGTAAGGCACTTCAGCTGGGAGAGTGATGTACTGGGACTGGGGTAAGGCACAGTGGCTGGGGGAGGCATGCATTGGGACTGGAGTAAGGCACTTTGGCTGGGGGAGGCATGGACAGGGACAAGGCACTTTGGCTTGCGGAGGCATATATTGGGACTAGGGTAAGGCATTTCAGTTGGGGGAGGCATATACTGGGACTGGCGTAAGGCACTTTGGCTGGGGTGGCCTGCACTGGGACTGGAGTAAGGCACTTCGGCTGGGGGAGGCATGCACTGTGACTGGGGTAAGGCACTTTAGCTGGGGGAGGGTTGCACTGGGACTGGAGTAAGGCAATTTAGCTGGGGGAGGCATGCACTGGGACTGGGGTAAGACACTCGGCTGGGGGGAGGGGCATAGACTGGGACTGGGTAAGGCAGTTCGGCTGGGGGAGGAATGCACTGGGACTGGGGAAAGACACTTTGGCTGGTCCTTGCTGACTTCTGGGGAGCTCTGTCCTGTTTTGCTTCAGGAAGTCAAAGTGGATCAAGTTACAATTTGCAAAATCACTGCGACCTTGGGATGGGCTGTTCAGTTACACATTCCAGTGAAACTTCAGGGTGTGGCTTATCCTCCATGGAGACCAATCAGAGACAAAGGGTGGCGCATGGTGGCCATTTTTGCAGTACAAATAAGCGCGTTCTTTATTAACCAGACCTCTCCCACCGCTCATCTCTCATCCCCTGCCTCACCCACCGCGCATGCTCTGCTCACACTGCCCAGCTGATTGATGGCAGCTCCCAACCAATAGGAAGAGCGGGAGCGTGGCTGGAGGACCGGGCAGGTGGTTGGTCATCCAACCAATCAGAGTGTGTGAGGGGTGGGGCTTGCACAACCCCCCCCCCCCCCAGTGGGCAGGGCTGAGCACGGATCTGCCTCATTGGTTAAAACTCTGCCCCACTGTTAAAGCTGGTTTCTCTCAAACTGCAGGAGGCTACTGGACCTTTCTGTTGTGGCTTTAAACAGATGGAACCCTGTGAGGTGGAGGAAACATTGCAGCATTTGGTAGTGACATTAATTGATTCAGGACAGACAGCAGGGATTATTTCAGGAAATAACACAGTTTAGTTGTTTCTGTTTAAACAGATGAAACCCTGTTGTGGAGCAACCACGCTTCTCGTGTCCTGGTCAACCACGTGCGCAACAAGTGTCGTCATCTGGAGGAGCTCGAGCTCCGGGTTTCAGAGCTTGAGCAGCAGAGTGCGTCACCGCAACCGCGAGGCTGAGAGCTACGTGGATAGCACCTTTCAAGGGATCGGCAACTCGCAGCATAAGAGTGTGCAGGCAGAGAAGGAATGGGAAACTGTCAGACAGACATGGAGGACCAGGCAGGTAGTGCAGGAGACCTCGAGTGCATCTCACTCTCTATACTGTGGTTCCTCAGGCAGTACAGCCAGAGCCAAGTCCAAGGCAACATGGGTGGCTCAACTGTATAGGGGAGGGGGAGGGGGGGTGTGGGCTTGGTGCAAGGTCAGGAAGGCAATATTGAAAGGGGCCAGACAGGCCTTTCTGCGGCCGCTGACATAACTCCAAGATGGTAGGTTGTCTTCCTGGTGCCAGGGTCAAGGATGTCACTGAGAGGCTGCAGGACATTCTGAGGGAAGTGTGTGAACAGCCAGATTCCTGAGGGGGTGGGGACTGTACAAGCCGGATAAGGTCACACCTCAACAGGGCCTGTACCATTATCCTCCCTGGGGGGTTGCTAATACAAAAGGTTACTGCACAAGCTAAGAGCTCACGGGGTTGGGGGTAATATATTAGCATGGATAGAGGATTGGCTAACGAACAGAAAACAGAGAGTCGGGACAAATGGGTCATTTTCAGGTTGACAAACTGTAATTTTTAGGATGCCGCAGGGATCAGTGCTGGGGCCTCAACTATTTACAATTGATATTAATGACTTGATGAAGGGACCAAGTGTAACGTAGCCAAATTTGCTGATGATACAAAGATGGGTGGGAAAACAAGTTGTGAGGAGGACGCAAAGAATCTACAAAGGGATATAGATAGGCTCAATGAGCGGGCAAAAATCTGGCAGATGGACTATAATGCAGTAAAATATCAGGTTATCCCCTTTGGCAGAAAAAATAAAACAGCAAATTATTATTTAAATGGTGATCGATTACAAAATGTTGTAGTACAGAGGGATCTGGGGGTTCTTGTACATGGAACTCAAAAAGTTAGCATGCAGATACAGCAAATAATCAGGAAGGCAAATAGAATGCTGGCAAGGGGGATGGAGTATAAAAGTAGGGAAGTCCTGCTACAACTGTACAGGACGTTGGTAAGACCACACCTGGAGTACTGCGTACAGTTTTGGTCTGGAGTTATCTCCAGTTCCGTGCCGAGGGGATTGCTACACCAGAGGGGAGGGGCAACATTTGGAGACACTGATTCCCCACCAATTCCCATTCTCCTTCTTTCTGGTGGATAATGGAGGGGCCACTGTGTGTAATGTGCAAGTCAGTAAGAATTGTCAGCAAGCTCTTTCTAATTGGAGATTGTATTCAGTGGAAACTTTCACACACTATTTTAGATTTTGTACCAAAGATCATTTTAGAATTAAAGTAAAAGATCATAATTTTATTGCAGACTGAATTTCTGTTGTGAGTCGCTGAATTAAGGGGAAAGATAACACACATGGACACTGCAGCCCCAAGAACACAATCAGCAATATATCCAGAATATTAAAGTCCAGTCCAGTTATAGGGTTATTAACATCAGCAGAAACAAACCCCAACTGTCAGAATGAACATGGTTCAGTCGGGATGTGATTAACAGCAGCAATAACAGCAGATTCCAACCTCTGCAGGCACTTGTGAACTCGCTGGTGTCTCAGCAGGTGGGATGACCGAACGAATCCCTTCCCACAATCAGAGCAGGTGAATGGCTGCTCCCCGGTGTGAACGCGTTGGTGTGTCAGGAGGGTGAACTCGCTGGTGTCAGCAGGTGCGATGATGTAGTGAATCCCTTCCTCCACTCAGAGCAGGTGAACGGCCTCTCCCCAGTGTGAACTCGCTGGTGTGTCAGCAGGTTGGATGACTGAGTGAATCCCTTCCCACACACGGGGCATGTGAACGGCCTCTCCCCAGTGTGACTGCGTCGATGAATTTCCAGCTCAGATGGTGATCTGAATACCTTCCTACAGTCACCACATTCCCACAGTTTCTCCATGGTGGGGGTATCCTTGTGACTCTCCATGGTTGGATGATCAGTTGAAGCCTCGCCCACGCACGCAACACATTTACAGTTTCTCCACGCTGTGAATGGTGCGATTTTTTTTAGGTTGTGTAACTCTTTCCACAGGCAGTGCACTGGAACACTCACTCGGGTGTGTGTCTCGGTGCTTTTCCAGTCACACTGATATTTGAAATCTTTTCCCACAGACAGAACAGACAAACATTTCTCCTTCCACTTTCAAAGGCCGATGATATTCAAGTCCTGCTCCGTGAGATCTTGATGCGATGTTTGGTTTGTGTTTCCTGTCTGAAAATCTCCCCTTCGAATACGCTGTAAAAGGAGATAATAAAACTCATCACTGTCAGTGCAAGACAGAAATTCAGAATAGGCACATCTAGGGGCCTAGTTTCAACAGGAGTTGCTCCTATTTTCTTGGAGCAACTAGTTTTTTTTGGAGTATCCTAGAAATTGCAATTCTCCACATTTAGTTTGCTCCAGTTTCAGTCAGTTAGTTCAGTTTCTTTTTAGTTCAGTTTTTTTCCCCAAAAGGGGCGTTACCAGCCACTTATGCCTGTTTTGGCCATTTAAGCAAGTTTAGACATCGAAAAGTTACTCCAAACTAATTTGGGCCTGAGTAAGTGTCCACTTTGGTACACTCAGAAAAACCTTGTGGACACTTTAGAAATCAGGCGCAGGTAGCAAGAAATTGGAGGGGGGGAAGGGGGGCAAGGAAAGTTTGAGGGAAGTTGGAGGATTTTACAAAGCATTAAACACTTCACTTAAAATTAAAGAACCATCATCAATAATACATGATCAATAAATCAATCAATAAATAATAAAAATTAAAAAATAAATTAAAAAAGCAATAAATAAAAAATTTAAAGTTCCTACCTCACCTACTGCAACACCTATCTGTTCGGGAGGACCGGGAGCCCTCCAGCAGCACACAGCCACACACTCAGCCGTGCCTGCCTGACTGATGACATTTTCAAGGGGAAGAGTTCGGGCGGGGCCCGTCGCCGGTGAAGGATTCGGACGTGCCCACCGCCGAGGAGGTGGGAGGGGGGGCCCAGCGAAGAGCTGGTCGGGTGGCCCCATCGCAGAGGTGGTGTTTGGGCGGGCCGTCGAGTAGGTCTTGAGGCAAGAGCAGTGGCGGCGAGGCGAGGCCCGAGGTCGAGCAGCAGCGAGGCGAGGGACTGTGAGGCGAGGTGAGGTGCGGTGAGGCGAGGCCCGAGGTTGGGCAGCGGCGAGGCGAGGGACGGTGAGGCAGGCAGGCCACTTGGCCTGGGCTGGGCCACTCGGCCGGGGGTAGGGTCGCCCGGAGCCACGACGCGCTGGGAGGGCCAGGAGCTACTGCGTGCGCAGCAGCCGGCACTCTTCGGCACAGGGCTGTAGCTCCGCCCCCTACTGCTTCTGCTGCGCTGCGCCCAGTCCAAAGCAGGCCTGATCATCGTGGAGAATCCCGAGGCAAGTACTAGGCGCGCTTTTCCTTCTAGAAAGTCGGCGGAACTCTCGGAGGTGCGCCGTTCTATGGGTCAGTCGAAACTTGGCCCCTAGTTTACATGGAACATTCTTTCCTCTCTTGTTCTTCCAAAGCTGCAAATCCCTGTCCAACACATTTTCCCTCCTGCTTTGTTGAAATCCAAACCTATCACACATTTCTAGACTGTTTCTCCTCCGCTCCCAGTTTTCACCACCAATTCTGGCTGGGCTAAGAAATACACTCACTGGTACACTTCCTTCTTCTAAGGGAGTGGACTCTGGCTGGGTTCAGTTCTACACTCACTGGTTCCCCTCCCTCTCCCTCCCCTGAAGGTGCCGACTCTGGATGGGTTCAGTTGTACACATCAGTTTCTCTCCAATATGTGACCCATGTGCCCAATATCCATGTATGAACCTCGACAGTGAATGTCACAGGCTATTCCACTGTCCTCACCTGAGGCCTCACACGTGCATTTTCCAGCAGGGTCACTGGGCCCTCCTCACAATGGCTCAGTTTCTAAACGATAAGGGGATAAGGGATTATAGGGAGCGGGCAGGGAAGAACATAAGAAATAGGAACAGGAGTAGGCCGTACGGCCCCTCGAGCCTGCTCTGCCATTCAATAAGATCATGGCTGATCCCATCATGGACTCAGCTCTACTTTCTCGCCCGCTTCCCATAACCCCTTATCGTTTAAAAAACTGTCTATTTCTGTCTTAAATTTATTCAATGTCCCAGCTTCCACAGCTCTCTGAGGCAGCAAATTCCACAGATTCACAACCCTGAGAGAAGAAATTCCTCCTCATCTCTGTTTTAAATGGGCGGCCCCTTATTCTAAGATCATGGCCTCTAGTTCTAGTCTCCCCCATCAGTGGAAACATCCTCTCTGCATCCACCTTGTCAAGCCCTCTCGTAATCTTTTAGGTTTCGATAAGATAACATCTCATTCTTCTGAATTCCAAAAAGTGGAGGCCCAACCTACTCAACCTTACCTCATAAGTCACGTCATAATCCCCGGAATCAACCTAGTGAATCTTCTCTGAACTGCCTCCAAAGCAAGTATATCCTTTCGTAAAGATGGAAACCAAAACTGCACGCAGTATTCCAGGCGTGGCCTCACCAATACCACTATATAGCTGTAGCAAAACTTCCCAGCTTTTATACTCCATCCCCTTTGCAATAAAGGGCAAGATTCCATTGGCCTTCCTGATCACTTGCTGAACCTGCATACCATTCTTTTGTGTTTCATGCACAAGTACCCCCAGGTCCCACTGTAATGCGGCACTTTGCAATCTTTCTCCATTTAAATAATAACTTGCTCTTTGATTTTTTTCTACCAAAGTGCGTGACCTCGCACTTTCCAACATTATACTCCATCTGACAAATTTTTGGTCACTCAGTTAGTCTGTCTGTCCTTGTGCAGATTTCGTGTGTTCTCTCACACTGCTTTTCCACCCATCTTTGTATCGTCAGAAAACTTGGCTACGTTACAGTCTGTCCCTTCTTCCAAGTCGTTAATATAGATTGTAAATAGTTGGGGTCCCAGCACTGATCCCTGCGGCAACCCACTAGTTACTGATTGCCAAACCGAGAATTAACCATTTATCCCGTCTCTCTGTTTTCTGTTAGTTAGCCAATCCTCTTTCCATGCTAATATATTGCCGCCAACCTCCTCAACATTTCCTCATAAGAACCCCCTCATCTCTGGAATCCACCTCGTGAATCTTCTATGAACTGCCTCCCCTCTCCTCTCCTCTCCTCCCCTGAAGGTGCTGACTCTATCTGGTTTCAGTTCTGCTTTCACTGGTTTCCCTCCCTCTCCTAAAAGAAGCTGACACTGACTGGGTTCAGTTCTACACTGACTGGTTCCCCTCCCTCTCCTCCCTGAAGGTGCTGACTCTGGCTGGGTTCAGTTCTACACTGACTGGTTCCCCTCCCTCTCCTCCCTTGAAGGTGCTGAATCTGGCTGGGTTCAGTTCTACACTGACTGGTTCCCCTCCCTCTCCTCCCTGAAGGTGCTGACTCTGGCTGGGTTCAGTTCTACACTGACTGGTTCCCCTCCCTCTCCTCCCTGAAGGTGCTGACTCTGGCTGGGTTCACTTCGACACCCACTGGTTCCCCTCCCGTGAAGGTGCTGACTCTGGCTGGGTTCAGTTCTACACTCACTGGTTCCTCTCCCGTGAAGGTGCTGACTCTGGCTGGGTTCAGTTCCACACTCACTGGTTCCCCTCCCTCTCCTCCCCTGAAGGTGCTGACTCTGGCTGGGTTCAGTTCTACACTCACTGGTACCCCTTCCTCCCATCTGCCCCTTCCCTTAAGGCGCTAACTCTCGCTGTGTTCAATTCCATACTCTCTGTTTCTGCTCCCACCCCTCTCCCGCAGGCAGAGTTTAGGGAGCTAGGAGAGGGATTAAAAAGCAGGACCTCAAAAGGTAGTAATCTCCGGATTACTCCTGGTGCCACGAGCTAGTGAGTAGAGAAATAGGAGGATAGAGCAGATGAATGTGTGGCTGGAGAGATGGTGCGGGAGGGCTTTAGATTCCTGATACACTGAGACCGCTTCTGGGAGAGGTGGGACCTGTACAAACCAGACGGGTTGCACCTCAACAGAGCTGGGACCAATATCCTCATGGGGCGGGGGGGTTTGCTCGTGTTGTTGGGGAGGGTTTAAACTAGCTTGGCAGGGGGATGGGAACCTGACAATAGATTCAGTAGGGAGGGGAGTAAAGCTGGAATTAGAAAGCAAAAATAAAGAAAGTGAATTTGAAGGAGAGAGGAAACAAGCAGGAAATAAGGGTAAAAAAACAAACTTAAAGGCTCTTTGTCTCAATGCACGTAGCATTTGTAACAAAATAGATGAGCTGACGGCAGAAATAGATACAAATGGGTATGATCTGATAGCCATTACAGAGACGTGGTTGCAAAGAGACCAGGACTGGGAATTAAATATTCAGCGGTACTTGACAATCTGAAAGGACAGACAGAAAGGAAAAGGAGGTGAGGTAACTCTATTGATAAAGGATGGAATCACTGCAATAGTGAAAAACGATATTGGCTCAAATGATAAGAATGTTGAAACAGTTTGGGTGGAGATAAGGAATAAGGGGAAAAGTCACTGGTGGGTGTAGTCTATAAGCTTCCTAACAGTAGCAACTCTGTTGGTTGGAGCGTAAACCAGGAAATAGGGGGGGCTTGTAAAAAGGGAACAGCAATAATCATGGGTGATTTTAACCTCCATATTGATTGGACAAATCAAATTGGTCAGGGTAGCCTTGAAGAAGAGTTCATAGAGCGCATAAGGGCCGGGTTCCTTGAAAAATATGTAACGGAACCAACCAGGGGGAAGGCTATCTTAGATCTTGTCCTGTGTAATGAGACAGGATTAATAAACAATCTCCTAGTAAAGGATCCCCTCGGAATGAGTGATCACAGCATGATTGAATTTCAAATTCAGATGCAGGGTGAGAAAGTTGGATCACTAACCAGCGTACTAAGCTTAAATAAAGGAGACTATGAAGGTATGAGGGCAGAGTTGGGTAAAGTGGACTGGGAAAATAGATTAAAGTGCAGGATGGTTGATGAACACTGGTGTACATTTAAGGAGATATTTCACAGCTCTCAAGAAAAATATATTCCAGTGAGGAGGAAAGGGTGAGAGAGAAAAGATAGCCATCATTGCTAACTAAAGAAATAAAGGATGGTATCCAATTAAAAACAAGGGCATACAAAGTGGCCAAAACTACTGGGAGGACAGAAGACTGGGAAGCTTTTAAAAGCCAGCAAACAATGACTAAAACAATGATTAAGAGAGGGAAGATAGACTATGAAAGTAAACTAGCACGAAATATAAAAACAAATAGCAAGAGTTTCTATCGGTATATAAAAAGGAAACAAGAGTGGCTAAAGTAAATGTTGGTCTCAGAGGATGAGACCGGGGAATTAGTAACGAGGACATGGAGACGGCAGAAACTCTAAACAAATATTTTGTATCAGTCTTTACGTTAGAGGACACTAACAATATTCCAACAGTGGATAGTCAAGGGCTATATGGGGGGGAGGAACTTAACACAATCACAATCACTAAGGAGGTTAATGGAACGAAAGGCAGATAAATCCCCTGGACCTGATGGCTTGCATCCTAGGGTCTTAAGAGAAGTATCAACAGGGATAGTGGATGCATTAGTTGTAATTTACCAAAATGCCCTGGATTCTGGGGAGGTCCCAGCAGATTGGAAAACTGCAAATGTAACGCCCCTATTTAAAAAAGGAGGCAGACAAAAATCAGGAAACTATAGACCAGTTAGCCTAACGTCTGTGGTTGGGAAAATGTTGGAGTCCATTATTAAAGAAGCAGTAGCAGGACATTTGCAAAAGCAAAATTCAGCCAGGTAGAATCAGCATGGATTTATGAAGGGGAAGTCATTTTGACAAATTTGCTGGAATTCTTTGAGGATGTAACGAACAGGGTGGATAAAGGGGAACCAGTGGATGTGGGGTATTTGGACTTTAAGAAGGCATTTGTCAAGGTGCCACATAAAAGGTTACTGCACAAGATAAAAGTTCACAGTATTGGGGGTAATATATTAGCATGGATAGAGGATTGGCTAACTAACAGAGTGTCCAGATAAATGGTTCATTCTCTGGTTGGCAACCAGTAACTAGTGGATGCTGCAAGGATCAGTGCTGGGTCCCCAACTATTTACAATCTTTATCAATGACTTGGAAGAAGGGATCGAGTGTAACGTAGCCAAGTTTGCTGACGATACAAAGATGGGAGAAAAAGCAATGTGTGAGGAGGACACAAAAAATCTGCAGAAGGATATAGACAGGCTAAGTGAGTGGGCAAAAATTTGGCAGATGGATATCATGTTAGAAAGTGTGAGGTCATGCACTTTGGCAGAAAAAAAAAATCAAAGAGCAAGTTATTATTTAAATGGAGAAAGATTGCTAAGTGCCGCAGTACAGCGGGACCTGGGGGTACTTGTGCATGAAACACAAAAGGATAGTATTCAGGTACAGCAAGTGATCAGGAAGGCCAATGGTATCTTGGCCTTTATTGCAAAGGGGATGGAGTATAAAAGCAGGGAAGTCTTGCTACAGCTATTCAAGGTTTTGGTGAGGCCACACCTGGAATACTGTGTGCAGTTTTAGTTTCCATATTTACGAAAGGATATACTTGTTTTGGAGACAGTTCAGAGAAGTTCACTAGGTGGATTCCGGGGATGAGGGGGCTTACTTATGAGGAAAGGTTGAGTAGGTTGGGCCTCTACGCATTGGAATTCAGAAGAATGAGAGGCGATCTTATCGAAACGTATAAGATTATGATGGGACTCGACAAGGTGGATGCAGAGAGAATGTTTGCACTGATGGGGGAGACTAGAACTAGAGGTCATGATCTTAGAATAAGGGGCCGCCCATTTAAAACAGAGATGAGGAGAAATTTATTTTCTCAGAGGGTTGTAAATCTGTGGAATTAGCTGCCTCAGAGAGCTGTGGAAGCTAGCACATTGAGTAAATTTAAGACAGAAATAGACAATTTTTTAAATGATAAGGGGTTATGGGGGGCGAGCCTGGAAGTGGAGCGGAGTCCATGATCAGATCAGCCATGATCTTATTGAATGGCGGAGCAGGCTCCAGGGGCCGTATGTTCCTATGTACACTGTCTAAGGAAACACTCCCAGGACAAGTGCAGCATGGATTAGATACAGAGTAAACCTCCACCTACACTGTCCTATCAGAGACTCCAAGGTCAGGTACAGCATGGGTTGGATGCAGCATAAAGCTCCCTGTACATTGTCCCATCAAACACTCCCAGGGCAGGTACAGCATGGGTTAGATACAGATCAAATCTCCCTCTACACTGTCCCATCAAACACTCCCAGGGCAGCATATGGAACATAAGAAATAGGAGCAGGAGTAGATCATTTGGTCCCTCGAACCTGCTCCGCCATTCAATAAGATCACGGCTGATCAGATCCAGGCCTCAACTCCACTTCCCCGCCTGCGCCCCATAATCCTTGACTCCCTTATCATTGAAAAATCTGTCGATCTCCACCGTAAATATATTCAATGACCCAGCCGCCACAGCTCTGAGGTAGCAAATTCCAAAGATTCAGAACCCTCAGAAGAAATGCCTACTGATTTTGGTTTTAAATGAGCGATCCCTTATTCTGAAACTACGCCCCCTAGTTCTAAATTCCCCCATGGAGGGAAACATCCTCCCTGCATCTACCCATCAAGCCCCCTCAGAATCTTATACCTTTCAAAAAGATCACCTCCAAGTCTTCTAAACCCCAAGGAGTATAGGCCCAACCTGCTCAAACTTTCATCTCAGCAATCAACCTCATGAACCTACTCTGAACTGCCTCCAGTGCAAGTGTATCCTTCCTTAAATAAGGAGACCAAAACTGTGCGCAGTACTCCAGGTGTGGTCTTACCAATGCTATATACAGTTGCAGCAGGATTTCCCTACTTTTATACTCCATCTCCCTTGCAATAAAGGCCAACATTCCATTTGCCTTCCTAACTAATTGCAGTAACTGCATGCTAAATTTTTGTGTGTCCTGTACAAGGACCCCCAGATCCCGCTGTACATGGCATTTTGTAATCTCTCCCCATTTAAATAGTAATTTGCTTTTTTATTTCTCCTACCAAAGTGGATAAGCTCACATTTTCCCACATTATACTCCATCTGCCAAAGTTTTGCCCACTCACTTAGCCTATCTATATCCCTTTGTAGATTATTTGCATCCTCTTCTCAACTTGCTAGGTGAGCACAGGTTCTGTACACAGTAAATCTCAGTCGACATTATCCCATCAAACACTCCCAGGGCAGGAACAGCACGGGGTTAGATACAGCGTAAAGCTCACTCTACACTGTCCCATCAAACACTCCCGGGGCAGGTGCAGCATGGGTTAGATACAGAGTAAAGCTCCCTCTACACTGTCCCATCAAACACTCCCAGGGCAGGTACAGCACGGGGTTAGATGCAGAGTAAAGCTCCCTCTACACTGTCCCATCAAACACTCCGAGGGCAGGTACAGCACGGGGTTAGATACAGAGTAAAGCTCCCTCTACATTATCCCATCAAACACTCCAGGGCAGGTAGAGCACGGGGTTAGATACAGAGTAAATCTCCCTTATTACAACAGTGACGACAATCCCAAGTACTTCATTGGCTGTAAAGTGCTTTGAGAGGTCCGGTGGTCGTGAAATGCGGCAAATAAATCCAAGTCTTTCTCTCTCTACACTGTCCCATCAGACACTGCCAGCCCATAACGAGCAGGGCTCAGGGAGGTTGGTTGCTAGGCACTGCAGTGATGTCATAAAGCAGGGCCATTCAGCCCAGCGGATCCTCTCCTTGTCCCTTTAAAGGTGGAGAGCTGGGACATCCTGTCTCAACACACTTCCCCTGTTCATACTGAGAATCTCCAGGGAAAGCCCCAAGGCCCAGAGTGTGGAACACAACCAAGGGAGAAAGAGGAGGAGAGCTGGTGCAGTGTGGAAGATGAGGGAGGAGTCTGCTCATTCCAAGGGGCAGATTAGACAAAGTGCTTTGAGTGGTGGGTCCAGTAGTGAAACTGAAATGAACCCATAGGGAATAAATAAAGATCCAATCCAAGGGAACAAGCAACGGGTCATTGGGCAGAAATCACAACTGGCCCAGAATTATTCAATGGGCGAGCATCGATTGTTTATTGTGGGAAGTTCTACACTTCAACCATCCATTGAGTGAAGAAGTGTTTCCGAACATCTCTCCTGAATGACCTGGCTCTGATTTTATGATTATGTCCCCTCGTCCTAGACAACCACCACAGCAGAATCAATTTCTCTCTATCTACCCTAGCAATTGCTTTCAAATTCACACTAAATTCCCACAGACTAGGTAGAGTATGATTTGATACAGAGTAAAGTTCCCTCCACACTGCTGCAGGGCAAACTTCAGTGTCCTTCCCAACTGCGCTGCTGGCAGCTTATCAATTAAAATTCAGCAGCAGTACGATCTGTCACTGCACTGAAAACTTTCCACCCGCAGCTCCTGATCAGTTTCAGGTTAAAGCTCCCTCTAAACTGTCCCATCAAGCACTCCCGGGGCAGGGGCAGCACGAATTAGATACACAGTAAATCTGTGTCAGAGGAAACTGTACCCCAGTGAGAGTCAATGCCAGAGGAAACTGTACCCCAGTGAGGGTCAGTGCCAAAGGAAACTGTACCCTAGTGAGAGTCAGTGCCAAAGGAAACTGTACCCTAGTGAGAGCTAGTGCCAGAGGAAATTTTACCCATGAGAATCAGTGCAAGAGGAAACTGTACCCCAGTGAGAGTCAGTGTCAGAGCAAACTGTACCCCAGTGAGAGTCAGTGTCAGAGCAAACTGTACCCCAGTGAGAGCTAGTGCCAGAGAAAACTGTACCACAGTGAGAATCAGTGCCAGATCAAACTGTGCCCCATTGAGACAGTGCCAGAGGAAACTGTAACCCAGTGAGAGCTAGTGCCAAAGGAAACTGTACCCCAGTGAGAATCAGTGCCAGATCAAACTGTGCCCCATTGAGACAGTGCCAGAGGAAACTGTAACCCAGTGAGAGCTAGTGCCAAAGGAAACTGTACCCCAGTGAGAGCCAATGCCAGAGGAAGCTGTAACCCAGTGAGAGCTAGTGTCAGAGGAAACTGTACCCCAGTGAGAGCTAGTGCCAGAGGAAACTGTACCCCAGTGAGAGTCAGTGCCAGAGGAACCTGTAACCCAGTGAGAGCTAGTGCTAGAGGAAACTGTACCCCAGTGAGAATCAGTGCCAGAGCAAACTGTACACCAGTGAGAATCAGTCCCAGAAGAAACTGTACCCCAGTCAGACAGTGTCAGAGGAAACGGTACCCCAGAGTGCCAGTGGAAACTGTACCCCAGAGAGTCAGTGCCAGAGGGAACTGTATCCCAGTGAGAGTCAGTGCCAGAGGTAACTGTATCCCAGTGAAAGTCAGTGCCAGAGGAAACTGTACCCCAGTGAGAGTCAGTGCCAGAGGAAACTGTACCCCAGTGAGAGTCAGTGCCAGAGGAAACTGTACCCCAGAGTCATTACAATTCAAAATATCTTCAGTTATCAGCAACAAATTGTATTTATAACGTGCCTTAAACATAGTAAAATGTCCCAAGGCACTTCACAGGAACTTTATCAAACAAAATTTGACACCCAGTCACATAAGGAAATATTAGCACAGGTGACTAAAAGCTTGTTCAAAAGAGTAGGTATTAAGGAATATTATAAAGATCGAGAGATTTAGGGAGTAAATTCCAGAGCTTATAGCCTCGGCAGCTGAAGGTACGGCCACCAATATTGGAGGGATGAAAATTGGGGCTGCTCAAGAGGCCAGAATTGAAGGAATGCAAAGATCTCTGAGGGTTGTAGGGCTGGAGGAGATTACAGCAATAGGGAGGGGCAAGATCCTGGACTGATTTCAAAACAATGATAAGAATTTTGAAATTGAGGCATTGATGGAGCAGGAGCCAATGTAGTTCAGCGAGCTCAGGGGTGATGGATGAACGGAAATTGGTACAAGTTGGGATGCGAGGGCTGAGGACAGATTGATTAGAATAGGCCTATATTCTCTGGAGTTTATTAGAATGGAAGGTGATATCATTGAAACTTAAAATTCTTCGTCGAATATTCAAGGTCTGGATAGTCTCGAAGTAGGGATCCTAGTATTAGAAGAGATCGCCCATTTAAGACTGAGATGAGGAGATATTTCTTCACTAAAGTTGTGAATCTTTGAAATTCTCTATCGAATAGAGATCTTACTGAATTGTGGAGTAGACGGGAGGGGTTGTATGGCCTACGCCTGCTGCTATTTCTTGTGTTCTTGAGTAAGGATTACGAGCAGGAGTGTTTTTGATGAGCTTAAGTTTGCGGAGAGTGTGAGGCCGATCAGAAGAGCATTGGAATAATCCAATGTAGCGGTAACAGAGGCATGGATGAGAGTTTGAACAGATGAGCTGAGGAAGAAGTAGAGACCGGCGATATTATGGAGGTGGAAGTAAGTGTACTCGGTGATTGAGGGAATATGGGTTCAAAAGCTCATCTCGGGAACAAGTACGACGCCAATCAATAAACTGCAACTCTCCATATCTGTGTTTCAGTATATTAGAATGCTACATATCTCTAGTGATCAATTAATCAGAAATGCTTCGATATTAGTAGTTATCAATATATGTTCCTATAATTCTAAATGTTCATGAACGAATAAATGATTCTATGGACGATAGGCCGTGCTGGCCTTTCAGATGGGTCTGTGCATCGTGATCAGTGAACTGTCTCTGTGCTTCCGCTTCAATCTTTCCATTGGCTTTCTCACCAGATGGGAAATATTTGAACATTGAGATCTGATGGTGTCGGTGTGAGTGTAGCCGCACCTAATGTACAGAGACCGGTCCATCTGCTGGGCTCTGCCTCAAACTGGAGTCACCACTTAGATCAAAGCCCTTTACTCTAAAACACACACAAGATTCACTGAGACTGTGTTTAGAGACAGAAAGTGATCTCACTTCACGGCCTCATGCTGGATAATTGTGCTCGGTGGTCAGACTCTCCAAGTCTCATTTCCTGCCTTACCTTGTAACCTGTGTGTACTGTCTACAGGACCGGTGTGTATCTGAGTAAATGGCACTTTCTCTTACCTTTCTCCCCAGTCGATCTATTGAAGCACTTTCAATTGGAAGGGGTTCACTGGTTGGTGCTCTCACAATCGTGCGCTGGTTCACCTGCTGTTGTTTCTCAGTCCACAATCCCTGTTTCCTTCCAGCTGTGGAACTTTCTCAATCACTCCGCCATTCACCGGGAGATCTAATTATGGCAGGGCAGAAAATTAGAAGAATATTAATGTTGTGAAGTGGAATGTAGTGTAAATTGTTTTTCCAATGTTTCAGAAACATATCTGTTCAGTATTTCTGTTTGATTTTATCCTTTTCCTCAGATCCCTGTCCGACCCGTCTGGACTTAGAGAAAATCACCAGAATTCTCCCCAAGTTACACACTAACTGATCTCACTGGGCTCCCAGGTTACACACTGTCTGATCTCACCAGGCCCCCGGGTTACACACTGTCTGATCTCACCGGGCCCCCGGGTTACACACTGTCTGATCTCACTGGGCCCCCGGGTTACACACTGTCTGATCTCACTGGGCCCCCGGGTTACACACTGTCTGATCTCACCGGGCCTCCGGGTTACACACTGTCTGATCTCACTGGGCCCCCGGGTTACACACTGTCTGATCTCACTGGGCCCCGGGGTTACACACTGTCTGATCTCACTGGGCCCCCGGGTTACACACTGTCTGATCTCACTGGGCCCCCGGGTTACACACTGTCTGATCTCACTGGGCCCCCGGGTTACACAATGTCTGATCTCACTGGGCCCCCCGGGTTACACATTGTCTGATCTCACTGGGCCCCCGGGGACGGGGGGCGTAGGGACAAGGAGGTGGGTAGGAGCAGGGGAGGGGAAAAAGAATGGGGGTGAGGGAGAGGAGAGGGAGAAGAGAGGGATAGGGGGACGGTTATCGAAGTCCCTCAGCTTTCCCAGGAACGCTTCCCCCCTCCCCCTCACAACTCTGTCCCCCTCGCCTGTCGGACCTCCCCACTCCCCGCAAACGTCAGTCTCCTCCCTCCCCTGTCATTCTGGGGGTGTGCCTGTGTGAGCGTGTCCATATCTCTTACCCCCGCCCCCCCCATGTCTCTCTTCACATCTGCCACCCACCCGCCCCCGTTCTCTCGCTCTCTCTCCCGTACCCTCCGTTGTCTCTCTTCCCCCATCTCTCTCTCTCTCCCACCCAGTGTCTCTCTCCCCCCCCCATTCCGTGTCACATGCCTCCCCCTCCCTCTGTCTCCAAGGACACTCGCCCTCAGCCCCCTCTCTACCCCGGGACACTCTCCCTCGGCCCCCTCTCCCCCCCGGGACACTCACCCTCGGCCCTCTCTCCCCCCCGGGACACTCTCCCTCGGCCCCCGCTCCCCCCCGAGACACTTTCCCTGGGCCCCCTCTCCCCCCAGGACACTCTCCTTCGGCCCCCTCTACAACCCGGGACACTCTCCCTCACCCCCCGGGACACTCTCCCTCGACTCCCTCTCCCCCCGGGACACTCTCCCTCGGCCCCCTCTCCCCCCGGGACACTCAGCTCCGCTCACTTTCCGCTATCTTGTTTAACTTCACCAACGGCCGGCCTCCGGGCTCCCTGGACATGCGCAGTGCCGCCTCACGGCGCGCTCAGGGAGGCGTTGTCCGCCCCTGCAATTGGCTGATTGACTTGATTGACAGGCCGTCCACCAATCGCAGCCCAGTATCTTCCTTTTCCCCCGCCCACTCCCACAGTCGGAGGCGGTGCCGCTCACTCAGCGCCAGTGACATCACCAATCCGGCAGCGCAAGCTGCGTGACGTCATCAACCCAGCAAGAAGGGGTGTGTGACATCAGAACCCCAGCAACGTGAGCTGTGTGACATCAGTAACCTGGCAACGCAGTCTGTGTGACGTCATGTAGCCTGGCGGGGAGGACACAGACCCCACAGATTGGCCGTGCACCGAGTCTGGCACCAGGGGAGGGCACCCACCCCGCAGAATGACCGTGTACCGAGTCTGGCACCAGGGGAGGGCACCCACCCCACAGGATGGTGTATACCAAGCCTGGCACCAGTGGAGGGCACCCACCCCACAGGATAGCCGTGTACCGAGTCTGGCACCAGGGGAGGGCACCCACCCTACAGGATGGTGTATACCGAGCCTGGCACCAGGGGAGGGCACCCACCCCACAGGATGGCCGTGTACTGAGCCTGGCACCAGGGAAGGGCACCGACCCCACAGGATGGCCGTATATTGAGCCTGGCACAAGGGGAGGACACAAACCCCACAGGATGGCCGCGTATTGAGCATGGCACCAGGGCAGGGCACAAACCTCACAGGATGGCCGAGTTCCGAGCCTGGCAGCAGGAAAACCATGGGCCCATTGGTTGTCACGTGTGTGTCCAGTGGGACGGGAGCTGTGGGATTTATCATCAGTGACAGGCCCAGATTACCCAGGTGTATCAGCGCTGCATGGCCCACAGGACAGGAACAAGAAGGAGAGAATGTTCTGAAGTTCTATCCTGTACTTACAGTGATGACTTTTGTAAACTCCTTTTACAGGGTATTAGAAGAAGAAGATTAGCACACGGGAAGCTCAAACCTAAAGATCACATCCATATCTGCCAGAGTCAGATGATTCATCAAGAGCTGATTATCATCGTCCTTTTACATAAGAACATAAGAAATAGGAGCATGAGTAGGCCATACGGCCCCTGGAGCCTGCTCCACCATTTAATACAATCATGGCTGATCTGATTATAGACTCAGGTCCACTTTCCTGCCCGCTCCCCGTAACCCTTTAATCCCTTATCGGTTAAGAAACTGTCTACCGCTGTCTTAAATTTATTCAATGTCCCAGCTTCCACAATTCTCTGAGGCAGCGAATTCCACAGATTTACAACCCTGAGAGAAGAAATTTCTCCTCATCTCAGTTTTACTTGGGCGCCCCCTTATTCTAAGATTATGCCCCCAAGTTCTAGTCTCCCCTATCAGTGGAAACATCCTCTCTGCATCCACCTTGTCAAGCCCCCTCATAATCATATACGTTTCGATAAGATCACCTCTCATTCTTCTGAATTCCAATGAGTATAGGCCCATTCTACTCAACCTTTCCTCGAAAGTCAACAACCTCATCTCCGGAATCAACCTAGTGAACCTTCTCCAAACTGCCTCCAAAGCAAGTATATCCTTTTGTAAATACGGAAATCAAGGCAGTATTCCAGGTGTGGTCTCACCAATACCCTGTAAAACTGTAGCAAGACTTCCCTGCTTTTATACTCCATCCCCTTTGCAATAAAGACCATGATACCATTGGCCTTCCTGATCACTTGCTGTACCTGAATATTAAACTTTTGTGCTTCATGCACAAATAACCCCAGGTCCTGCTGTACTGCAGCACTTTGCAATTTTCCTCCATTAAAATTTTAACTTGCTCTTTGATTTTTTTTGCCAAAGTGCATGACCTCACACTTTCCAACATTATACTCCATCTGCCAAATTTTTGCCCACTCACTTAGCCTATCTATGTCGTTTTGCAGGTATTTTGTGTCCTCCTCACCACACATTGCTTTTTATCCCATCTTTGCATCATCAGCAAACTTGGCTATGTTACACTCGGTCCTTTCTTCCAAGTTGTTAATATAGATTGTAAATAGTTGGGGTCCCAGCGACACCCATTTATCCCAACTCTGTTTTCTGTTAGTTAGCCAATCCTTTATCCATGCTAATCTATTACCCTCAACCCCGTGAACTTTTATCTTGCGCAGTAATCTTTTATATGGCACCTTGTCAAATGCCTTCTGGAAGTCCAAATACACCACATCCACTGGTTCCCTTTTTTCCACCATGTTCGTTACATCCTCAAAGAATTCCAGCAAATTTGTCAAACATGACTTCCCCTTCATAAATCCATGCTGACTCTGCCTGACCGAATTATACTTTTCCAAATATCCTGCTACTGCTTTTTTAATAATGGACTCCCAACCACAGATGTTAGGCTAACTGGTCTAGTTTCCTGCTTTTTGTCTGTCTCCTTTTTAAATAGGGGCATTACATTTACCATTTTCCAATCGGCTGGGACCTCCCAGAATCCAGGGAATTTTGTGAAATTATAACCAATGCATCTACTATCCCTGCTGTTACTTCTCTTAAGACCATAGGATGCAAGCCATCAGGTCCAGGGGATTTACCCGCCTTTAGTCCCATTATCTTACTTCTTAGTGATTGTGATCAGTTCCTCCCCCCCTATATTCCCTCGACTGTCCACTGTTGGAATATTGTTTGTGTCCTCTACCATAAAAACTAATACAAAATATTTGTTTAGAGTTTCTGCCATCTCCATGATCCCCATTATTAATTCCCGTTCTCATCCTCTGAGAGACCAACATTTACTTTAGCCATCTTTTCCTTTTTATATACCTATAGAAACTCTTGCTATCCGTTTTTATATTTTGTGCTAGTTTACTTTCATAGTCTATCTTCCCTTTCTTCATGATTTTTTAGACATTCTTTGCTAGTTTATAAAAGCTTCCCAATCTTCTGTCCTCCCACTTGTTTTGGCCACGTTGTATGCCCTTGTTTTTAATTGGATACCGTCCTTTACTTCTTTAGTTAGCCACGGGTGACTATTTTTTCTTTTACACCCTCAATGGAACTGGAACTGGATTGTAGTGGGACTTTCAGGAGAATATTAAAGTTGGCACCACAGAAATAATTACATCTGAGCGTCGCCATCAGGGCAACCTATTACCGGGGCATTCATTCATCGTGGGCCACCCTGACCTGCGAGAGGACACCACCGCAGGTCGGGAGGATAAAAGAGCAGCGAGGGTCCTGGAACATTGTGGGTCATCCCGACCTGCGAGAGGACATATTCTCATCCGTTCCGTGTACTGCTTTCGTCTGCATAGTGCTACATGTAACATGATTCGTGATCGGTATTGAAATGTATCCTGGAATGTAATGTAAACCTGTTATTATCTGCTCCATGTAATACCCTTATTTGCACAGTACTACATGTAACGTGATTTACGGATTGTACTAAACTGTACCCTGAAATGAAATGCACGGTAGTGCATCGAATGGAATTGCTGTCAGCATCTAAATGAATTGTATGGAATTGCTGACCGCAAGGTATTGAACTATTTTCCAATGTATTGTGAAAATTTTATATGAATAAAGTATATTTTTGAAAAAAAAAAAGCCACCATGGGTCAGGAGGATAAAAGAGCATACCACTGCAGCTTCCAGAGTGAACTGTTACAAGTGTGCGACAGCTTCAAGGTGGGCGACTGGATGACATCATCAAAACCCAGGTCGCAGTTTGGTGCGTGGGCAGGAACATCGGCGGGGTGCAGGTACAGCGGAGAAGCGGGAAGGTCGGGGCGGATGAGCGGTGAGAGATCGTGGTGGAGGAACGGTGAGAAATCGTGGCGGGGGTGCGGTGAATGAGGGTACGGGGCCCAGAAGAGCCGAGGGCCCAGGGGCAGCACGGGCCTGCCCACACTGTGTGCGCACTAGATCCTTGCAGCAGAGCAGGTCTCCTGCTGTCCTGGTTAACCCTTGCCGCTGGATAAAGGCCGAGCTCTGTCAATCACAAATTAAAACAAACCAGGCACAGGCATCTTCCACCCTTCAATTGGAGTTCAGGACTGGAATATCGGCTCCTTCATTGAAACAACTGCAAACCCATGTGGAAGCAAGTCATCCTGGTTCCAGGGACCGCCGATGATGATAAAGACCATTGTTGGGGAGATTGCGGGTATTCCCGGGATTCTGTAGATATTGTGGGAGGCCGATTCGGTGACAATCGCAGATCCACCCCGGAATAGACAAAACAATCTGTGACCCTCCTGTGAAGTGCCTGTGGACCTTTTACTGTGATAAAGGCGCAATATAAAGACAAGTTGTTGTTATTGTCCCGCCAATCCCTCTTTTTTTTCATAGGCAGTCCCTCGGAATCAAGGGAGACTTACTTACCCTCCTAAAATATGAGTTCTTTAGTGGTTGAACAGTCCAATACGAGAGCCACAGACCCTGTCACAGGTGTGACAGATATTCGTCGGAGGAAGGGGTGGGTGGCACTGATTTACCACATGTTCCTTCCGCTGCTTGCGCCTGACCTCTTCACACTCGCGGCGTTGAGATTCGAAGAGCTCAACGCCCTCCCGGATGCACTTTCTCCACCTCGAGTGGTCTTCGGCCAGGGTCTCCCAGGTGTCGGTGGAGATGTTGCACTTTATCAGGGAGGCTTCAAGGGTGTCCTTGTAATGTTTCCTCTGCCCTCCTTCGGCTTGTTTGCCGTGACGGAGTTCCGAGTAGAGCGCTTGCTTTAGGAGTCTCATGTCTGGGGCATGCGGACAATGTGGCCTGCCCAGCGGAGCTGATCGAGTGTGGTCAGTTCTTTGATGCTGGGGATGTTGGCCTGGTCGAGGACGCTAACGTTGGTGCATCTGTCCTCCCAGGGGATTTGTAGGATCTTGCGGAGACATCATTGGTGGTAATTCTCCAGCGACTTGAGGTGTCTACTGTATATGGTCCATGTCTCTGAGCCATACAGGAGGGCGGGTATTACTACAGCCCTTAGACCATGAGCCTGGTGGTAGGTTTGAGGGCCTGGTCTTTGAACACTCTTTTCCTCAGGCGGCCGAAGGCTGCACTGGCGCACTGGGGGCGGTGTTGGATCTGGTGGTCAATGCCGGCCCTTGTTGATAAGAGGCTCCCGTGTTTTGGGAAATGGTCCCCGGCCGGTGTCCAGGGCCCACGCCGTGGACCTTGCTGACTGGGGGGCAGTGCTGCGCGGCCCGGCCCAGCGGGAACAGGCTGCTGGAGGACCTTTATCTGATGGAGGTTTAGTGTAAGGCCCGAGCTCTGGGAGCCTCAGTAAATACGTCACAATGTCCTGGAGTGGGACCCAGGGGCAAAGGTCACCGCCCGTTAAACATTCAACATTTAAACCCAACCACCAAGCTCCGAGCGCGAGCCTCGCTCAACCCACTTCAGCGCCTCAGGGGCGGCCCCGTGCGGGGCTCTCCGGGGATGCGGATTGGTAGGAGCGCCTGTCACTCAGAGTGTGGGAGGCGGGTTTCCGGAGCGGGGCAGTCCTGGAGAAGGGGATTGGCCAGAGCGCCTGTCACTTAGAGTGAGGGAGGTGGGTTGTCGGGGCTGGGCTCTC
The DNA here is from genome assembly GCF_044704955.1 of Pristiophorus japonicus. Taxonomy (NCBI): domain Eukaryota; kingdom Metazoa; phylum Chordata; class Chondrichthyes; family Pristiophoridae; genus Pristiophorus; species Pristiophorus japonicus. Next base: position 207,409,087 of record NC_091985.1, read on the forward strand.
CCGGGGGAAGGTGATTGGCCCGAGTGCCTGTCACTCAGAGTGAGGGAGGCGGGTTTCCGGGGCGGGCCCGGGCCTCAGTGGGACTCGGAGGTCGAGCAGTGTGTTTGAGCCGGGCGCCAGTGACGCTGCGCTGGAGCCGGTGGGAGCGGTCGCCTGGTTTTATGCTCCGGGGGGTGGGGGGGATATAGATATGTGAAGAGAAAAAGGTTAGTAAAGACAAACGTAGGTATCCTGCAGTCAGAATCAGGGGAAGTCATAACTGGGAACAAAGAAATGGCAGACCAATTGAACAAGTACTTTGGTTCGGTATTCACTAAGGAGGACATAAACAACCTTCCGGATATAAAAGGGGTCAGAAGGTCGAGTAAGAAGGAGGAACTGAGGGAATTCCTTATTAGTCGGGAAATTGTGTTGGGAAAATTGATGGGATTGAAGGCCGATAAATCCTCAGGGCCTGATGTACTGCATCCCAGAGTACTTAAGGAGGTGGAAATAGCGGATGCATTGACAGTCAATTTCCAACATTCCATAGACTCTGGATCAGTTCCTATGGAGTGGAGGGTAGCCAATGTAACCTCACTTTTTAAAAAAGGAGGGAGAGAGAAAACAGGGAATTATAGACCGGTTAGCCTGACCTCAGTAGTGGGTAAAATGATGGAATCAATTATTAAGGATGTCATAGCAGCGCATTTGGAAAGAGGTGACATATGTCCAAGTCAGCATGGATTTATGAAAGGGAAATCATGCTTGACAAATCTGGAATTTTTTGAGGATGTTTCCAGTAGAGTGGACAAGGGAGAACCAGTTGATGTGATGTATTTGGTCTTTCAGAAGGCTTTCGACAAGGTCCCACACAAGAGATTAATGTGCAAAGTTAAAGTACATGGGATTGGGGGTAGTGTGCTGATATGGATTGACAACTGGTTGGCAGACAGGAAGCAAAGAGTAGGAGTAAATGGGTACTTTTCAGAATGGCAGGCAGTGACTAGTGGGGTACCACAAGGTTCTGTGCTGGGGCCCCAGCTGTTTACATTGTACATTAATGATTTAGATGAGGGGATTAAATGTAGTCTCTCCAAATTTGCAGATGACACTGAGTTGGGTGGCAGTGTGAGCTGTGAGGAGGATGCTATGAGGTTGCAGAATGACTTGGATAGGTTAGGTGAGTGGGCAAATGTATGGCAGATAAAGTATAATGTGGATAAATGTGAGGTTATCCACTTTGGTGGTAAAAACAGAGACAGACTATTATCTGAATGGTGACAGATTAGTAAAAGGGGAGGTGCAATGAGACCTGGGTGTCATGGTACATCAGTCATTGAAGGTTGGCATGCAGATAAAGCAGGTGGTTAAGAAAGTAAATGGCATGTTGGCCTTCATAGCAAGGGGATTTGAGTACAGGGGCAGGGAGGTGTTGCTACAGTTGTACAGGGCCTTGGTGAGACCACACCTGGAGTATTGTGAACAGTTTTGGTCTCCTAATCTGAGGAAGGACATTCTTGCTATTGAGGGAGTGCAGCGAAGGTTCACCAGACTGATTCCCGGGATGGCGGGACTGACATATCAAGAAAGACTGTATCAACTGGGCTTGTATTACTGGAGTTCAGAAGAATGAGAGGGGATCTCATAGAAACGTTTAAAATTCTGACTGGTTTAGAGAGGTTAGATGCAGGAAGAATGTTTCCAATGTTGGGGAAGTCCAGGGGTCACAGTCTAAGGATAAGGGGTAAGCCATTTAGGACCGAGATGAGGAGAAACTTCTTCACCCAGAGAGTGGTGAACCTGTGGAATTCTCTACCACAGAAAGTAGTTGAGGCAAATTCACTAAATATATTCAAAAAGGAGTTAGATGTAGTCCTTACTACTGGGGGGATCAAGGGGTATGGCGAGCAAGCAGGAATGGGGTACTGAAGTTGCATGTTCAGCCATGAACTCATTGAATGGCGGTGCAGGCTCGAAGGGCCGAATGGCCTACTCCTGCACCTATTTTCTATGTTTCTATGGGGGGTGAGGGCCGGGGTAAGGGGGATGAAGGTGAGGGTTGGGGTAAGGGGGGATGGGGGGCGAGGGCTGGGGGATGGTGGTGAGGAATGGGGGATGAGGAGGAGGGGGAAATTGGAGGGTTAGGATGGGGGGACGAGGGTTGGAGTGAGGGCTGGGGTAAGGGGGGGTGGGTGTGAGGACTGGGGGGAATGGGAGGGTTAGGATGGGGGATGAGGGTTGGAGTGAGGGCTGGGGTAAGGGAGGGATGGTGGATGAGGGCTGGGGTAAGGGGGGGATGGTGGGTGAGGGCTGGGGTAAGGGGTGGATGGGAGGTGGGGGCTGGGGTCAGGGGTGGATGGGAGGTGGGGGCTGGGGTAAGGGGTGGATGAGTGGTGGATGGGAGGTGAGGGCTGGGGTAAGGGGGGGATGGGAGGTGAGGGCTTGGGTAAGGGGGGGATGGGAGGTGAGAGCTGGGGTAAGGGGGGGATGGGAGGTGAGGGCTGGGATGAGGGAGGCGTTGGGAGGTGAGGGCTGGGATGAGGGGAGGGGAGATTGAAGAGGAGAGGAGGGTTATGTGTTTGCTCCAGTCTGTACTATATATAAAACGTGTTTAATTTTGTTGTGGATCGTTACAGAGGGGAAACTCATTGAAATTGTGTTTGCAATGACAGGGTCTGCTGCCTAGTGAGTGAGCCACAGTCCTGGCTAGTGGGTACAGGATGTGCTGCAGAGGGGACAGATCGAATGTTTAATCTATTGGAAGGAAATGCACCTAATTACGTACCTGCCAAGTCTGTTATTTGGAATGGGCACGATATAACGTATAATTTTTAAATTAACAAAACGCAGCCGTGCCTTCAGCTGCCTGTACCCTGAGCTCTGGATTCTCTCCCTAAGCCTCTCTGCCTCTCTACCCCTCTCCTTTAAAGCGCTCCTTAAAACCTACCACTTTTCGCAGCTTTTGGTCACCTGTCTTAATATCTCCTCATGTGGCTCAGTGTTGACACCAATTCAATAAAGAAGTGGGGTGAAATGAAACTTTTTTTTAAACACAGCGAGTTGTTGTGATCTGGAACTACTTTTGAAGTGTACTTGTGGTTGTAATGTGGGAAACATGGCCGTCAATCTGCACACGGCAAGCTCCCACAAACAGCGACCAAATAATATGTATTTGTTGATGTTGGTTGAGAGATAAATATTGGCCAGGGCATTGTGGATAACTTCCCCTGCTTTTCAAAATAGTGCCATGAGATCTTTTACATCCACCTGAGGGGGTAGACGGGCGCTCGGTTTAAGAGTTTATCTGAAAGACGGCACCTCCGACAGTGCAGTGCTCCCTCAGCACTGCATTGGTGTGTCAGCCTAGATTTTGTGCTCAAGGTTCTGGAGCAGGACTTAAACCCATTACCTTCGGAGTCTTAAAAAAACAAATTGGTAATACGGAAACATAGACAGGAGTAGTTGGGGGCAAGTCTTGGTGCAATTACCTCTCTCCTGTCACACTCTATGAAGGCACAGTTTTAAGAGGATAACTTCTTTACCCAGAGAGTGTTGAGAATGTGGAATTCGCTGCCGCATGGAGTTGTTGAGGAGAATAGCATAGATGCAATTAAGGGGAAACTAGGTTCTTTATTATTCTTTATTGTCATCCTTTATTATCAGGGTCACCCCCCCCCCCTTTACCATTCGAGCCTGCTCCCCCGTTCAATAAGATCATGGTTAATCTTTGACCTTAACTCTACTTTCCCGCCCAATCCCCATATCCCTTGATTTCCCCCAGAGTCCAAAAATCTATCAATCTCAGCCTTAAATATACTCAGAGACTCGGCATCCATAGCCTTTTGGGTTAGAGAATTCCAAAGATTCAAATCCCTCTCAGCGAAGAAATTTCTCCTCATTTCGGTCTTAAATGACCGACCGCTTATCCTGAGACTATGTCCCCTGGTTCTAGACTCTCCAGACAGGGGAAACAACCTCTCAGCATCTACCCTGTCAATCTCCCTCAGAATCTTGTGTTTCAATGAGAACACCTCTCTTTCTTCTTAACTCCGGAGCGTATGGGCCCAATGTACATTGGGGAAGGGGGATGGGATGAGGAGGGGAAATGGTGAGGTGGAGGAGGGATGCAAATAATCCCCATAATATAATGGAGGGTAATCTTAGTCATGGGTTAAAGACAATCTGTGCATGGGATCTTCTGTTTTTGTGAGGAGGGCTGTCATCTATTGTAAGGTGTGTATGTGTGTGCTTAAATTAGACTTGTAGTGTGAAGAATCTGCTCGTAGCTGGAGTATGGGTAAGAAATGATGGAGTCAGCAACAACAGGAAATGATGCTGTATCAGGACTATCTCAGTCACACACTGTCGCTGACTTGTGTCTGACAGTTTCTAACAGAGGACATGTCATGCTGCAATAATGGTGTGTGTTAATCCCGTAGAAAGAAAGACTATATCGTGTTTTTCACAAGCTCAGGACATCCCAAAGTGCTTTACAGCCAATGAAGTACTTTTGAAGCGTAGTCAGTGTTGTAAAGTAGGAATGGCAGCAGCCAATTTGCGCACAGCAGGATCCCACAAACAGCAATGTGACAATGACCAGCTCATCTGTTTTAGTGATGTTGGTTGAAGGATAAATATTGACCCAGGATACTGGGGAGAACTCCCCTGCTCTCCTTCCCAGTAGGAAACTTGGTGTTGCCTGACTTTGCATTTTATTTAAATTTCAGGATATCTTGTGAGCTGGAGGAGGGCAGGAATCTTACTGTGAATCTAATGTTGTTGAAGTATAGAAAGCTCAGTACTTCTGTTCATAGTTCAGCTGATTCTGCATGACTTAACTCAGTATGTCCTGGCTCAGTGTGATTGGGACAGTCATGCCACATACTGTGTTGATGCAAAGCAGTTTGAGATTGATGGCGAGGGGAGATGTGCAGAGTTACGTTGAAGATCAATAGTTTCCATTGACCATGGGCCAGGAGAGAGTTTGACTCCACTTCAGCTTTGTATCAACTGCACCATTATGAAGTGAGGTTAAAACAGTTGGTCCAGCTAAGAATTTATTTTAAAATTCACATTTTAATCCTTCTAATTTTAACAGAGCCCCGACTCTGCTGTCAGCACCTAGAATCGTAGAAAAACACAGCACACGAGGAGGCCATTCGGTCCATCGTGCATGTGCTGGCTCTTTGAAAGAGCTGTCCCATTAGTCTCACTCCCCTGCTCTTACTCCAGAGCCCTGTGAATGTCTCCTAGTCAACAATTTATCCAATTCTCTATTGAATCTGCTTCCACCACCCTTTCAGGCAGGGCACTCCAGATCACCATAACTCGCTGTGCAAAAATGTATCCCCTCATTTACACCCTGAACTCACTGCCTCAGAGAGCTGTGGAAGCTGGGATATTGAATACATTTAAGACAGAAATAGACAGTTCCTTAAACGATAAGGGAATAAGGGGTTATGGGGAACGGGCAGGGAGGTGGACCCGAGTCCATGATCAGATCAGCCATGATCATATTGAATGGTGGAGCAGGCTCAAGGGGCCGTATGGCCTACTCCTGCTCCTATTTCTTATGTTATACCAGACAAGAGTACACGTAAATATTATTCATATGGACTTCAAATAAGAAGATAAATGAAATGAAAGCATGTAATCACGACTATTGTAAAACCAATCGACCAATCTATTCAATTCATTAGTAAGAAAAACTGATGTAAATAATTAACCTGTTAACCTGTGGATTCTTTCATGGCATAAAACTGGAAAATTAATGCACAAGGTTATTCACAACTGACTTTACACAGGATGTACGGCACAGAAACAGGCCTTTCGGCACAACTAGTCCGTGCTAGCGTTTATGCTCCACTCGCACCTCCTCCTGTCTTTCCTCATCTAAATCTAACAACATAATCCTCTGCTCCCTTCTCCCTCTTATGCTTGTCCTGATATTAATATCGCATTTCTTGTATCGTCCTTGTAAATCTTCTCTGCGTCCTCTCCAGTGCCTCTATATCCTTTTTATAATCTGGTGACCAGAACTGCACGCAGTACTCTGCAAATATGGTCTAACCAAGGTTTGATACAGGTTCAGCATAACGGCCCTACTTTTCAATTCTATCCCTCTAGAAATAAAGCCTAGTGCTTGGTTTGCTTTTTTATGGCCTTGCTAACCTGTGGCACAACTTTTAGTGATTGGTGTATCTGTACTCCAAGATCCCTTTGTTCCTCTACCCCACCCAGACTTGCACCTTCCAAGTAATAAGTGACCTTCCTATTCTTCCTACCAAAATGTACTGCCTCGCATTTATGTGTTGAACTTCATTTGCCAATTATTTGCCCATTCTGCAAGTTAATTAATGTCCTCCTGTAATTTGTCGCATTTCTCAGTATTCACTCTTCCCCCCCCCCCCCCCCCCCGCAAATTTGGTACCATCCGCAAATTTAGAAATTGTGTTTTTGATTTCAAAGTCTAAATAGTTAATATGAACAGCAGTGGTCCCAGCCCTGATCCTTGTGGAAGACCATTACCCACCATCTGCCACTGTGAATAGCTACCCTTTACTGCCACTCTCTGCATTCTGTCTTGCAGCCAGCTTGCATCCCATTTTGCCACTTGTCACGTGACACTCTATTGTCTGACCTTATTCATTAGTCTATTATGGGGTACCTTATCGAAGGCCTTTCAAAAATCTAGATAAATTAAACCTACTCCATTACCATTGTCTACTCTCTCTGTTACTACTTTAAAACATTCAATAAGTTTAGTCAAGCAGAGTTTTCCCTTTTTTGAAATCCATGCTGACTATTCATTATTATACTTTTTATTTCTAGACGTTCTATTTTCTCCTTTAGTAGGGATTCCATTATTTTTTCCAACCACCGATGTTAAGCTGACTAGTCTGTAATTATCTAGACATGTTCTATTCTCCTCCTTAAATATAGATACTCCGTTAGCTGTTTGCCAGTCCTCTGGCAATACACCTTTTTCTGAAGAATTATTAAATATGTGCAGTAATGTCTCTGATATCTCTTCCTTAGATTCTTTTAAAATACGTGGATGCCAGGGGTTTTATCCTGAGTTTGATTAGTTTATTTAATGTATCCCCTTTCTTTATTTTAAATGCATTTCTCATTACTCATGTCATGTCCACTTGTTCTATCTAAATACCGAAGCAAAATAATGATTTAATATTTCTGCCATCTCGCTATCGTTACTTGTGGCCTTGCCTGTCTATCCTTTAGTGGCCCTATTCTCACCCAACCTTCCTTTTCTATTACCTTCCTGTAAAATATTTAATTTTGTTTTATGTTCCTTGATAATTTCACTTCATATTTCCTCTTTGCCTTCCTAATTTTTTTTTTTACTTCTCTCCTGATCTCCTTTGTATTCTCCCTTATCATGCCCTACCCTGTTGTTTATCTACTTAATGTATGCTTCTTTCCTTACCCTCAATTGGTCAAATCACTTTCAATCACCTGATGCCCCAAATCATTTCCACCATCTACAAGGTACAAGTCAGGAATGTGATGGAATACTCTCCACGTACCTGGATGAGTGCAGCTGCAGCACCACTCAAGATGCTCGACACCATTCAGGATAAAGCAGCCGCTTGATTGGCACCCCACCCACCACCTTCATCATTCACTCCCTTCACCACTTTCGCACTGGGAGGGAGGAACTATCACTAAAGTAGTAGTACTCGGTAAAATAATGGGACTAAAGGCGGACAAGTCTCTTGGACCTGATGGCTTGCATTGTAGGGTCCTAAAAGAAGTGGCTGCAGAGATAGTAGCGGCATTGGTTGTAATCTACCAAAATTCCCTGGATTCTGGGGAGGTCCCAACGGATTGGAAAACCACAAATGTAACGCCCTATTTAAAAAAGGAGGCAGACAAAAAGCAGGAAATATAGACCATTTAGCCTAACATCTGTCGTTCGGAAAATGTTGGGAGTCCATTATTAAGCAAGCAGTAGCAGGACATTTGGAAAAGCATAATTCAATCAAGCAGAGTCAGCATGGGTTTATGAAGGGGAAATCATGTTTGACAAATTTGCTGGTGTTCTTTGAGGATGTAACGAGCAGGGTGGATAAGGGGGAACCAGTGTATTTGGATTTCCAGAAGGCATTTGATAACGTGCCATGTAAAAGGTTACTGCACAAGATAGAAGTTCCCGGGGTTATCATGGATTGAGGATTGGCTAACGAACAGAAAACAGAGAGTCGAAATAAATGGATTATTTTCCGGTTGGCAAATGGTAACTCGTGGGGTGCTGCAGGGATCGGTGCTGGGGCCTCAACTATTTACAATCTATATTAATGACTTGGATGAAGGGACCGAATGTAATGTAGCCAATTTGCTGATGATACAAAAAGGATGGGAGAGCAAATTGTGAGGAGAGGAGACACATGAAATCTGCAAAGAGATATAGACAGGCTGAGTGAGTGGGCAAACATTTGGCAGGTGGAATACAATGTGATACAATGTGAGGTTGTCCACTTTGGCAGAAAAAATAGAAAAGGTCATTGCAATTTTTCTCCATTTAAATTATAGAGTGCTGCAGTACAGAGGGACCTGGGGTCCTTGTGCATGAAACGCAAAGTTAGTATGCAGGTACAGCAAGTGATCAGGCAGGCAAATGGAATGTTGGTCTTTATTGCAAGGGGGATAGAGTATAAAAGCAGAGAAGTCCTGCTACAACTGTACAGGGTATTGGTGAGGCCACACCTGGAGTACTGCGTACAGTTTTGGGCTTCGTATTTAAGGATTATACTTACATTGGAGGCTGTTCAGTGAAGGCTCACTAGGTTGATTCTGGAGATGAGAGGGTTGACTTATGAAGGTAGGTTGAGTAGGTTGGGCCTATACCCATTGGAGTTTAGAAGAATGAGAGGTGATCTTATCGAAACATATGATATGAAGGGGGCTCGACAAGGTGGATGCAGAGAGGATATTTCCATTCATAGGGGAAACTAAAATTGGGGGACATAGTCTTCGAATAAGGGGCCACCCATTTAAAACTGAGATTAGAAGGAATTTCTTCTGAGGGTTGTAAATCTGTGGAATTCTCCATCCCAGAGAGCTGTGGAGACGAGGTCATTGAATATATTTAAGGTGGAGATAGACAGATTTTTGAGTGATAAGGGAGTAAAAGATTATGGGGAGTGGGCAGGAAAGTGGAGCTGAGTCCATGATCAGATCAGCCATGATCTTATTGAATGGCGGAGCAAGCTCGAGGGGCCAGGTGGCCGACTCCTGCTCCTATTTCTTATGTTATGTTCTTAATTAGAGACCCTGTCCCTTTTATTGATGAATTTAAAATGTCTATATTAAAATGTGAGCCAGTGGGTTGTGAGCCCCAGAGCCTTGTGTCCACTAAGGGCAATAAAGGCCCCCAGCCTTCCCTGGCCCCAGGCGCTGAACAAGGGACTGCACAAAGTCGTGCGCTGCGGCTCAAGTCCCGCCCCTCGGGCTGCCCGATTGTTGGTTGGAGGACCCGCTGGCTCGCTGCTCCAGGCCGCTCCACTCGCTCCCCATTGGTCGGAAGCTCCCGTCAATCAGGCCGTTGTCCCATGACACGTGTCCTTCGAGCGCGCTCCGTCAAACTGGTGGAAACTGGTCTCGGGACCCGGATGTACGGACTATCGGGTTTGGATTTCCCTTTATTCTCCCTATCTCCCCCATCAAGAAGGAAAAAATGTTGGAGATGATGTAATGGGTTTGGATTTTAGCATGGGGAGTAGGCATAATGTGTGTGATAGGGATTTACAGCTGTGGGGACACCAGAGAGGAATGTGTGTACCATAGAAACTAGAATTGACTGTTCTGAATTTCTATCCTGTCCTCAGTGATGATTTTTGTAAACTCCTTTTACAGGGGATTAGAAAGGGAAGATTTGTAGATGGGAAACTCACACCAAACATCACCAAGATCTGACAGTCACTCAATCCACCGCAACATGAATATCATCGGCCTTTGAATGTGGAAAGAGAAATGTTTGTCTCTTGTCTGTGGGAAAAGCGTGAGCCGATCAAAAGTGGCAGTAAGGAATGCAAAATTCCGAAGGGGCTTTACCCGCTGCCCGAAACACCAACAACAACCTCAAAAAAACACTATCGGATTTGTCAAGTACAATTTCCCCTTCATAAATCCGTGTTGATTCTGCCCAATCCTTTTATTACTTCCGAAGTGCCCTGTTACCACGTGTTTAATAATAGATTCCAGCATTTTCTCTACTACTGATTTCATGGCTACTGCTACTGCACGGCTTAGATACAGAGTAAATCTCACTCCATCCTATCCCAAACAACACCAGGGTTGATAGAGTAAATCACAGTCTACAATATCCCAAATACTCCCAGGGCACGTACAGCATGGGTTAGATACAGAGTAAAGCTCCGTCTACACAGTCCCATCAAACACTCCCCAGGCAGGTACAGTACAGGTTAGACACAGAGTATATCTTCCTCTACTCTGCCTCAAGTACTCCCAGGACATGTACAACACGGGTCAGATACAGAGAAATCTCCACCCATGACTAGACCACACCCACTGACTGCTTAACCAGAAGGCAATGCAGGTCAGCGAGCACAGGGGTGATGGGTGAGCTTGACTTGTTGCGAGTTAGGGCATGGGCAGCCGAGTTTTGGATCAACTCTAGTTTATGTCGGGTAGAATGTGGGAGGAGTGCGTTAGAATCGTCATGTCCAGAGGTGACAAAGGCGTGGATGACCTGAGGCAAGAGTGTAGACGGGCGATGTTTCAGAGGTGGATTAAGCAATCTTAGTTATGCTGCGCATAGGATATGTGGTCAAAAACTAATTTCGGGGTCAAGTATGACACCAAGGTTGCGAATAGTCTGGTTGAGCATCAGACAGAAGATGGAGTCGGTGGCTCAGGAACGGAGTTTGTGACAATGACAATTACAAATATTAAAATATTTCACAGGCTATCACGTGCAAAATGTGTGGACGAGTTTTTAAAATGAAATTGGTTCCAAAAATAGGTTAACTGATACAGAAAGTAACGGATTTCAAATATTATGCAAGACAGTCCAATAAAGGGTTGGTTCAAAGGATTTCCGCTGAGTTTACAGTGAGGCACTGCAGTTAAGTCCACTACAACCACAAGTCATGTACTCAAACGGAACAAGTTTGAGGTTTGATATGATAGAAGGCGAACTAGGTGAGAAGTGATATAAGTTAGAGTAAGAAAAAGCACTAAAATTGAACAGTCGGTAACAGAAAATCAACTACTCTCCTCTGATCACGGAGAAATATGGAAACATAGAAAATAGATGCAGGAGTAGTCCATTCGGTCCTTTGAGCCTGCACCACCATTCAATAAGATCATGGGTGATCCTTCACCTCAGTACCCCTTTCCTGCTTTCTCTCCATACCCCTTGATCCCTTTAGCCGCAAGGGCCATATCTAACTCCTTCTTGACTATATCCAATGAACTAGCATCAACAACTCTCTGCGGCAAATAATTCCACAGGTTAACAACTCTCTGAATGAAGAAGTTTCTCCTCAGCTCAGTCCTAAATGGCTTACCCCTTATCCTTAGATTATGTCCCCTGGGATCCCAGCAATGAGCCTTGCAGCACCCCACTAGTCACTGCCTGCCATTCTGGAAATGACCCATTAATCCCGACTCTCTGCTTCCTGTCTGCCAACTAGTTCTCTATCCACGTCAGTACATTACCCCCAATACCATGTGATTTAATTTTGCACACAAATGTCTTGTGTGGGACCTTGTCAAAAGCCTTTTGAAAGTCCAAATACACCACATCCACTGGTTCTCCCTTGTCCACTCTACGAGTTACATCCTCAAAAAATTCTAGAAGATTTCTCAAGCATGATTTCCCTTTCATAAATCCATGCTGACTTGGACCAATCCTGTCCCTGCTTTCCAAATGCGCTGCTATTATTTCTTTAATAATTGATTACAACATTTTCCCCACTACTGATGTCAGGCTAACCGGTCTATAATTCCCTGTTTCTCTCTCCATTCTTTTTTTTTTAACGTGGTGTTACATTAGCTACCCTCCAGTCCATAGGAACTGATCCAGTGTCGATAGACTGTTGGAAAATGATCACCAATGCATCCACTATTTCTAGTGCACTTCCTTAATTACTCTGGTATGCAGACTATCAGGCCCCAGGGATTTATCGGCCTTCAAACCTATCAATTTCCCTAACATAATTGCCCACCTAATAAAGATTTCCTTCAGTTCTTCCTTCTCACTAGATCCTCTGTCAGCTGGTATTTCCGGAAGGTTATTTGTGTTTTCCTTCGTGAAGACAGAACCAAAGTATTTGTTCAATTGGTCTGCCATTTCTTTGTTCCCCATTATAAATTCACCTGAAGCTGACTGCTAGGGAACCTACGTTTGTCTTCACTAATCTTTCTCCTCACATATCTATAGAAGCTTTTGCAGTCAGTGTTTATGTTCCCAGCAAGTTTCCACTTCTACTCTATTTTCCCCCTCCTAATTTAACACTTTGTCCTCCTCTGCTGGATTCTAAAGTTCTCCCAGTCCTCAGGTTTGTTTCTTTTTCTGGCCAATTTATATGCCTCTTTCTTGGATTTAACACTATCCTTAATTTCCCTTGTTAGCCACGGTTGAGCCACCTTCTCCGTTTTATTTTTACACCAGACAGGGATGTACAATTGTTGAAGTTCATCCATATGATCTTTAAATGTTTGCCATTGCCTATCCACCGTCAACCCTTTAAGTATCATTAGCCAGTCTATTCTAGCCAATTTACGTCTCATACCATCGAAGTTACCTTTTCTTAAGTTCAGGACCCTCGTCTCTGAATTAACTGTGTCACTCTCCATCTTGATAAGGAATTCTACCATATTATGGTCACCCTTCCCCAAGGGCCCTCGCACAACAGGATTGCTAATTAATCCTTTCTCATTACACATCACCCAGTCGAGGAAGTCCAGCCCTTTAGTTGGTTCCTCAATATATTGGTCGAGAAAACCATCTGTAATACACTCCAGGAAATCCTCCTCCACCGTATTGCTACCAGTTTGGTTAGTCCAATCTATATGTAGATTAAAGTCGCCCATGATAACTGCTGTACCTTTATTGCATGCATCCCTAATTTCTTGTTTGATGCTGTCCCCGACCTCACTCCTACTGTTTGGTGGTCTGTTCACAACTCCCACTAGCATGTTCTGCCCTTTGGTATTCCGCAGCTTCACCCATACAGATTCGACATCATCCAAACTAATGTCCTTCCTTACTATTGCGTTAATTTCCTCTTCAACCAGCAACGCTACCCCACCTCCATTTCCTTTCTGTCTATCCTTCCTGAATGCTGAATATCCCTGGATGTTGAGTTCCCAGCTTTGGTCACCCTGGAGCCATGACTCCGTGATGCCAATTATATCATATTCGTTAATTGCTGCCTTCGCAGTTAATTAGTCCACTTTATTACGAATACTCCTTGCATTGAGGCGCAGAGCCTTCAGGCTTGTCTTTTTAACACACTTTGCCCCTTTAGAATTGTGCTGCAATGTGGCCTTTTTTGATTTTTGCCTTGGGTTTCTCTGCCCTCCACTTTTACTTTTCTTCTTTCTCTCTTTTGCTTCAAATATTCGACACACTGTTTGAAACAACGCTGATTTATTTCATATTTATACACAATATTAATCCCTAGCTCATATATAGGGGTTATTAAGATCATCAAAAACAAGCAATAACTGCCAGAATGAACATGGTTCAGTGTCCAATGCAATCACAGTAAATCCTGCTCCAGTCAAAAATTCAGACTGGTAATGGCGGCGCTTTTGGCCAGCATGCCCCGCGGGGAGAATGTGCCGCACCGAGACACAGGAAGTCAGTGCGCAGGCGCGGATCGAGGCTGGGTTTGGAGCATGCGCTATTCGTGTAATGGCGGAAGAGACACGTTTCGCATTGGCTGCTCAGAATTGTCATTTTCAGCGGGTTGGAGGGGAGCAATGGATCAGCGGGGAGCTGACGAGGCTTCATAAACAACCGGTGCCCGCCGCCATCCCGGAATAATAACCGCAATATCGGCGGTTGCATCTTCGGGGCTTTCTCCCGCTCGCAAACCCAGGCTAACGGCGGCCATCTTGGTGCAGGAAAGTAGGTTCAGCAATGTACTGTTCAAGGAAACTATCCCGGATACACTCTATGAACACCTCCTCAAGACTACCCTGACCAATTTGCCTTGTCCAATCAACATGAAGTTTAAAATCACCCATAATTATTGCCGTTCCTTTATTGCAAGCCTCCATTATTTCTTGATTTATACTCCGTCCAACAGTGTAGCTACTGTTAGGGGGCCTATAGACTACACCCACCAGTGACTTTTTCCCTTTATTATTCCTTATCTCCACCCAAACTGATTCAATATCTTGATCCTCTGAGCAAATATCATTTCTCACTAACGCACTGATCCCATCCTTTATTAACAGAGCTACCCCACCTCCTTTTCCTTTCTGTCTGTTCTTCCGAATTGTCAAATACCCCTGAATATTCAGTTCCCAATCCTGGTCACCTTGCAACCACATCTCTGTAACGGCTATCAGATCATACCCATTTGTATCTATTTGTGCCGTCAACTCATCTATTTTGTTATGAATGTTATGTGCATTTAGACAGAGAGCTTTTAAATTTGTTTTTTTACCCTTTTTTCTTGCTTTTTTCCTCTGTCCTTCAAACTCACTTTCTACATTTTTGCTTTCTAATTCCAGCTTTACTTCCCTCCCTAATGAATCTATTTTCAGGTGCCCATCCCCCTACCAAGCTGGTTTCATCCCTCCCCAACAGCACTAGCAAATGCCCCCACGAGGATGTTAGTCCTGGCTCTGTTGAGATGCAACTCGTCCGGTTTGGACATGTCCCACCTCCCCTAGAAGCGGTCCCAATGCGTCAGGAATCTAAAGCCCTCCCTCCTGCACCATCTCTCCAGTCACGCAGTCATCTGCTCTATCTTCCTATTTCTGTACTCACTAGCTCATGTCACCGGGAATAATTTTAAATATTACACTAGACCCTGTCACTGTTTATAATTACACAAGACCTTGTCTCGGTTTATATTACATTTGACCCTGTCTCTGTTTATATTACACTAGACCCTGTTTTGTTTATATTCCACTAGACTCTGTCCCTGTTTATATTACACTAGACCCTGTCCCTGTTTATATTACACTGGATCCTGCCTCTGTTTATATTACATTAGACCCTGTCCCTGTTTATATTACACCAGACCCTGTCCCTGTTTATATTACATTAGACAGTATCTCTGTTTATAAATAGAAGTATAGAGTACGAAAGTGTGGATATTATGATGAACTTGTACAAAGCACTGGTTCGGCCTCAACTGGAGTATTGTGCCCAATTGTGGGCAACACACTTTAGGAATAATGTGAAGGCCTTAGAGAGGATGCAGAAAAGATTTACGAGAATGATTCCAGGGATGAGGGACTTCAGTTACCTGGACAGACTGAAGAAGCTGGGGTTGCAAGGGGGTTAGAGTATAAAAGCAGAGAAGTCCTGCTACAACTGTACAGGGTATTGATGAGGCCACACCTGGAGTACTGCATTCAGTTTTGGTCTCAGTGTTTAAGGAAGGATATACTTTCATTGGAGGCAGTTCAGAGAAGGTTCACTAGGTTGATTCCTGAGTTGAGGTGGTTGACCTATGAAGAAAGGTTGAGTAGTTTGGGCCTATACACATTGGAGTTCAGAAGAATGAGAAGTGATCTTATTGAAACATAAAAGATACTGAGGGGGCTTGACAAGGTAGATGCAGAGAGGATGTTTCCACTCATAGGGGAATCTTGAACCAGGGGGCATAGTTTCAGAATAAGGGGTTGCCCATTTAAAACTTAGATGAGGGGGAATTTCTTCTCTTGAGTGTTGTAAATCTGTGGAATTCTCTGCCCCGGAGAGCTGTGGAGGCTGGGTCATTGAATATATTTAAGGTGGAGATAGACAGATTTTTGAGCGATATGGGAGTAAAGGTTTATGTGGAGTGGGCAGGGAAGTGGAACTGAGTCCATGATCGGATCAGCCATGATCTTATTGAATGGTTGAGGACCAGAGGACACAGATTTAAGGTGATGGGCAAAAGAACCAAAGGCGACACAAGAAAAAACCTTTTTGCATAGCGAGTGGTTAATATCTGGAATGCACGGCCTGAAAGGGTGGTGGAGGCAGACTCAATCACGGCTTTCAAAAGGGAGTTGGATAAGTGCCTGAAAGAAAAACAGTTGCAGGGCTGTGGGGTAAGAGCGGGGGAGTGGAACTGGCTGAGGTGCTCTTGCAGAGAGCTGGCACGAGCTCGATGGGCCAAATGGTCTACTTCCATGCTGTAACCATTATCTGATTCTATGGTTCTAACTCTATTAGAATAAGCCTCTTCCCTTCTCCCTCATTTGCTGATCTTAAGTGCATCGATACTGGAAACACAGAGCGACCAATCCAGAGCCGCTCTGTATCAGAGTGGGCGCTGGATGCAGAAGTCGCTCCCTGGCCTCCTGTGTGGGTCTGTTTGTTGCATCAGTTTGAGCTGGAGTGGAGAGGGAGGGGTGAGGGCGGGGGAGGGGGGTTAGAAGCTGCTGGGTTTAATCCCCAGTACCTCTGAGCCCAGTCGGGTACACAACAATTTCCGATGAGAGACTGTCAACGGCGTTGGATTCTAGGGGAGATTAGGTTGCGAAACAGACACTAGGTTCCGCACAATGTGGAAGAGTATTGGTTTAGGAACAAGTACATCTGTAGAGGCTTTCAATGTACAGATTTGTTTTAATCTATTCTTGGGATGTGGGTGTCGCTAGTAAGGCCAGAATATATTTCCAATTTCCATTTGCCCCTTGACAAGGTGATGGTGCGCCTTCTTCTCGAACCGCTGCAGTCCGTGTGGTGACGGTCCTCCCACAATGCTGTTAGGTGAGGAGTTCCAGGATTTTCACCCAGTGACAATGTAGGAACGGTGATATATGCCCAAGTCAGGATGGTGGGAGACTTGGAGGGGAACTTGGAGGTGATGGATTTCCCAAGCACCTGGTGCCTTGGTCTATCTAAGTGGGAGAGATTGTGGGTTTGGGAGGTTCTGTCAAAGTTCTGGTCGAGTTGCAGATGTATAAAGTCCCTCCCCTTCACCTCACCCACCTCTCCCTCTACCCATCGAGGCCAGAGTCTTGTGTAGGCCCAGACCAGGTGGTGGGTTCCCGTCCCTGAAGTACATCAGTGACCAGTTGGGTTTTTATGACAATCCGACAGCTGTCATGGTCACTTTTTTTCTGCTGATGGCCGCACAAATAGCCAGGTTCATTCAGCTCAATTTCACAACCTACCTTAGTGTTTTTGTGGGTTTTCTCTCACCCAACCTTTTTCCTGTTTGAAATTCATTTTACAGGGTATTAAACGGGGAGGATTTGTCGACCGGAGGCTCAAACCAAACATCACATTAAGATCTGACGGCCACTCGAATCGTCGGGACCTGAATATCATCGGCCTTTGACCATGGAAGCAAAAAGCACTGTTCACAGCGGGGAGAAAGGATGCACATGCTCTGTGTGTGAACAAGGCTTCAGTCGATCATCCAACCTGGAGAGACACAAGTGCAGTCACACTGGGGAGAAACTGTGTAAATGTGCGGATTGTGGGAAACGTTTCAAATGCCCGTCCCAGCTGGAAACACATCGGCGGGGTCACACTGGGGAGAGGCCGTTCAGCTGCTCCGACTGCAGGAACGGATTCACTACATCATCCGACCTGCTGAGACACCAGCGAGTTCACACTGGGGAGAGGCCGTTCACCTGCTCCGACTGCGGGAAGGGATTCACTCGGTCATCCAGCCTGCTGGAACACCAGCGCGTTCACACTGGGGAGAGGCCGTTCAGCTGCTCCGACTGCGAGAAGGGATTCAATACATCATCCAACCTGCTGAGACACCAGCGAGTTCACACTGGGGAGAGGCCATTCACCTGCTCTGAATGTGGGAAGAGATTCACTCAGTCATCCAACCTGCTGATACACCAGCGAGTTCACACTGGGGAGAGGCCGTTCACCTGCTCCGACTGCGAGAAGGGATTCACTACATCATCCGACCTGCTGAGACACCAGCGAGTTCACACTGGGGAGAGGCCGTTCACCTGCTCTGAATGTGGGAAGAGATTCACTCAGTCATCCAAC
The DNA here is from genome assembly GCF_044704955.1 of Pristiophorus japonicus. NCBI lineage: Eukaryota > Metazoa > Chordata > Chondrichthyes > Pristiophoridae > Pristiophorus > Pristiophorus japonicus. The sequence goes on from NC_091985.1 coordinate 207,427,250, forward strand.
CTGCTGATACACCAGCGAGTTCACACTGGAGAGAGGCCGTTCACCTGTTCCGACTGCGGGAAGGGATTCACTCGGTCATCCAGCCTGCTGGAACACCAGCGAGTTCACACTGGGGAGAGGCCGTTCACCTGCTCTGAGTGTGGGAAGGGATTCACTGCATCATCCCACCTGCTGACACACCAGCGAGTTCACACTGGAGAGAGGCCGTTCACCTGCTCTGAGTGTGGGAAGAGATTCACTGCATCATCCCACCTGCTGACACACCAGCGAGTTCACACTGGGGAGAGGCCATTCACCTGCTCTGAGTGTGGGAAGGGATTCACTACATCATCCCACCTGCTGACACACCAGCGAGTTCACACTGGGGCGAGGCCGTTCACCTGCTCTGAGTGTGGGAAGGGATTCACTACATCATCCCACCTGCTGACACACCAGCGAGTTCACACTGGGGCGAGGCCGTTCACCTGCCCTGAGTGTGGGAAGGGATTCACTGAGTCATCCAACCTGCTGATACACCAGCGAGGTCACACTGGGGAGAGGCCGTTCACCTGCTCTGAGTGTGGGAAGGGATTCACTCAGTCATCCAACCTGCTGAAACACCAGCGAGTTCACACTGGGGAGAGGCTGTGCACCTGCTCCGATTGTGGGAAGGAATTCACTGAGACATCCAGCCTACTCTCACACCAGCGAGTTCACACTGTGGAGAGGCCGTTCACCTGCTCAGAGTGTGGGGAGGGATTCACTCGATTATCCCATCTGCTGACACACAAGCGAGCTCACAAGTGACTGCAGGGGTGGGATTCTGCTGTTATTGCTGCTGTTAATCACATCCCGGCTGAATCGTGTTTATTCTGAAAGTTGGGGTTTGTTTCCGCTGAAATTAATAACTCCTGTAACTGGATTGGAATTTGATATTTAGGATATATATAAATAAATTAGAGTTGCTTTCAACACATTTCTGTAGATTTTTGACTTTCCCGCCCGAGTATTTAGCATCACCTGGCTGGAGCTCAGAGAGGACAATCTGGGGGAGGATTGTATGGGGAGAGAACTTCAGCCTGGACACAGTCCTTCAGGGCCACACTGAGAGGGGCAAACAGCACTTTGGTCTTTTTCATCTCTCTTCACTGACAGCAAAGTCACCGTGCGGGTTAATCTTGACGGGTGTAAGGTGCGGATGTTATCCACCCAAGGGTGTTTTAAAGAGATGGGACGGGTGCTCTGTCAGCCCATATCTCCAACAGCTCAGTAGAGTCATGGGTTGTTCCCTGAGATGGAAGGCAGCACACGTAGTTTCCATTTTGCAAATTAGGCACAAATCAGAGCTCGGGAACTGAAGGCCCATCAATGTGACCTCGATCACCGGGAAGATACGTGAAGGGATCCCGAGAGATGCTGTTTTCGATCATGGGGTAAGGGAAGAAGCCATTGGAGATACTGAACACGGATTCCAGTAAAAAAGGTCATGTCTTACAAACTAGCTTGAGTTTGTAAAGAAGTTGTTAGGTTGGTGGATGGGGGAATCCGGTTGACATTATCTACCTCAGGGATGTCAAACTCATTTTCTATATCCTGACACTTGGCATGGGCCACATTCAGCAAAAGCTATTAAAATAGGAATAAATGAAGATAAACTACATCAGAATTTACATTTAGATTGTATTTACTGCTGCTGCTGCCGATCCCTGGCACCCCTTAGCTCGAGCATTGGTGAACTGACCTGCTCAAACCATAACCACAAGGATATCGGTGCCTGGTTCTCCCTGTGACCACAAGGCTGCGTCACTGTCACACACAGATACCGTTTCCTTGTTTCACATCTCCATACAAACACCATCACTTCACACATTCCCTTTCTACACAACTGCAGCAGACATGAGCAAGGACGTGAGGCTTATTAAAAACACATTTCATTACAGCAAAAGTTACACTGGGAGAAATGTTCAGTTATTTCCCATTACAGGCAAAATGCCAGGCAAACCAGCAGCACGCTGGCACCTGAACAGTTTCTCATCGGCCAACAGACTTTTCTTAAATATATTTGCTGCGTGGATATAAACGTAAACCAGCTTTGCAGGCATGATGCTCTATTCACACATTGAAGGTGGAAGAGATGCTCTGGGGCACAAGCTAAGTCCAGTAGCTGAAAGTGATCAACAGACTGGGTTTTGTGTTTAGTCATAGAAACATAGAAAATAGGTGCAGGAGTAGGCCATTCGGCCCTTCGAGCCTGCACCGCCATTCAATGAGTTCATGGCTGAACATGCAACTTCAGTACCCCATTCCTGCTTTCTCGCCATACCCCTTGATCACCCTAGTAGTAAGGACTACATCTAACTCCTTTTTGAATATATTTAGTGAATTGACCTCAACAACTTTCTGTGGTAGAGATTTCCACAGGTTCATCACTCTCTGGGTGAAGAAGTTTCTCCTCATCTCGGTCCTAAATGGCTTTCCCCTTATCCTTAGACCGTGACCCCTGGTTCTGGACTTCCCCAACATTGGGAACGTTCTTCCTGCATCTAACCTCTCTAAACCAGTCAGAATTTTAAACGTTTCTATGAGATCCCCTCTCATTCTTCTGAACTCCAGTGAATACAAGTCCAGTTGATCCAGTCTTTCTTCATATGTCAGTCCCGCCATCCCGGGAATCAGTCTGGTGAACCTTCGCTGCACTCTCTCAATAACAAGAATGTCCTTCCTCAAGTTAGGAGACCAAAACTGTACACAGTACTCCAGGTGTGGCCTCACCAAGGCCCTGTACAACTGCAGTAACACCTCCCTGCCCCTGTACTCAAATCCCCTTGCTATGATCCCAGGCGTGTTACCAATACCAGCAAAATCGAAGCCCATGGAATAAAAGGGACAGTGGCAGCATGGATACTCAGTTGGTTAAGTGAGAGGAAACAGAGCATTGTGGGGAAAGGTTGTTTTTCGGACTGTAGGAAGGTACACGGTGGTGTTCCCCAAGGCTCGGTACTGGGGCCACTGCTTTTCCTGATCAATATTAATGACACAGACCTGGGTGTACAGGGCACAATTTCCAAATCTGTAGATGGATCAAAACTTGGAAGTATAATGAATGGTGAGGGGATGGTGATAGACTTCTGGAGGACACAGACATGTTGGTGAAATGGGTGGACACAGTACAGTGAATGGTGAAGAGGATGGTGATAGACTTCAGGAGGACACAGACAGGTTGGTGAAATGGGTGGACACAGTACAGTGAATGGTGAGGGGATGGTGATAGACTACAGGAGGACACAGACAGGTTGGTGAAATGGGTGGACACAGTACAGTGAATGGTGAGGGGATGGTGATAGACTTCAGGAGGACACAGACAGGTTGGTGAATTGGACAGACACGTGGCAGATGAAATTTAACACAAAGGTTTGAAGTGATACATTTTGGTAGGAAGAACGAGGAGCGGCAATATAAACTAAAGGGTACATTTTTAAAGGGGGTACATGAACAGAGAGACCTAGGGGTCTATGTGCACAAATCGTTGAAGGGGGCAAGGCAGGTTGAGAAAGCAGTTTAAAAATGCTTACAGGATCCTGGGCATCATAGAGGCATAGATTACAAAACATGGATATTATGATGGACCTCTATAAAATACAGGTTCGGCCTCAAACATAGAAACACAGAAAATAGGTGCAGGAGCAGGCCATTCGGCCCTTCGAGCCTGCACCACCATTCAATGTGATCATGGCTGATCATGCAACCTCAGTGCTCCACCCCTGCCTTCTCTCCATACCCGCTGATCCCTTTAGCCATAAAGGCCACATCTAACTCCCTTTTGAATATAACCTAATGAACTGGACTGAACAACTTTCTGTGGTAGAGAATTCCACAGGTTCTCAACTCTCTGGGTGAAAAAATTTCTCCTCATCTCGGTCCTACATGGCTTACCCCTTATCTTTAGACCATAACCTCTGGTTCTGGACTTCCCCAACATCAGGAACATTCTACCTGCATCTAACATGTCCAGTCCCGTCAGAATTTTATAAATTTCTAAGATATCCCTTCTCATTCTTCTAAATTCCAGTGAGTATAAGCCTAGCCGATCCAGTCTTTCCTTGTATGTCAGTCCTGCCGTCCCGTGATCGGTCTGGTGAAACTTCGCTGTACTCCCTCAATAGCAAGCACGTCCTTCCTCAGATTAGGAGACCAAAACTGCACACAATACTCAAGGTGTGGTCTCACCAAGGCCTTGTACAACTGCAATAAGACTTCTCTGCTCTTATACTCAAATCTCCTCGCTATGAAGGCCAGCATACCATTTGCTTTCTTTACTGCCTGCTGTACCTGCATGCCTATCTTCAATGACTGATGTACCATGAAACCCAGGTCTCTTTGCACCTTCCCTTTTCATAATCTGTCACCATTCAGATAATAATCTGCCTTCATGTTTTTGCCACCAAAGTGGATAACCTCACATTTATCCACATTATACTGCATCTGCCATGCATTTGCCCATTCACCTAACCTGTTCAAGTCCCCCTGCAGCCTCTTAACATCCTCCTCACAGCTCGCACTGCCACCCAGCTTCGTGTCATCTGCACTATCTGCAACTGGAGTATTGTGTCCAATTCTGGGCACCGCATTTTTGAAAGTATGTGGAGGCCTTGGAGAGGTTGCAGAAAAAATTTACAAGATTGATTCCAGGGATGAGGGACTTCAGTTACTTGGATAGACTGGAGAAGCTGGGATTGTTCTCCTTAGAGCAGAGATTGAGAGGAGATTTGTTGGTTTTTAAAATCATGAGGAGTCTGGACAGAGTTGATAGAACCTGTTCCCATTGGCGGATGTGTCAAGAAGCAGATGACACAGATTTAAGGTGATGGGCAGAAGAACCAAGGGCGACGTCAGAAAAGCCCTTTTTACGCAGCGAGTGGTCAGTCTCTGGAATGCACTGCCGGAAAGGGAGATAGAGGCAAACTCAATCAAAGCTTCCAAAAGGGAGTTGGGTAAGTACAAGAAGGAGAGAAGTTTGTGGGGCTACGGGAAAGGGTGGGGGAGTGGGACCAGCTAACCAGAGCCGGCACGGGCTCGATGGACCAAATGGCCTCCTTCCGTGCTGTAACCACTCTCTGATTGTAAAGGTGATGATAAAGCTCTTGTCCAGGACGCTGCATCTCCCAGGCACTGGGACCCAGTGAGGAACAGAGACCCTGAAGCCCCACCCACTGGGGAGCCCAAGCCCCTCCCACCCAGGCTCAGCCCCGCCCACTGGGGGGGAACCACAAGCCCCTCCCACCCGGGCTCAGCCCCGCCCACTGGGGAGCCCAAGCCCCACCCACTTGGGGCCCAAGCCCCTTCCACCCAGGCTCAGCCCCGCCCACTGGTGGCCCTAGCCCCTCCCACCTGGGCTCAGCTCCACCCACTGGGGGCCCAAGCCCCTCCCACCCTGGCTCAGCCCCGCCCACTGGGGGCCCAAGCCCCTCCCACCCTGGCTCAGCCCCGCCCACTGGGGGGCCACAAGCCCCGCCCCTCACACACTCGAATTGTTGAGAGTTTCGATGAGGGACTCAGTGAGGGCTTTTTTCAACTGGTATTCCAGGCTGTGAGAGAAGGGGAGCAGCATTTACAGAGCAAAGTCCCAGTCCACATCACACCCAGGTCAGACACAATTACTGCATTCATCAGAGCCCCAATATCATCGGGCTCTGAGTGTGGAAGGGCAAATGTTTGTCTGTTCTGTGTGTGGGCAAAGATTTCAAACATTCAAACATCAGTGTGACTGGAAAAGCACCAACTCGAGTGAGAGTATTCCAGTGCACCGACTGTGGAAAGGGCTTTTACCAGTTACACAACCTGAAAAAACATCGCACCATTCATAGCGGGGAGAAACCGTACACATGTTGTGTGCGTGAACGAGGCTTCAACTGATCGTCCAACTATGGAGAGTCACAAGGACACACACCATGGAGAAACTGTGTAAATGTGGGGACTGTGGGAAGGGATTCAATTCCCCCTCCCAGCTGGACACTCATCAACGCAGTCACACCGGGGAGGCCGTTCAGTTGCTCTTGCTGTCTGAAGACTTTCAAAGAATCATCAAACCTGCTGAAATACCAACAAATGTTCACTGACGAGGGATCATTTAGGTGCTGTCACTGTGCAAAGACATTTGCTCACTCGTCCAACCTACTGAAACACCAGTGAGTTCACATCAGGTAAAGGTTGTTCACCTGCTCCGTATGTGGGAAGGGAGTCACTCATTCATCTAAACTGCTGACCCACAAGTGAGTTCACACTGGGAAGAGGCCATTCTCCTGCTGCATGTGTGGGATGAGATTTACTCCGTCATGCAACCTCTGGACACACCAGCTTGTTCACACTGATAATAGATCTTTGAAATGTTCTGACAGTGAGAAGAGCTTTAAAAGCACAAAGGTTCTGCTGACACACCAGCGAATTCACACTGCGGAGATGCTGTTCACCTACCCCGAGTGTGCAAAGGGACTCACTAATTTATCCAACCTGCTGAGGCACCAGCAAGTTCACAAGTGAGTACAGGGATTGGATTCTGCTGTTAATCATATCCAGGACTGAACCATGTTCATTCGGGCAGTTGGGGTTTGGTAAAACTGATGTTAGTAACCCCTATAACTGGGCTGGAGTTTAATCTGTATCAATGTCCAATAAATCAGGTTTGTGTCCCACACACACAGTGTGTCAGGTCCTTGATTTCTCGACAATAAGCCAAACTGATTGCACACTTGTTACAAATTGTGTGGAATACATCTGAGAACTGAGTTCTCACAACTTTTTTAAAGATGGATCTACCAGGTGTCCAAGTCTGACAGGAAATACATTTCTATTATATCACAGGTCCAGTCCAACTATCCAGGGCAGTGAGTCCCTGTAATATTGTTTTTTAACCTATGGGAAATATTCTGATAATCTGTTATTGTCACAGGGCAAAGCAGTATTTTTAGTTTAACATCAATTTAATCAAACTCAATGGGCAATTGATCTTCAAAGGGACAGTGTCGGCAGTTCTGAAGCTCATTTCTCTCTGTGAGTAAGTCAGAATGAGAAGCTGATGTTTCACAAAGGGAGACCTCGCCAGACAAAAGGACATTGGTGGCGTTTAACAGGCTGTTTGTGTCACTGGGCTACAGGAGGCTATTTGTGACATAAGGAAAGCTGGTCACAGCAAACAAACAGTTTACCGGCCTGTCCAGGGCCCACTCAGACCCCACCTTCTCTCTCTCACTATTGGTTGTGCTGCAGTAATTGCTCCTCTGACCTTTCCTCTCTTGTCCCTCCTACACCCCTAATACACGGCCCTACACAATCTCCCTCCCCCTACATCCTCACTGTGCTGGAACCCACACCAGTCTTCCCATCTGCTCCTTGTTCTCTCCCTGGATCCTGAAACTGCAGAACTAACTCTTCCTCTCCTGAAGTCTACAGGCTCTAAAACTGAAGCTTGGTGGCCCTCAGTCCCTACTCCGTGATTTACCTCCCCTTCTCTCCTCCTCTTTCCCCCTTGGTTGTGTTCTACACTCTGGGCCTTGGCCTTCCCCAGGGATTCTCAGTATGAACAGGGGGATGTGTGTTGAGACAGGATGTCCCACCTCTCCACCTTTAAAGGGACATGGAGAGGACCCGCTGGGCTGAATGGCCCTGCTTTATGACATCACTGCAGTGCCTAGCAACCACCCTCCCTGAGCCTTGCTCATTATAGAAACATAGAAACATAGAAAATAGGTGCAGGAGTAGGCCATTCGGCCCTTCGAGCCTGCACCGCCATTCAATGAGTTCATGGCTGAACATGCAACTTCAGTACCCCATTCCTGCTTTCTCGCCATATCTCTTGATCCCCCTAGTAGTAAGGACTACATCTAACTCCTTTTTGAATAAATTTAGTGAATTGGCCTCAACAACTTTCTGTGGTAGAGAATTCCACAGGTTCACCACTCTCTGGGTGAAGAAGTTTCTCCTCATCTCGGTCCTAAATGGCTTACTCCTTATCCTTAGACTGTGACCCCTGGTTCTGGACTTCCCCAACATTGGGAACATTCTTCCTGCATCTAACCTGTCTAAACTCGTCAGAATTTTAAACGTTTCTATGAGATCCCCTCTCATTCTTCTGAACTCCAGTGAATACAAGCCCAGTTGATCCAATCTTTCTTGGGCTGGGTTGAGCTCAGTGCTGTTACAGGAAGGGAAACAGGAACAGGATTTGGCCCGTGTGGAACCCAGGATTAATGGGGAGAGGTACAGGATCAATTTATACCTTATTGAGTGAGAATGTCAGTGTCCCGGACACTCCCTGTCCCTCAGTATCTGTGTCGGGGAGCGACCGATGGATTCACTCTGTATCTAGCCCGTGCAGTGCCCGACTGGAAAGTGGTTGATGCTGGCACGAGGTGCTTAGCTCAATGAACACAACATTTAACCCAAAGATGATCAGATTAACCAATCAGCTTCTCCCCTGGGCACAGGTCCTGAAGGACTGGGAGTGTCTCTAATAATTTGGCTGCTGTCCTTGATCAAATTTAAACACCTCACTCATCACTTTTTAAAATTCCTTCATGCGATGTGGGTGTCGCCTCTCACCTCTCATTCTTCTAAACGTTAGAGAATATAGGCCTGGTCTACTCAATCTCTCATAGGACAACCCCCCCATCCCAGGAATCAGTCTGGTGAACCTTCATAGAAACATAGAAACATAGAAAATAGGCGCAGGAGTAGGCCATTCGGCCCTTCTAGCCTGCACGGCCATTCAATGAGTTCATGGCTGAACATTCAACTTCAGTACCCCATTCCTGCTTTCTCGCCATACCCCTTGATCCCCCTAGTAGTAAGGACCTCATCTAACTCCTTTTTGAATATATTTAGTGAATTGGCCTCAACAACTTTCTGTGGTAGAGAATTCCACAGGTTCACCACTCTCTGGGTGAAGAAGTTCCTCCGCATCTCGGTCCTAAATGGCTTACCCCTTATCCTTAGACTGTGACCTCTGGTTCTGGACTTCCCCAACATTGGGAACATTCTTCCTGCATCTAACCTGTCTAACCCCGTCATAATTTTAAATGTTTCTTTGAGGTCCCCTCTCATTCTTCTGAACTCGTTGCACTCCCTCTGATACGTTCGTAATAAACTGAATACTGTGTACAATGAGCAAGTGTGACCTTAGCTCCTTTAATAAGATTTCAGAGTGCAGGTACCGTGTGGGTGGCCTGCTTATATACTGTGCTCCCAAGAGATGCTGGGATCCCTTGGGACTCCAACAGGTAGGCCCGCTGGTAGTAGTGTAATACAGGTTACAAGGGGTTAAATACATAACATCACTCCCCCGTGAAGTCAATAGTACACTTATTTACAAGGTGAGATGATCTGGGGCTTTTCACTCCCTTGTCGATTGTCTCGGTACAAATGCGAATGTGGATGAGGTGGTTAGTTCTTCACTGGGCTGCTGGGGATGGTGAGTTCAGCTTCATGGTCAACCATGATGTCAGTTGCCACTTGTGTGTGTGTTGGAGGGTCAAAGTTGGTGGTGTCTTCTTTGGGTTGTTCGTAGCTGTTGGTGAACTGTAATTTGATTTGGTCCAAATGTTTTCTGCATGTTAGTCCATTGGCCAATTTGACCTGGAACACCCTACTCCCTTCCTTGGCTATGACCGTGCCAGCGAGCCATCTGGGACCCTGTCCATATTTGAGTACAAACACAGGATCATTGATCTCAATATCGCATGACAAATTTGTGCGGTCATGGTACATACTTTGTTGATGCCGCCTGCCCTCCACGTGATCATAGAGATCAGGGTGGACAAGAGAGAGCCTTGTTTTGAGCACGCTTTTCATGAGCAGCTTGGCTGGGGGAACGCCGGTGAGTGAGTGGGGTCTGGTGCGGTAGCTGAGCAGCACTCGGGATAGGCAGAACTGCAGGCAGCCTTTCGACACGCATTTCAGGCTTTGCTTGATGGTCTGAACTACCCACTTTGCCTGGCTGTTGGATGTGGGCTTGAATGGGGCAGATGTGACGTGCTTGATCCCATTGCAGGTCATGAATTCCTTGAATTCAGAACTGGTGAAACACGATCCATTGTCACTGATCAGGACATCAGGAAAGCTGGGCAAGGCAAACATGGCTCGTAGGCTTTCAATAGTGGCCGTGGACGTGCTTACAGACATTATTGCACATTCAATCCATTTTGAGTAAGCATCCACGACAACCAAAAACATTTTGCCTAGAAATGGGCCCGCGTAGCCCACATGGATCCTCAACCACGGTTTGGAGGGCCACGACCACAAACTTAGCACTGCCTCTCTGGGTGCATTGCTCAGCTGAGAGTAAGTATTGCACTGGCGCACGCATGACTCTAAATCTGAGTCAATGCCGGGCCACCACACATGGGATCTGTCTATGGCTTTCATCATTACAATGCCTGGGTGTGTGCTGTGCAGTTCACAAATGAACATATCTCTGCCTTTCTTGGGCACGACCACACGATTGTCTCACAACAGACAGTCCGCCTGCAGGGACATTTCGTCTTTGTGCCTGTGGAATGGCTTAATCGCCTCCTGCATCTCCGCTGGGCACCGGACCAGCTTCCTGGAGGATAGTTTTTTTTACCAAGGACAGTAAAGGATCGTGGCTGGTCCAGGTCCTGATCCAGCGGGCTGTAATGGGGGAGTTTTCATTTTCGAATGCATCCATTACCGTGAGCAAGTCCGCTGGCTGTGCCATTTCCACCGGTGGTGGGCAATGACAGCCGACTGAGAGCATCAGCGCAGTTCTGTGTGCCCGGTCTGTGGTGGATTACTTAGTTGTACGCTGACAGCGTGAGCGCCCATCTTTGGATGCGGGCAGAGGCATTGGTGTTAATCCCTTTACTCTCAGAGAACAGTGATATGAGTGGCTTGTGGTCAGTTTCAAGTTCAAACTTGAGGCCAAATAAGTACTGGTCCATTTTCTTTACCCAGTAAACGCACGCTTTTTCAATCATGCTGTAGGCCCTTTCGGCCTTGGAAAACCTCCTGGATGCATAAGCGACCGGTTGCAAAATCCCCGATTGGTTAGCCTGTTGTAACACACACCCGACCCTGTATGACGACACATCACAAGCTAGCACTAATCTTTTACAAGGGTTATACAGGACAAGCAGTTTGTTTCAACACAACAGATTTCTGGCTTTCGGAAAGGCAGCCTCTTGTGAATTCCCCCATACCCAGTCATCTCCCTTGCGCAGTAGCACATGTAGGGGTTCTAGCAGGGTGCTTAACCCAGGCAGGAAATTACTGAAATAGTTAAGGAGTCCCAGGAACGATCGCAGCTCCATCACATTCTGTGATCTCAGCGCGTTCTTGATGGCCTCCGTCTTGGCATCGGTGGGTCTGATGCCATCTGCTGCGATTCTTCTTCCCAGGAACTCAACCTCCTGTGCCAGGAAAATATATCGAGCATTTCAACCTGAGTCCCAACTGACTAAGAACCTCTTCCAGATTCTTCAAGTGCTCGATGGTGTCCTGACCTGTAACCAGGATATTGTCCTGGAAAACCACAGTGTGAGGAACTGACTTTAGCAGGCTCTCCATGTTCCATTGGAAGATTGACGCAGCCGACCGAATCCTGAACGGGTATCTGTTATAGATGAACAGACCTTTGTTCATGCAGTTGAGGCCTTTCGAAGACTTCTCCAGCTCCTGTGTCATGTAGGCCGAGGTCAGGTCCAGCTTGGTGAATGTCTTTCCTCCAGCCAGAGTCACAAATAGGTTGGATGCCTTGGGTAGCGGGTACTGGTCCTGTAGCGAAAACCGGTTAATCGTTACTTTATATTCCCCACAAATTCTGACCGTGCTGTCTTCTTTAAGTACTGGGACAATCAGATTAGCCCACTCAGTGAATTCCACTGGCACGATGATGCCTTCTCGCTGCAGCCTGTCCAGCTCAATTTCCACTTTCTTATGCATCATATATGGTACTGCCCATGCCTTGTGGTGGATGGGTCGTGTACCGGGGATGAAATGGATTTGCACTTTCACCCCTGAGAAGCTTCCAATGCCTGGCTTGAACAACGATGGGAACCTGCTCAAAACCTGGGCACATGAGGCGTCGTTGATGGACGAAAGCGCTCGGATGTCTTCCCAGTTCCAGCGGAATTTTCCCAGCTAGCTTCTGCCAAACATTGTGGGGCCATCCCCTGGCACAATCCACAGTAGGAGTTCGTGTTCTGCTCCATCATAGGAGACTTTGACTTCTGCACTGCCAATTACAGGGATTATTTGCTTGGTGTAAGTCCTTAGTTTGGTGTGAATGGGGCCGAGCTTGGGCCTGTGTGTCTTTTTGCCCCACTGCCTGTCGATAGCCTTTTTACTCATTATCGACTGACTCGCACCCGTGTCCAGTTCCATAGATACTGGAATTCCGTTCAGTTCAACTTTCAACATTATTGGTGGATATTTCGTGGTGAATGTGTGCACCTCGTACACTTCTGCCTCCTCGGTATGAGTTTCCAATTCAGCCTGATCCACAGCGGATCGATCTTCCTCTGCAACGTGGTGGTTTGCAGGGTTTGCAGTTCACCTGCACATTCACTGGAGGTGTCCCATTGTTCTGCAACCATTGCATGCATAGTATTTGAAGTGCCATTGATGGGGCCAATGATCATCTCCACAGCACCAACAAGGTGTTAACTGCCTCGCATTAACCATTGATGGTGGACTCTGGGTCATCTGAGGTCGGGCAGCAACAGCCGGCGTGTACGTTCTGCCATGTATATTTCTGCTCGAAAACAGCATTACTTTGTGCACAGTACTGGTCGAAACGTCTTTACTCTGCGAAATCTGTTTGGTGTTGTCGCTGGTAGACATAAGTGCCTGGGCTATTGTTATGGCTTTACTTAGATTCGGAGTTTCAACAGTCAATAGTTTGCGAAGGATTAGCTCATGGCCAATGCCCAGTACAAAAAAGTCTCTAAGCATTTGTTCTAGGAATCCCTCAATTCACAATATCCTGTGAGGCGCCTTAGTTCGGCGACATAGCTCGCCAATTACTGGCACTCTGACCGTTGACATGTGTAGAATTGATATCTCGCCATAAGAACACTTTTCTTACGATTTATTTGCTCCTGGACCAGCGTACACAATAATTCATAAAATTTAGCTGTTGGTTTTGCCGGAGCTAGGAGATTCTTCATGAGGTCATAGGTTGTTGCCCCACAGACAGTTAGGAGGATCTCCCTTCATGTGGCAGCGTTCTCGTCCTCTTCCAACTCATTGGCCACGAAGTATTGGTCAAGTCTCTCCACGAAGGCCTCCCAATCATTCCCTTCTAAGAACTTCTCCAGGATACCAACAGTTCTTTGCATTTTTGCGCGGTTGTTCGTTACCTCATCGCCAATTGATAGCTCATAATAAAGGATGAAACTGAGTACTGTGTACAATGAGCAAGTGTGACCTTAGCTCCATTAATGAGACTTCAGAGTGTAGGTACCTCATGGGTGACCTGCTTATATACCTGTTGGAGTCCTAAGGGATGCTGGGATCCCTTGGGACTCCAACAGGTGGGCCCTCTGGTGGTAGTGTAATGCAGATTGCAAGGGGTTAAATACATAACACCCACGACCACCGTCCTGGGGCCAATACTTATCACTTTGCTGTGTGTGGGAGCTTGCTGTGCATGAATTAGCTGCGGCGTTTCCCACATTACAACAGCTACCACATGGGAATGTGCTGTGAGGGGCTTGCAGGGGTCCTGAGGCTGTGAATGGTGCTGTTGAAATACAATGCTGGGTGTGAGCACGTGTGAGGGGGAATGGGGCTGGGAGAGGTTACTGACTCTGTGCAGACCCAGTACAGGAAATACAATCGCTGGCCGCCCTCATCTTCATCGTCCTCCGCTGCCCCTGATGCTGATCTAACAGGCCCAGAACTATTGGTGAGTCACCACAGGCCGCACCGGGAGGGAGGGAGGGGGATAATCGTGTACAGTGGAGGAAAGGTAACCATGTTCGGGTGGGGGGTGGGTATGTACGGGGGGTGGAGGGGGCCTATGGAGGGGAGGAGGACGGGGGAGGGGGGTAACCATGTGCAAGCGGCGGGGGGGGGGAGGGAGAGAGAGGAGGGGGAGAGGGTGAGGGGGGGAGAGAGAGGGGGAGGGAGGGGGTGAGGAGGGGGAGAGAGAGGGGGCGGGAGGAGGGGAAGGGGCGAGGATGAATAGGGAGGGTGAAGAGGGGAGGGGGAGAGGGAGAGGGGGAGAGGGGAGAGGGAGGTGGGGAGAGGGGAGAGGGAGGTAGGGTGAGTGCGGGTAAGGTGCTGAGAGTGTGGGAGGGAGAGAGAGAGGGGGGAGAGAGAGGGAGGTGGACAGGAGAGGGGGAGAGGGAAGGAGAGGGGAGAGGGGGAGGGTGAGAGAGGGGGGAGAGCGAGAGAGTATATCTTGCGCTCTCTCTCAAAATCTCTCCCTCTCTGTCTCTCCCTCTCTGTCTCTCTGTCATAAGAACAGAAGAAATAGGGGCAGGAGTAGGCCATATGGTCCCTCGAGCCTGCTCCACCATTCAATACAATCTCCCCCTCCCCCTCTCAACCTCCTCCCCCTCTCAACCCCCATTCCCATCTCAACCCCCTCCCCCTCTCAACCCCCTCCCCCTCTCACCCCTCCACGTCCCTCTCCCCCTCCAATCTTGGCTGATCCGATCATGGACTCAGCTCCACTTCCCCACTTGCTCGCCATAACCCCTTATTCCCTTATCATTTAAGAAACTATCTATTTCTATCTTAAATTTATTCAATGTCCCAGCTTCCACAGCTCTCCAAAGCAGCGAATTCCACAGATTTACAACCCTCTGAGAAAATAAATTTATCTTTGTCTGTTTTGAAAGGGCGATCCCTTATTCTAAGATCATGCCCTCTAGTTCTAGTCTCCCCCATCAGTGGAAACATTCTCTCTGCATCCACCTTGTAAAACGCCCTCATAATCTTAAATGTTTTGATAAGATCACCTCTCATTCTTCTGAATTCCAATGAGTAGAGGCCCAACCTACTCAACCTTTCCTCATAAGTCAACCCCCTCATTTCTGGAATCAACCTAGTGAGCCACCTCTGAACTGCCTCCAAAGCAAATATATCCTTTCATAAGTATGGAAACCAAAACTTCACGCAGTATTCCAGGTATGGCCTCACCAATACCCTTTATAACTGTAGCAAAACTTCCCTGCTTTTATACTCCATCCCCTTTGCAATAACAGCCAAGGTACCATTGGCCTTCCTGATCACTTGCTGTACTTGCATTCTATCCTTTTGTGTTTCATGTACAAGTACGCCCTGGTCCCGCTGTACTGAAGCACTTTGCAATCTTCCTCCATTTAAATAATAATTTGCTCTTTGATTTTTTTTCTGCCAAAGTACATGACCTCACACTTTCCAACATTATACTCCATCTGCCAGATTTTCGCCCATTCACTTAGCCTGTCTATGTCCTTTTGCAGATTTCTTGTGTCGTCCTCACACATTGCTTTTCCTCCCATGTTTGTATCATCAGCAAACTTGGTTACATTACACTCGGTCCCTTCTTCTAAGTCATGAATATAGATTGTATTAATGGTCCCAGCACTGATCCCTGCAGCATCCCAGTAGTTACTAATTGCCAAACAGAGAACAAACCATTTATCCCGACTCTCTGTTCTCTGTTAGTTAGCCAAACCTCTATCCATGCTAATATATTTCCCCAATCCCGTGAACTTTATTTTGTGCAGAAGGTGTCACATACCATGTATTTAGAAACATAGAAACATAGAAATTTACATCGCAGTAGGAGGACATTTCAGCCCTTTATGTTCGCGCTGGCCACCAAAGAGCCACACGGCCCTTGGTCAGCAGCCCTAATGGCTAAATATAAACCTATGAACAATGACGGAAAGGCAAAGAGCACCCAGCCCAACCAGTCTGCCTCACCACAACTGTGACACCCCTTATACTGAAACATTCTACACGCCACCCCAACCAGACCCATCTGATCTCCTGGAAGAGGCAAAAACCAGGCAAAAACCCAGGCCAATTTAGAGAGACAAAATATGGGAAAATTCCTCTCCGACCCATCCAGGTGATCGAAAATAGTCCAGGAGATCATCCTGGTTGTATTTTATTCCCTGCAGCACTCACCATTATATCTGCTCCATCCACCAAAAGGTCATGCAGTCTAATCCCAATTACAGCTCTAGGTCTGTAACTGTGCAGGTTACGGCACTTTAAGTGCCCATCCATCCATCTCTTAAAAGTAGTGAGGGTTTCTGCATCCACCACTCTTCCAGGCAGTGAGTTCCAGATCCCCACAACCCTCTGCGTTAAGAAACCAACCCCCCCCCCACAACAAATCCCCTCTAAAACTTCCACTAACCACCTTAAAACAATGCCCCCTCGCAATAGACCCCTCCACCAATGGAAATAGACCCTTATTATCCACTATGTCCAGGCCCCTCAATATTTTGTACATCTCAATGAGGTCTCCTCTCAACCGTCTGTTCCAATGAGAACAAACCCAGCCTATCCAATCTGTCCTCATAACTAAGATTCTCCATTCCAGGCAGCATCCTAGTAAATCTCCTCTGCACCCTCTCTAGTGCAATGACGTCCTTCTATAATACGTCGACCAGAACTGCAAGCAATACTCGAGCTGTGGCCTAACCAAAGTATTATACAATTTAAGCATAACCTCCCTGCTCTTTTATTCAATGCCTCAGCCAATAAAGGCAAGCATTCGATATGCCTTCTTAACCACCTTATCCTCCTGGCCTGCCACTTTCAGGGATCTGTGTACAAGCACTCCAAGGTCCCTTTGTTCATCTACACTATTAAGTGGCCTATCGCTTAATGTGTATGCCCTATCCGTATTAGCCCTCCCAAAGTGCATTACCTCACACTTCTCTGAATTAAATTCCATTTGCCACTGGTTTGCCCACCTGACCAGTAGATTGATATCCTCCTGCAGCCCATTACGTTTCTCTTCATTATCAACCACACAGCCAATTTTAGTCTCGTCTGCAAACTTCTGAATCATACTCCCTATATTCAAATCTAAATCGTTGATATATACCATGAAAAGAAAAGGACCCAGTACTGAGCCCTGCAGAATCACACTGGAAATATTCTTCCAGTCACAAAAACATCCATCAATCATTACCCTTTGCTTCTTACTCCAAGCCAATTTTGGAATCAATTTGCCACTTTGCCCTGGATCCCATGGGCTTTAACCTTCATGATCAGTCCATCATGTGGAACCTTATCAAAAACCTTGCTGAAGTTCATATATACTACATTGTACACACAACCCTCATCGACCGTCTCGGTTACCTCCTCAAAAAATTCAATCAGGTTAGTCAGAAACGACCTTCCCTTAACAAATCCTTGCTGACTGACCCTAATTAATCCTTGCCTTTCCAAATGCAGGTTAGGCTGACAGGCCTGTAATTATTCGGCCGATCCCTTTCTCCCTTCTTAAACAAGGGTACTACATTAGCAGTCCTCCAATCCTCCGGCACCATGCCCAGATCCAAAGAGGACTGGAAAATGATGGTCAAGGCCTCTGCTCTTTCCTCTTTTGCATTCGTTCATGGGATGTGGGCGTTCCACAGGTTACCTCGTAAACAGCTGGCGACCAAAGCGGCCTGGAAGAGTGCTCCAGCCACCGACGGAGTGAAGAAGCCTCATCGCTACAGACCCGGCACCGTGGCTTTGAGGGAGATCCGCCGCTACCAGAAATCCACCGAGCTGCTGATCCGCAAACTGCCCTTCCAGCGCCTGGTGCGGGAGATCGCTCAGGACGTCAAGACCAACCTGCGCTTCCAGAGCTCGGCCGTCATGGCCCTGCAGGAGGCCAGCGAGGCTTACCTGGTGGGGCTCTTTGAGGACACCAACCTGTGCGCCATCCACGCCAAGCGAGTCACCATCATGCCCAAAGACATCCAGCTGGCCCGCCGCATCCGCGGGGAGTGCGCCTAGACACCCCCTGCCTCGGCTCGGAGCTTCAGCACCAAGTGAAACAACAACTCTTTTCAGAGCCACCAAATCAACAAAGGAAAGAGCTGCGATCTCCTGTAACCAGAGCTTCGTGTTGTTCATTAACCCATTGTAGGGACGGGCAGAGGGTGTGGTATTGATTACTGATCGTGTGTTCATATACCAGCTCGGTTCACATGAGCTTTGACTAATATAAACTAATGAGCCCTTTAATATTTTCAGAAACTGACATCGGCTTTGCGTCGCTCTGACCTCGAGTTCCCCGGGGCAGAGCACAGATTTCCCCATTCGGTGTTGCCGGAGAATGGGGGCAGGCAGATCTGGGAAGCACTGCAATGGATCCGGGTCCTGTATGTGTATATCGCTCGCTGATGCAGTGCAGTGTAAACTGACTGGCTTAGCAGAGAAATACACAGCCGGAACGGCCGGAGCTCCCGAGAACAAAAACAGCATTCAAACTATCTCAAACCAGACAAGAATTAAACTAGGCCCTTTCATTACTATATTAATTCATCATCGCCGACTCTCTAGTTTTCAGACACATTAAATAATATTTAAGGAACCGGTGGCGGTATTCATACAATTGTTGAGTGACAACTGTAGTTCAGTTATTCGCTGTTAACTGGAAGAGTGTATGTGTGAGTAGAGAACCGTAACTGAAAACTCTCGCATACGGATAAGGGGTAAGCCATTTAGGACTGAGATGAGGAGAAACTTCTTCACTCAGAGTTGTGAACCTGTGGAATTCCCTACCGCAGAGAGTTGTTGATGCCAGTTCGTTGGATATATTCAAGAGGGAGTTAGATGTGGCCCTTATGGCTAAAGGAGATCAAGGGGTATGGAGAGAAAGGGGTACTGAGGTGAAAGATCAGCCATGATCTTATTGAATGGTGGTGCAGGCTCTAAGGGCCGAATGGTCTACTCCTGCACCTATTTTCTACGTTTACATGTCTGAAATAAGCCAATCTATCGGTACATGAATTCAAGGGCTCTCACTCCATTAAGTCAGTAAGCAGCTCTTCTACAGATACTGTGAATGTCTCTGAAAAGAGCCTTTGGTTATTAGATTAAATCTTGTCCGCTTTACTTGGTCTTGGACGAAGTGGTGGTTTTCTTGGGCAGCAACACAGCCTGAATATTAGGCAGCACCCCGCCTTGAGCAATGGTCACCTTTCCCAGCAGCTTATTGAGCTCCTCGTCGTTGCGGATGGCCAGCTGCAGGTGCCTGGGGATGTTGCGGATCTTCTTGTTGTCGCGGGCCGCGTTGCCGGCCAGCTCCAGGATTTCAGCGGTCAGATACTCGAGCACAGCAGCCATGTAAGACCGGGACTCCGGCACCCACACGCTCAGCATAGTTCCCATTTCACAGGAGTCTATGAACACGGCCCACAGGGAACTACAGTCCGGCCCGGGAGGAACGAGACTTGGCCTTGGCCCGAGCTTTACCGTCGGTTTTTCCTCTTCCAGACAATCCACAGGTTCAGAGAAAGAATGCGAAACTCCTCCCTCATCTGCTCTTCTTATACATTCTGGACGGATGCAGGGAGTGAACTTGTGATTGGTCGCTCTGCGGTACATTTCATTGGTCTTTTCCGATGACCAATCACCATCTGTTTAGCCCGCCAATGAAAAGAAGGCGAAAATTATTGTTCGACATCCAACGAATCTTCAATTTCAAAAACCCCGCCAATAATTTTTACAATGCGGATTATGTTAATAAATTCATCATTAGCCAAAGATTTCCAAACACATTTTATTCCATATTGTCTTCCAAATTCCAGGATGTTACAATCAGGATTAAATTATGGTTCACTTTCAAACATTCTGTAACGGGACACATTCCAGCTCAATCTTTGTACAATTTGGGAATCACAGATCATGGATCGATCCTCCGCACAGGTGGGAGTGAGACCAGAACTGGGAGTCCTTCTGTGAAAAGAGAAGAGGGACAGAGTGTTCAAACTGCCCCGTTCTGGTCTCTGTAAGAACTCCCATTCTGGGTTGTTGCACACGCAGGCCCCGGGTAATAAGCGGGTTGACTAACTAGAATTTTTTTTATTGAAAAGGGCTTGAGAGAATGAGGTGAATAAAGCCTGAGTCTCCCCCCTTAAAACAAGACCATAATTCGTCGGCAGGCGACCAGGGAGTGTTTATAGTTTAATGGGAGGGAAATTCATCAACGAAGCTAAGGCTGAACCGGACAGTAAAACCGATTATCTGAAAATTCGTATCTAAATCTACCCTGGATCTTTAAATGTTGTCAAAAACACTTACTCAGGAAATAACTGCAGTAAATTGAGGTTAAAGGATGACGCGTTTGTGCAGCTCTTTCAGAGAAGTTGTGGGTGGCTCTTAAAAGAGCCGTTGTGTTTGGGGTTTGTTCCGTCAGAACAGCGTGGAGCTTTACTTGGAGCTGGTGTACTTGGTGACCGCCTTTGTCCCTTCCGACACAGCGTGCTTGGCCAGCTCCCCAGGCAACAGCAGGCGCACGGCGGTCTGGATCTCCCGGGAACTGATGGTGCAGCGCTTGTTGTAATGGGCCAGGCGGGAAGCCTCACCCGCGATGCGCTCGAAAATATCGTTCACAAACGAGTTCATGATGCCCATGGCCTTGGAGGAGATGCCGGTGTCGGGGTGAACCTGCTTCATCACTTTGTAGATGTAGATGGAGTAACTCTCCTTCCTCGACTTTCTGCGCTTCTTGCCGCCCTTCGGTGCCGTTTTCTTGATCACTTTCTTGGCGCCTTTCTTGGCAGTAACTGATTTCTTCTCTTCAGGCATCGTCTTGTTCAATCCAACCCAGACATGACGTAAACTCAGCTCGGAGCTCGCATTATATCGGCAGCCCCACACTCCGCCCACAGCCCTATGCTAATGAGGGATGGGTGAAGGCAACGATTGTGATTGGTTCATTCGCTGCGTTGTCAATTGCCATTGTTCTGTAATTCTCTGATTGGATGTTTAAAGAGACCAATCAGATTTACTGCTCGCCACAATCTCAAATTCTTAAATTAGGTCATCAGTTACATCCCCTCCCGAGCCATATTCTGTTCTTTATCGATCTAGATGTCTACATGTTCGACAGACATTGACCGGTTTGTAACCGAGATTGCCTGAGGGTCACTTCTGGTCAGGACTTGGAAGTCCTTCTGTGAGGGCAAAAGACCCTCACTGTCCATCCGCCCTGATGCTGCCTTCCTCCTACCATTTAATTCAACACCTTTCTTATCTGTCACTGCGGTAACTATATTAGTTGTTTCAGTGTTACCTTCACCTGGAATATGTCGTACCTTCTGTGCCGTAAACCGCCTATTTCCCTTAGCACAGGGGACATAAATTTAAAGTAATTGGCAAAAGGTTTAGAGGGGAAATTTCTTCACTCAGAGGGTGGTGGGGGTCTGGAACTCACTGCCTGAAAGGGTGGTAGAGGCAGAAAACCTTACCATATTTACAACTACTTGGACGTGCACTTGAAGTGCCGTAACCTGCAGGGTTACGGACCTAGAGCTGGAAAGTGGGATTCGGCTGGATAGCCTTTTGTTGGCCGGCACGGACACGATGGGCCGAAGTGGCCTCCTTCCGTGCTGTAAGCTTCGATGATAGATGTCTATAATTCTGAAACAAAGGACATTCCGTCCATCGTGCATTTGCTGATTTAAAACATAGAGACCTTGGCGAAAAATATCTATCGAAACAGAACAAAATGTAAATCAACTATACCTCCCTCCTCCCCCCATCTCCACTCCCTGTGAGGCGGTGGGTGGCACTTCGAAGAGCCTTTGCTTTGTGCTTGGGGGAAGAGGGTCGCGTTGAATCCATAGAAAGTGCGGCCCTGCCGTTTCAGAGTGTACACCACATCCATGGCAGTGACCGTCTTGCACTTGGCTGCTCAGTGTAGGCCTAAACTGACCGGCTAAGGAGAAAAATAAACAGCCCGGAGATCCCGGGAACAGAACCAGCATCAAACTCTCAAACCAGATCAGAATTAAACTAGGCCCTTTTAATAACCGCCGATTCTCTTCATACAGTTTTCATTGATAGACTAAATAATATTTAGGGAACCAGTTGCGGTATTTATACAATTTTTGAGTCTCTGACAACTGTAGTTTAATTATTAGCTACTAACAAAACAGTTTGTGTGAGCAGAAAACCATAATGCAGATACCAGGAACTGAAAATTCCCGCATACAGGTCTGAAATAGGCCAATTTATTGGTACCTGAACTCAAGGTCTCCATTAAGACAGTAAGATGCCCTTTCAGATACTGTGAGTGGCTCTGAAAAGAGCCTTTGGGTTATTAGTTTAAATCTTGTCCGCTTTACTTGGTCTTGGACGAAGTGGTGGTTTTCTTGGGCAGCAGCACAGCCTGGATATTAGGCAGCACCCCGCCCTGAGCGATGGTCACCTTTCCCAGCAGCTTGTTGAGCTCCTCGTCGTTGCGGATGGCCAGCTGCAGGTGTCTGGGGATGATGCGGGTCTTCTTGTTGTCACGGGCCGCGTTGCCAGCCAGCTCCAGGATTTCAGCGGTCAGATACTCGAGCACAGCAGCCATGTAGACCGGGGCTCCGGCACCCACACGCTCAGCGTAGTTCCCCTTACGCAGGAGCCTGTGAACACGGCCCACAGGGAACTGCAGTCCGGCCCGGGAGGAGCGAGACTTGGCCTTGGCCCGAGCTTTACCGCTGGTTTTTCCTCTTCCAGACATTTCCACAATCCACAAGCTCAGAGAAAGAATGAGAAACTCCTCCTACATCTGCCCTTCTTATACATTCTGGAGCGATGCAGGGAGCGAACTTGTGATTGGTCACTCTGTGGTGAATTTCATTGGTCGTTTCCGATGACCAATCACAGCCTCTTTAGTCCACCAATGAAAGTAGGGCGAAAATTATTGGTTCTCAAAGTCAGAACCGAACGATTTTTTAAATTCAAAAATCCCGCCAATAATTATGTTAGTAACTTAAGCGTTAGTCAAATACTTCAAAACACTTTTTGTTTCCTTTTGTCTGATTCAATGTTTCCCTTGCAAATTTCAGCCTCTTACAATCAGTATTAAATTCGGCTTCAGGTTCAAACTGTCTGTAACGGGCGGGACTCAGTCCCCACTGATTCTGTAACGGGACACATTCCAGCTCCATCGTTGTAAAAGTGAACTTTTTTTCATAGGAGCTGCTGTAGGAGTGAGACTTGAACTGAGAGTCATTCTGTAAAAATAGAAGAGGGACAGAGTGTTCAAACTGCCCTGTTCTAGTCTCTAAGAACTCCCATTCTGGGTTGTTACACTGCGGGGAGTCTCGGGTTAATAAACGGACTGAGCCGCAACGAAATAAAAACAAAACGTGAAAAGGGCTTGAGTGAAAACGTGTGACTGAAATCGGAGTTTCTCCGCCCTCCCAAAATAAATTCGTCGGCAGGCTCTGTGAATGAACGGGTCTGAGAGCAAAGGGAAAGCGACCAGGGACCGTGTTTGTAGTTTACTCACTGCGGGAAATTCCAGCGACGCCAAGGTCGAATCCATCAGTGAAGCTGCTTATGAGAATTCAAAACTAAATCTACAGCTGGAATTGTAAAGGTTCTCAAACACAATTGTTCGGGAAATAATTACTGTAAATTCAGTCTAAAGGGTGATGTGTTTGTGCAGCTCTTTCAATGATGTTGTGGGTGGCTCTTAAAAGAGCCGTTGTGTTTGGGATTTTGTTCCGTCAGGACAGCGTGGAGTTTTACTTGGAGCTGGTGTACTTGGTCACCGCCTTTGTCCCTTCCGATACGGCGTGCTTGGCCAGCTCCCCGGGCAGCAGCAGGCGCACGGCGGTCTGGATCTCCCGGGAGCTGATGGTGCGACGCTTGTTGTAATGGGCCAGGCGGGAAGCCTCACCCGCGATGCGCTCGAAAATATCGTTCACAAACGAGTTCATGATGCCCATGGCCTTGGAGGAGATGCCGGTGTCGGGGTGAACCTGCTTCATCACTTTGTAGATGTAAATGGAGTAACTCTCCTTCCTCGACTTTCGGCGCTTCTTACCACCCTTCGGTGATGTTTTCTTGATTACTTTCTTGGCACCCTTTTTCGAAGCTGGTTTCTTTTCCTCAGGCATCGTCTTGTTCAGTCAGGTACAGATATGAAGGAAATTCTGCTCCGGGCTCGCATTATATAGGCAGCCCCACACTCCGCCCACAGCGAATGAGGGATGGGTGAAGGCAATGACTGTGATTGGTTCATTGGCCGCGTTGTCAATTTCCATTGTTCTGTATCTCTCTGATTGGTATCTTTAAACATCCAATCAGATTTATTGCTCGCCAAATTCTCAAATTCTTGAATAAGGTCATCAATGACATCCCCTCCCGATTTATAATCTGTTCTTTATGTTTCTATTCTGCTCTCAGGCAAAAATGGTTAATGATGGCCGGACTTATGAGGAAGGTTCACTCACGTTTTTTCCTGTATATATTCAATAATCTGAACAGCTGTGTTTGTCGATCTACATTTCTACATGTTCGAGTCATTGACCGGTTTGTAACCGAGATTGCCTGAGGGTCACTTCTGATCAGGACATGGGAGTCCTTCTGTGAAGGCAAGAGCCCCTCACTGTCCTTCCGCCCTGATGCTAGCTTCCACCCATCGATTAATTCAACACCTTTCTTATCTGTCACTGCTGCAACATGAATGTAACAGCATGGATTTATGAAGGGGAAGTCATGTTTGACAAATTTGCTGGAATTCTTTGAGGATGTAATGAACAGGGTGGATAAAGAGGAACCAGTGGATGTAGTGTATTTGGACTTCCAGAAGGCATTTGACAAGGCGCCACCTAAAAGGTTACTGCACAAGACAAAAGTTCACAGGGTTGGGGGTAATATATTAGCATGGATAGGGGATTGGTTAACGAACAGAAACCAGAGAGTCGGGATAAATGGTTCATTCTCAGGTTGGCAATCAGTAACCAGTGGGGTGCCGCAGGGATCAGTGCTGGGACCCCAACTCTTTACTGTTATTTATGTATACTTGTATTTACTCTGTACACCCACCAAAGGGCTCATCCCCTGGAGTCCCAAGGGAGCACAGATATTTAAGGAGGCTTCACAGGTTGGAGAGGCACTCTGGAGACTTGCAACAAAAGACTACGGTCACACTTTACTTTGAGCTCAGTGTTCAGTCTGACTCGTTCTCCATCTACTACAACTGGCAATGAGATACAGATAGCGAACCCAAATATGTAGAGAACAGTGTGCATCCTGGAGAAATTCTCGGAGGGAGATGATTGGGAAACTTTTGTGGAACGACTCGACCAATACTTTGTGGCCAATGAGTTAGATGGGGAAGAAAGCATTGCCAAATGAAGGGCGATCCTCCTCACTGTCTGTGGGGCACCAACGTATGTCCTCATGAAGAAACTGCTCACTCCAGCAAAACCCACAGAGAAATCATACCATGATTTGTGCACACTTGTCTGAGAGCATTTGAACCCGAAGGAAAGCATTCTGATGGCGAGGTACCGGTTCTGCACCTACAAAAGGTCTGACGGCCAGTAAGTGGCGAGTTATGTCACCAAGCTAAGATGCCTTACAGGATATCGCGAATTTGAAGAACATTTGGAGCACATGCTCAGAGACTTTTTCGTACTTGGCATTGGCCACGAAACCATACTTCGCAAACTTTTGACTGTAGAGACCCCAACCTTGAGTAAGGCCATAGCGATAGCCCAGGCATTCATTGCCACCAGTGACAATATGAAGCAAATCTCTCAGCACACAAGTGCTGCTACAAGTACTGTGAACAAAGTGATGTTGTTTTTGAATCATAATGCAAAGGGCAGGTCACACATACCTGCAGATGTCTCAGAGTCTGCCATCAAGGGTGATGAATGCAAGGCCATTAACACCTTGTTGACGCTGCGGGGGTGATCATTGTTTCCATTCATGCCGATTCAAAGAGTACATTTGCAAGGGTTGTGGAACAATGGGACACCTCCAACGACTGTGCAGGTGAGCTGCAAAGAATATTAAACCTAAAACCACCATGTTGCAGAAGAGGACAGATCCACAGAGGATCACGACGAACCAGAGCCTCAGATCGAGGAGACAGAGGTACATGGAGTGCAGACATTCACCACGAATTGTCTCCCGATAATGCAGAATGTTGAATTAAATGGACACCCGGTGTTAATGGAGCTGGACACAGGTGCAAGCCAGTCCATCATGGGCAAAAATACTTTCGAAATGTTGTGGTGCAACAAGGCCTCAAGGCCAGTCTTAACTCCAGTTCATAAGAAACTAAGAACTTACACGAAAGAACTGATCCCTGTAATCGGCAGTGCTACCATAAAGGTCTCCTACGATGGAGCGGTGCACAAACTACCACTCTGGGTGGTACCGAGCGATGGTCCCACGCTGCTCGGCAGGAGCTGGCTGGGAAAGATACACTGGAACGGGGATGACGTCTGAGCGCTATCGCCCGCTGATGACACTTCGTGTGCTCTGGTCTTAAACAAATTTCCTTTGCTGTTCGAATCAGGCATCAGGAAATTCCAAGGAGCAAAAGTGCAGATCCATCTAATTCCGGGGGCATGATCCATCCACCACAAGGCGATAGCAGTACCGTACATGATGAGAGTAAGGGTAGAGATCAAGCTAGATCAGCTGCAAGGAGAGGGCATCATTTCACCGATCGAGTTTAATGAATGGGCCAGTCCTATCGTCTCAGTCCTCAAGGGAGATGGCACAGTCAAAATCTGAGGCGACTACAAAGTAACTAACAATCGTTTCTCCCTGCAGGACCAATACCCACTACCAAAGGCTGATGACCTTGTTGCAACGCTGGCAGGAGGAAAGACGTTCACAAAGCTGGATCTGACTTCAGCCTACATGACGCAGGAACTGAAGAAATCATCAAACGCCCTCACCTGCATCAACACACACAAAGGTCTTTTTGTTTATAACAGATGCCCGTTTGGAATCCAATCAGCGGTGGCGATATTCCAGAGAAACATGGAAAGTTTACTGAAGTTGGTCCCACACACCGTGGTCTTCCAGGACGACATCTTGGTCACCGGGTGGAACACAGTCGAGCATCTGCAGAACCTGGAGGAGCTTCTCAGTCGACTCAACCGCGTGGGGCTCAGGTTAAAATGGTCGAAGTGTGTTTTCCTGGCACCTGAAGTCGAGTTCCTGGGAAGGAGGATTGCGGCCGATGGCATCAGGCCCACCAATGCGAAGACGGAGGCAATCGATAATGCACCGAGGCCACAGAACGTGATAGAGCTGTGGTCGTTTCTGGGACTCCTGAACTACTTTTGTAACTTCTTACCGGGTCTCAGCACTGTTAGAACCACTGCATGTCTTACTATGAAAAGGGGACGAATGGGTTTGGGGTAAAAGCTAAGAAAATGCCTTTGTAAAAGCGAGAAAATTGTTATGCTCAAACAAATTGCTTGTGTTGTATGATCCATGTAAGCGTTTGGTACTAGCATGTGATGCGTCGTCATATGGTGTCGGGCATATATTGCAACAATCGGGAAACTGCAACTGGTTGCTTATGTCTAAGGCTGAGAGAGCCTACAGCTTGATTGAGAAAGAAGCGTTAGGGTGTGTCAATGAGGTAAAGAAAATGAATCAATATCTGTTTGGGCTAAAATTCGAATTGGAAACTGACCATAAGCCACTTATATCCTTATTCTCCGAGAGTAAAGGGATAAATACTGACACATCAGCCCGCATCCAGAGATGGGCGCTCACGTTGTCCGCATACAACTAAGCCATCCGCCACAGGCCAGACACAGAAAACTGCGCCGATGGTTTCAGTAGGCTGCCATTGCCCACCACGGGGGTGGAAATGGCGCAGCCCACAGATCTAGCCATGGTTATGAAAGCATTTGAGAGTGAGCAATCACCCTTCACTGCCCAGCAGATCAAAACCTGGACAAGCAAGGACCCCTTATTATCTCTAGTCAAAAGCTTTGTGCTTCATGGGAGCTGGTCCAGTGCCCCAGTTGAAATGCAGGAAGAGATAAAGCCATTCCAGCAGTGCAAAGATGAAATGTCTATACAGGCAGGGACAAATGAGTAGTGGTCCCCAAGAAGGACAGAGATACCTTCATCAATGACCTCCATAGTACCCACCTCGGCATCGTAATGATAGCCAGATCCGATGTGTGGTGGCCCGGTATTGATGCGGACTTAGAGTCCTGTATTCACAGATGTAATACATGCTCGCAGTTAAGCAATGCACCCAGGGAAGCGCTGCTAAGTTTATGGTCTTGGCCCTCCAAACCGTGGTGTAGGGTACACATCGACTATGCAGGCCCGTTCTTGGGTAAAATGTTCCTTGTGGTTGTAGACGCGTATTCCAAGTGGATTGAATGTGAGATAATGTTGGCTAGCACGTTCACTGCCACTACTGAAAGCCTGCGGGCCATGTTTGCCACACACGGCCTACCCGATGTCCTGGTGCGCGAAAACGGGCCATGTTTTACCAGCGCTGAGTTCAAAGAATTCATTACCCGTAACGGGATCAAACATGTCACATTTGCCCCGTTTAAACCAGCGTCCAATGGTCAGGTAGAGAAGCAGTGCAAACCATCAAGCAAGATTTGAAGAGGGTAACTGAAGGCTCACTGCCAACTCACCTATCCCGAGTCCTACTTACCTACTGCACGAGACCACACTCACTCACTGGGATCCCACCTGCTGAACTGCTCATGAAAAGAGCACTTAAGACAAGGCTCTCGTCAGTTCATCCTGATCTACAGGAACAGGTAGAGAGCAGGCGGCTTCAACAAAGTGCATACCATGATGGCACAAATGTGTCACGTGAGATTGAAATCAATGATCCTGTATTTGTATTAAATTATGGACAAGGTCCCAAGTGGCTTCCCGGCACTGTCGTATGGCCTACATCTGCTCCTATTTATTATGTTCTAACTACATTAGGTGTTTCAGTATTACCTTCATCTGGAATGCCCCGTAAATGTCTATGATTCGAACACTAAAAGGACATTCCGTCCATTATGTATATGCTGATTTAAAACACCTAACGCCATGATATAGATCTTGGCAAAAAACATATCTATACAGAACAAAATGTAAATCAACTATCTCGCCCCCGTTCCCCAGGTCGCTGCTCTCTCTGTGAGGCGGTGGGTGGCTCTGAGAAGAGCCTTTGTGTTGTGCTTGGGGGAAAGGGTCACGTTATTCAGCCGCCGAATCCATAGAGTGTGCGGCCCTGCCGTTTCAGAGCGTACACCACATCCATGGCAGTGACCGTCTTGCGATTGGCGTGCTCAGTGTAGGTGACCGCATCCCTGATCACATTCTCCAGGAAAACCTTCAGCACCCCGCGGGTCTCCTCGTAGATCAGGCCCGAGATCCGCTTGACACCGCCACGGGAAGCCAGGCGGCGGATGGCTGGTTTGGTGATGCCCTGGATGTTATCACGGAGCACTTTACGGTGTCGCTTGGCTCCACCTTTACCCAGTCCTTTGCCTCCTTTACCTTTTCCAGTCATGGTGATTCTTTACTGAAATCACCGCTGAATGTTAATCTCTCGCCTTACCCATTGTCTGTTGAGCCCACCAATGAAACGAGGGCGGAAATTCCTGTCCTCAACAGTCACACCTCGAACAATTTTTAATTTCAAAAACCCCACCAATAATTTTTTAAAGTGCGGATTATGTTAATAAATTCACCATTAGCCAAAGATTTACAAATAGGTTTTATTTCCTTTTATTTTATTCCATATTTCCCTTACAAATTCCAGGCTGTTATAATCAGGATTAAATTCGCGTTCACTTTCAAACTGTCTGTAATGGATGGCAATCAATCTCCACTGATTCTGTAACGGGACACATTCCAGCTCAAACTGTAAAAGTTGAGAATCACAAACCACGGATCGATCCTCCGCACAGGCGGGAGTGAGACCAGAACTGGGAAAAGAGAAGAGGGACAGAGTGTTCAAACTGCTCATGTTCTGGTCTGTGTACGAACTCCCATTCTGGTTTGTTACACTGCGGGGAGTCTCGGGTTAATAAACAGATTGACACGCAACAGGAATAAAAAAATAAACTTGAAAGGGGCTTGCAAGAGAATGAGGTGACTGAAATCTGAGTCTCATCCCCTGAACAAGCTCCCAATTCCTTGCCAGGCGCAGTAAATGGGAAAGAGCGACCAGGAACCGTGTTTGTAGCTTGAATGGCGGGAAATTCAGCAGCGGCCCTAACGTCAAACCAGACAGTGAGAATTATGAGAATTCGAAACTAAATCCACAGTAGGAACTGCAAAGGTTCTCAAACACATATGTTCAGGAAATAATTACAGTAAATTGAGTTTAAAGGGTGATGCACTTGTGCAGCTCTTTCAGAGAGGTTGTGGGTGGCTCTTAAAAGAGCCGTTGGGGTTTGTTCTCTCAGAACAGCATGGAATTTTACTTGGAGCTGGTGAACTTGGTCACCGCCTTTGTCCCTTCCGACACGGCGTGCTTGGCCAGCTCCCCGGGGAGCAGCAGGCGCACGGCGGTCTGGATCTCCTGGGAACTGATGGTGTCAGATTCTGGTATTTGAGTGTGTATTTTATTCTGTACCTATCTATCTCTGGTATATGAGTATGGCGTTTAATCTGTACCTGTCAGCTAATGGTCTATGATTGTGGGGGTCACTCTCTAACTCTCAGTTTCGGTTATGTGATTGTGGGTTTTAATCTGTACCTGTCACTCCCTAGTATTTGAGTGTGGAGTTTATTCTGTACCTGTTTGTCTCTGGTATGTGAGTGTGGGGTTAATCTGCACCTGTCAGTTTTTGGTATGAAGACAAACGTAGGTCCCTTGCAGACAGATTCAGGTGAATTTATAATGGGGAACAAAGAAATGGTGGACTAGTTAAACAAATACTTTGATTCTGTTTTCATGAAGGAAGACACAAATAACCTTCCGGAAATACTAGCGGACCGAGGGTCTAGTGAGAAGGAGGAACTGAAGAAAATCCTTATTAGGCGGGAAATTGTGCCAGGGAAATTGATGGGATTGAAGGCCAATAAATCCCCGGGGCCTCATAGTCTGCATCCCAGGGTACATAAGGAAGTAGCCCTTAGAAATAGTGGATACATTGATGATCATTTTCCAACAGTCTATCGACTCTGGATCAGTTCCTATGGACTGGAGGGTAGCTAATGTAACACCACTTTTTAAGAAAGGAGGGAGAGAGAAAATGGGTAATTATAGGCCGGTTAGCCTGACATCAGTAGTGGGGAAAAAGTTGGAATCAATTATTAAAGATGAAGTAGCAGCGCATTTGGAAAGCAGTGACAGGATCGGTCCAAGTCAGCATGGATTTATGAAAGGGAAATCATGCTTGACAAATCTTCTAGAATTTTTTGAGGATGTAACTGGTAGAGTTGACAAGGGAGAACCAGTGGATGTGGTGTATTTGGAGTTTCAAAAGGCTTTTGACAAGGTCCCACACAAAACATTGGTGTGCAAAATTAAAGCACATGGTATTGGGGGTAACGTACTGATGTGGATAGAGAAATGGTTGACAGACAGGAAGCAGAATGTCAGGATAAACTGGTCCTTTTCAGAATGGGAGGCAGTGAATAGTGGGGTGCCGCAAGGTTCAGTGCTGGGACCCCAGCTCTTTACAATATACATTAATGATTTAGATGAATGAATTGAGTGTAATATCTCCAAGTTTGCAGATGACAGTAAGCTGGGTGGCGGTGTGAGCTGTGAGGAGGACGCTAAGAGGCTGCAGGGTGTCTTGGACAGGTTAGGTGAGTGGGCAAACGCATGGTAGATGTAGTATAATGTGGATAAATGTGATGTTCTCCACTTTGGTGGCAAAAACAGGAAGGCAGAATATTATCTGAATGGCAGCAGATTAGGAAAAGGGGAGGTGCAATGAGACGTGGGTGTCATAGTACATCAGTCATTGAAAGTTGGCATGCAGGTACAGCAAGCGGTGAAGAAGGCAAATGGTATGTTGGCCTTCATAGCTAAGGGATTTGAGTACAGGAGCATGGAGGTCTTACTGCAGTTGTACCTGGCCTTACTGAGGCCTCACCTGGAATATTGTGTACAGTTTTGGTCTCCTAATCTGAGGAAGGACGTTCTTGCTACTGAGGGAGTGCAACGAAGGTTCACCAGACTGATTCCCGGGATGGCAGGACTGACATATGAGGAAAGAGTGGATCGATTGGGTCTGTATTCACTGGAGTTTAGAAGGATGAGAGGGGATCTCATAGAAACATATAAAATTCTGACGGGATTGGACAGGTTAGATGCTGGAAGAATGTTCCTGATTGTTGGGGAAGTCCAGAACTAGGGGACATAGTCTAAGGATAAGGGGTAAGCCATTTAGGACTGAGATGAGGAGAAACTTCTTCACTCAGAGAGTTGTTAACCTGTGGAATTCCCTACCGCAGAGAGTTGTTGATGCCAGTTCATTGGATATATTCAAGAGGGAGTTAAATATGGCCTTTACGGCTAAAAGGGATCAAGGGGTATGGAGAGAAAGCAGGAAAGGGGTACTGAGGGAATGATCAGCCATGATCTTATTGAATGATGGTGCAGGCTCGAAGGGCCAAATGGCCTACTCCTGCACCTATTTTCTATGTTGCTCTGTTTCTTTGTGAATGTGAGGTTTAATCAATACCTGTCAGTCTCTGGTATGTGACTGTGTATTTTTTCTGTAACTGTCAGTTTATGACGTGTGAGTGTGTATTTTATTCTATACGTTTCAATCTCTGGTATGCGAATGTGGGGTTTATTTTGTACCTACCAGTTTCTGGTATACGACTGTGTATTTTATTCTGTATCTTTCAGTTTCTGGTATATGAGTGTGTATTTTATCACCTGCCCATCTCTGGTATGCGAGTGTGGGTTTAATCTCTACCTGTCAGTTTCTGGTATGTGAGTGTGTGTTTTAATTTGGACCGGTCAGTTTCTGGAATATGTATGTGTATTTTATTCAGTATCTGTCAGTTTCTGGTATATGAGTGTGGCGATTAATCTGTACCTGTCAGTTTCTGATATATGATTGTGGGCTTTAATCTGTACCTATTAGTTTCTGGTATGTGAGTGTGGGTTTTAATCTGTACCCGTCAGTTTCTGGTATATGATTGTGGGTAACTTGTACCTGTCAGTTTCTGGTATGAGTGTGGGGGTAATCTCATGTATCAGTTTGTGGTATGAGTGTGGGAATTATCCTGTACCTGTCCGTTTCTGGTATGCAAGTGTGGGTTTTAATCTGCACCTGTCAGTTTCTGGTTAAAAAAACATGTGGCTTTAATCTGAACCTGTCAGTTTCTGGTATGTGAGGGTAAGGTTTCCTCTGTACCTATCAATTTCTGGTCTATTATTGTGGGCTTTAATCTGTACCTATTAGTGTCTGGTATGTGAGTGTGGGTGATATTCTGTACCTGTCAATCTCTGATATGTGAGAGTGGTTTTAAGATGTACCTTTCAGTCTCTGATATGTGAGCGTGGGGAGTAATCTGTACCTGTCAGTTTCTGGTATTTGAGTCTTGGTTTTATCCCATAGCTGTTAGTTTCTGGTATATGTGTGGGGTTTAATCTGCATCTGTCAGTTTCTGGTAAAAAGTGTGGGTTTTAATCTATACCTATCAGTTTCTGGTGTGCAAGTGTGGGTTTTATTCTGTATATTTCAGTATCTGGTATATGAATGTGGTCTGTTTCAATAGTGAAACAGCATTTGATCCTCCCGCTCTTTGTGGCTGTAAGATTCACAATGTAACTCAGCCACTCCGGATCACTGTTGGACTGACAGCTTCTGCTGCCTGTGAGAATAGGATTGAGGCCAGTTCTGTGTCTCTGCGCTCTGTGAGAGATAATGTACTTACTGTATGCGAGAAGGAGCTGCCTGCACTTTTCATTGTGTTCCGGGTGGAAAAAATATCACCTTTATACTGCATCAATGAAGTATTTTGCTTTGAGAATAATACCAGAAAAATATTAGTTATGATATGGACAACTGATGGGGAGAATAGAAAATAAAGTAGAAACATAGAAAATAGGTGCAAAGTAGGCCATTCGGCCCTTCGAATCTGCACCACCATTCAATAAGATCATGGCTGATCATTCCCTCAGTACCCTTTTCCTGCTTTCTCTCCATACCCCTTAATCTCTTTAGCCGTAAGGGCCATATCTAACTCCCTCTTGAATATATCCAATGAACTGGCATCAACAACTCTCTGCGGCAGGGAATTCCACAGGTTAACAATTTTCTGAGTGAAGAAGTTTCTCCTCATCTCAGTCCTAAATGGCCTACCCCTTATCCTAAGACTATGTCCCCTGGTTCTGGACCTCCCCAACATCGGAAACATTCTTCCCGCATCTAACCTGTCCAGTCCCGTCAGAATCTTAAGTTTCTATGAGATCCCCTCTCATCCTTCTAAACTCCAGTGAATAAAGGCCCAGTTGATCCAGTCTCTTCTCATTTGTCAGTACAGCCATCCCTGGAATCAGTCTGGTGAACCTTTGCTGCACTCCCTCAATAGCAAGAACATCCTTCCTCAGATTAGACGACCAAAACTGAACACAATATTCCAGGTGAGGCCTCACCTAAGCCCTGTACAACTGCAGTAAGACCTCCCTGTTCCTATACTCAAATCCACTAACTGTGAAAGCCAACATACTATTTGCCTTCTTCACCGTCTACTGTACCTGCATGCCAACTTTCAATGACTGATGAACCTTTTCCTAATCTCCCGCCATTCAGATAATATTCTGCCTTCGTGTTTTTGCCACCAAAGTGGATAACCTCACATTTATCCACATTATACTGCATTTGCCATGCATTTGCCCACTCACCTAACCTGTCCAAGTCACCCTGCAGCCTCTTAGCATCCTCCTCACAGCTCACACCGCCACCCAGTTTAGTGTAATCTGCAAACTTGGAGAAATTACACTCAATTCCTTCATCTGAATCGATAATGTATATTGTAAAGAGCAGAGGACCCAGCACTGAGCCCTGCGGCACTCCACTAGTCACTGCCTGCCATTCTGAAAAGGACCTGTTTATCCCGACTCTCTGCTTCCTGTCTACCAACCAGTTCTCTGTCCACGTCAGTACATTACCCCCAATACCATGTGCTTTGATTTTGAACACCAATCTCTTGTGCGGGACCTTGTGAAAAGCCTTTTGAAAGTCCAAATACACCACATCCACTGGTTCTCCCTTGTCCACTCTGCTAGTTACATCCTCAAAAAATTCCAGAAGATTCGTCAAGCGTGATTTCCCTTTCATAAATCCATGCTGACTTGGACCGATCCTGTGCCTGCTTTCCAAATGCGCTGCTATTTCATCCTTAATAATTGATTCCAACATTTTCCCCACTACTGATGTCAGGCTAACTGGTCTATAATTATCCGCTTTCTCTCTCTCTCCTTTTTTTCAAAAGTGGTGTTACATTAGCTACCCTCCAGTCCATAGAAACTGATCCAGAGTCAATTGACTGTTGGAAAATGATCACCAATGCAGCTACTATTTCTAGGGCCACTTCCTTAAGTAGTCTGGGATGCAGACTATCAGGCCCCGGGGATTTATCGGCCTTCAATCCCATCAATTTCCCTAATACAATTTCCCCCTAATAAGGATATCCTTCAGTAGTAATGAATGTTTATGTTTATAATAAAGTAAAGTATGTGAAGAGAGGAAACCGTGATACAAACAGGGTCCTTGTCTGAGCTCACTGCAGTACAGCGGCACTCAGATTTTCCACACCAGGTGTGTATGACGGTTCTACAGAAAGTTATCAGCATCCAGACACAATACAAATCCGGCACTGGTCCATGAATGGGATCACCCGATTGTTACAGTCGCGGTGTATATCTTTCCACTCCCATAGGACTACCTGTAAAATTCTGAATCGCTTTCTGGATTATAACCACAGGTACCTGGGCTGTACAACAATTGTTCTCAGTCTATTTGAACCGAGTTAAGTGCCTGTGCAGACAACAGAATGTCACAGAGCCCGGATCCTGATGTATCTGAGGGAGTGACAATGTATCTCTCGATCATCTTCAACATGGTTCTGGAGAACTCAACGCACTGAAACAAAATTACCAAATTTGAAATGTCTACTTTCTGTCCTGCTGCCTGCAATAGATGCACTTTGTGACACTCCTCACATCCTCACTGTCAGGCTGTGTTTCCACTGTTCATGTCCAAGAACAGCAGTCACGGTGAGATTGGGACTGAATCAGGAACATTCACTACTGATTTGGTGAAAGAAAGCAGCAATGATTTGAAAGAGTGCGGTGATTAACTTTCTCTGTTACCTTACACTGTACACACACAGCCCGGGATATCTCCTCTCCCTTACCCCACTCACTCCATGTTCCCAAACTACTTCCTGCTCCACTCTGCCTCTTACAAACAGCCCCCGATTCCCCGACACAAAGCCCATTTATAGACACATTCCCAATGTGATATACTGCTGTAAGGAGGCTGCTGTTTGCTCCCTTACTCGGGCCCGGGATATCTCCGCTCCCTGATGTGTTCAACGATCATCAGCCCAGCACAGAGGAAATGGCTGCCGCTGGCAGAGCTGGTGGAGGGGAGGTCGCATGGGCCCTTCCTGTCGGTTTAAACACTGGGCGGGGAGAGGGGGGCGGGGTGGGGGGAGCAGGCAAGTATTTCAATGCTGGAGAGTGAAGCCTCGAGGCTGTTCTGGAAGCTCAGAGGCCACGGTCTCTGCTCAATCTGTCACCCTGTATAGTTCAGACTATGGGATGTGAGCGTGTGTTTTACACTGTATAGTTCAGACTATGGGATGTGAGTGTGTGTTTTACATTGTATAGTTCAGACTATGGGATGTGAGTGTGTGTTTTACACTGTGCAGTTCAGACTATGGGATGTGAGTGTGTGTTTTACACTGTGCAGTTCAGACTATGGGATGTGAGTGTGGGTTTTACACTGTATTGTTGACTATGGGATGTGAGTGTGTGTTTTACACTATTGTTCAGACTATGGGATGTGAGTGTGTGTTTTACACTGTATTGTTCAGACTATGGGATGTGAGTGTGGGTTTTACACTGTATTGATCAGACTATGGGATGTGAGTGTGTGTTTTACACTGTAGAGTTCAGACTATGGGATATGAGTGTGTGTTTTACACTGTATTGTTCAGACTATGGGATATGAGTGTGGGTTTTACATTGTATAGTTCAGACTATGGGATGTGAGTGTGTGTTTTACACTGTATAGTTCAGACTATGGGATGTGAGTGTGGGTTTTACACTGTATTGTTGACTATGGGATGTGAGTGTGTGTTTTACACTGTATTGTTCAGACTATGGGATGTGAGTGTGTGTTTTACACTGTATTGTTCAGACTATGGGATGTGAGTGTGGGTTTTACACTGTATTGATCAGACTATGGGATGTGAGTGTGTGTTTTACACTGTAGAGTTCAGACTATGGGATATGAGTGTGTGTTTTACACTGTATTGTTCAGACTATGGGATATGAGTGTGTGTTTTACACTGTATTGTTCAGACTATGGGATATGAGTGTGGGTTTTACATTGTATAGTTCAGACTATGGGATGTGAGTTTGTGTTTTACATTGTATAGTTCAGACTATGGGATGTGAGTGTGTGTTTTACACTGTATTGTTCAGACTATGGGATATGAGTGTGTGTTTTACACTGTATTGTTCAGACTATGGGATATGAGTGTGGGTTTTACACTGTATAGTTCAGACTATGGGATGTGAGTGTGGGTTTTACACTGTATTGTTCAGACTATGGGATGTGAGTGTGTGTTAATTTTTATATGAATGGAAAAGCAGAATGTTTAAAAGAGAGACTAGTAAATGTAGTTATTCAGCGGGATTTGAGTGACATTGTACACGGATCACATATAGTTAATTTGCAGCTACTGCAAGCAATTAGGAAGGTAAAGTATATGTTGGCCTTTATTACAAGGGGTTTGGAGTATAAGAGTAAAGAAGTGTGGCTGCAATTATGTCGGGCTTTGGTGAGACCACACCTGGATTACTGGGCACAGTTTTGGTCTCATTGCCCAAGGAAGGATATTAGAGGGGGTGCAACATTGAATCCTGGGATAGGGAGATTGAGTGAAATGCACCTATACACTCTGGAGTTTAGGAGAGCTGAGCTCATTGAAACCTAAAAAAAAATCTTAGAAGGCTTGGCAGGGTAGATGCTGTGAGGATGTTTCCCTTTGCTGGATAGTCTAGATCTAGGGGTCATAGTCTCAGGATAAGGGATCAGACACTTCGGACTGAGATGAGGAGAAATGTATTCACTCAGAGGGATGTGAATCTTTGGAATTCTATACACATAGGTCTGAGACACTCAGTCAATGAGTATATTTAAGACAGAGAACAAAGGGAATCAAGGAAAATGGGTATCAGGCAGGAGTTCAGGGTGAAGTTCAGCCATGAATGTAATTAATTGTGGAGCAGGCTCGAGGGGTCTTATGGCCTGCTTCTATTTCTTATTCTCTTCCAGCTGTCAGTATCTGATACGTGAGTGTTGTTCTTTCTTCAATTTTTGGTGTGCGAAAGTGGGTTTTATTATACACTATGTCAGCTTCTAGAATGTGACTGCGAGTTCCACTCTGTTTTTGCCTGTCTCCGGGATGTGAGTGTGGATTTTACTCTGTATCTGTCTGTCTCTGGTATGTCAATGTGGGTATTAACCTGTACCTGTCAGTTTCTCGTATGTGGTTGGGGATTTATTCAGAACGTGTCAGTTTCTGTTATGTGAGTTTTATTCTGTACTTGTCATTTTCTAAATTTGTAACATGGGTTTTCCTCTGTACCTGCCAGTTTCTGGGATGTGAGTGTGATTTTTTTGCATGTACCTGTCTGTTTCCAGTATGGGAATGTAGGTAAAACTCTGTAATTCTCAGTCTCTGGGATGTGAGTGTGCGTTTTACTCTGTATCTGTCAGACTCTGGTATGTGAGTGGGGTTTTATTCTGTATCTGTCATTTTCTGGTATGTTAATGTGGGCTTTAATCAGTACCTGCCAGTTTCTGATATGCGAGAGTGGATTTTAGCCTATATATGTCAGTTTATGATATGAGAGAGTGAGTATCTCTATTTGTCTTTTATGTAAGTGTAAGTTTTACTCTGTATAGCTTAGTCTCTG
Source organism: Pristiophorus japonicus (assembly GCF_044704955.1). Taxonomy (NCBI): domain Eukaryota; kingdom Metazoa; phylum Chordata; class Chondrichthyes; family Pristiophoridae; genus Pristiophorus; species Pristiophorus japonicus. The sequence continues at coordinate 207,466,341 of NC_091985.1, forward strand.
GTATGGGAGTGTGGATTTTGCTCTATAGCTGTCTGTCTGTGTGATGCAAGTGTGGATTTTACTCTGTATCTGTTCGTCTCTGATGTGAGAGTGTGAGTTTTACTCTGTATCTGTCAGTTTCTGGTATGCAAGTGTGGTTTTCCTCTATCATTCAGGCTCTGGGATGAAAGTGTGAGTTTTACTCTGTATGTTAATATCTGCGACGTGAGTCTGGGTTGTACGCTGTAACTTTCATTTTCTCAAATCTGAGTTGGGTTTTATTTTGTACCTGTCAGTTTCTAGTATATGAATAGGGGGTTTTAATCTGTACCTGTCAGTTTCTGCTGTGATAGTGCTGCATTTGTGCTGTATCTATTAGTTTCTGATGTGTGAGTCTGTTTTAATCAGTACCTGTTCGGCTGTGGGATGTGAGCGTGTGTTTGACTCTGCATCGGTCAGTGTCTTTTATGTGGCTGTTGATTTTACTCTGTAGCTGTCGCTCTCTGGGATGTGAACGTGGGTTTGACTCTGTATCTGTCATTTTCTCATGTGTGAGTGTGTTATAGACTGTATGTGTCATTCTCTGTGGTGTCAGTGTGGGCTTTATTCTGTATCTGTCAGTCTTTGGAATGTGAGTTTGGTTTTAATCTTTACCTGTCAGTTTCTGGTATTTGTCTGTTGTTGTTACTCTCCAATTGTTAGTTTCCAGGATGTGATTGTATATTTTAATCAGTACCTGCCAGTTTCTTGTACAGGAGTGTGGATATTAGTCATATCTTCCAGTCTCTGGTATGTGAATGTGTGTTTTACTTTATAGCTGTCTGACTCTGGAATGCAAGTGTGTATTTTATTCTGTATCTATTGGCTTACAGAATGTGTTAACAAAAACTGAGAGGTACAGAATAAAAGTTATGTGAATATCCATTTTACTCTGTACCAGTCACTTTCTGATATGTGAGTATGGATTTTAACCTATATCTGCCAGTCAGTCAGTCTGTTACCATATGTGATTGTGATTCAATCTCAATCTGTCATTCAGTGTGCCCGAGAGTATGTATCATTCTGTCTCTCTCAGTCCCTGGCACTGCGTGTGGGTGTGGGGTCCATTCTGTGTGTCTCAGTCTCTGGCACTGTGTGGGTGTATCTCAGTCCATGGCACTGTGTGTGGGTGTGGGGTTCATTCTGTGTGTCTCAGTCTCTGGCACTGTGTGTGGGTGTGGGGTTCATTCTGTGTGTCTCAGTCTCTGGCACTGTGTGGGTGTGGGGTTCATTCTGTGTCTCTCAGTCCATGGCACTGTGTGTGGGTGTGGGGTCCATTCTGTGTGTCTCAGTCTCTGGCACTGTGTGGGTGTGGGGTTCATTCTGTGTCTCTCAGTCCATGGCACTGTTTGTGGGTGTGGGGTTCATTCTGTAGCTGTCAGTTTCTGCTACTGTTTGAGAGTGTGAGATTCACTCTGCCTCTATTAGAATGGTGATGTGTGAGAGTGCGAGATTCATTATGTAATTGACAGTCTCTTGTACGTGCTATTCTTGCTCTGTGTGACTGTTGGATTCTGTTCCTTCTTTAGGCCTATGCTAGTTTGCGATTATCTGTGATTGTCTCAGGAGGAGGTTTGGTTCAGTCCATTACCTCCGTTTCCCTGCTCTTGTATGTTAGTTGCTGGGTTTGAGAGTCAGTGTACCGACACCAGTGTGGATTGACACCGTGTCAGTCAGTCCTTGTGTGTGAGTAAGGGGGTGAAAATGGATCTGCCTCTCAGAGCGATATGTTTGGACTTATTGTACTGTTCCAAGTGACTGTAAGATTCATAATGTAACTTTGGGATTTGGATCACTGTGGGACTGACAGCTTCTGCTGCCTGTGACAATATGATTGAGGTCAGTTCTGTGTCTCTGCGCGCTGTGAGTGATAATGTACTTACTGTGTGTGAGAAGGAGCTGCCTGCACTGTTCCTTGTGTTCCGGGTGGAGGAAAGATCACATTTATTCTGGGGGTGAAGTATTTTGCTCCAAGAATAATGAGAAAAATATTAGGTACAAGTCATGGACAGGTGCCCTTAGACTATAACAATAAAGTTATAATTAATGTATATTTTTATAATAAAGTAAAGTATCTGGAGAGAGGAATGCGCGATACAAACAGTGACATTGTCTGACCTCACTGCAGTGCAGCGGCACTCAGATTCTCTCATCATCATCATCATAGGCAGTCCCTCGAACTAGGATGACTTGCTTCCACGTGAGTTCACAGATGTTTCAATGAAGGACCCGATATTCCAGTCCTGAACTCCATTTGAAAGGGTGGAAGATGCCTGTGCGTGGATTTTTTTTAACGTGTGGTGACCATTACACATCAGCCACCACACGGGCTTGACAGAGCTAGGACTTTATCCAGTGGCAAGGGTTGACCAGGACTGGCCTGTGCTGCCCCTGGGCCCTCGGCTCTTCTGGGCCCTGTACCCTCATTCTCTGCACCTCCGCCATGATCTCTCAGCGTTCCTCCGCCACAAAACACTCGCCGCACCTTCGCCATGATCTCCCACTGCACATCCACACCAAACATTCGTCGAACCTCCGCCACGATCACCCACCGAATCTCAGCCACGATCCCTCAATGTCCCTCCGCCTCGATCACTCACCACACCTCCGCCACGACCATGAGCAGAGGAGCGGGACGGTTGTGGCGGAGGTGCAGCGAGTGATCAGATTCCCCACACCAGCTGTGTCAGACGGTTCGATAGTAAGTTATCAGCATCCAGACACAACCCAAACCCAGCACTGGTCCATGAATGGGAACACCCGATTGGCACAGTCCAGGTTTATATCTCCCACTCACATGGGACAATCTGTAAAATTCTGAATCGCTTCCTGGATTATAAGCACAGGTACCTGGGCTGTACAACAATTGTTTTCAGTCTAATGAAACAGAGCTGAGAGCCTGTACAGTTAACAGAATGTCACAGATGTATCTGAGGGAGCGACAATGTATCTCTCGATCAGCTGCAACATGGTTCTAGAGAATTCAACACACCAAAACAAAATAACCCATTTTTGAAATGTCTCCTGTCACACTCCTATCCTGGTGCCTGCAATAGATGCACTTTGTGACACTCCTCACATCCTCACTGTCAGGCTGTGTTTCCACTGTTCACTATCCAAGAACAACAGGAACATCCACTACTGATTTGGGGAAAGAAAGCAGCACTGATTTGAAAGAGCGAGGTGATTTACTTTCTCTGTTACCTTACACCGTACACACACAGCCCGAGAATGGCCTCTCCCTTCTCCCACTCACTCCATGTTCCGGAACTAGTTCCTGCTCCACTCTGCCCCTTACAAACAGCCCCCGACTGCCGCTGAACTTACCCCGACTCAAAGCCCATCTGCGGACACAGTCCCAATGTGATGAGCTGCTGTAAGGAGGCTGCTGTTTGCTCCCTTACTCGGGCCCGGGATATTTCTGCTCCCTGATGTGTTCAACGATCATCAGCCCAGCACAGAGGAAACTGCAGCCGCTGACAGAGCTGGATGAGGGGAGCTCGCCTGGGCCCTTCCCGTCGGTTTAAACACTGGGCGGGGATGGGAGGAGCGGAGCAGCATGTATTTAGCGCATGCTCAGACATCTTTTTGTCACATCTAAATCAGCAAAAATGGGATTGTTTCATAAGTTGATTTTATCTCTAATTAAATAGGCCACATTGAGAGGATTTTAATTATAATCCGAATTACCAACAAAATGATTCGGTGAGCCAGACACTGGAGTGGGATTTCCTAAAGAGTTTTACTCTTTCCGTTAGTCTCTGGTGTGTGAGTGTGCCCCTGTCATTTCTGATAGGGGACTATGGGTTTTACTTGCTGCATATTATTGTTCTGATAACTGGGTGTGGGTTTTATTCTGTACCTGTCAGTCTCTGCTATGGGAATGTGGGTTTTATTCTGTACCTGTCAGTCTCTGTGATGCGAGTGTGGGTTTTACTCTACCTGTCAGTTTCTAGTATGCGAGTGTGTTTTTTTTATCCTTAGTTTATGGTGGGAGAGTGTGGGTTTTACTCTGTACCTGTCAGTTTCTAATATGTGAGTGTAGGTTTTGTTTCAGTACCTGTCAATCTCTGGAATGTGAGTTTGGGTTTATTCTATTTTAACCTGGCTATGAACCCTGCTCCCTCGCGGCATAGGTGTTCTCTGGAAATACACTCAGCAGATCATTTTGCCAATTATTCAAAAGTTTCAGATAAATGCACAAAATGACCAAACTGCTTCAAAAACAGACACAGGCTGTCAAAAATAATGAAAAACAAGGCCCAGTAGATTGAGAGAGAGAGAGAGCTCGGGCTGGTGGGAATCCATCACTGGATCGTTCACACAAGCCGAGTGGATTAATTTGGTGATAGTACGAATTCACTGGTAGGTATTCGTTGAATAAGGTAAATAATCACTAGATTGGAATTTAGCTTTTGTCTTGTAACATCACAGATAAGTGGATCACAAGCAGGGTGGAGGAATGTGGTGATAGTAGGAATTCATTGCAAATTATTGACCTGGTTAGGAAATTGACTGAGCTGTAGGAGACAGAGGGTAGGGACAAAGGTTGGTTCTCAAGTTGGCAGGATGTGGTGTCCCACAGGGATCTGTGTTGGGGCTTCAACTATCTTCAGTATTTATCAATGACTTAGTTGATGGCATAGAAAGTCATATATCGAAATTTGCCCCTGACAAAAGATAGGCGGCATTGCAGGCAGTGTAGTTGAAAGCATCAAATTACAAAGGGATAGCGATAGCGATAGATTAAGTTAATGGGCAAAACTGCATCAAATCGAATTCAATGTAGACACTTTGGACCTAAAAAGGATACAAGAGGGTACTTAGTAAATGATGAAAAGCTAAAAACAGTGGAGGTCCACAGAGACTTGGGAGTCCAGGTACATAGATCATTAAAATGTCATGAACAAGTACAGAAAATAATCAGAAAGGCTGATGGAATGCTGGTTTTTACATCGAGAGCACTAGAATACTAGGGGGTAGAGGTTATGCTGCAGCTATACAAAGCCCTGGTTAGCCAACACCTGGAGCATTGAGAGCAGTTCTGGGCACCATGCCTTAGGAAGGTTATATTGGCCTTGGAGGGAGTGCAGCGTAGATTTACCAGAATGATACTCGGACTCGAAAGTTTAAGATATGAGGAAAAATTACACAAATTAGAGCTGTATCCCCTAGAATTTAGGTTAAGGGCTGATCTGATCGAAGTTTAAGATATTAAGCGGAACAGATGGGGTAGATAGAGAGAAACTATTTCCCTTGGGGATTCTCGGACTCGGGGCATAGTCTAAAAATTAGAGCCAGAACTTTTAGCAGTGAAATGAGGAAACACATTTATACATAATAGGTGGTAGAAGTTTGGAACTCGCTTCTTCAAACACCAATTGATGCTAGGTCAGTTGTTAATTTTAAATCGGAGATTGATAGCTGTTTGTTAACTAAAAGTATTAAAGGATCTGGCCAAAGGTGGGTATATGGAGTAAGGTCATAGATCAGCCATCATCTCATTGAATGGGGGAACAGGCTCGAGGGGCTCAATGGCCTACTCCTGTTCAGTCCTGGCAACTGCTCCATAGGGTGAACTAATCCAAATAGAGATTCATTTGCTGAGACTCTGGAACAGTTGTTTTCTGCTGTTAAATACCAGAATCAAATTGATTAGAATGCACCAATTGAAACAGAAAATTCAGCACTTTCTGGGGAGGTGAATGGCCGAGACACATTGATACTAAACTGTATTTAGTGACCAATAGAACAAGGAGGAAGAGACAATCTCACACAGACACATACACACATGTAGAGACATACCCACAGAAGCACATACACATTCATATATCAAAATATATACATAAACACATACACAGCCACAAAGATAGACACATATACACTTCTCTAACTGGCGAGAAGCTCGGAGCTGTGGATGAACAGATTTTTCGGGGCAGGGGTATAAAAGGATACGGAGATAAAGCAGGTAGAAGGAGTTAAGAGTCAGATCAGCCCTGATCTCACTGAATGGGGGAACAGGCTCGAGGAGCTGAATGGCCTGTTCCTGTTCCGATGTTCCTTCCTCCACTTTATCTCCAGTGTCACCATCAAGCACTCCCAGGGCACATACAATACTGAGCACATCCTCATTACCTTGGCATTACTACTGTCACTCTGTCCCCAGCCCTACTCTAAACCATTTCTGTTCCTGAATTTATAAACTAGGAAAACTTAGAAACGATAAATCTTCGGGACTGGATGAATTGCATCCACGCAAACTAAACCATGCAAAGGAAGAGGTCATCGAGAGAATTGTGTTCAGTTCTGGACCTCACGAATGATGTATTAGCTTTGGCGGGGGTGCAGCACAGATTCAGCAGATTGATACCGGGGCTAAAAGGGTTAAATTATGAGGGCAGGTGGCATAGACAAGTCTTTTACTTCCTTGAAGATAGAAAATGAAGGATGATATTATTGACATGTTTATGATGATAGAGAGAGAGAGAGAGATACTATTTCATCTGGTGGAAGAGTCCAGAACAAGGAATAAACTTAAAATTAAAGCGAGACCGTTCAGGGGTGTGGCCAGGATGCACTTCTTCACACAAACGTCAGTCGCAATCTGGAAATCTCTCCCCCAAAAAGCTGGAGCTCAACTGAAGCGTTCAAGACTCAGACTGACTGATTTTTGTTAGGTTGGGTTCTGTGTCTGTATATTGACACACAAAGACAAACACACACATGCACAGACATGCTGAAACACACACATGGGTTAAGGGTTTAAGCAGACTTTTAAAGGCACTTGTTCGTCAGTCTGTCTGCTGATTTCGGGCTTGGTTTGGTACAAATCTCACCAAGGACTGTGTTTGAACTCCCCACATTCATTTTACACATCCTTCAGATTGGTAGGGGTGAAAGGTCAGTGTTTTGACCCTCTGTGACACCCAGCCGACTGCTGAAGATTGTTTCGAATGCTGTAACACGTCTTTTCAGAATTCACTAGAGAATTACATAGTATTTACTGCACAGAAACAAGCCATTCCTCCCAACATGTCCATGACGGTGTTTATGCTCCACACGAGCATTCTCTCACCTTAGTTCACCTCACCCTATCATATCCTTCCATTCCTTTCTCCCTCATGTACGTATCTAGCTTCCCCTTAAAGGCACTCTGCTATTCACCTTAACTCCATGTGCTAGCAAGCTCTATATTCTAACCACTCTCTGGGTAAAGAGGTTTCTCCTGAATTCCTGATTGGATTTATTAGTGACTATCTTATATTTAGTTCCTAGTTTTGGACTCCCCACAAGTGGTAACATCTTCTCTACATTGATCCTAACAAACAGCAACATAATTATAAAGATCTCTATGAGCCTTCTCTTTTCTAGAGAAAGAGCCCCAGCATGTTCAGCCATTCTGGATACTTATAACCTCTTACTTCTGGTGTCATCCTTGGAAATCTTTTTTGCAACAGCCACAGTGCCTGTATATCTTTTTCATAATATGAGACCAAAACTGAACACAGTATTCCAAGTGTGGTCCAACCAAGTTCTATATACGTTTAACAAAACTTCGCTACTTTGCAATTCTCTTACTCTAGAAATGAGATCCAGTGCTTTATTTACATTTCCATTGCCTTGTTAACCTGCTTTTAATGATTTGTGCATCTGTCCCCCTCGATCAGTGGTGGGCAAAATACGGCCCATGGACCATTTCCGGCCTGCCAAGACATTCCATCCGGCCCGCTGGATGGGACAGAAATAGAAAGCGAGCCGGATCTCGAGCTGCACATTCGTCTATCCACTTTCACTTCTCATGAGTCAGAGACAGACCCGAACTGCAGCCAAAGAAAAAACATAGTAATACTTCATTCAAATTAATAATTCGCCAAAGCGATTCTCTCTGGCCCGATCTTAAAAGGATCCGTTCCGTAATTCTAGACGCCAATGGCAGACATCAGTACCCAGAATGCACTGCGTATTAGAATATGCCGTATCCAATTTAGAGTGGAGTCATGACTGCTGATCTCCACAAATCTTTTACCGAACACAGTGACTGGCTCTGCATCTTTCTTCTCCCGGTACAATGGCAGGGGAGTTCTCATCTCGCACCAATTGGGACGGCATTAGTAATCTTTGCAGAGGGACATAATGATGACTGAGGTGGGAAAATGATGCTGACACAGGCTCTAAAGGGGCTACAGTTCTATTTCACAGCACTGATTTAGAGAGACCAGAAGATACCACAACATTTTCAACTTTTATCTTTGATTCGGTCCAAGTCAGCATGGATTTATGAAAGGGAAATCATGCTTGACAAATCTTCTAGAATTGTTTGAGGATGTAACTAGTAGAGTGGACAAGAGGGAGCCAGTGGATGTGGTGTATTTAGACTTTCAAAAGTCTTTTGACAAGGTCCCACTCAAGAGATTGGTGTGCAAAATTAAAGCACATGGTATTGGGGTTAATGTACTGACGTGGATAGAGAACTGGTTGGCAGACAGGAAGCAAAGAGTAGGAATAAACAGGTCCTTTTCAGAATGGCAGACAGTGACTAGTGGGGTAACGCAAAGTTCAGTGCTGGGACCCCAGCTATTTACAATATACATTAATGATTTAGACAAAGGAATTGAATGTAATATCTCCAAGTTTGCAGATGACACTAAACTGGGTGGCAGTGTGAGCTGTGAGGAGGATGCTAAGAGGCTGCAGGGTGACTTGGACAGGTTAGGTGAGTGGGAAAATACATGGCAGATGCGGTATAATGTAGATAAATGTGAGCTTATTCACTTTGGTGGTAAAAACAGGAAGGCAGATTATCTGAATGGTGAAAGGTTAGTAAAAGGGGAGTGCAACGAGACCTGGGTGTCATGGAACATCAGTCATTGAAAGTTGAAATGCAGGTACAGCAGGCGGTGAAGGCGACAAATGACATGTTGGCCTTCATAGAGAGAGGATTTGTGTATAGGAGCAGGGAGGTCTTACTACAGTTGTTCAGGGCCTTGGTGAGGCCACACCTTGAATATTGTGTACAGTTTTGGTCTCCTAATCTGAGGAAGGACATTCTTGCTATTAAGGGAGTGCAGCGAAGGTTCACCAGACTGATTCCTGGGATGACAGGACTGACATATGAAGAAAGACTGGATTGACTAGGCTTATATTCAACAAAATTTAGAAGAATGAGAGGGGATCGCATAGAAATAAATAAAATTCTGACGGGATTGGACAGGTTAGATGCAGGAAGAATCTTCCCGATGTTGGGGAAATCCAGAACCAGGGGTCACAGTCTAAGGATAACGGGTAAGCCATTTAGGACCGAGATGAGAAGAAACTTCTTCACTCAGAGTTGTGAGCATGTGGAATTCTCTACCACAGAAAGTTGTTGAGGCCAGTTCGTTAGATATATTCAAAAGGGAGTGAGATGTGGCCCTTTCGGCTAAAGGGATCAAGGGATATGGAGAGAAAGCAGGAATGGGGTACTGAAGTGCATGATCAGCCATGATCATATTCTATGGTGGTGCAGGCTCGAAGGATCGAATAGCCTACTCCTGCACCTATTTTCTATGTTTCATTTCTAAGCAGTACCAGATACAAGATGTGTATGTAAGATAGCATCTGACTACTACATAAATTTATGTTTATGCAATGTTCTAATTTTTTTTGCGCACGGTCCCTTTAAATTTGCTGCACAGCCGGGCACGATGCAGCTGCACATGCGCAGTGTCTCTTCCAATGGCAGGAGCTGGGGATCGGTCTGCGCGGGACCCAGCGATTGGTGGAATATTGGTGGGCGGCACTCAACAGCTCACCAAAACTTTGTTAAATGGCCCTCCAGCCCAAATAATTGCCCCCCCTGCCCTCGATCTCTTTGCTCCTCAACACCATTTAGACACTTTTTTCCCAAAAATGGAAGACTTGCATTTATATTGCACCTTTCACCACCACCACACATCTCAAAACAAAGCTTTAAAGCAAATGAAGTACTTTTGGAGTGTAGTCATTGTTGTAGTGTGGGAAACGCAGCACCAATTTGCGCACAGCAAGCTCCCACAAACAGCAATGTGATGAGAAGATAAGAAATCGGAGCAGGAGTAGGCCATTCGGCCCATTGAGCCTGCTCCGCCATTCAATAAGATCATGGCTGTTCTGATCATGGACTCAGCTCCACTTCCCTGCCCGCTCCCTATAACCCTGTATTCCTTTATCACTCAAAAATCTGTCTATCTCCGCCTTAAGGATATTCAAAGACCCAGTCTCCACAGCTCTCTGGGGCAGAGAATGCCACAGATTTACAACCCTCAGAAAAAGTTCCTCCTCATCTCAGTTTTAAATGGGCGGTCCCCTTATTCTGAGACTATGTCCCCTAGTTTTAGTTCCCCTATGAGTGGATATATCCTTTGTGCATCCACCTTATCAAGCCCCCTCATTATCTTGTATGTTTCAATATGATCACCTCTCATTCTTCTGAACTCCAATGTGTATAGGCCCAACCTACTCAACCCATCTTCATAAGTCAACTCCGGAATCAACCTAGTGAACCTTCTCTGAACAGCCTCTAATGAAAGTATATCCTTCCTTAAATAGAGACCAAAACTGTATGCAGTACTCCAGGTGTGGCCTCACCAATACCCTGTACAGTTGTAGCAGGACTTCTCTGCTTTTATACTCTATCCCCTTGCGATAAAAGCTAACATTCCATTTGCCTTCCTGATTACGTGCTGTACCTGCATACTAACTTTTTGTGTTTCGTGCACAAGGATCCCCAGATCCCCAGATCCCCCTGTACTGCAACACTTTGCAATTTTTCTCCATTTAAATTGTAATTTGCTTTTCTATTTTTACTGCCAAAGTGGGTCAATGTGAGGATAACCTCACATTTTGCCACATTATACTCCATCTGCCAGATTTTTGTCCACTCACTTAGCCTGTCTATATTCCTCTGCAGATTTTTTTGTGTCCTCCTCACAACTTGCTTTCCCACCCATCTTTGTATCATCAGCAAACTTGGCTACATTACACTCGGTCCCTTCATCAAGTCATTAATATACATTGTAAATAGTTGAGGACCTCGCACCCTGCGACACCCCACCATTCACTGTTGGCCAACTGGAAAATGACCCATTTATCCCGACTCTCTGTTTTCTGTTAGTTAGCTAATCCTTTACCCATGCTAATATATTACCCCCTACCCCGTGAACTTTTATCTTGTGCAATAACCTTTTATGTGGCACCTTATCGAATGCCTTCTGGAAATCCAATTAAACCACATCAACTGGTTCCCCCTTATCCACCCTACTCGTTACATCCTCAAAGAGCTCCAGCAAATTTGTCAAACATGATTTCCCTTTCATAAAACTATGCTGACTCTGCTTGATTGAATTATGCTTTTCCAAATGTCCCGCTACTGCTTCCTTAATAATGGACTCCAGCATTTTCCCCAACGACAGATGTTAGGCTAACTGGTCTATAGTTTCCTGCTTTTTGTCTGCCTCCTTTTTTAAATAGAGGCGTTACATTTGCGGTTTTCCAATCCACTGGGATTGTCCCAGAATCCAGGGAATTTTGGTATATTACAATCAATGCATTCACTATCTCTGTAGCCACCTCTTTTAAGACCCTAAGATGTAAGTCATCAGGTCCTGGGGACTTGTCCACCTTTAGTCCCATTATTTTACCGAGTACGACTTCATTAGTGATAGTGTTAAGTTCCTCCCTCCATATAGCCCCTTGATTATCCACTATTGGGATGTTTTTAGTGCCTTCTACCGTGAAGACCGATGCAAAATATTTGTTCAACATCTCTGTGATTTCCTTGTTCTCCATTATTAATTCCCCATCTCATCCTCTAGAGGATAACGACCAGACAATCTGTTTTTGTAATGTTGAAGGATAAATACGGGCCAGGAGACCGGGAATAACTCCTCTGCTCTTCCTCGAAATAGTGTCACGGGACCTTTTACATGCACCTGAGGGAGCAGACGGGGCTGTGGTTTAACGTCGCTTCTGAAAGACGGCACCTGATAGTGCAGCACTCCCTCAGCACTGCACTGGATTGTCAGCCTAGATTTTTGTGCTCAAATCCCTGGTGTGGGAATTGTACCCACAATCTTATAACTCAGAGGTTAGAGTGCTACTCACTGAGCCACACCTGACACGGAGTACGTGGCCTCCTATTCCACCTACCAAAATGCACCACGTCACAGCTATTTATATTGGAAGTAGAATCATAGAAGTTTACAGCACAGAAGGAGGTCATTTTGGCCCATCGTGCCCGTGCCGGCCAACAAGAGGCTATCCAGCTGTAACCCTGCAGGTTACAACACTTCAAGTGCACATTTCAAGTATTTTTTTAATGTGGGGGAGGGTTTCTATCTCTACCACCCTTTCAGGCAGTGAGTTCCAGACCCTCACAACCCTCTGCGTGAAGAAATTTCCCCTCAAATCCCCTCTAAATCTTCTACCAATTATTTTAATTTATGCCCCCTGGTTGTTGAATCCTCTGCTAAGGGAAATAAGCCCTTTCTATCCCCTTTATATCTAGGCCCTTATAATTTTATACACCTCAATGAGGTCTCCTCTCAGCCTCCTCTGTTCCAGGGAAAACAAATCCAGCCTATCCAATCTGTCCTCATAGCTAAGATTCTCCACTCCTGGCAACATCCTTATAAATCTCCTCTGTACCCTCTCCAGTGCAATCATGTCCTTCCTGTAATGTGGTGACCAGAACTGCACGCAGTACTCCAGCTATTTTTTTTGAAACAGTTCAAGCATAACCCCCTGCTCTTGTATTCTGTGCCTCGGCTAATAAAGGAAAGCATTCCGTATGCATTCTTAACCACCTTATCTATCTGTACTGCTACTATCAGGGATCTGTGGACATGCACTCCAAGGTCCCTTTATTCCTCTACACTTCTCAGTGTCCTACCATTTAATGTGTATTCCCTTTCCTTGTTAGCCCTCCTCATATGCATTACCTCACACTTCTCTGGATTAAATTCCATTTGCCACTGTTTTGACCAGTTGATTGATATCTTCCTGCAGTCCGCAGCTTTCTTCATTATCAACTACACAGCTTAGTATCATCTGCAAACTTCCTAATCATACCCCCTATATTCAAGTCTATATTCAAGTATATTACAAAAAGCAAGGGGCCTAGTACTGAGCCCTGCGGAACCCCACTGGAAACATCCTTTCAGTCACAAAAACATCCATCAACCATTACCCTTTGCGTCCTGCCTCTGAGCCAATTTTGGATCCAACTTGCCACTTTGCCCTGGATCGCATGGGCTTTTACTTTCGTGACCAATCTGCCATGTGGGACCTTATCAAAAGCTTTGTAAAATCTATATACACTACATCATACGCTTGGCCCTCATCCACCCTCCTGGTTACCTCCTCGAAAAATTCAATCAAGTTAGTTAGACACGACCTTCCCTTAACAAATCCGTGCTGACTGTCCTTGATTAATCCGTATCTTTCTAAGTGAAGGTTTATCCTGTCCTTCAGGATTTTTTCCAATAATTTTCCTACCACGGAGGTTGGGCTGACTGGTTTGTAATTACTCAGTCTATCCCTTTCTCCCTTCTGAAACAAAAGTACCACATTAGTAGTCCTCCAGCACCATATCTAAAGCCAGAGAGGATTGGAAAATGGTGGTTGAGCAGTTATAATGAGGGATGTTCAAGAGGTCAGAATTTGAGGAGCAAGATATCTTGTGGGGTTGTGAGGCTGAAAAAGATTAGAGAGATAGGGAGGAGCAAGACCATGGAGTGATTTGTAAACAAGGATGAGAATTTTGAAATCGAGGCTTTGTTTAACTGGGAGCCAATGTAGGTCAGAAAGCACAGGAATGACGGGTGATCTTGACTTGATGCGGTGGGTTAGTACATGGGGGGCTGCTGAGATTTGGATGACTTCAAGTTTACATAGTGAGGAATGTGGGAGACCGGCCAGGAGTGAGTTGGAGTAGTCAAGTCTAGAGGTAACAAAGACATGAGTGAGGGTTTCAGCAGCACAAGAGCTGAGGCAGGGGCGGAGGTGGGTAATGCTACGGAGGTGGAACAAGGCGGTTTTAGTTATGCCACGGATATGTAGCTGGAAACTCATTTCTGGGTCAAATATGACACCTAGGTTGCAAGCAATCTTGTTCTCCCTCAGGTTGATGCTAGGGAGAGGGATGGAGTCAGTGGTTAGGGAATGCAGTTTGTGGCGGGGACCAAAGATAATGGCTTCGGTCTTCCCAATATTTAATTGTAGAAAATTTCTGCTCATCCAGTACTGGATGTCGGACAAGCAATCTGACAATTTAGATACCAAGCATGGGTCAAGACAAATGGTGGAGAGGTCGAGCTGGGTGTCCTCAGCATACATACAGAAACTGATTTCTGTATATAGATGAGAAATAAGAGGGAAACAAGGAGTGGGAAGAGAAGCCATTGCACGATATTTTCTGGCTACAATTAGATAGGTAAGAATGGAACCAGGCGAGTGCAGTCCCACCTAGCTGGACATTGGTGGAGAGGCACTGGAGGAGGATGGAGTAGTCAACTGTGTCAGAGGTGCAGCAGAAGTTAGAACCTAAAGCAAGTTTTCCACTAGATTAACAGTGACTCCAATCCACTTATGTTACGTTATAAGAACATAAAAAAATAGGAGCAGGCCATTCGGCCCCTCGAGCCTGATCCACCATTCAAGAATATCATAGCTGATCTTCTACCTCAACTCCACTTCCCTCATATCCCTTCACCCCTTAATATTCAAAAATGTATCAACCTGTCTTGAATATACTCAAAGACTGAGCATCCATAGCCCTTTGGGGTAGAGACTTCCAAAGAGTCACCATCTTCTGAGAGAAGAAATTTATCTTCATCTCAGTCCTAAATGGCCGACCATTTAATCTGAGATTGTGACTCCTGGTTCCAGACTCCCAGCCAGAGGAAATATCCTTCCTGCATCTACCCTGTCAAGCCCTTTAAGAATTGTGTATGTTTCAATTAGATCACCTCTCATTCTTCTAAACTACAGAGAATGTCGGCCTAATCCACTCAATCTCTCCTTATAGGACAATCCCCTCATCCCAGGAATCAGTCTGGTGAACCTTCATTCCTCAATGGCAAGTATATCCTTTCTTAGGCAAGGAGACCAAAACTGTACACAATACTTCAAATGTGGTCTCACCAGGGCAGTATGTAATTGCAGTAAGACATCTTTACTCTTATACTCAAATCCTCTTATAAGAAAGGTCAACATACCATTTGCTGTCTTAATTGCTTCCTGTACCTGCATGTTAACTTTCAGTGATTCATATACATGGACACCCAGGACCCTCTGAACAACAGCATTTTCCAATCTTTCAACATTTATAAACTACTCTGCTTTTCTATTTTTCCTACCAAAGTGGATAACTTCACATTATATTCCATTTTCCATCTTCTTGCCCACTCACTTAGCCCATCTATATCCCTTTGAAGTTTCTTTGCATTTTGCATCATCCTCACAATTTACATTCCCACCTAGCTTTGTATCATCAGCAAACTTGGATATCATCCAAATCATTGATATATATATTGTGAATAGCTGGGGCCCAAGCCCTGATCCTTACCGTACCACTCCACTAGTTAAAGCCTGCCAACCCGAAAATTACCCGTTTATTTCTACTCTGTTTTCTGTCCGTTAATCAATCCTCAATCCATGCTCGTGTCCACAGTAAATGACACAAGGTCAGCCCACTGGATGGAACCTCGGGCGCCCTGAGCTTGATCTTAGGTGTCTCCAGTCCCGACTGCCCCCTTACATCAGTCTCCCCTCACTTTTATACCCTGCAGTGATCCATCTCTGGGTTTTGGCAGGAAGCTGGGAAAAGACAGCTGGAACTTCTCTAATCTGTGATTTACAAGTACACTTTCCCTGGTTCCCAGCAGTTACTTTTCTTCAGTAATTTTCCAATTATCCCTAAACTCCCCTGCCTGCTGTTAGTTGTTGTATCTTATTAGTTTCATAATTATAGGTATAAACATCACACATTATAATCTAACCTGTTCTATTACTTACTTTGGTTTAAGCTTATATTGTCCTGTACTATTTTATGATTTTATAACCAATCCTCAATCCATGTGAGTATATTACCCCCAATCCTATGAGCTCTAATTTTGTTTAATTATCTCTTGTCGAATGCCTTCTGAAAATCCAAATACACCATATCCACTGGTTCCCCCCTTATCTATTCTGCTAGTTACCACCTCAAAAAACGCTAACAGGTTTGTCAAACATGATTTCAGTTTTATAAATCCGTATTGACTCTGCCCAATCCTATTATTATTTTTAATAGTGCCCTGTTACCACATCCTTATAATAGATTCTAGCATTTTCCTTACTACTGATGTCAGACTAACTGGTCTGTGGTTCCTTGTTTTCTCTCTCCCTCCTTTCTTAAATAGTGGGGTTATATTTGGTACCTTCCAATCCGCACGAAGGGAGAGAGAGCAAATGAGTGAGAGGAAGATTGACACGGAAGGGAGAGAGAGCTGGACAGAGTGAGATCAAACAGACAGCAAAGTAAGTGAGACAGAGAGACTTAAATCCAAAAGGGGGAGTGGGAGAGACAGAATGAGGCAGAGAAAGAGAGGAAAGGAAGATAAGATATTGGCCGGGATGGCAAGAGAGAAGAGAATAAGGCAGAGAGAAGAGAGAGGGGTGAAAGAGGCGGAGAGAGGTAGACTGAGAACATAGCAGAAAGAGGGACAGAGAAGCAGAGAAGAGAAAGGTGGAAAGAGTGAGAGACAGTGAGTCAGAGAGAAATGAGAGAGGTAGAGATCTTATTGAATGGCGGAGCAGGCTCGAGGGCCAAATGGCCTACTCCTGCTCCTATTTCTTATGTTCTTAATAGAGCAAATGTGAATTAGAGAGAGAGAGAGAGAGAGAGAAGGTGGGGGAAGAGAGAGAAATTGAGAAAGAAACAGGTGGAGATATGAGAGTGCTTCTTCGGCAGCCCCTCCCAAACCAGTGACCTCTACCATCTAGAAGGACAAGGGCAGCAAGCACATGGGAACACCACCACCAGCACGTTCCCCTCCAAGTCACACACCATCCTGATATGTAAGAATATCACCGTTCCTTCGTCGCTGGGTCAAAATCCTGGCACTCCCTCCCTCACCATCATCATAGGCAGTCCCTCGAATCGAGGATGACTTGCTTCCACGTCAAAAAGTTCACAGGTGTTTCAATGAAGGACCTAAAATTCCAGGTCCCGTACTACATGTTGAAGGGTGGAAGATGCCTGTGCGTGGATTTCTTTTAACGTATGGAGACCGTTGCACACCAGCCACCACACGGGCTTGACAGAGCTAGGTCTTGGTCCAGTGGCAAGGATTAACCAAAACGACTGGAGACCAGCTGTGCTGCACGGACCTAATGCGCACATATGACACAGTGTGGACGGCCCGTGCTGCCCCTGCGCCCTCGCCTCTTCTGGTCCCCAAACTCACGCCTCTCCTAGGTCCCGATCATGTCCCTCTACAATCTCTCGCCGCTCCTTCGCCCTGACCGCACCGCTCCACCACACGGACTGCAGCGGTTCAAGAAAGTGGCTCACGACCATCTTCTCAAGGGCAATTAGAGATGGGTAATAAATGCTGGCCTTGCCAGCGAAGCCCACATCCCATGAACGAATTAAAACAAAAGTCATCTTCTCTTTTCAAGAGGAAGAGACCCAGCCTGTTCATCCTTTCCTAATAGGCATAACCTCGCATTTCTGGTATCATAATTGTAAACCTAATTTCCACCCTCGCCAATGCCTCTATATCCTTTTTATAATATGGAGATCACAATTGTACACAGTACTCCAAATGTGGTCTAACCGAGGTTCGATACAAGTTCAACATAACTTAGCTACTTTTTAATTCAATCCCCCTGGAAATAAACCCGAGTGCTTGGTTTGCTCTTTTTAACGGCCTTATTAACCTACGTTGCTACTTTGGTGATTTTTGCATTTGTATTCCGAGATCACTTTGCTCTTCTGCCCCATTTAGATTCTGGTTTTCCAACTAATATGTGACCTCCTTATTTCTGTTACCAAAATGCAATATCTCACATTTATCAGTGTTGAAATTCATTATATGCCAATTCTGCAAATATATTAATGTAATAAGACATGTAGTACAGCAGGGATTAGATACAGAGTAAAGCTCCCTCCACATTGACCCTTCAAACACTCCCAGGGCATAGACAACACGGGTTAGTGACAGAGTAATGCTCCCTCTGTACTGTCCCATCAAACATTCCCAGGTCATATTTAGCACGGGCAAGGTACAGAGTTAAGTTCCCTCTACATATATATATATATATATATAGTAAAGCTCCCTCTATACTCCCCATCAAACACTCCCAGGCCAACTACAGCCTGGTTTAGATACAGAGTAAATCTCCTTCTCCACCCTCCCAGGGTAGTTTCCAGTGGGCTTCCGCAGGGCTCAGTACTTGGTCCCTTGCTTTTTGTGATATATATATAATCAATGATTTGGACTTGAATATAAGAGGTATGATTAAGAAGTTTGCAGATGATACAAAAATTGGCCCTGTGCTTGATAATGAAGAAGCAGTAGACTGCAGGAAGGTATCAATGGACTGGTCAGGTGGGCAGAACAATGCCAAATGGAACTCAATCCGGAGAAGTGTGAGGTAATGCATTTGGGGAGGGCTAATAAGGAAATGGAATACACAATAAATGGTAGGACACTGAGAAGTGTAGAGGGACAAAGGGGGGTGGTTAAGAAGGCATACGGGATACTTGCCTTTATTAGCCGAGGCATAGAATAGAAGAGTAGGGAGATTATGCTTGAACTGTATAAAAAACTACTTAGGCCACAGTTAGAGTACTGCGTGCAGTTCTGGTCACCACAGTACAGGAAAGATGTGACTGCCCCAGAGAGGTTAGAGGAAATTTACGAGGATGATGCCTGGACTGGAGAATTTTAGCTATGAGGAAAGATTGGATAGGCTGGGGTTGTTTTCTTTGGAACAGAGGAGACTTAGGAGACCTAATTGAGGTGTATAAAATTATGAGGGTCCTAGATAGAGCAGATAGGAAGGACCTATTTCCCTCAGCAGAGGGTTGAATAACCATGGGGCATAGATTTCAAGTAAGTGGTAGGAGATTTAGAGGGGATTTGAGGAGAAATATTTTCACCAAGGTTGGTGGGGGTCTGAAACTCACTGCCTGAAAGGGTGGTCGAGGCAGAAACCCTCATAGCATTTATAAAATTACTTGGATATGCACTTGAAGTGTCGTAACCTACAAGGCTACGATCCAAGAGCTGGAAAGTGGGATCAGGCTGGAAGGCTCTTTGTCAGCAAGCACGGACATGATGGGCCGAATGGCCCTCTTCTGTGCTGTAAATTTCTATGATTCTCTGATCGCAAGGCTAGGAGAGGCACTCTTGAAGGTATGGGGAGCTCGGACTTGCCCGTGGGAGTAACAGACGGCAAGAGAACTCAAATAATCCCGAGCAATGCGGTGTTAGTTGTGGCTCAGTGGTAGTCTCTGAGTCAGTAGGTTGTGGGTTCAAGTCCACCCCCAGAGCATGGAGCATAAAATCATTCCAATGCAGTGCAGAGGGAGCGCTGCACTGTCGGGGGTGCCTTCTTTCACATGAGACCCCATAAAAGCAGAAGAAATAGGAGCAGGAGTAGGCTATTTGGCCCCTCGAGTCTGCTCCGTCATTCAATAAGATGGCTGATCTGATCTGATCTTGCCTTCAACTCCACTTCCCTACTCGCTCCTCATAACCCTCGACTCCCTTATCGTTCAAAAATCTGTCTATCTCCACCTTAAATATATTTAATGACCCAGCTTCCACAGCTCTCTGGGGCAGAGAATTCCAAAGGTTCATGGTCCTCAGAGAAGAAATTCCTCCTCATCTCCATTTTAAATAGGCGACCCCTTATTCTGAAACTATGCCCCCTAGTTTTAAATTCCTCCACAGGGGAGAGCATCCTCTCTGCGTCTACCCTGTCAAGCCCCCTCAGAATCTTATATGTTTCAATAAGATCACCTCTCATTCTAAACTCCAATGAATATAGGCCCAACCTGCTCAACCTTTCTTCATAAGACAACCCTTTCATCTCAGGAATCAACCTCGTGAACCTTCTCTGAACTGCCCCCAATGCAAGTATATCCCTCCTTAAATAAGGAGACCAAAACTGTACGCAGTACTCCAGGTGTGGTCTCACCAACAGTGTAGTTGTAGCAGGACTTCCCTACTTTTATACGCATCCCCCTTGCAATAAAGGCCAACATTCCATTTGCCTTCTTAATTACGCTGTACCTGCATGCTAACTTTTTGTGCATCATGTACAAGGACCACAGATTCCTCGGTGTTGCAGCATTTTCTAATCTCTCCCCATTTAAATAATAATTTGCTTTTTTATTTTTCCTACCAAAGTGGATTACCTCACATTTTCCCACATTATACTCCATCTGCCAAACTTTTGCCCACTCACTAAGCTGATCTATATCCCTTTGTAGATTATTTGAGTTTTCCTCACAACTTGCTTTCCCACTTATCTTTGTATCATCAGCAAGTTTAGCTACATTCACTCGATCCCTTCATACAAGTCATTAATATAGATTGTAAATAGTTGAGGCCCCAGCACTGATCCCTGTGGAGGCACCCCACTAGTTACAGTTTGCCAGCCTGAAAATGACCCATTTATCCCTACTCTCTGTTTTCTGTTAGTTAGCCAATCCTCTATCCATGCTAATATATTACCCCCAATCCCATGAGCTCTTCTCTTGCGCAGTAACCTTTTATGTGGCATCTTATCGAATGCCTTCTGGAAATCCAAATACATGACATCTACTGGTTCCCCTTTATCCACCCTGTTCATTACATCCTCAAAGAACGCCATCAAATTTGTCAAACATGATTTCCCTTTCATAAAACCATGCTGACTCTGCTTGACTGCATTATGATTTTCTAAATAATGGACTCCAGCATTTTCCCAATGACATGTTAGTCTAACTGGTCTGCAGTTTCCCGCTTTCTGTCTCCCTCCATTCTTAAATAGGGGAATTACATCTGCTGGGATCTCTCCAGAATCCAGGGATTTTTGGTAGATTACAACCAATGTGGCCACCATCTCTGCAGCCATTTCTTTTAAGACCCGAGGATGCAGGCTATTAGGACCAGGGGACTTGTCCACCTTTAGTCCCATTAGTTTGTCTAGTACCTTTTCTCCCTAGCAATAGTGATTGTTTTAAGTTCTCCCCTCCCAATAGCCCCTTGATTATCAATTATTGGGATGCTTTCAGTGTCTTCTGCAGTGAAGACCGATACAAAATATTTATTCAAATTCTCTGCCATTTCCTTGTTTCCCATTATTAATTCCCCAGTCTCCTCTTCTAAGGAACCAACTTAGCTACTCGCTTCCTTTTTATATACCTGTAGAAGCTCGTACTGTCTGTTTTTATATTTCTTGCTAGTTTATTCTCAATTTATTCCCTTTTTTTTCGTCGTCCTTTGCTATTTTCTAAAAAGTTCCCAATCTTCTGGCCTTCATTAATCTTCACAACATTGTATGCCTTTGTTTTCAATTTGATACCACCCTTTACTTCTTAGTTAGCCATGGATGGTTCATCCTTCTTAGAGTCTTTCTTTCTCATTGGAATATATCTTTGCTGAGTTATGAAATATCTCCTTAAATATCTGCCACTCCTTATCTACTGTCTTACCCTTCCTTTGTAATTGCCTTTATTTTTCAGGACACTATTTTGAGACCCAAGTTTCTCACCCTCAAACCGAATTTGAAATTCTACCATACTATAATCACTCTTCCCAAGAGGATCCTTTACTATGAGATCATGAATTAATCTCAGTCTCATTACACATTACCAATTCTAAAATAGTCTGCTCCCTGGTTGGTTCCACAGCGCATTGTTCTAAGAAAACATCCCGAATACACTCTATGAACTTTTCCTCAAGGCTACCTAATCTTTATTTTGATATATCCAATCAATATAAAGATTTAAATCGTCTATGCTTATTGCAGTATCTTTCTTATAAGCCTCCATTATTTCTTGATTTAGATGCTGTCCTGCAGTGTAGCTATTGATAGGGAGCCCATAGACTACTCCCACCAGTGACTTATTTCCCTTATTATTTCTTATCTCCACCCAAACTGATTCTACATCTTGATCTTCTGAGAATCAGAACCATCTGACCTCTCAAGTGGGCATAAAAGATTCCATGACGTTATTTTGAAGAAATCTCTCTGGTGTCCTGGCTAACATTTATCCCTCAACCAACATCACTAAAACAGAGGCCGTGAAAGGCACTTTATAAATACAAAGGAGAAAAGGAACAGTCGGTAACAGGACATCAATTAGTCTCCTCGTGGAGAAATCAAGGAATCGACTCACTGTATGTAGGAAACAAAGCTGATTTATTTCATCGTTGTTTGACAGAGGGTGCAGAAAAGATTTAAAAGAATGATTCCAGGGATGAGGGACTTCAGTTACATGGATAGACTGGTGAAGCTGGGGTTGTTCTTCTTAGAACAGAGAAGGTTGAGAGGAGATTTGATGGAGGTGCTCTAAAATCATCAGGGGTCTGGACAGAGTAGAGAGAAAATATTCCCATTGGCGGAAGGATTGAGAACCAGAGGACACAGATTCAAGGTGATTGGCAAAAGAACCAAAGGCAACATGAGAAAAAACTTTTCTTTAAGCAGCGAGTGGTTAGGATCTGGAATGCACTGCCTGAAAGGGTGGTGGAGGCAGATTCAATTGTGGCTTTCAAAAAGGGAATTGGATAAGTACCGGAAATAAAACATTTGCAGGGCCACGGGGAAAGGGTGGGGAGTGGGACTTGCAGAGAGCCGGCACGGGCTCGACGGTCCGAAAGGCCTCCTTCTGTGCTGTAACCATTCTATGATTCTATGATATCCAGAAAATTAAACTCCAGCCCAGTTAGAGGGATTAATTACACCAGCAGCAACAAACTCCAACTGTCCAAGTGAACATGGTTCAGTCCTGGATGTGATTAACGGCAACAATAAAAGCAGAATCCAACCCCTGCAGTCACTTGTGAACTCGCTGGTGTGACTGAAGGTTGGATAAACGAGTGAAGCCCTTCCCACACTCGGAGCAGATGAATGGCCTCTCCCCAGTGTGAATGCGTTGGTGTGTCAGCAGGTTGGAAGAAAGAGTGAAGCCCTTCCCACACTCGGAGCAGATGAACGGCCTCTCCCCAGTGTGAGTGCGTTGGTGTTTCATCAGATCATTTCTGCTTTTATAGCTCTTTTCACAGTCAGAACATTTAAACGGTCTCTTACTGGTGTGAACAAGTTGGTGTTCAGTGAGGTGGGATGAACGAATGAATGCCTTCCCACACACAGAACAGGTAAAAGGTCTCTCCCCGGTATGAATACGCTGGTGAGCATGAAGCTCGAATGAATTAGTGAATCCATTTCCACACACAGAGCAGATGAACGGCCTCTCTCCTGTGTGAGCTCGCTGGTGACTCAGATGATGAGATGATTTAGCAAACCGTTTCCCACATACGGGACAGACGAACGGTCTCTCCCCAGTGTGAACTCGCTTGTGTTCAATGAGGTGTGAAGATGCAGTGAATTTCTTCCCACACACGGGACAGGTAAACGGCCTCTCCCCAGTATGAACACGCTGGTGTCTCACCAGGCTGGATGAACAAGTGAATCCTTTCTCACACACGGAGCAGGTGAACGGTCTCTCCCCAGTGTGAATTCGCTTGTGTGCCAGCAGGCTGGATGAATAAGTGAATCCCTTCCCACACACAGTGCAGGTGAACGGCCTCTCCCCAGTGTGAACTCGCTGGTGTTCAGTGAGGTGGGATGAACGAGTGAATCCCTTCCCACACGCAGGGCAGGTGAACGGCCTCTCCCTGGTGTGACTGCGTCGATGAGTTTCCAGCGCAGAGGGACAATTGAATCCCTTCCCACAGTCCCCACATTTCCATGGATTCTCCATGGTGCAGGTGTCCTTGTGTCTCTCCAGGTTTGACGATCAGTTGAAGCCTCGTCCACACACAGAACACGTGTACGGTTTCTCCCCGCTGTGAATGATGCGATGTTTTTTCAGGCTGTGTAACTGGTTGAAGCTCTTTCCACAATCAGGGCACTGGAACACTCTCACTCGGGTGTGTGTGTCTCGGTGCTTTTCCAGTCACATTGATGTTTGAAATCTTTTCCCACAGACAGAGCAGACAAACGTTTCTCCTTTCACATTCAAAGGCTGATGATATTCAAGTGAATCGAGTGACTCTGTCAGATCTTGATATGATTGGTTCGAGTTTCCCATCTGTAAATCCTCCTCTTCTAATATCCTGTAAAAGGTGTTTACGAAAGTCAGCACTGGAAGTGCAGGATAGAAATTGAGGACAGACAATCCTACTTTTTATGGAACATTCTTTCGTCTCTTGTTCCCCAAAGCTGTAAATTCCCATCCCACACACTCTCCCTCCACCCTGTGGTGAAATCCAAACTCATCGCACCACCTCCATCATTTCTTTCTTCCATCTGCAGTTTTCTCACTCCCTCTTCTCTGGTTGGGTTCAGTTCTACATCCCATGTGTGCAGACTGAGAATAAATGAGGAAATGATTTTCTCTCAAGGTCACTGGGACCCTAAAGCCCCGCCTGCCCTCTGCTCCTGTACCAAGATGGCCACACAGGCGCCCTGATCCTGTCCAAGAATTCAGCTAGTTACCCCGAGCGGTCGGGTCTATCATCGCAGGTCAAACATGGAGCCTGCGGGCTCATATTTGAGGCCTGAGGCCTACACCAGTGTTTATGAAGCTGCCCAGCCCACCCAGGGGTCTAATTCCTCCGCTGAGCCCACAAGCTCCTACCAACTCGCAGAATGTCACTTCCGCCTCAGACCACCTCCAACATTGGCACTGCGCCTGCTCAGAGCACAGCCCGGTCCCGTGCGCAGGGGGATTCTAGCTACAGAAGTAAACGTTGCAACATTTGGTAGTGAAATGGATTCATTCAGGATAGACAGCAGGGATTATTGCAGGAAATAACAAAGTGCAGCGAGAAAGGAAATGCAATGGATGTTGTGTCGATGGATTGTCAAAAGATGTTTGATAAGGTGCCGGATAGGAGACTTGTTGATCAAATTAAGGCTCATGGTATTAAAGAGAGTGGGGCAGTGTGGAGAGGAAGTTGGGTAAAGGTTAGAAAACAGAGAGTAGTGGTTAATGGATGTTCTTCAGACTGGAGGGATGTAAACAGTGGTGTCCCCAGGGTCAGTGTTGGGACCATTGCTCTTAATATAGAAACAGGGTCTGGGCTAGGGTATAAGCACATAAGAATTAGAAGCAGGAGTAGGCCCTTTGTCCCCTCGAGCCTGCTCCACCATTCAATAAGATCATATTGATTCATCAATTGATCCACCGCTACGAAAAACAATAATAAGAATAAAACCGGACGGACCACTCGGCATCGACCTCCGCACCGGCTACGGACCCGACAATGGCCCACCCAGCCCAGTCTTTCTCACCAACATCTGGGGACTTGTGCCAAAATTGGGAGAGATGGCCCAGACTAGTCAAGCAACAGCCTGACATCGTTATACTCACAGAATCATGCCTTTCAGCCAATATCCCAGATTCCTCCATCACCATCCCTGGGTATGTCCTGTCCCACCGGTAGCGGTACAGTAGTATACAGTCGGGAGGGTGTGGCCCGGAGTCCTCAACATTGACTCAGGACCCCATGAAGTCTCGTGGCTTCAGGTTAAGCATAGATAAGGAAACCTCCTGCTGATTACCACCTACTGCCCTCCTTCAGCTGATGAATCAGTACTCCTCCATGTTGAACACCACGTGGAAGAAGCACTGAGAGTAGCAAGCTGCACCGAATGTACTCTGGGTGGGGGACTTCAATGTCCATCAAGACTGGCTCGGTAGCACCACTACTGACCAGGTGGTGAGAGAAACAACACGAGGGAAAAAACCTACTTATGCCCATCCCTTCGGAAAGGGCGCGAGAGTGGGATCAGCGGCAAGCCTACAAAGGGCGTGAGTCAGCCGAGCAGACAGCCGAATGAGCACCAAGTGACCTGGGAGGATAAGAAATAAAAAGATTCAAAGTGTGGCATCACAGGAAAGCAGGGAAGTGATTGGTTGGTCAGTTTTTCTCTCTTTTCTTGGCATTGGTTTAAATTAAGAGCTGGGATTAAAAATCTAAACTTTCAAAACGTGAAAACTTAACTAAATACATTCGAGATGGCAGGGCAGGCGATGTGTTACTGCTGCTGCATGTGGGAGCTGGTTGACCCCATTGAGGTCCACGGTGACCACATCTGCAGTAAGTGTTGGCTGCTCGAGGAACTTCGGCTCCACGTTGATGAGCTGGAGTCCGAGCTGCAGACACTGCGACACATCAGGGAGGGGGAGAGTTACCTGGACCCTGTGTTCCAGGAGGCAGTCACACCCCTTAGATTAATTAATTCAACTTTGGCCCATGGTCAGGGACAGGAGGGTGTGACTACGAGCGAGGCAGCTGTGGGGATGCAGGGGGTAGTGATGGAGGATCCTCAGCCCTTGCAATTGTCCAACAGGTACGAGATTCGTGCTCCCTGCTTGGACACAGGCAGGGACTGCAGGGAGGATGAGCAAACTGACCACAGTGCCGTGGTACAGGAGGCCATTCAAGGGGGGTGGGGGGGAGTAAAAAGAAATGCTGTAGTGGTAGGAAACAGTATAGTTTTCTGCAGCCATGAGCGGGAGTCCTGAAGGCTGTGATGCCTGCACAGTTCCAAGGTTCAGGACATCGCCTCTGGGCTGGAGAGGAACTTGGAGTGGGAGGGGGAAGATCCAGTTGTCGTGGGCCACGTAGGTACCAATGACATAGGTAGAACAAAGAAAGAGGTTCTGCTGAGGGATTTTGAGCAGTTAGGGGCTAAATTAAAAAGCAGAACCCAGACAGCAATCTCTGGGTTACTACCCGAGCCACGTGCAAATGTGCATAGGGTAAATATGATCAGAGAGATGAATACGTGGCTCAAAGACCGGTGTGGGAGAAATGGGTTTCGATTCATGGGGCACTGGCACTGGCACCAGTACTGGGACAAGAGGGAGCTGCTCCGTTGGGACAGGCTTCACTTGAACCAGGCTTGTGCTTGTGTCCTGGCGAAGCGAATAACTAGGGCTGTAAAGAGGCCTTTAAACTAAATAGTGGGGGGGGGGGGGGGGGTTGGGGGGTGGGAGGGTTCAGGTGAGCGTAAATTTAAAAAGTCAAAGAGCAAGGAGAAGGCAATAGAGCAGGGTAGCGGTGGGGGAAATGATAACCAGAGTGTAACAGGAAGGGACAGAATGTATAAAAATAAGAGTGGAACAGACCGTGGGGTCAAAGCAGCGAAAAATGGTAAAAAGACAAAATGAAAAGCTCTTTATCTGAATGCACGGAGCATTCGTAACAAGATAGAAGAGTTAACGGCACAATGAGTATGATCGGAAAGCTATTACAAAGACGTGGTTGCAAGGTGACCAAGGCTGGGAACTGAATATTCAGGGGTATTTGACAATTTGGAATGATAGACAAAGGAAAAGGAGGTGGGGTAACTCTGTTAATAAACGATGAGATCAGTGCAGTGGTGAGAAATGATATTGGCTCAGAAGATCAAGATGTAGAATCAGTTTGGGTGGAGATAAGAAATAATAAGGGGAAGAAGTCACTGGTGGGTGTAGTCTATAGGCCCCCTAACAGTAGCTACACTGTTGGATGGAGTATAAATCAAGCAATAATCGATGCTTGTAAGAAAGGTACGGCAATAATCATGGGCGATTTTAATCTTCATATTCATTAGACAAATCAAATTGACCAACAGTTCATAGAGTGTTTCTGAGATGGTTTCCTTGAACAGTACGTTGCGGAACCAGCCATGGAGCAGGCTATCTTAGATCTGGTAGTGTAATGAGACAGGATTAATAAATGATCTCGTAGTTAAGGATCCTCTTGGAAAAAGTGAACATAACATGGTTGAATTTCAAATTCAGTTGGAGGGTGAGAAAGTCAGATCTCAACCCAGTGTTCTGATTCTAAATAAAGGCGACTACAAAGGTATGAAAACAGAACTAGGAATGTTCACTGATGACTGCACAGTGTTCAGTTCCATTTGCAACTCCTCAGATAATGGAGCAGTCCATGCCTGCTTACAGCAAGACCTGGACAACATTCAGGCTTGGGCTGATAAGTGGCAAGTAACATTCGCGCCACACAAGTGCCAGGAAATGACTATCTCCAACAAGCGAGAGTCTAACCACCGCCCCATAACATTCAAAGGCATTACCATCGCCGAATCCCCTCTTCTTCGGCGGTCCCTCGAATCGAGGATGACTTGCTTCAACGCCAAAAAGGGATGAGTTCAATGATTTCACAGGTGTTTCAATCAAGGCCCTAATATTGCAGGTCCCAAACTATATATTGAAGGGTGGAAGATGTCTGTGCGTGGATTTTTTTTTAAACATGTGGTGGCCGTTGCACACCAGCCACCACACGGGCTTGACAGAGCTTGGTCTTGGTCCAGTGGCAAGGGTTATCCAAGACGACTGGAGACCAGCTCTGCTGCACGGACCGAGCGCGCACACATATAGCAGTGTGGGCTGGCCCGTGCTGCCCCTGGACCCTCGACCCTTTTAGGTCCCAAACTCACGCCTCTCCTGGGCCCCGGTCACTTCCTTCGACAAACTCTTGCTCCT
Organism: Pristiophorus japonicus; assembly: GCF_044704955.1. Lineage (NCBI taxonomy): Eukaryota > Metazoa > Chordata > Chondrichthyes > Pristiophoridae > Pristiophorus > Pristiophorus japonicus. The sequence goes on from NC_091985.1 coordinate 207,495,079, forward strand.
TCACCCCTCTTGCTGTGCCTGCCCGCACTGCAATGAGCGACCTGACTTCGCAGCCAACGCCATGTACAGTTGTAGCAGGACTTCTCTACTTTTATTCTCCATCCCCCTTGCAACAAAGGCCAACATTCCATTTGCCTTCCAAATTAATTGCTGTACCTGAATGCTAACTTTTTGTGTTTCATGTTACAAGGGCCCACAGATCCCTCTGTACTACTGCATTTTGTAATCACTCCCCATTTAAATAATAATTTCCTGTTTTATTTTTCCTACCAAATTGGATAACTTCATATTTTTTTAACATTATACTCCATCTGCCAATTTTTTGCCCACCTGTCTATATCCCTTTGTAGATTCTTTGAGTCCTCCTCACTACTTGCCCAGTTAGCACAGGTTCGGTACACGGTAAATCTCCGTATACATTATCCCATCAAACACTTGCAGAGCAAGTACAACACGGGTTAGATACAGCGTAAAACTCCCTCTACATTGTCCCATCAAAGACTGCCAGGGCAGGTACAGTACGAGTTAGACACAAAGTAAAGCTCCCTCTACAATATCCTAGTAATTATTCACAGGGCAGGTACAGGACGGGCAGGAGCAGTGGTCTATAAAGGCCCAGCAGTGGTCCCAGGTCAGCGGTAGTTCGGGGAGGACCGAGCAGCGGCCTATAAAGGCCCAGCCGTGGTCCCAGGTCAGCGGTAGTTCGGGGAGGACCGAGCAGCAGCCTATAAAGGCCCAGCAGCGGTCCCAGGTCGGCAGCAGTTTGGGGAGGAGCAGTGGCCTATAAAGGCCCAGCGGAGGTCCCAGGTCGGCGGCAGTTCAGGGAGGAGCGAGCGAGGACCGAGCAGCGGCCTATAAAGGCCCAGCAGCGGTCCCAGGTTGGCAGCAGTTCGGGGAGGAGTGAGCAGCGACCTATAAAGGCCCAGCGGGGTCCCAGGTCAGCGGCAGTTCGGGGAGGAGCAGCGAGCTGCAGCTGCCGCAGGGTCAAAAGTAAGAAAGAAGTAAAAAGGAATCGTAGTGTGATGTCACAGCCAAGAGGGTAAGGGATTGGCTGGTTGATTGGTGAGTAGTTTTTCTTTTTCTTCATCTTTTTTCTTTTTCTGATCAGTCAGAAACCTTTGGCATTGTTACCAATTAAGTTAATCTAAGGGTTAAGCCCAGACCAGTGTCATGCTCCTCCTGGGCTATTTGGGAAATCAGGGACACGACAACTACATGTGCAGGAAGTGTATCCAGCTGCAGCTCCTGACAGACCGCATTGCGGCACTGGAGCTGCGCATGGATTCACTCTGGAGCATCCGCGATGCTGAGGATGTCGTGAATGGCAAGTTTAGTGAGTTGGACCACAGGTAAAGGTTACACAGCCAGGTAGGGAATGGGTGACCATCAGGCAGAGCAGTGGAAGGAAGGTAGTGCAGGGGTCCTCTGCGGTCATCTCCCTCCAAAACAGATACACCACTTTGTGATAGAGTATTCAAACAGGCTCATTTAGACAGACTGTGAAAATTCACAGACCCCCCAAGTCAAGACTGCTACATGCAGTTCGGCATGTTGCATTAACTCATCAATCAACTTGACATTTTCGGACCTTGGGTAGCGAGCCAATTAAAAGACTTTCAATTGAGCCAATAAGGTCAAAGAAAGCGAGTTCTTTTCTGTAAATTGATCCAGGTATAAAATACAGCCATTTTGACCATGTGTCTCAGTAAGACAAAGAAACTGGCAATTAGCCAGCAGTTTGTTGCTCTCTGCCAAGATTAAAAAGTTAAAACTACCATCGGAGTTCGTATTTCATTGGAAATTAAGAGATCTAACAATTTTGGCGCTGCGAGCAGGATCGCTGAGGAAAGAAACTGAATTTTGGACATCGGACCTATATATTGAGGTAAGGACTCCACTTTTTTTTTTAAAAAGTCCTCGGTCAAAAGTCTAAATTTGCCTCTCCTTCTATGCGATTCCGAAAACCTCCGGTTTGCGAACCCTCCGGTTGGTAGTCGGCTCGAGGTCCCATAGACGTCTAAACTTCGGCGGTGTGTTAGTTAATTAATCACCGACCTATTGATCGGCTAGCAGGCCTTCAACTCGAGACCCCAGTAAAGAACTCAGTAAAGAAATGGCAGCAGGAGATAAGGGCAAAGAATTGCCTACAACTGTTAAAGGTGGGCAGGCACCACCTGAAGTTTCTTTAGATTTAATTCTTGAACAGTTGAAAGAATACATAGAGCAACAATTCAACTTATCTAAAACCTGTATTAAGATCGAACAAAAGTACGGAACCTCCAAAGGACAATGGTCCTTGGACGAGATTAAAAGGGTCTGGGGAAAAACGACCCATATGAAAAATAAAGAGCGAACTAGATGGTCCCTAGCGGTTATGGGACAGATTCGAAACTGGAATGAAATTATAATGCGTTCCCAACATGATCGAGAACTGACCAGTACAAAGGATCAATTGCAAGCAGTTTGTGCACAGCTGCGACAGAAAAAGCTTGAACTTGAAAAGCTGGAAGCGGAAGTTAAAGATCTTAAAGGTGAAATTAAAGAATGGAAAAAATCATTAGGTCAAGAGACAGTAATAGGAAAAGGAAAATGTATTGATCAATTCCCAGGGTACCCATGTTTGGATAAATTAAAAGCGCAAACCCGAAGACACAACCGAGGAATAGATACGGTTTCTGAATCCTCCGACAATACAGTGTCGGAGGATGATGAAGAATTAGGGGTGCGCTTTGCCCCATTTAAAAAAAGACGAGTTGTAGTCAAATCAGAAGAGACTGCGGATGAGGGCGGAACCAAAAAAACAAAGAGAAGGGTGTACGAAGAATACTTAGTTCATGATCCGGCAGACCCAGAGAAAATTGATAAATGGTCCAAGGAATTGCCCAATCCAAAGAAAGGGGGAGTAAAAACGTGGGACCAATTGGACCGCTTAAGAAATATATATCAACTTCATCCCTGGGACGGAGTGCAAATTTTGACCATAATGGTGCCAAAAACACAGGGAAGAAAATTGCACGACAAGGTAGATGAAGCTTTGGGGCAGAATGAGCAAGAATTAGATGCAGGATGGGAGACGATTAAACACTGGCTGCAAGCCTTCAGTCCAGCTAAGACAGACTGGGGAAAAATTGCAGCCTGCCAACAGAAAGGAACAGAGGAGGTCCTGGAGTATGACGAGCGGTTTAGATGCACGTGGCTAGAACATTCGGGTATGAATAATACGGATGAGGAAATGGATGAACAAGCGTTTGGACCCCTGAAAGCAGCTTTCGTGGCAGGTCTAAAGCCAGAACTGTCCAAAATGCTTAAGGTAGTGTTACCGGACTGGGAAGGTAGAGGAACTACCTTTGCAGCATTGGTGGATCGATGTAACCAATTAGATCGGGATATGGGAGCTGAAGTCCGAGCTGCACAGGCTATGGGATGGAAATCCCAGGATTCCGATAAACAGTTATGAGGAAAATTACCCTGAAAATGTCATTATTGTGGGAAAGAAGGTCATTGGGCCAAGACGTGCAGGGCAAAACAGAAAGGTCGTGGCTGGGGAAGAGGTCGCAGCCAGGGATACAATTCAGCCAACAAGCCAGGCTTGTCACAAGATAACGACCTCATAGAAGCATTTAAGCGACTGACAATACAACAACAGAAGGAGTTACTTGGGATAGCAAAAAACGATTAGAGCCCACCCTGGCCCCCCTCCTCGCACTAATACAACAGAGAGGAGATGGGATATATATAACTGTGAGGGTGGGCGATAAGGATGTGGACTGTCTTTTAGACAGAGGGGCGGAATTAACATGCTTACCCCAACAATATGTAGACGATATCCTGCTAGCTTCAAACACGGAAGTACAGCATGAACAAGATTTACGAGCTTTGCTGGATCACCTTCGGCTGAAAGGACATAAAGCCAGCATCGACAAAGCACAAATCACAAAGGAGGATAACCATGGCCCCAGGCACTACCAATAGTGCTATGTAGCATTAGGGCAACCCCGAACAGAACTACAGGTCTAAGCCCATTTGAAATTTTAACAGGAAGACCCATGCCGCTGCCAGGAACCAACGATTTATGGAAAGCTGATGTTCACTTAATGAGTGACACTTTGTTATCATACTGTCAGAACTTAACCAATGCTATTAGTTCTGTTTCCCGACAGGTATCGGCAGCTTGGGGTAATCCACCCGAAGGAGGACACGACATCATCCCGGGAGTCTTGGTGTATGTGAAAAAGTTGCATAAAAAACCTTTGGGTGCCAAGTGGGAGGGACCTTATCAAGTGTTATTGACCACCCAGGCAGCTGTTAAAGTCCAAGGAAAGAAAGCCTGGATCCGTTAAACGAGCACCCGTAACTGAAGCTGAAATCTAATTATTGATTGTAGGTATTATAGGCATAGGCCTACTTCTTACTAGCCGACCCTCTGCACCAAAGGGAAATAGTAGGGTAGCAAGGGAATTACATGTAAATACCTTTTTATATACATCATACATTTATGCCAAACAAGGTAACATTTCTAGTTGTTGGGTGTGTGCACATATTCCTATTCACTCAAAGGGAGGGATTCCCTTGAGGCCAGTTCCCTTGAATATCTCGGAAATGGCTGAGTGGATAATTAATTAAAATAAAACAGGCAATGCATTTCAGGATACGGAAAACTGGGCACGTAAATGGAAGTCAGCAGGTTACAATCTGACTACCTTTGAAGGGGGGTACCAACCGTGCTACAATAATTCCAAACGGCCCCCATTTTTTGTTATCACTAATACAACGGGACTAGGAAGACCGGGGAAATCGGTCTGTCTGATTAGAAACATCAAAGGAGGCCAAAATATGGGGTATAGTAACTGCTCCCGGAATTATAATATAATCAAGCCACGGAACCGTCCAAACTGGGCCGATGTGGGAATTTTTAACGTAACGGGGATTCTGAATAAAACAAATGGAAAAGCCTGGACAGGCCCCGGAGTGTTGCTGACAAAGAAACAGCTAACATTCATTGCATATAATGGCACCTATTGGGTGTGTGGCCATAGGCCTACCCTTGGCTGCCCCAGAATTGGATGGGATCCTGCTATTTAGCCTACATTGTGCCTTATATGTATCATATAAAGTTACTGTCGGAACATTTACACCGTCCTAAGAGAGCTATCACAGAAACAGAGAGGTTCTTTGCCATCCTGATCCCTGGGTATGGGACCGCCAAACTGGCAAGGGAATCCATTAACATGGCATCCGTTGTGGAACGAGTAGCCAATGATACCTCGGAGGCCCTAGTTAAAATCAATGCAGAAATGGTAGCAATCCGCAGTCGCCCTACAGAATAGACTGGCCCTTGATTACATCCTGGCTGAAAAGGGAGGTACTTGCACCCTACTCGGAACTGAGTGTTGCACATATATCCCAGATAGCTCCGAAGAAATTACCCACTTAGCGGAGCATATCCAATAGGAGGTAGAAAAACTTAAGCAACCCCCATCATTCACTTTGTGGAGTGGAGCCACTGAATGGCTAGGTTCAATAGGAACTTCATTGGTGGAAGGTTTAATTCTATTTGTTGTAATTGTTTTACTTTTATATTGTTTGTTTATGTTGATTAAATGTTGTTGCGCCAGGCGGCTGTAGCTGCTGTCCCGCAGGTGAGACACCTTGCAGGTCCCAGCAGACCATCTGTATGTGGAACAGGAGTATGTTATGCTTAAGGAAAGGTTGTTTACTGGTTGAATTAAAATATTGATTTGGATTAAATTGGAATAAGGTTAATTAACCTATTAAAACCAGACTTCCATTGTGGCCACGATGGAACTCGGGTTGGTGTAAATTTGTGTGGAAGCTACTAGTCCGGACATGTGGCGAAACACATCAACAAATTTTAGAAGGAAACTCTATTAACATGTATGAAATTATTTTGTAGAATGTTTAACCAGTGATACCTGATGTTTTATGATTCAGTTTGTGAAAGAATCAAAGGGGGGATTGATAGAGTATTCAAACAGGCTCATTAAGACAGACTGTGAAAATTCACAGACCTCCAAGTCAAGGCTGCTACGCAGTTCGGCATGTTGCATTAACTCATCAATCAACTTGACATTTTCGGACCTTGAGTAGCGAGCTAATTAAAACGTTAAAAGACTTTCGATTGAGTCAATAAGGTCAAAGAAGGCGAGTTCTTTTCTGTAAATTGATCCAGGTATAAAATACAGCCATTTTGACCATGTGTCTCAGTAAGACAAAGAAACTGGCAATCAGCCAGCAGTTTGTTGCTCTCTGCTAAGATTAAAAAGTTAAAACTACCATCGGAGTTCGTATTTCATTGGAAATTAAGAGATCTAACACTTTAGGTACTGTTGGGGGAGATGACTCATCAGGGGAAGGCAGCAGCAGCCAAGTCCATGGCACCAGGGCTGGCTCTGCTGCACAGGAGGGCAGAAAAAGAGTGGGGGAGCTATAGTGATAGGGTATTCGATTGTAAAGGGTATAGATAGGTGTTTTTGCGGCCACAAACGAGATTCCAGGATGGTATTTTGCCTCCCTAGTGCAAGGGTCAAGGATGTCTTGGAGCGGCTGCAGCGCATTCTGGAGGGGGAGGGTGAACAGCCAGCTGCCGTGGTACATATAGGCATCAACGATATAGCTAAAAAACGGGATGAGGTCCTACAAGCTGAATTTAGGGAGCTAGGAGTTAAATTAAAAAGTAGGATCTCAAAAGTAGTAATCTCAGGATTGTTACCAGTGCCACGTGCTAGTCAAGAGTAGGAATTTCAGGATAGCTCAGATGAATACGTGGCTTGAGGAATGGTGCAAGGGGGAGAGATTCAAATTCCTGGGACATTGGAACCGGTTCTGGGGGAGGTGGGACCAGTACAAACTGGGCGTTTTGCAACTGGCCAGGAACAAAACCGATGTCCTCTGCGGAGTGTTTGCTAATACCGTTGGGGAGGGTTTAAACTAAAATGGCAGGGGGATGGGAATCTATGCAGGGAGACAGAGGGAAGGAAAAAGGGGGCAGAAGCAAAAAGTAGGAAGGAGAAAAGCAAGAGTGGAGGGCAGAGAAATCGAGGGCAAAACTCAAAAAGGGCCACATTACAACATAATTTAAAAAGGACAAAGAGTGTTAAAAAAACAAGCGTGAAGGCTTTGAGTCTCAAAGCGAGGAGCATTCGTAATAAGGTGGATGAACTGACTGCGCAGATAGCTGTTAACGGGTATGATGCAATTGGGATTACGGAGACATGGCTCCAAAGTAACCAAGGTTGGGAACTGAACATCCAGAGGAATTCAATATTTAGGAAGGACGGACAGGAAGGAAAAGGAGGTGGGATAGCGTTACTGGTTAAAGAGGAGATTAACGCAACATCAAGGAAGGACATTAGCGTGAATGATGTGGAATCTATATGGGTAGAGCTGCGAAATACCAAAGGGCAGAAAACGTTAGTGGGAGTTGTGTACAGACCACCAAACAGTAGTAGGGAGATTGGGGATGGCATCAAACAGGAAATTAGGGACTGCAATAAGGGTACAGCAGTTATCATGGGTGACTTTAATCTACATATTGATTGGGCTAACCAAACTGGTAGCAATACGATGGAGGAGGCTTTCCTGGAGTGTATTAGGGATGGTTTTCGAGACCAATATGTCGAGGAACCAACTAGAGAGCAGGCCATCCTAGACTGGGTCTTGTGTAACGAGAGAGGATTAATTAGCAATCTTGACGTGTGGGGCCCGTTGGGGAAGAGTGACCATAATATGGTAGAATTCTTCATTAAGATGGAGAGTGACACAATTAATTCAAAGACTAGGGTCCTGAACCTAAAGAAAAGAAACTTCAACGGTATGAGACGTGAATTGGCTAGGATAGACTAGGGAATGACACTTAATATGGCAGGGGGATGGGAACCTATGCAGGGAGACAGAGGGAAGCAGAATGGGGGCAGAAGCAAAAGATAGAAAGAAGAAAAGTAAAAGTGGAGGGCCACATTGCAGCAAAATTCTAAAGGGGCAAAGTGTGTTAAAAAGACAAGCCTGAAGGCTCTGTGCCTCAATGCGAGGAGTATTCGTAATAAGGTGGACGAATTAACTGCACAGGCAGCAATTAATGAATATGATATAATTGGCATCACGGAGACATGGCTCCAGGGTGACCAAGGCTGGGAACTCAACAACCAGAGGTATTCAACATTCAGGAAGGATAGACAGAAAGGAAAAGGAGGTGGGATAGCGTTGCTGGTTAAAGAGGAAATTAACGCAATAGTAAGGAAGGACATTAGCTTGGATGACGTGGAATCTGTATGGGTGGAGCTGCGGAATACCAAAGGGCAGAAAACGCTAGTGGGAGTTGTGTATAGACCACCAAACAGTAGAAGTGAGGTTGGGGACAGCATCAAACAAGAAATTATGGAAGCATGCAATAAAGGTACAGCAGTTACCATGGGCAAGTTTAATCTACATGGAGATTGGACTTACCAAACTGGTAGCAATGCGGTGGAGAAGGATTTCCTGGAGTGTATTAGGGATGCTTTTCTAGACCAATATGTTGAGGAACCATCTAGAGGGCTGGCCATCCTAGACTGGATGATGTGTAATGAGAAAGGACTAATTAGCAATCCTGTTGTGCGAGGCCCCTTGGGGAAGAGTGACCATAATATGGTAGAATTCTTTATTAAGATGGAGTGACACAGTTAATTCAGAGACTAGAGTCTTGAACTTAAGGAAAGTTAACTTCGATGGTATGAGACGTAAATTGGCTAGAATAGACTGACAAATGATGCTTAAAGGGTTGACGGTGGATAAGCAATGGCAAACATTTAAAGATCACATGGATGAACTTCAACAATTGTACATCTCTATCTGGAGTAAAAATAAAACAGGGAAGGTGGCTCAACCATGGCGAACAAGGGAAATTAAGGATAGTGTTAAAACCAAGCAAGAGGCATATAAATTGGCCAGAAAAAGCAGCAAACCTGAGGACTGGGAGAAATTTAGAATTCAGCAGAGGATGACAAAAGGTTTAATTAGGAGGGGGAAAATAGAGTATCAGAGGAAGCTTGCCAGGAACATAAAAACTGACTGCAAAAGCTTCTGTAGATATATGAAGAGAAAAAGATTAGTGAAGACAAACGTAGCTCCCTCGCAGTCAGATTCAGGTGAATTTATAATGGGGAACAAAGAAATGGCAGACCAGTTGAACAAATACTTTGGTTCTGTCTTCACAAATGAAGACACAAATAACCTTCCGGAAATGCAAGGGGACCGAGAGTCTCATGGGAAGAGGAACCGAAGGAAATCCTTATTAGGCGGGAAATTGTGATAGGGAAATTGATGGGATTGAAGGTCGATAAATCCCCGGGGCCTGATAGTCTGCATCCCAGAGTATTTAAATAAGTGGCCATAGAAATAGTGGATGCATTGGTGATCATTTTCTAACAGTCTATCGACTATGGATCAGTTCCTATGGACTGGAGGATAACTAATGTAACACCACTGTTTAAAAAAGGAGGAAGAGAAAAAAACGGGTAATTATAGACCGATTAGCCTGACATCAGTAGTGGGGAAAACGTTGGAATCAATCATTAAAGATGAAATAGCAGCGCATTTGGAAAGCAGTGACAGGATCGGTCCAAGTCAGCATGGATTTATGAAAGAGAAATCATGCTTGACAAATCTTCTGGAATTTTTTGAAGATGTAACTAGTAGAGTGGACAATGGAGAACCAGTGGATGTGGTGTATTTGGACTTTCAAAAGGCTTTTGACAAGGTCCCACACAAGAGATTAGTGTGCAAAATTAAAGCTCATGGTATTGGGGGTAATGTACTGAAGTGATGGAGAACTCGTTGGCAGACAGGAAGCAGAGAGTCGGGATAAATGGGTCCTTTTCAGAATGGCAGTGACTAGTGGGGTGCCGCAGGGCTCAGTGCTGGGACCCCAGCTATTTACAATATACATTAATGATTTAGATGAAGGAATTGAGTGTTATATCTCCAAGTTTGCAGATGACACTAAGCTGGGTGCCTGTGTGAGCTGTGAGGAGGACGCTAAGAGGCTGCAGGGTGACTTGGATAAGTTAGGTGAGTGGGCAAATGCATGGCAGATGCAGTATAATGTGGATAAATGTGAGGTTATCTACTTTGGGGGCAAAAACAGGAAGGCAGATTATTATCTGGTGACAGTTTTGAAAAAAGGGGAGGTGCAAAGAGACCTGGGTGTCATGGTGCATCAGTCATTGAAGGTAGGCATGCAGGTACAGCAGGCAGTAAAGAAAGCAAATAGCATGCTGGCCTTCATAGCGAGGGGATTCGAATATAGGAGCAGGGACGTTTTACTGCAGTTGTACAGAGCCTTGGTGAGACCACACCTCGAGTATTGTGTGCAGTTTTGGTCTCCTGTTCTGAGGAAGGACGTGCTTGTTATTGAGGGAGTGCAGCGAAGGTTCACCAGACTGATTCCCAGGATGGCAGGACTGACATAGGAGGAAAGACTGGATCGGCTAGGCTTATACTCACTGGAATTTAGAAGAATGAGAGGGGATCTCATAGAAACTTATAAAATTCTGATGGGACTGGACAGGTTAGATACAGGTAGAATGTTCCCGATGTTGGGGACGTCCAGAACCAGGGATCACAGTCTAAAGATAAGGGGCTAGCCATATAGGACCGAGATGAGAAGTAACTTTTTCACCCAGAGAGTTGTGAACCTGTGGAATTCTCTGCCACAGAAAGTTGTTGAGTCCAGTTCGTTGGACATATTCAAAAGGGAGTTAGATGTGGCCCTTATGGCTAAAGGGATCAGGGAGTATGGAGAGAAGGCAGGGTGGGGTACTCAGGTTGCATGATCAGCCATGATCATATTGAATGGCGGTGCAGGCTCGAAGGGTCGAATGGCCTGCTCCTGCACCTATTTTTTATGTTTCTGTAAAAAAGAGTGTAAAGTTTCCTCTACACTACCCCATCAAACACTTGCAGGGCAGGTACAGCAATGATTAGACACAGAGTAAAGCTCCATCTACACTATCCCACAAGATACACCCAGGGCAGTTACGACACTGGTTAGATACAGAGTAAAGCTACCTCTACACTGTCCCTTCAAACAATGCCAGGGCAGGTAGTGTACGGGTTAGATACAGAGAAAAGCTTCCCCTACAACAACCCATCAAACGCTCACAGGGCAGGGAGAGCATGGATTACATACAGAGCAAAGCTCCATCTGCAGTGTCCCATCAATCACTCACAAGGCAGGTACAGCACAGGTTATGCAGAGAGTAAAGCTCTCTCTACACTGTCCCATCAAACACTCCCAGGGCAGGTACAGCACGGGTTAGATAGAGGAAAGCTCCCTGTACAGTGCCCCATCAAACACTCTCAGGGCAGGTATAGCACCGGTTAGATACAGAGTAAACCTCACTCTACACTGTCCCATCAAAGACTGCGAGGGCAGGTACAGGGTGAGTTAGATACAGAATAAAATTCCCTCTACATTGCTCCGTCCAAAATTCCCAGGGCAGGTACAGCATGGGTTAGGCAGAGAGTGAAGCTCCCTCTACACTATCCCATCAAAAGCTCCCAGGGCACGTACAGCACAAGTTAGATAAACATGTAAATCTCAGTCTACCTTATCCGATCAAACACTCCCAGTGCAGGCACAGCACGGGTTTAGATACAGAGTAAATCTCCTTTATTACAACAGTGACTACAATCCAAAAGTACTTCGTTGGCTGTAAAACGCTTTGAGAGGTCCGATGGTCTTGAAAAGCACTAAATAAATCCAAGTCTTTCTCTCTCGACATTGTCCCATCAGACACTGCCAGCCCATAATGAGCAAGGCTCAGGGAGGTTGGTTGCTAGGCACTGCAGTGATGTCATAAAGCAGGCCATTTAGCCCAGGTGGTCCTCTCCGTGTCCCTTTAAAGGTGGAGAGCTGGGACATCCTGTCTCAATACAAATCCCCCTGTTCATACTGAGAATCCCCGGGGAAGGCCCAAGGCCCTGAGTGTGGAACACAATCAAGGGGGAAAAGAGGAGGAGAGCTGGGATATCCTGTCTCAATACACATCCCCCTGTTCATACTGAGAATCCCCAGGGAAGGCCCAAGGCCCAGAGTGTGGAACACAACCAAGGGGGAAAGAGGAGGAGACACGGTACAGTGTGGGAGATGAGGGAGGAGTCTGCTCATTCCCAGGGGCAGATCAGACAAAGTGCTTTTGAGTGGTGGGTCCAGCAATGAAACTGAAACGAAACCGAAACGAAACCATAGGAATAAATAAAGATCCAATCCAAGGGAACAAACAATGGGTCACTGGGCAGAAATCACAACCAGCCCAAAATTATTCAATGGGCAAGCATCGATTGCTTATTGTGGGAAATTCCACACTTCAACCATCCATTGAGTGAAGAAGGGTTTCCTAACATCTCTCCTGAATGGCCTGGCTCTGATTTTAAGGTTATGTTCCCTCGTCCTAGACACCCCAAGCAGAATAACTTTCTCTCTATCTACCCAAGCAATTGCTTTCAAAATCCCACTAAATTCCCAGAGACTAGGTGGAGTATGGGTTAGATACAGAGTAAAGTTTCCTCTACACTGCTGCAGGGCAAACTTCAGTGTCCGCCTCGACCGTGCTGAGCAGCTTATCAATTAAAATTCAGCAGCAGTACGATCTGCCACTGCACTGAAAACTTTCCACCCGCAGCTCCTGATCAGCTTCAGGTTAAAGCTCCCTCTAAACTGTCCCATCAAGCACTCCCAGGGCAGGGACAGCACGAATTAGATACACAGTAAATCTGTGTCAGAGGAAACTGTACCCCAGTGACAGTCAGTGCCAGAGGAAACTGTACCCCAGTGAGAGTCAGTGCCAGAGGAAACTGTACCCCAGTGAGAGTCAGTGCCAGAGGAAACTGAACCCCAGTGAGAGTCAGTGCCAGAGGAAACTGTACCCCAGTGAGAGTCAGTGCCAGAGGAAACTGTACCCCAGTGAGAGTCATTACAATTCGAAATATCTTCAGTTATCAGCAACAAATTGCTTTAATATGGTGCCTTAAATGTAGTAAAATGTCCCAAGGCACTTCACAGCACCTTATCAAACAAAAATTTGACACCCAATCATGTAAAGAAATATTAGCACAAGTGACTAAATGCTTGTTCAAAAGGATAGGTATTAAGGAGTATTGTAGAGACGTTTAGGGAGGGAATTCCAGAGCTTATGGCCTCAGCTGCTGAAGGTACGGCCACCAATATTGGAGGGATGAAAATTGGGGCTGCTCAAGAGGCCAGAATTGGAGGAATGGAAAGATCTCTGAGGGTTGTAGGGCTGGAGGAGGTTACAGCAATAGGGAGGGGCAAGGTCCTGGACGGATTTCAAAACAAGGATGAGCATTTTGAAATCAAGGCATTGATGGAGCAGGGGCCAATGTAGTTCAGCGAGCTCAGGGGTGATGGGTGAAAGGAAATTGGTACAAGTTGGGATGAGAGGGCTGAGGACAGATTGCGTAGAATAGGCCTATATTCTCTGGAGTTTAGAAGAATGGAAGGTGATATAATTGAAACATATAAAATTCTTAGAAGGATTGACAAGGGCTGGATAGTCTCGAACTTTATTAGGATAAGAGATCTGCCATTTAAAACTGAGATGTGATATTCTTCACTTTTGTGAGTCTTTGAAAATCTCTATCGAATAGAGATCTTACTGAATGGTGGAGCAGATGGGAGGGGCTATACGGCCTACGCTTGCTGCTATTTCTTGTGTTCTTGAATAAGGATACGGGCAGGAGTGTTTTTGATGAACTTAAATTTACGGAGAGTGCATGGTGTGAGGCCGATCAGAAAAGCACTGGAGTAGTCCAATGTGGTGGTAAAAGAGGCATGGATGAGGGTTTGAGCGGATGAGGGTTTGAGCAGATGAGCTGAGGAAAGGGTAGAGACCACTGGTGTTAGAGGTGGAAGTAAACGTACTTGGTGATTGAGGGAATACGGGTTCAGAAGCTCATCCCGAGGTCAAGTACAATGCCAATCAATAAATTGCAACTCTCCATATCTGTGTTTCAGTATATTAGAATACTACATACCTCGAGTGATCAATACTTCAATATTCGTAGTTATCAATATATTTACTTATAATTCTAAATGTTCATGAATGAATAATTGATTCTATCGGTGATAGGTCGTGCTGGTATTTCAGATTGGTCTGTGCATCGTGATCAGTGAATTGACAACGTGCTTCCGGTTCAATCTTTCCAATGGCTTTCTCACCAGATGGGAAATATTTGAACATTGAGATCTGATGGTGTCGGTGTGAGTTCAGTCCCACCTAATGTAGAGACCGGTCCATCTGCTGGGCTCTGCCTCAAACTGGAGTCACCTCTTAGATCAAAGCCCTTTACTCTAAAACACACACAAGATTCACTGTGACTGTGTGTTGAGAGACAGAAACTGATCTCACTTCACATCCCATTGCACGGCCTCATGCTGGATAATTGTGCTCGGTGGTCACTCTCCCAGTCTCATTTCCTGCCTTACCTTGTAACCTGTGTGTACTGTCTACAGGACCGGTGTGTATCTGAGTAAATGGCACTTTCTCTTATCTTTCTCCCCAGTCGATCTATTGAAGCGCTTTCAATCAGAAGGGGCTCACTGGTTGGTGCTCTCAAAATCCTGTGCTGGTTCACCTGCTGTTGTTTCTCAGTCCACAATCCCTGTTTCCTTCCAGCTGTGGAACTTTCTCAATTACTCCGCCATTTACCGGGAGATCTAATTATGGCAGGGCAGAAAATTAGAAAAATATTAATGTTGTGAAGTGGAATGCAGTATAAAGTGTTTTTACAATGTTTCAGAAAAGTATATGTCCAGTATTTCTGTTTGATTCCGTCCTTTTCCTCAGATCTCTGTCCCGCTCATCTGGACTCTCAGAAAATCACCAGAATTCTCCCCGGGTTACACATTGTCTGATCTCACTGGGCCCATCCTTTCCGGGTTACACGCTGTCTGATCTCACCGGCCCTCCGGGTTACACGCTGTCTGATCTCACTGGGCCTCCGGGTTACACGCTGTCTGATCCCACTGGGCCCCCGGGTTACACGCTGTCTGATCTCACTGGGCCCCCGGGGTTACACACTATCTGATCTCACTGGGCCCCCGGGTTACAAACTGTCTGATCCCACTGGGCCCCCGGGTTACACACTGTCTGATCTCACTGGGCCCCCGGGTTACACACTGTCTGATCTCACTGGGCCCCCGGGTTACACACTGTCTGATCGCACTGGTCCCCCGGGTTACACACTGTCTGATCCCACTGGGCCCCCGGGGTTACACACTGTCTGATCTCACTGGGCCCCCGGGTTACACACTGTCTGATCTCACTGGGCCCCCGGGTTACACACTGTCTGAGCTCACTCTATCTCCCGCATGTCCCCAAACCCTGAGTTCCGGGGCTGTGTTCAGTTCGGTATTTTCCCTCACAGACGAACCGCACCCTCCCCGCCCGCCGGCCGAACGCTCTGCCCCAGCCCCAGCCGCCCACCATCAGTCCGGTTCCCTGCGGCCCCCCGTTCCCCACATTGTCCAACCGCTGCCCACAGCAAACTGCGCCGCATCCGGGGACTGGGGGTGTGGAGGCACCGAGCATGCGCACTGCGGCCACAGAGCGCGTTCCTGCAAAAATTAATGACTCTCAGAGCATCCGGACCGTCTATTAGCTGCACGCAGCAGATTGCCAGCCACTCCCACCAATAGGAGCCGGCAGCGCCACAGTGCCCCTGTGATGAAGGCGCGCTGGGCAGCTCGGGGGTCACGTGGCTCCTGATTTCAAAAATTGCTGCCGTTCAACCGTTGCCAGGAAACGTCATAGCCCCGCCCACAACCCACGTGACATCACATGTGGCGGTCGGTGCTGAGAGGCGGGACCGCTCGTAGTGCGCCTGCGCCGGACTCCCAGCTCACTCAATCGCACACTCCTGAAGTATTAATAATAACTTTTCTGTATAGAGCGCCTTTAACGGAGTAAAACGTCCCAAGGCGCTTCACAGCAGTGTTACAGAACACAACACATACATTTGACACCGAGCCACATAAGAACAAATTACAGCAGATGACCAAAACCTTGGTCCAAGAGGTAGGTTTTAAGGCGAGTCTTAAAGGAGGAAAGAAATGTCCAGATGCAGAGAGGTTCAGGGAGGGAGTTCCACAGCTTGGGGCCCAGCAGCTGAAGGCACGTCCACCGATGATTGAACAGTTCTGATCAGGAATGTTCAAGAGGGCAGATTTTGAGGAACGCAGATATCATGTGGCATTGTGAGGCTGAAAGAGATTAGAGATAGGGAGGGGCGAGGCCATGGAGGGATTTGTAAACTAGGATGAGAATTTTGAAATTGAGGCGTTGCTTAACCGGGAGCCAATGTAGGTCAGTGAGCAAAGGGGTGATCAGTGATCGAGACTAGGTGCGAGCTAGGACATGGGCTGCTGAGTTTTGGATGATCTCAAGTTTACGTAGGTTAGAATGTGGGAGGCCATTCAGAAGTGCGTTGGAGTAGTCAAGACGAGAGGTAACAAAGGCATGGATGAGGGTTTCAGCAGCAGATGAGCTGAGGCAGGGGCAGATGCGGGCAATGTTACAGAGGTGGAAACAGACGGATTTAGTTATAGAAACATAGAAAATAGGTGCAGGAGTAGGCCATTCGGCCCTTCGAGCCTGCACCGGCATTCAATAAGATCATGGCTGATCATTCCTTCAGTACCCCTTTTCTGCTTTCTCTCTATACCCCTTGATCCCCTTAACCGTAAGGGCCATATCTAACTCCCTCTTGAATATATCCAATGAACTGGCATCAACTCTCTGCGGTAGGGAATTTCCACAGGTCAACAACTCTGAGTGAAGAAGTTTCTCCTCATCTCAGTCCTAAATGGCCTACCCCTTATCCTAAGACTATGTCCCCAGGTTCTGGACTTCCCCAACATCGAGAACATTCTTCCCGCATCTAACCTGTGCAGTCCCGTCAGAATCTTGTATGTTTCTATGCGATCCCCTCTCATTCTTCAAAATGCCAGTGAATAAAGGCCCAGTTGATCCAGTCTCTCCTCATATGACAGCCCAGTCATCCCTGGAATCAGTCTGGTGAACCTTCGCTGCACTCCCACAATAGCAAGAACATCCTTCCTCAGACTAGGAGACCAAAACTGAACACAGTATTCCAGGTGAGGCCTCACTAATGCCCTGTACAACTGCGGTAAGACCTCCCTGCTCCTATATTCAAATCCCTTAGCTGTGAAGGCCAACATACCATTTGCCTTCTTCACCGCCTGCTGTACCTGCGTGCCCACTTTCAGTGACTGATGAACCATGACACCCAGCTCTCGTTGCATCTCCCCTTTTTCTAGTCTGCCGCCATTCAGATAATATTCTGCCTTCGTGTTTTTGCCCCCAAAATGGATAACCTCATATTTATCCACATTGTACTGTTATGCCGTGGATATGTGGCCAGAAGCTAATTTCAAGGTCAAATATGATGCCTAGGTTGCTTACATGTCTGGTTTAGCCTCAAATAGATGCTAGGAAAAGGGATGGAGTCAGTGGCTGGAGAACACAGTTTGTGGCGTGGACCAAAGACAATGGATTCGGTTTTCCCAATATTTAATTGAAGAACGTTTCTGTTCATCCAGTACTGGATGTTAGACAAGCAGTCTGACAATTTAGAGACCATGGGAGGGGTTGAGAGAAATGGTGGCGAGGTAGAGCTGGGTGTCATCAGCGTACATGTGGAACCTGACTCCGTGTTTTTGGATGACATCACCAAGGGGCAGCATATCGATGAGAAATAGGAAGGGGCCAAGGATAGATCCTTAGGGGAACACCAGGGGTAACAATGCGGAGGTGGGAGGAGCAGCCATTGCAGGAGATTTTCTGGTTAAGATTAGATAGATCAGAATGGAACCAGGTTAGTGCAGTCACACCCAGCTGGACGATGGTGAAGAGACGTTGGAGAAGGATGGAGTAGTCAACTGTGTCAAAGGCTGCAGGAGGACGAGGAGGGATAGTTTACCTTTGTCACAGTCACAAAGAATGTCATTTGTGACATTGATGAGAGCAGTTTCAGTACTGTGGCTAGGGCAGAAATCAGATTGAAGGGATTCAAACATAGAATTCCGGGAATTTAGGAGGAGGCAACACATTCAAGGACTTTGGAGAGGAAAGGGAGTTAGAGATGGGGCGGTAGCTGGCAAACACGGTGGGGACAAGGGTTGTTTTTTTGAGAGAGGGGTGATGACCGCAGATTTTAAAGAGAGAGGGACAGTTCTTCTTCGGCAGTCCCTCGGAGTCGAGGATGACTTGCTTCCACTTAATGAGTTCGCAGGTGACTGAAGTCAAATGCAGGACCTACAGTCTCTATCATAGGTGGAGCAGATATTGGTTGAAGGGACGGGTGGGTGGGTGGAGTGCTTGGGTTGTCGTCACTCCTTCCGCTGTTTGCGTTGGCTTCCACGTGCTCCCAGCGTGGAGACTCAAGGTATTCAGTGCCTTCCCGGATGTTTCTCCTCCACTTTGAGTAGTCTTGGGCCAGGGATTCCCAGGTGTTAGTGGGGATGTTGCACCTTTTCAAGGAGGTTTTGAGGGTTTCCCTGCAGTGTTTCCTCTGCCCACCTGGGGCTTGCGGAGCTCCGAGTAGAGTGCTTGTTTTGGAGTCTGTCCGCATGCTCGATACTAATGTGCCCGTCCATCGGAGTTGATTGAGCGTGGTCAATGCCTCGATGCTGGGGATGATGTCCTGAGCGAGAACACTGATGTTGGTACGCCTTTCCTGCCAATGGATTTGTAGGATCTTGCGGAGGCAGCGTTGGTACTTCTCCGGTGCTTTGAGGTGCCTGCTGTACGTGGTCCATGTCTCTGAAGCATATAGGAGGCAGCTTTATCTACTGCTCTGTGGACCATAAAGAAGACAATACTTGAGGAGAGAGAACCGATAACAATGTCAGCTAACATGGAAACCAGAAAGGGAAGTTGTGTGGTCAGCAGTTTAGTGGGAATAGGGTCAAGGGAGCAGGAAGTGGGTCTCACAGACAAGATGAGTGTGGAGAGGTCAAGAGGGGAGATCAGAGCGAAATTAGAGAAAGATGCGAGTTTAGAATTAGGGCAAGGGGGCACTTCAGAGGAACTTTGGGCTCGGGGAAGGAAGGGAACTGGAAGAAGCAGATGATTGAATGGTCTCAATCTTTGAGACAAGGAAGTCCATGAGCTCCTCACACGTTATTGGTGAGTGTGATGGAGACAGGGGAGAGGGGTTTAAGGAGACGGTTAGCAGTAGAGAATAGTAGCCGGGGTTTATCTTTGCATTCCAGAATGATTCTGGAACAGTGAGCAGTTTTTGCAGACAAGAGTAGGACCCGAGAATGCTTTATGTGGTCGAGCCAGATCTGGAGGTGAATGACTAAACCACTTATCCGTCACATCCGTTCAAGTCTGCGCCCCTTGGACTTGAGGGAGTGAAGTTAAGGGCTGTACCAGGGGGAACGGCCAGGGTGAGAGAGAGTAATAATAGGGACTGGGGCATCAAAGGTGGTAGTGAGGGTGTGGGTGAGCAGATCGGTGGCTGTGGAAATGTCGGTGAAAGGAGGGCCAAAGGCTGGACAGTTTGGAGTTGGTAAGTGCAGTTGTAAGAGAGTTTGAAGAAAGTGTTTTCCAGGGGGGGATGCAGAAGGAAGTAGATTTTGGTGGGGGAAGGGGGATGTGGGTGGAGAGCGATACAAGGAAATGGTCAAAGATGGCCGTATCTGTAATTGACACGGTAGGAATATCGAGGCCACGAGAGATGGCAAGGTCAAGGGGGAGGGTGTGAGTATGGGTTGAGGAGTTCACTTGAATTGAGATGGAGGTTGAAATCACCGAGGATGAGAAGTCACTCGGTGCAGAGGCTGAGGGAGGAGAGGAGTGAGGATATATCCACGATAACATTTTAATCTTACTTGGGAGGGCGATAGAGAACGAGAATTTTAAATGAGGTGAGAAGGGTGGAATAAGGTGAGATGTTCAAAGGAGGAGAAAGTGCCGGAGGAGTAGGGGACTGACCAAGGTATGATTTGATGATGAGAGCCACACCGCCACCACAGTGGTTTGGGCGGGGCAAGTGGTGGAAGGTATAGCCGGGAGGAGAGGCTTCATTTCAAGGTAATGTGTCATCATCCCTCAGCCAAGTTTCAGTCAGGGCCATGATGTCGATGCAATCATCCACGATAAGCTCATGGATGACAAGGGTCTTTTTTGCAAGTGAACGGACATTCTGCAAGGAGATGCATAGAGCATCGATGATGGCTGACCCACTGCAGCATCCACAGGGTCCGGGATTGGAGGGGTGAGTTGGATGGGAAGGAGATTGGCAAGGTTAGCCCCCCCCCCCCCCCCCCCCCCCCCCCCCCCGGGCAAACTGAGTGGCAATGTCGGTGAGAGGAGGATGGGACAGTTGGGGTTGCTGGTCATTAGCAGACAGTGACGACTGCCATGGTGGGCCCTTCGGCGGATGCCAAGAGAGGCACAGAGGGAAGCTGGAGGCTTGTCTCAAAGGGGGTCGAGCCTGGGATGGCGGCAGGAGAGTAGGGAGGTCGGAGAGTAATGAAGAGTTGGGATAGGGATTTGGGAGGGCAGAGTATCCGAGAGAGGAGAGCTGAAAGGCGACATGACGACAGGATCGGTCCAAGTCAGCATGGATTTATGAAAGGGAAATCATGCTTGACGAATCTTCTGGAATTTTTTCAGGATGTAACTAGCAGAGTGGACAACAGAGAACCAGTGGATGTGGTGTATTTGGACTTTCAAAAGGCTTTTGACAAGGTCCCGCACAAGAGATTAATGTGCAAAATCAAAGCACATGGTATTGGGGGTAATGTACTGACGTGGTTAGAGAACTGGTTGGCAGACAGGAAGCAGGCAGACAGGATTAACGGGTCCTTTTCAGAATGGCAGGCAGTGACTAGTGGAGTGCCGCAGGGCTCAGTGCTGGGACCTCAGCTCTTTACAATATACATTAACGATTTGGATGAAGGAATAGAGTGTAATATCTCCAAGTTTGCAGATTACACTAAACTGGGTGGCAGTGTGAGCTGTGAGGAGGACGCTAAGAGGCTGCAGGGTGACTTGGACAGGTTAGGTGAGTGGGCAAATGCATGGCAGATGCAGTATAATGTGGATAAATGTGAGGTTATCCATTTTGGGGGCAAAAACACGAAGGCAGAATATTATCTAAATGGCGGCAGATTTGGAAAAGGGGAGGTGCAACGAGACCTGGGTGTCATGGTTCATCAGGCACTGAAAGTGGGCACGCAGGTACAGCAGGCAGTGAAGAAGGAAAATGGTATGTTGGCCTTCATAGCTAGGGGATTTGAATATAGGAGCAGGGAGGTCTTACTGCAGTTGTACAGGACATTAGTGAGGCCTCACCTGGAATATTGTGTTCAGTTTTGTTCTCCTAATCTGAGGAAGGATGTTCTTGCTATTGAGGGAGTGCAGCGAAGGTTCACCAGACTGATTCCCGGGATGTTCGAGCAGCGTGAGTCCGGGGTGCGTGGTGAGGCCTATAAAGGCCCAACGTCGGAGGAGGAGCGGCAGTTCGAGCAGCGCGTCCGGGGTGCGTGGTGAGGCCTATAAAGGCCCAACGTCGGAGGAGGAGCGGCAGTTCGAGCAGCGCGAGTCCGGGGTGCGTGGTGAGGCCTATAAGGGCCCAACTCCAGCCGGGAGAAAAAGCAAAAAATAAGTAGAAAGAAATCAAAAGGTGACGTCACAGCCAAAGGGGCAAGTGATTGGCTGGTGATTGGTGAGTAGCTTTTCTTTTTCTTTTTTATATCAGTAAGTAAGCCGTTAACATTGTTGTCGCCAAATTAAGTGTATCTAAGGGTTAAGTCATGGCAGGAGGGCTTGGTCACGTGATATGCTCCTCCTGTACCATGTGGAAACTCAGGGACACTTCCGGTGTCCCTGACGACTACATGTGTGGGAAGTGTATCTGCCTCCAGCTCCTGACGGACTGTGCTGCGGATTTGGAGCTGAGGGTGGATTCACACTGGAGCATCCACGATGCTGTGAATGATGTGAGTAGCACGTGTAATGAGTTGGTCTTCCCGCAGGTGAAGGGTTCACAGCCAGCTAGGGAAGGGAAGACCAGCAGGAAGAGCAGTGCAAGGAAGGTAGTGCAGAGGTCCCCTGCGGTCATCCCCTCCAAAACAGATACACTGCTTTGAGTACTGTTGAGGGGGATGACTCATCAGGGGAGGGCAGCATCAGCCAAGTTCATCGCACCGTGGCTGGCTCTGCTGCACAGGAGGGCAGGAAAAAGAGTGGGAGAGCGATAGTGATAGGGGATTCAATAGTAAGGGGAATAGATAGGCGTTTCTGCGGCCGCAACCGAGACTCCAGGATGTTATGTTGCCTCCCTGGTGCAAGGGTCAAGGATGTATCAGAGCGGGTGCAGGACATTCTGAAAAGGGAGGGAGAACAGCCAGTTGTCGTGGTGCACATTGGCACCAACGACACAGGTTTAAAAAAAAGGGATGAGGTCCTACGAGACGAATTTAAGCAGCTAGGAGCTAAATTAAAACGTAGGACCTCAGAAGTAGTAATCTCTGGATTGCTACCAGTGCCACGTGCTAGTCAGAATAGGAATCGCAGGATAGTTCAGATGAATACGTGGCTTGAGCAGTGGTGCAGCATGGAGGGATTCAAATTCCTGGTGCATTGGAACCGGTTCTGGGGGAGGTGGGACCAGTACAAACCGGACGGTCTGCACCTGGGCAGGACTGGAACCAATGTCCAAGGGGCAGTGTTTGCTAGTGCTGTTTGGGAGGAGTTAAACTAATTTGGCAGGGGGATGGGAACTAATGCAGGGAGACAGAGGGAAACAAAATGGAGACAGAAGCAAAAGACAGAAAGGAGATGAGTAAAAGTGGAGGGCAGAGAAACCCAAGGCAAAAAATAAAAAGGGCCAATTTACAGCAAAATTCTAAAGGGTCAAAGTGTAATAAAAAGGCAAGCCTGAAAGCTCGGTGCCTCAATGCGAAGAGTATTCGGAACCCAGGAGAGGGCTCTGAGCTAGTTAGAGTGGGTGAGAGCGCAGATGAACAGGACCCCAAGAAAGAATGCAAAAGGCAGGAGGCAACAGAGCAGAGTAGCACTGGGGTAAGTGTAAACCACAAGGTGATAGGAAGGGACAATATGTATGAATATAAAGGGGCTGCAGGAGGGGTCAAAACAAAGAATCATGGTTTAAAAACTAGTATTAAAACACTTTACCTCAATGCACGCAGCATTCGAAATAAAGTAAATGAGTTGACGGCACAAATCATTACAAATGGGTATGATTTGGTGGCCATTACAGAAACGTGGTTGCAGGGTGGCCAAGACTGGGAATTAAACATACATGGGTATCTGAAAATTGGGAAGGATAAACAAGAAGGGAAAGGAGGTGGGGTAGCTCTGTTAATAAAGGATGATATCAGGGCAGTTGTGAGAGATGATATTGGCTCTAATGAACAAAATATTGAATCATTGTGGGTGTAGATTAGAGATAGTAAGGGGAAAAAGTCACTGGTGGGCGTAGTTTATCGGCCCCCAAATAATAACTTCTCGGTGGGGCGGCCAATAATCAAGGGAATAATAAAGGCATGTGAAAAAGGAATGGCAGTAATCATGGGGGGTTTTAACCTACATATCGATTGGTCAACTCAAATCGCACGGGGTAGCCTGGAGGAGCAATTCATTGAATGCATACGGGATTGTTTCTTAGAACAGTATGAAACAGAACCTACAAGGGAGCAAGCTATCTTAGATCTGGTCCTGTGTAATGAGACAGGAAATATAAACAATCTCCTAGTAAAAGATCCTCTCAGAATGAGTGATCACAGTATGGTTGAATTTGTAATATAGATTGAGGGTGAGGAAGTAGTGTCTCAAACGAGCATACTATGCTTAAACAAAGGGGACTACAGTGGGATGAGGGCAGAGTTGGCTAAAGTAGACTGGGAACACAGACTAAACGGTGGCACAATTGAGGAACAGTGGAGGACTTTTAAGGAGCTCTTTCATAGTGCTCAACAAAATATATTCCAGTGAAAAAGAAAGTCGGTAAGAGAAGGGATAACCAGCCGTGGATAACCAAGGAAATAAAGGAGAGTATCAAATCTCGGGATTGCTACCAGTGCCACGTGATAGTCAGAGTAGGAATCGCAGGATAGCGCAGATGAATACGTGGCTTGAGCAGTGGTGCAGCAGGGAGGGATTCAAATTCCTGGGGCATTGGGACCGGTTCTTTGGGAGGTGGGACCAGTACAAACCGGACGGTCTGCACCTGGGCAGGACCGGAACCAATGTCCTAGGGGGAGTGTTTGCTAGTGCTGTTGGGGAGGATTTAAACTAATATGGCAGGGGGATGGGAACCAATGCAGGGAGACAGAGGGAAACAAAAAGGAGACAAAAGCAAAAGACAGGAAGGAGATGAGGAAAAGTGGAGGGCAGAGAAACACAAGGCAAAGAACAAAAAGGGCCACTGTACAGCAAAATTCTAAAAGGACAAAGGGTGTTAATAAAACAAGCCTGAAGGCTTTGTGTCTTAATGCAAGGAGTATCCGCAATAAGGTGGATGAATTAATTGTGCAAATAGATGTTAACAAATATGATGTGATTGGGATTACGGAGACGTGGCTCCAGGATGATCAGGGCTGGGAACTCAACATTCAGGGGTATTCAACATTCAGGAAGGATAGAATAAAAGGAAAAGGAGGTGGGGTAGCATTGCTGGTTAAAGAGGAGATTAATGCAATAGTTAGGAAAGACATTAGCTTGGATGATGTGGAATCTATATGGGTAGAGCTGCAGAACACCAAAGGGCAAAAAACGTTAGTAGGAGTTGTGTACAGACCTCCAAACAGTAATAGGGATGTTGGGGAGGGCATCAAACAGGAAATTAGGGGTGCATGCAATAAAGGTGTAGCAGTTATAATGGGTGACTTTAATATGCACATAGATTGGGCTAGCCAAACTGGAAGCAATACGGTGGAGGAGGATTTCCTGGAGTGCATAAGGGATGGTTTTCTAGACCA
This sequence comes from Pristiophorus japonicus, assembly GCF_044704955.1. Classification (NCBI taxonomy): domain Eukaryota; kingdom Metazoa; phylum Chordata; class Chondrichthyes; family Pristiophoridae; genus Pristiophorus; species Pristiophorus japonicus. The sequence goes on from NC_091985.1 coordinate 207,520,133, forward strand.
ATATGTTGAGGAACCAACTAGGGGGGAGGCCATCTTAGACTGGGTGTTGTGTAATGAGAGAGGATTAATTAGCAATCTCATTGTGCGAGGCCCCTTGGGGAAGAGTGACCATAATATGGTGGAATTCTGCATTAGGATGGAGAATGAAACAGTAATTTCAGAGACCATGGTCCAGAACTTAAAGAAGGGTAACTTTGAAGGTATGAGGCGTGAATTGGCTAGGATAGATTGGCGAATGATACTTAAGGGGTTGACTGTGGATGGGCAATGGCAGACATTTAGAGACCGCATGGATGAATTACAACAATTGTACATTCCTGTCTGGCGTAAAAATAAAAAAGGGAAGGTGGCTCAACCGTGGCTATCTAGGGAAATCAGGGATAGTATTAAAGCCAAGGAAGTGGCATACAAATTGGCCAGAAATAGCAGCGAACCTGGGGACTGGGAGAAATTTAGAACTCAGCAGAGGAGGACAAAGGGTTTGATTAGGGCAGGGAAAATGGAGTAGGAGAAGAAGCTTGCAGGGAACATTAAGGCGGATTGCAAAAGTTTCTATAGGTATGTAAAGAGAAAAAGGTTGGTGAAGACAAACGTAGGTCCCCTGCAGTCAGAATCAGGGGAAGTCATAACGGGGAACAAAGAAATGGCAGACCAATTGAACAAGTACTTTGGTTCGGTATTCACTAAGGAGGATACAAACAACCGTCCGGATATAAAAGGGGTCAGAGGGTCTAGTAAGGAGGGGGAACTGAGGGAAATCTTTATTAGTCGGGAAATTGTGTTGGGGAAATTGATGGGATTGAAGGCCGATAAATCCCCAGGGCCTGATGGACTGCATCCTAGAGTACTTAAGGAGGTGGCCTTGGAAATAGCGGATGCATTGACAGTCATTTTCCAACATTCCATTGACTCTGGATCAGTTCCTATCGAGTGGAGGGTAGCCAATGTAACCCCACTTTTTAAAAAAGGAGGGAGAGAGAAAACAGGGAATTATAGACCGGTCAGCCTGACCTCAGTAGTGGGTAAAATGATGGAATCAATTATTAAGGATGTCATAGCAGTGCATATGGAAAATGGTGACATGATAGGTCCAAGTCAGCATGGATTTGTGAAAGGGAAATCATGCTTGACAAATCTTCTGGAATTTTTTGAGGATGTTTCCAGTAAAGTGGACAAAGGAGAACCAGTTGATGTGGTATATTTGGACTTTCAGAAGGCTTTCGACAAGGTCCCACACAAGAGATTAATGTGCAAAGTTAAAGCACATGGGATTGGGGGTAGTGTGCTGACGTGGATTGAGAACTGGTTGTCAGACAGGAAGCAAAGAGTAGGAGTAAACGGGTACTTTTCAGAATGGCAGGCAGTGACTAGTGGAGTGCCGCAAGGTTCTGTGCTGGGGCCCCAGCTGTTTACATTGTACATTAATGATTTAGACGAGGGGATTAAATGCAGTATCTCCAAATTTGCGGATGATACTAAGTTGGGTGGCATTGTGAGCTGCGAGGAGGATGCTATTAGGCTGCAGAGTGACTTGGATAGGTTAGGTGAGTGGGCAAATGCATGGCAGATGAAGTATAATGTGGATAAATGTGAGGTTATCCACTTTGGTGGTAAAAACAGAGAGACAGACTATTATCTGAATGGTGACAGATTAGGAAAAGGGAAGGTGCAACGAGACCTGGGTGTCATGGTACATCAGTCATTGAAGGTTAGCATGCAGGTACAGCAGGCGGTTAAGAAAGCAAATGGCATGTTGGCATTCATAGCGAGGGGATTTGAATACAGGGGCAGGGAGGTGTTGCTACAGTTGTACAGGGCCTTGGTGAGGCCATACCTGGAGTATTGTGTACAGTTTTGGTCTCCTAACTTGAGGAAGGACATTCTTGCTATTGAGGGAGTGCAGCGAAGGTTCACCAGACTGATTCCCGGGATGGCGGGACTGACCTATCAAGAAAGATTGGATCAACTGGGCTTGTATTCACTGGAGTTCAGAAGAATGAGAGGGGACCTCATAGAAACGTTTAAAATTCTGACGGGTTTAGACAGGTTAGATGCAGAAAGAATGTTCCCAATGTTGGGGAAGTCCAGAACCAGGGGTCACAGTCTGAGGATAAGGGGTAAGCCATTTAGGACCGAGATGAGGAGAAACTTCTTCACCCAGAGAGTGGTGAACCTGTGGAATTCTCTACCACAGAAAGTAGTTGAGGCCAATTCACTAAATATATTCAAAAGGGAGTTAGATGAAGTCCTTACTACTCGGGGGATCAAGGGTTATGGCGAGAAAGCAGGAAGGGGGTACTGAAGTTTCATGTTCAGCCATGAACTCATTGAATGGCGGTGCAGGCTAGAAGGGCTGAATGGCCTGCTCCTGCACCTATTTTCTATGTTTCTATGTTTCTAAAAACCAATGCCTATAATGTGGCCAAGGTTAGTGGGAAACTAGAAGATTGGGAAAATTTTAAATGACAGCAAAGAATGACAAAGAAAGCAATAAAGAAAGGCAAGATAGATTACGAAAGTAAACTTGCGCAAAAGATATAAACAGATAGTAAAAGCTTTTACAGATATATAAAACGGAAGAGAGTGACTAAAGTAAATGTTGGTCCTTCAAAGATGAGAAGGGGGATTTAACAATGGGAAAAGTGGAAATGGCTGAGACCTTAAACAATTATTTTGCTTCGGTCTTCACAGTGGAAGACACAAAAACCATGCCAAAAATTGCTGGACATTGGAATATGGGAAGAGAGGACCTTGAGACATCACTATCACTAGGGAGGTAGTGCTGGACAGGCTAATGGGACTCAAGGTGGACAAGTCCCCTGGTCCTGATGAAATGCATCCCAGGGTATTAAAAGAGATGGCGAAAGTTATAGCAGATGCATTTGTTATAATCTACCAAAATTCTCTGGAATCTGGGGAGGTACCAGCAGATTGGAAAGCAGCTAATGTAACACCTCTGTTTTTAAAAAAAAAAGGGGGCAGACAAAAGCCAGATAACTATAGGCCGGTTAGTTTAACAGCTGTAGTGGGGAAAATGCTTGAAGCTATCATTAAGGAAGAAATAGAGGGACATCTAGATAGGAATAGTGCAATCAAGCAGACGCAACATTGATTCATGAAGGGGAAATCATGTTTAACTAATTTACTGGAATTCTTTGAGGATATAACGAGCATGGTGGATAGTGGTATACCGACGGATGTGGTGTGTTTAGATTTCCAAAAGGCATTCGATAAGGTGCCACACAAAAGGTTACTGCAGAAGATAAAGGTACGCGGAGTCAGAGGAAATGTATTAGCATGGATCGAGAATTGGCTGGCTAACAGAAAGCAGAGAGTCGGGATAAATGGGTCCTTTTCGGGTTGGAAATCGGTGGTTCGTGGTGTGCCACAGGGATCAGTGCTGGGACCACAACTGTTTACAATATACATAGATGACCTGGAAGAGGGGACCGAGAGTAGTGCAACAAAATTTGCAGATGACACAAAGATTAGTGGGAAAGCGGGTTGTGTGGAGGACACAGAGAGGCTGCAAAGAGATTTAGATAGGTTAAGTGAATGGGCTAAGGTTTGGCAGATGGAATACAATGTCGGAAAATGTGAGGTCATCCACCTTGGGGGAAAAAAAATAGGTAAAAGGGAATATTATTTGAATGGGGAGAAATGACAACATGCTGCGGTGCAGAGGGACCTGGGGGTCTTTGTGCATGAAACCCAAAAAGTTAGTTTGCAGGTGCAGCAGGTAATCATGAAGGCAAATGGAATGTTGGCCTTCATTGCGAGAGGGATGGAGTACAAAAGCAGGGAGGTCCTTCTGCAACTGTATAGGGTATTGGTGAGGCCGTACCTGGAGTACTGCGTGCAGTTTTGGTCACCTTACTTAAGGAAGGATATACTAGCCTTGGAAGGGGTACAGAGACGATTCACTAGGCTGATTTCGGAGATGAGGGGGTTACCTTATGATGATAGATTGAGTAGACTGGGTCTTTACTCGATTGAGTTCAGAAGGATGAGTGTTGATCTTATAGAAACATTTAAAATAATGAAAGGGATAGACAAGATAGAGGCAGAGAGGTTGTTTCCACTGGTCGGGGAGACTAGAACTAGGGGGCACAGCCTCAAAATACAGAGGAGCCAATTTAAAACCGAGTTGAGAAGGAATTTCTTCTCCCAGAGGGTTGTGAATTTGTGGAATTCTCTGCCCAAGGAAGCAGTTGAGGCTAGCTCATTGAATGTATTCAAATCACAGATAGATAGATTTTTAACCAATAAGGGAATTAAGGATTACGGGGAGCGGGCGGGTAAGTGGAGCTGAGTCCACGGCCAGATCAGCCATGATCTTTTTGAATGGCGGAGCAGGCTCGAGGGGTTAGATGGTCTACTCCTGTTCCTAATTCTTATGTTCTTATGTATGAGAGACTGAATCAATTGGGCCTTTATTCACTGGAATTTAGAAGGATGAGAGGGGATCTCATAGAGACATATAAGATTCTGATGGGACTGGACAGGTTAGATGCGGGTAGAATGTTCCCGATGTTGGGGAAGTCCAGAACCAGGGGACATTGTCTTAGGATAAGGGGTCGGCCATTTAGGACTGAGATGAGAAGAAACTTCTTCACTCGGAGAGTTGTTAACCTGTGGAATTCCCTACCGCAGAGAGTTGTTGATGCCAGTTCATTGGATATATTCAAGAGGGAGTTAGATATGGCCCTTATGGTTAAGGGGATCAAGGGTATGGAGAGAAAGCAGGAAAGGGGTGCTGAGGGAATGATCAGCCATGATCTTGTTGAATGGTGGTGCAGGCTCGAAGGGCCGAATGGCCTACTCCTGCACCTATTTTCTATGTTTCTATGACAGGAAAGACTGGTCAGGGAGGGATAGCTAGAAAAGAAAAAGTGGGAGAAGGAAGTGGAACTCGAAGGGAAATGGCTCTGGTCCGAAGTGGCAGCAAATAGACACAGGAAAAAAAAACTCAGTTTACACAGTGACTTGGAAATACTACAATAGGGATTCTACAATAGTGCAATCAGTATAATCAAGATCAATTATATTGAAACAAAATTGATTAATATATAGATCAATTATAAGTAAACTTAAAATCAGAATTTAAGTAATTGAAAAGTTGAATCAGTCTCGAGCTGTCTCATTAAATCAGTAAATCAATTCTCGGGTAGATCAAAAGGCACAATGACAAGTAATCATTCCAAAGACCGTTGATCCAACTTCTGTCCTGTGATTGTATGAACTGATGCTCTCCACTCTCTATCCTGTGATTGTATGAACTGATGCTCTCCACTCTCTGTCCTGAGATTGTATGAACTGATGCTCTCCACTCCCTGTCCTGTGATTGTATGAACTGATGCTCCCCACTCTCTGTCCTGTGATTGTATGAACTGGTGCTCTCCACTCACTGTCCTGTGATTGTATGAACTGATGCTCTCCACTCTCTGTCCTGTGATTGTATGAACTGATGCTCCCCACTCTCTGTCCTGTGATTGTATGAACTGGTGCTCTCCACTCTCTGTCCTGTGATTGTATGAACTGATGCTCCCCACTCTCTGTCCTGTGATTGTATGAACTGGTGCTCTCCACTCTCTGTCCTGTGATTGTATGAACTGGTGCTCTCCACTCTCTGTCCTGTGATTGTATGAACTGATGCTCCCCACTCTCTGTCCTGTGATTGTATGAACTGGTGCTCTCCACTCTCTGTCTTGTGAAAGTTTCAACTCATAATTTCTATATAGTTTCAGTTTAAAAAACAGAGGAAGCTCTCTCTACAGTGTCCTATCAAACAGGTCCTTTTCTGCTCACTTTATTGTTTACACCGACACACACTTGCTCTGGGTAGTTTGATCCTGATCATTGCAAATCCCTTCAGCCTTCCCACTCTGCTCTCTCCAGATGTAATTGGCTACAAGTCAGCATGAAACAAACAGGAACGATGGATTTTAGGATTTTAGTTTTGAAATGAAGATTTGAGATGCTGTGGGTGGATTCTCTGTAGCGGGAGAGGTGGTTGTGGGCCGGTGGAGCGGAGGGCAGTAATGGTCCGACAGATGGACGGGAGGCTTCATAAACAATTGGTGTACGCCGCAAACCATGAATAATAACCTGAACTACCGGCGTTTGCAGCTTCGGGGCTTTATCGCCCTCTCTCCGTCCGTGCTAGACTCCAGCCACCACCTCGCTCGGCTCAATCTCACTCTCACTCCCTCCCTTTAAGTCTAATCTCCAAATCACCCCATCAGCAGCGGCTGCCTTCTATTCCCCCTTCACTGCGGTCGGATATATAGATATAGATTAATGGTGATGTGGATCAATAATTCCCTTTTATCAGCAGTAATTCAGTCATGATTGTGGGCCAGGTGTTGAGATGCCGATTTCAGGGGAGGGAGAGGGAGGGGAACCAGTGAATGTAGAACTGAACACAGCCAGAGTCAGCACCTTCAGGGGAGAAGAGGGAGGGGAACCAGTGAGTGTAGAACTGAACCCAGTCAGAGTCAGCACCTTCAGGGGAGGAGAGGGAGGGGAACCAGTGAGTGTAGAACTGAACCCAGCCAGAATTGGTGGTGAAACCTGGGAGTGGAGGAGGAGCTGTCTTCAGACATGCGATTGTGTTTGAATTTCAGGACAGAGAGTATGGAGAGGGTATGGGATGGTGATTTACAGCTTTGGAGGAACAAGAGGAAAGAATGTTCCATAGAATCTAGAATTGTCTGTTCTGAATTTCTGTCCTGTATTTGCAGTCATGGTTTTTGTAAACTCCTTTTCCAGGGTATTAAAGGCATGATATGCAGAAGGGAAACTCAAACCAAACATCACGTCAAGGTCTGATGCAATCACTTGATTTATCAGGACCTGAATATCATCAGCCTTTGAATGTGAAAGGAGAAATGTTTGTCTGTTCTGTCTGTGGGAAAAGATTTCCAACATCAGTGTAACTGGAAGAGCACCAAGATACACACACCCGAGTGCGAGTGTTCCAATGCACTGCCTGTGGAAAGAGCTTTAACCAGTTACACAGCCTGAAAAATATCGCACCATTCAGAGCGGGGAGAAACCGTACACGTGTTGTGTGTAGATGAGGCTTCAACTGATCGTCCAACCTGGAGAGACACAAGGACACCCACACCATGGAGAAACCGTGGGAATGTGGGAACTGTGGGAAGAGATGCAATTCCCCATCTGTCCTTGAAATTAGTCAACACAGTCACAGTGGGGAGAGGCCATTCACCTGCTCTGAGTGTGGCAAGGGATTCATTTGTTCTTCCCATCTGCTGATACACCAGCGAGTTCATACTGGGGAGAGGCTGTTCACCTGCACTGTGTGTGGGAAAGGACTCACTACCTCATCCCACCTGCTGACACACCAACGAGCTCACACTGGGGAGAGGCCGTTCACCTGCTCCATGTGTGGGAAGGGATTCACTACCTCCTCCCGACTGCTGACACACCAGCGACTTCATACTGGGGAGAGACTGTTCACCTGCTCCGTGTGTAGGGAGGGATTCATTCAGTCATCCAACCTGCTGAGACACCAGCGAGTTCACAAGTGACTGCAGGGTTTGGTTCTGCTGGTACCTCAGACTGATTGTGTTTGTTCTGACCTGTTGGGGGTCTCTCTCTGCCGATTTTAATTTCCACTATAACTGGGCTGGAGTTTGATATTTGACCAATTAATCAAGGGAAAGATGAGATAAAAATAATGCTGATTGTGCTTGCATCCATACTTAACTCTTGAAAGGGCTTCAAATACTGAAAACTTCAAAAAATTGAGCTAAATGTTAAACAATTGAGAATAAAATGAATTGAATCTGCATGTTGGTTTTGGATTTCTCTGGGAGGGAAGGTACTTGATGTGCCTTGAAATACCGCCGGTGGCCAGTAGATGACGCTGTCCATCCAACTAACTTCGACTGAGAGGAGCGTGACTGCCCCCTAGAGCAGGAGGACTGAGGGCAGTCCAGGGTCACTGAACATGCTGCACCTCACAGGGTCATCACACACGGCCCCCTCCATGGGGCAGATCAGAGTCAGACACTGAACATACTGCACCCCACAGGGACATCACACACTGGCCCCCTCCATGGGGCAGATCAGTGTCAGAACTTGGAGTGGGAAGGGGAGGATCCAATTGTCGTGGACCATGTAGGAACCAACGACATAGGTAGGACTAGGAATGAGGTTCAGCTGAAAGAGATGGAGGAGTTGGGGGTCCAAAAGAAAAAGCTGAACCTCAAAGGTAATAATCTCTGGATTGTTACCTGAGCCCCACACCAATTGTTACAGGAATAAGCAGATTAGAATGTTAAATGCGTGGCTCAAAGAGTGGTGTGGGAGGCAGGGGTTTTGCAGTACTGGGCAAATAGGGAGCTGTTTCGTTGGGACGGGTTCCACTTGAACTGGACAGGAACCAGTATCCTGGCGAATCGAATAACTAGAGCAGTAAACATGGCTTTAAATTAATGAAGGTGGGGGAGATTTAGGAAAGTGTACAGCATGGTTTAGATACTGAGAAAAAGCATCAAGAGACATGTCAAGGTTCTAGAGCACAGCAGAGTTTTGGGTAAAAATAAGCAGAGTGGGTCAGGAAGGGACAGATGGAGTAACAAAGGTAATAGGGCATGACTGACTGAGGAGACATCAAGGAAAAATAGAAAAAAGTCAAAGCTAAAGGCACTATGAATACATGAAGTATTCACAATAAAATAAAATAATTAATAGCGCAGATAAAAATTAATTGGCTATTAGATCAAACCTTTGTGGAGATGAGGTTGCAAAGTGACCACGGTTGGGAATTAACATTCCAGGAGACATAACTTTAAGAAGAAATAGCAAAATAGAAAAGAAAGAGGGGAAGCCCTGATAATAAAAGCTGGGATAAAGACAGTAGAGGGAAAGGATCTTAGTTCAGAAAATCAAGAAGTAGAATCAGTTTGGGTGGAGCTAAGAAACAGCAAGGGGCAGAAAACATTGGTGGGAGTTGTTTACAGGCCCCCCAAACCGTAGTGGTAATGTAGGGCACAGTATAAATCAGGAAATTAGAGGTGTATGTAACAAAGGTAATACAATAATCATGGACTTTAATCTGCATATAGACTGGGGAAACCAAATTTGCAGTAATAGTGTGGAGGACGAGTTCATAGAAGATATCCAAGTTGGTTTTCGAGATCAGTATGTTGAGTAACCAACTAGAGAACCAGTTATTTTAGATCTAGTATTGTGCAATAAGAAGTGGTTCATTAATAACCTTATATTAAAGGGGCCCTTAAGAAAGAGTGACCATAATAAGAGAGAATGTTACATTAAATTTGAAAGTGATTTAATTAAATCCGAAACTAGGGTCTGAAATCCAAAATAAAAGAAAACTAGGAGAGTTGGCTAATGTAGATTGGGAACATAAGAACAAAAGAATTAGGAACAGGAGTAGGCCATCTAGCCCCTCGAGCCTGCTCCGCCATTCAATAAGATCATGGCTGATCTGGCCGTGGACTCAGCTCCACTTACCCATCCTCTCCCCGTAATCCTTAATTCCCTTATTGGTTAAAAATTGATCTATCTGTGACTTGAATACATTCAATGAACTAGCCTCAATTGCTTCCTTGGGCAGAGAATTCCACAGATTCACAACCCTCTGGGAGAAGAAATTTCTTCTCAACTCGGTTTTAAATTGGCTCCCCCGTATTTTGAGGCTGTGCCCCCTAGTTCTAGGCTCCCCGACCAGTGGAAACAACCTCTCTGCCTCTATCTTGTCTATCCCTTTCATGATTTTAAATGTTTCTATAAGATCACCCCTCATCCTTCTGAACTCCAACGAGTAAAGACCCAGTCTACTCAATCTATCATCATAAGGTAACCCCCTCATCTCCGGAATCAGCCTAGTGAATCGTCTCTGTACCCCCTCCAAAGCCAGTATATCCTTCCCTAGGTAAGGTGACCAAAACTGCATGCAGTACTCCAGGTGCGGCCTTACCAATACCCTATACAGTTGCAGAAGGACCTCCCTGCTTTCGTATTCCATCCCTCTCGCAATGAAGGCCAACATTCCATTTGTCTTCCTGATTCCTTGCTGCACCTGCAAACTAACTTTTTGGGATTCATGCACAAGGACCCCCAGGTTCCTCTGCACCTCAGCATGTTGTAATTTCTCCCCATTCAAATAATATTCCCTTTTACTGTTTTTTTTTCCCAAGGTGGATGACCTCACACTTTCCGACATTGTATTCCATCTGCCAAACCTTAGCCCATTCGCTTAACCAATCCAAATCTCTTTGCAGCCTCTCTGTTTCCTCTACACAACCCGCTTTCCCACTAATCCTAGTGTCATCTGCAAATTTTGTTACACTACACTCTGTCCCCTCTTCCAGGTCATCTATGTATATTGTAAACAGTTGTGGTCCCAGCACCGATTCCTGTGGCACACCACTAACCACCGATTTCCAACACGAAAAGGACCCATTTATCCCGACTCTCTGCTTTCTGTTAGCCAGCCAATTCTCTATCCATGCTAATACATTTCCTCTGACTCCGCGTACCTTTATCTTCTGCAGTAAACTTTTGTGTGGCACCATATCGAATGCCTTTTGGAAATCTAAATACACCACATCCATCGGTACACCTCTAATCCACCATGCTCGTTATATCCTCAAAGAATTCCAGTAAATTAGTTAAACATGATTTCCCCTTCATGAATCCATGCTGCAACTACTTGATTGCACTATTCCTATCTAGATGTCCCTCTATTTCTTCCTTAATGATAGTTTCAAGCATTTTCCCCACTACAGATGTTAAACTAACCACCCTATAGTTACCTGCCTTTTGTCTGCCCCCTTGTTTAAACAGAGGCATTACATTAGCTCTTTCCAATCCGCTGGTACATCCCCAGAGTCCAGAGAATTTTGGTAGATTTTAATGAATGCATCTGCTATAACCTCCGCCATCTCTTTAATACCCTGGGATGCATTTCATCAGGACCAGAGGACTAGTCTACCTTGAATTCCATTAGCCTGTCCAGCACTAACCCCCTAGTGATAGTGATTGTCTCAAGGTCCTCCCTTCCCATATTCCTATGACCAGCAATTTTTGGCATGGTTTTTGTGTCTTCCACTGTGAAGACCGAAGCAAAATAATTGTTTAAGGTCTCAGCTATTTCCACATTTCCCATTATTAAATCCACCTTCTCATCTTCTAAGGGACCAACATTTACTTTAGTCACTCTTTTCCATTTTATATATCTGTAAAAGCTTTTACTATCTGTTTTTATGTTTTGCGCAAGTTTACCTTCGTAATCAATCTTTCCTTTCTTTATTGCTTTTTTTAGGCATTCTTTGCTGTTGTTTAAAATTTTCCCAATCCTCTAATTTCCCACTAACCTTGGCCACCTTATACGCATTGGTCTTTGATTTGATACTCTCCTTTATTTCCTTGGTTATCCCTTCTCTTACCGCCCTTCTTTTTCACTGGAATATATTTTTGTTGCGCACTATGGAAGAGCTCCTTCAAAGCCCTCCACTATTCCTCAATTGTGCCACCATTTAGTCTGTGTTTCCAGTCTACTTTAGCCAACCCTGGCCTCATCCCACTGTAGTCCCCTTTGTTTAAGCATAGTACGCTCGTTTCTGACACAACTTCCTCACCCTCAATCTGTATTAGAAATTCAACCACACTGTGATCACTCATTCCGAGAGGATCTTTTACTAGGAGATCGTTTATTATTCCTGTCTCATTACACAGGACCAGATCTAAGATAGCTTGCTCCCTTGTAGGTTCTGTTACATACTGTTCTAAGAAACAATCCCATATGCATTCTATGAATTACTCCACCAGGCTACCCCGTGTGATTTGAGTTGACCAATCAATAAGTAGGGTAAAATCCCCCATGACTACTGCCATTCCTTTTTCACATGCCTCCATTATTCCCTTGATTATTGCCGGCCCCACCGTGAAGTTATTATTGGGGGCTTATAAACTACGCCCACCAGTGACTTTTTCCCCTTACTGTCTCTAATCTCCACCCAGAATGATTCAACATTTTGTTCATTAGTGCCAATATTGTCTCTTACAACTGCCCTGATATCATCCTTTATTAACAGAGCTACCCCACCTCCTTTCCCCCCTTGTGTATCTTTTTGAATCGTCAGATACCCCTGTATGTTTAATTCCTAGTCTTGGCCACCATGCAACCATGTTTCTGTAATGGCAACCAAATCATACCCATTTGTCATGATTTGTGCCGTCAACTCATTTACTTTATTTCGAATACTGCGTGCATTTAGCAGGAGTGTTTTAATCCTTGTTTTTAAACCATGATTTTTAGTTTTGACCCCTCCTGCAGCCCCTTTATATTCAACGGTCCTTTTTGTTTTTTGCCTTGGGGTTCTCTTCCCTCCACTTTTACTCATCTCCTTTCTGACTTTTGCTTTTGTCTCCTTTTTGTTTCCCTCTGTCTCCCTGCATTGGTTCCCATCCCCCTGCCATATTAGTTTAACTCCTCCCCAACAGCACTAGCAAACACTCCCCCTAGGACATTGGTTCCGGTCCTGCCCAGGTGCAGACCATCCGGTTTGTACTGGTTCCACCTCCCCCAGAACCTGTTCCAATGCCCCAGGAATTTGAATCCCTCCCTGATGCACCACTGCTCAAGCCACGCTATCCTGCGATTCCTACTCTGACTAGCACGTGGCACTGGTAGCAATCCCGAGATTACTACTTTTGAGGTCCTACTTTTTAATTTAGCTCCTAGCTCCTTAAATTCGTCTCATAGGGAAACTACACTAAAAGGTATGTTGGTAGCAAAGCAATGGCTAGTATTTAAAGAATTAATACATCATTTACAATGCCTTAAAGTATACATTCCTTTAAAGCACAAAAACCCCAGAGGAATAGTGGTCCAACCATGGCTAACTAAAGAAGTTAAAGGTTGTATTAGATGAAAGGAAGATGCTTATAATGTTGACAAATGGAGCAGTAAGCTTGAGGATCAGTAAGGCTTTGAATTCAGCAAAGGAGGACCAAGAAATTGATAAAGAAAGGGAAAGTAGAATATGAGAGTAAACTACTGAGAGACAAAATAACAGAATGCAAAAGCTTCTATCAGTATGTAAAAAGGAAAATATTAGCAAAGGTAAGTGTGGATCCCCGACAGACTGAGACAAGAACATAAGAATTAGGAACAGGAGTAGGCCATCTAGCCCCTCGAGGCTCCTCCGCCATTCAACAAGATCATGGCTGATCTGGCCGTGGACTCAGCTCCACTTACCCGCCCGCTCCCCATAACCCTTAATTCCCTTATTGGTTAAAAAATCTATCTATCTGTGACTTGAATACATTCAATGAGCTAGCCTCAACTGCTTCCTTGGGCAGAAAATTCCACAGATTCACAACTCTCTGGGAGAAGAAATTTCTTCTCAACTCGGTTTTAAATTGGCTCCCCCGTATTTTGAGGCTGTGCCCCCTAGTTCTAGTCTCCCCGACCAGTGGAAACAACCTCTCTGCCTCTATCTTGTCTATCCCTTTCATGATTTTAAATGTTTCTATAAGATCACCCCTCATCCTTCTGAACTCCAACGAGTAAAGACTCAGTCTACTCAATCTATCATCATAAGGTAACCCCCTCATCTCCGAAATCAGCCTAGTGAATCGTCTCTGTACCCCCTCCAAGGCTAGTATATCCTTCCTTAAGTAAGGTGACCAAAACTGCACGCAGTACTCCAGGTACGGCCTCACCAATACCCTATACAGTTGCAGAAGGACCTCCCTGCTTTTGTACTCCATCCCTCTCGCAATGAAGGCCAACATTCCATTCGCCTTCCTGATTACCTGCTGCACCTGCAAACTAACTTTTTGGGATTCATGTACAAGGACCTCCAGGTCCCTCTGCACCGCAGCATGTTGTAATTTCTCCCCATTCAAATAATATTCCCTTTTACTGTTTTTTTCCCCCAAGGTGGATGACCTCACATTTTCTGACATTGTATTCCATCTGCCAAACCTTAGCCCATTTGCTTAACCTATCCAAATCTCTTTGCAGCCTCTCTGTGTCCTCTACACAACCCGCTTTCCCACTAATGTTTGTGTCATCTGCAAATTTTGTTACACTACACTCTGTCCCCTCTTCCAGGTCATCAATGTATATTGTAAACCGTTGTGGTCCCAGCACCAATCCCTGTGGCACACCACTAACCACCGATTTCCAACTCGAAAAGGACCCATTTAAATCGACTCTCTGCTTTCTGTTAGCCAGCCAATTCTCTATGCATGCTAATCCATTTCCTCTGACTCCACGTACCTTTATCTTCTGCAGTAAACTTTTGTGTGGCACCTTATCGAATGCCTTTTGGAAATCTAAATACACCACATCCATCGGTACACCTCTAATCCACCATGCTCGTTATATCCTCAAAGAATTCCAGTAAATTAGTTAAACATGATTTCCCCTTCATGAATCCATGCTGCAACTACTTGATTGCACTATTCCTATCTAGATGTCCCTCTATTTCTTCCTTAATGATAGCTTCAAGCATTTTCCCCACTACAGATGTTAAACTAACCGGCCCTATAGTTACCTGCCTTTTGTCTGCCCCCTTTTTTAAACAGAGGCATTACATTAGCTGCTTTTCAATCCAATGGTACTTCCCCAGAGTCCAGAGAATTTTGGTAGATTATAACGAATACATCTGCTATAACTTGCGCTATCTCTTTTAATACCCTGGGATGCATTTCATCAGGACCAGGGGATTTGTCTACCTTGAGTCCCATTAGCCTGTCCAGCATTACCCCGCTAGTGATAGTGATTATCTCAAGGTCCTCCCTTCTCACATTCCCGTGACCAGCAATTTTTGGCATGGTTTTTGTGTCTTCCACTGTGAAGACCGAAGCAAAATAATTGTTTAAGGTCTCAGCCATTTCCACATTTCCTATTATTAAATCCACCTTCTCATCTTCTAAGGGACCAACATTTACTTTAGTCAATCTTTTCAATTTTATATATCGGTAAAAGCGTTTATTATCTGTTTTTATGTTTTGCGCAAGTTTACTTTTGTAATCTATCTTTCCTTTCTTTATTGCTTTCTTAGTCATTCTTTGCTGTCGTTTAAAATTTTCCCAATCTTATAGTTTCTACTAACTTTGGCCACCTTATACACATTGGTTTTTAATTTGATACTCTCCTTTATTTCCTTGGTTATCCACTGCTGGTTATCCCTTCTCTTACTGCCCTTCTTTTTCACTGGAATATATTTTTGTTGAGCACTATGAAAGAGCTCCTTAAAAGTCCTCCACTGTTCCTCAATTGTGCCACCGTTTAGTCTGTATTTCCAGTCGACTTTAGCGAACTCTGCCCTCATCCCTCATCCCACTGTAATCCCCTTTGTTTAAGCATAGTACGCTCGTTTGAGACACTACTTCCTCACCCTCAATCTGTATTACAAATTCAACCATACTGTGATCACTCATTCCGAGAGGATCTTTTACTAGGAGATCATTTATTATTCCTGTCTCATTACACAGGACCAGATCTAAGATAGCTTGCTCCCTTGTAGGTTCTGTAACATACTGTTCTAAGAAACAATCCCGTATGCATTCTATGAATTCCTCCTCAAGGCTACCCCGTGTGATTTGATTTGACCAATTGATATGTAGGTTAAAATCCCCCACATGCCTCCATTATTCCCTTGATTATTGCCCGCCACACCATGAAGTTATTATTTGGGGGCCTATAAACTATGCCCACCAGTGACTTTTTCCCCTTACTATCTCTAATCTCCAGATCTAAGATGAATCAACATTTTATTCATTAAAGCCAATATCGTCTCTCACAACTGCCCTGATATCATCCTTTATTAACAGAGCTACCCCACCTCCTTTCCCTTCTTGTCTATCTTTCCGAATTGTCAGATACCCCTGTGTGTTTAATTCCCAGTCTTGGCCACCCTGCAACCACGTTTTTGTAATGGCCACCAAATCATACCCATTTGTAATGATTTGTGCCGTCAATTCATTTACTTTATTTCGAATGCTGAATGCTTTTTGGTAGATGTTTTAATACTAGTTGTTATACCATGATTTTTCGTTTTGACCCCTCCTGCAGCGCTTTTATATTCACACATATTGTCCTTTCCTATCACCTTGTGGTTTACACTTACCCCAGTGCTACTCTGCTCTGTTGCCTCCTGCCTTTTGCATTCTTTCTTGGGGTCCTGTTCATCTGAGCTCTCACCCACTCTAACTAGCTCAGAGCCCCCTCTTGGGTTCCGAATACTCCTTGCATTGAGGCACTGAGCTTTCATGCTTGCCTTTTTATTACACTTTGACCCTTTAAAATTTTGTTGTACATTGGCCCTTTTTGTTTTTTGCCTTGGGTTTCTCTGCCCTCCACTTTTACTCATCTCCTTTCTGTCTTTTGCTTCTGTCTCCATTTTGTTTCCCTCTGTCTCCCTGCATTGGTTCCCATCCCCCTGCCATATTAGTTTAATTCCTCCCAAACAGCATTAGCAAACACTCCCCCTAGGACATTGATTCCGGTCCTGCCCAGATGCAGACCGTCCGGTTTGTACTGGTCCCACCTCCCCCAAAACCAGTTCCAATGCCCCAGGAATTTGAATCCCTCTCTGCTGCACCACTGCTCAAGCCACGTTTTCATCTGAGCTATCCAGTGATTCCTATTCTGACTAGCACGTGGCACTGGTAGCAATCCAGAGATTACTACTTTTGAGGTCCTACTTTTTAATTTAGCTCCTAGCTCCTTAAATTCGTCTCGTAGGACCTCATCCTTTTTTTTTACCTATATCGTTGGTACCAATGTGCATACGACAACTGGCTGTTCTCCCTCCCTTTTCAGAATGTCCTGCACCCGCTCCGAGACATCCTTGACCCTTGCAACAGGGAGGCAACAAACCATCCTGGAGTCTCGGTTGCGGCCGCAGAAACGCCTACCTATTCCCCTTACAATTGAATCCCCTATCACTATCGCTCTCCCACTCTTTTTCCTGCCCTCCTGTGCAGCAGAGCCAGCCATGGTGCCATGAACTTGGCTGCTGCTGCCCTCCCCTGATGAGTCATCCCCCTCAACAGTACTCAAAGCGGTGTATCTATTTTGCAGGGGAATGACCCCTGCACTACCTTCCTTGCACTGCTCTTTCTGCTGGTCTTCCATTCCCTATCTGGCTGTGGACCCTTCATCTGCGGTAAGACCAACTCGCTACACATGCTACTCACGTCATTCTCAGCATCGTGGATGCTCCAGAGTGAATCCATCCTAGGCTCCAATTCTGCAACGCGGACCGTCAAGAGCTGGAGGCGGATACACTTCCCGCACACGTAGTCGTCAGGGACACCGGAAGTATTCCTAAGTTCCCACATGGTATAGGAGGAGCATATCACGTGACCAAGCTTTCCTGCCATGACTTAACCCTTAGATACACTTAAATTGGCAACCACAATGCTAAAGTTTACTCACTGTTTTCGAAGAGAAAAAAGAAAAACTACTCACCAATCACCAGCCAATCACTTACCCCCTTGGCTGTGATGTCGCCTTTCTGTTTCTTTCTACTTTTTTTTTGCCTTCTCCCTGAAGAGAAATTATAATGGAGAACAAGGAAACGGCAGAGAAATTAAAAATATATTTTCAGTCTGTCTTCACGGAAGAAGGTGTAAACAAAATTGCCGCAACTACTGGATAACCCAGGGTCTAGCGAGAATGAGAAACTTAAGGAAATTGGTATTAATCAAAAAATGGTACTGGAGAAATAATGGGACTGAAAGCCAATAAATCCCCTGGACCTGATGGCCTACATCCTAGAATATTGAAACATAGAAACATAGAAAATAGGTGCAGGAGCAGACTATTCTGCCCTTCGAGCCTGCACCACCATTCAATATGATCATGGCTGATTATGCAACTTCAGTACCCCATTCCTGGTTTCTCTCCAGATCCCTTGATCTCTTTAGCCGTAAGGGCCACATCTAACTCCCTTTTGAATATATCTAACGAACTGGCATCAACAACTTTCTGTAGTAGAGAATTCCACAGGTTCACAATTCTCTGAGTGAAGAAGTTTCTCCTCATCTCGGTCCTAAATGGCTTACCCTTTATCCTTATACTGTGACCCCTGGTTCTGGACTTCCCGAACATTGGGAACATACCTAACCGGTCCAATCCCGTCAGAATTGTATATGTTTCGATGGAACCCTCTCATTCTTCTATATTCCGGTGAATATAAGCCGAGTCGATCCAAGCTTTCTTCATATATCAGTCCTGCCATCCCAGGAATCAGTCTGGTGAACCTTTGCTGCACTCCCTCAATAGCAAGAATGTCCTTCCTCAGATTAGGCGACCAAAACTGTACACAATAGTCAAGGTGTGGCCTCACCGAGGCCCTGTGCAACTGCAGTAAGATCTCCTTGCTCCTATACTCAAATCCCCTCGCTATGAAGGCCAACATGCCATTTGCTTTCTTCACTGCCTGCTGTACCTGCATGCCAACTTTCAATGACTGATGTATCATGATACCCAGGTCTCGTTGCACCTCCCTTTTCCTAATCTGTCATCATTCAGATAATATTCTGCCTTCCTGTTTTTGCCACCAAAGTGGATAACTTCACATTTATCTACATTATACTACTTCTGCCATGCATGTGCCCATTCACCTGACTTGTCCAAGTCACCCTGCAACCTCTTAGCATCCTCCTCACAGCTCACACCGCCACCCAACTTAGTGTCATCTGCAAACTTGGAGATATTACATTCAATTCCTTCATCTAAATCATTAACGTATATTGTAAATAGCTGAGAAAGGTAGCTATAGAAACAGTGGATGCATTGGTTGTCATCTTCCAAAATTCCATAGATTCAAGAACTATTCCCATGGTTTCAAAGATCACAAATGTAACTGGGCTATTTAAGAAAGGAGGGAGAGAGAAAACAGGGAATTATGGACCAGTTAGCCTGACATCTGTAGTCGGGAAAATGCTCGATGCTATTATTAAGGACGTGGGAACAGGAACTTAGAGAATATTAATAAAATTTGTCAGAGTCAACACGGCTTTATGAAAGGAAATCATGTTTGACAACTTTTTGAGATTGTAACTAGCAGAATAGATAAGGAGGAACCAGTGGATGTGGTGTATTTGGATTTTCAGAAGACATTCGATAAGGTGCCACATGAGGTTATTAAACAAAATGAGGGCTCATGGGATTGTGGGTAATATACTAGCATGGATTGAAGATTGGTTAACGGACAGAAAACAGAAAGTAGGAATAAATGGTTCATTTTCAGGTTGGCAGGCTGTAACTGGTGGTGTGTCACAAGGATCGATACTTGGGCCTCAGCAATTCACAATGTATATCTGATTTGGATGAGAAGACCAAATGTGATATATCCAAGTTTGCTGATGATACAAAGCTAGGTGGGAAAGCAAGTTGTGAGGAGGGTACAAAGAGGCTTCAAGGGGATAAAGAGAGGTTAAGCGAGTGGGCAATCATCATACAATCATAGAAATTTACAGCATGGAAGGAGACCATTTCAGCCAATCGCATCCAGCCTAATCCCACTTTCCAGCTCTTGGTTCATAGCCCTGTAGGTTGCGGCACTTTAAGTGCACATCCAAGTGTCTTTTAAATGTGGTTGAAGGTTCATGGCACTACAACCCTTTCAGGCAGTGAATTCCAGACCCCCACCACCCTCTTGGTGAAGAAATGTCCCTTATCTCCTCTAAACCTCCCCCCAATTACTTTAAATCTATGCCCTCTGGTTGTTGACCCCTCTGCCACGGGAAACCAAATCATCCCTATCCACTCTATCCAGACCCCTCATAATGTTATACACCTCAATCATGTCTCCCCTTAGCCTCCTCTGTTGCAAAGAAAACAGACTCAGCTTCTATTTTCTTTCATCATAGACAAAATTCTCCAGTCCAGGCAACAATCTTATAAATCTCCTCTGCACCCTTTCCAGTGCAATCACACCTTTCCTGTAATGTGGTGACCAGAACTGCATGGAGTACTCCAGCTGTGGTCTAATAAGTGTTTTATACAGTTCAAGCCTATCCTCCTTGCTCTTGTATTCCATGCCTCGACTTATAAATGCAAGTATTCCATATGCCTTCTTAGCCATCTTATCAACCTGGCCTGCTACCTTCGAGATTCTGTGGACCTGCACTCCACAGTCCCGATGTTCCTCTACACTTTCCAGTGTCCTACCATTTAATGTGTATTCCCTTGTCTTGTTAGACCTCCCCAAATGCATTACCTCACACTTATCCGGATTGAATTCCATTTGCCACTGTTCTGCCCACCTGACCAATACGTTGATATCTTCCTGTAATCCGCAGCTTTCTTAGGATAAGGGGTAGGCCATTTAGGACTGAGATGAGGAGAAACTTCTTCACTCAGAGAGTTGTTAATCTGTGGAATTCCCTGCCGCAGAGAGTTGTTGATACCAGTTCACTGGATATATTCAAGAGGGAGTTAGATATGGCTCTTATGGTTAAGGGGATCAACAGGTATGGAGAGAAAGCAGGAAAGGGGTACTGAAGGAATGATCAGCCATGATCTTATTGAATGACGATGCAGGCTCGAAGGGCCTACTCCTGCACCTATTTTTCAATGTTTCTATGTTTCTTTTTCATTATCAATGACTCAGCCTATTTTAGTGACATCTGCAAACTTCTTAATCATATACCCAACATTTAAGTCCAAGTCATTGATATATATTGATAAGAACATGGCAAATGGAATATAATGTGGAGAAATGTGAAGTTATCCATTTTGGTAGGAAACATAGAAAAGCAGAGTATTTTTTAAATGGTGAGAGATTGAGAAATGTTGGTGTTCAGAGGGATCTGGATGTCCTTGTACATGAATCACTGAAAGTTAACATGCAGGTACAGCAAGTAATTAATAAAGCATGTTGGCCTTTATTACTAGTGGATTTGAGTATAAGTGTAAAGTAATCTTACTGCAATTATATAGGGCCCTGTAGTATTGTGTACTGTTTAGGTCTCCTTATCTAAGAAAGGATATACTTGCCATAGAGGAGGTGCAACAAAAGTTCACTAGACTGATTCCTGGGATGCGGGGATTGTCCTATGAGGAGAGATTGAGTAGATTATGCCTCTATTCTCTAGAGTTCAGAAGTATGAGAGGTGATCTTATTGAAACATACAAAGTTCATACAGGGCTTGACAGGGTAAAAAAACATACAAAATTCGTAGAAGGCTTGACAGGGTAGGTGCAGGAAGGATGTTTTCTCTGGCTGGGAAGTCTAGAACCAGGGGTGAGTCTCAGAATAAGAGGTCAGCCATTTAGGACTGAGATGAGGAAAAACCTCTTCACTCAGAGGGTGGTGAATCTTTGGAATTCTCTCCCCCAGAGGGCTGTGTAGGCTTTCAGGGTTTGAATATATTCAAGGCATTGATCAATAGATTTTTGGATATTATGTAAATGAAGGATATGGGGATAGTGCAGGAAAGTGGAGTTGAGGTAGAAGATCAGCCAAGATCTCATTAATGGCGGAGCAGGATCGAGGGCCGAATAATTTTACTCCTGCTCCTGTTCCTTACGGTCCAGTGCCCCCAGAGCACAATATTCACGCTGCAGGAGCCCAGTGCGCAGGCGCAACACCGGACTGTACCTGGAGCATGCGCATTGTGACTTTGATCAGACCGAACGCGGCCTGGAAGCGGGCAAAGGCCGGATCCACAGTTTGGAGCCGATCCGAATCAGCGGGGAACAGGGGAGGAACGCACCTCGCAGGTAGGCTTCATACACACCTAGTGTAGGTCGCAAGCATGTATTAAGAAACTATAAGTTCCGAATTTGCAGCTCCAGGGCATTTTCGCGGCAACAAACCGAGGGTGACGGCCGCCATCTTTGTGAAGGACAGCTGCAGGTTTGTGCTCCGCCATGGTGACTCATCGAGCAGTAGAGCGCATGCGTGAACATCTTTGCAAACGAACAACGTGTGGGCGGGGCTTCAGTGTCCCAGTGAACCCAGCCAGAGTCAGCACCTTCAGGGATGGAGAGGGAGGGGAACCAGTGAGTGTAGAACTGAACCCAGCCAGAGTCAGCGTCTTCAGGGGAGGAGAGGGAGGGGAACTAGTCAGTGTAGAACTGAACCCAGACAGAGTCAGCACCTTCAGGGGAGGAGAGGGAGGGGAACCAGTGAGTGTAGAACTGAACCCAGCCAGAGTCAGCACCTTCAGGGGAGGAGAGGGAGGGGAACCAGTGAGTGTGGAACTGAACCCAGCCAGAGCCAGCACCTTCAGGAGAGGGAGGGGAACCAGTGAGTGGAGAACTGAACCCAGCCAGTGTCAGCACCTTCAGGGGAGTTGAGGGATGGAACCAGTGTGTAAAACTGAACCCAGACAGAGTTGGTGGTGAAAAATGGGAGCAGAGAACAAGCTGTCTTCAGACGTGCGATGTGTTTGAATTTCAAGACAGGGAGAACGGAGACTGTATGGGATGGGGATTTACAGCTTTGGAGGAACAAGAAAGGAAAGAATGTTCCATAGAATCTAGAATTGTCTGTTCTGAATTTCTGTCATTTACTTGCAGTAATTATTTTTGTAAACTTCTTTTCCAGGGTATTAGAATGGGAGGATTTGCCAACGGGAAGCTCTAAAACTAAATATCACATCAAAATCTGATGGAATCACTCAATTCCTGAGGACTTGAATACTATCGGCCTTTGAATGTGGAAAGAGCAATGTTTGTCTGTTCTGTCTGTGGCAACAGATTTCAAACATCAATGTGACTGGAAAAGCACCAAGACACACGCACCCAAGTGAGAGTGTTCCAGTTCACTGCCTGTGGAAAGAGCTTTAACCAGTTATACAGCCTGTAAAAAGATCAAACCGTTGACAGTGGGGAGAAAACATACACGTGTTCTATGTGTGGACGAGCATTCAATTGATCATTCAACCTGGAGAGACACAAGGACACCCGCACCATGGAGAAACCGTGGGAATGTGGGGACTGTGGGAAGGCATTCAATTACCCATCCCAGCTGGAAATTCATCGGCGCAGTCACACCGGGGAGAGGCCGTTCACCTGTTCTGTGTGTGGAAAGGGATTCACTGTGTCATCCCGACTTCTAACTCACCAGCGAGTTCACACTGGGCAGGGGCCATTTATCTGCTCCGAGTGTGGGAAGGGATTCACTTTGAAATCTAACCTGCTTTCACATCAGCGAGTTCACACGGGAGAGAGGCCGTTCACCTGCTCCATGTGTGGGAAGGAATTCACTCAGTCATCCCACCTGCTGACACACCAAAGAATACACGCTGGGGAGGGGCTGTTTACCTGCTCTGAGTGTGGGAAGAGTTTCGCTCAGTCATCCCGCCTGCTGGCACACCAGCGAGTTCACACTGGGGAGAGGCCGTTTACCTGCTCCATCTGTGGGGCGGGATTCCATCGGTCATCCCACCTGCTGGCACATGAGCGAGTTCACTCTGGGGAGAGGCCATTCACCTGCTCTGTGTGTGGGAAGGGATTCACTCAGTCATCCAACCTGCTGAAACACCAGCGAGTTCACACTGGGGAAAGGCCATTCACCTGCTCCGTGTGTGGGGAGGGCTTCATTCAGTCATCGAACCTGCTGACACATGAGCGAATTCACACTGGGGAGAGGCCGTTCACCTGCTCAGTGTGTAGGGAGGGATTCACTCAGTCATCCCACCTGCTGACACACCAGCGAGTTCACACTGGGGAGAGGCCATTCACCTGCTCAGTGTGTGGTGAGGGATTCGCTCGGTCATACACCCTGATAACACACCAGCGAGTTCACACTGGGGAGAGGCCGTTCACCTGCTCTGTGTGTGGGGAGGGATTCACTCAATCGTCCAACCTGCTGAGACATCAGCGAGTTCACAAGTGCCTGCAGGGTTTGGATTCTGCTGTTATGCCAAACTGAATCATGTCCATTTTGGTATATGTGGTTTCTTTTTATTGATATTGATCACCCCTATAACTGGAGATTAATATTCTAGATATTGGACCAACTAATCAACGGGAAAAGGGTCAGATAAAAATAATGCTGATTGTGTTTGTATCCATATTTCACTGTTTAAACGGCTTTCTTCAAATACTGAAAGGTGCAACAAATGGAGCTAAACTTTCTTGAACCATTGATAATAAAATGAATTGAATCTGCAGGTTTGTTTTGGATTTCTTTGGGATGGAGCCAGGCATTGTGTGCCTTGAAATATCGCCGGTGTCTAGTAGATGACGCTGTCCCTCCTATTTACTCTGACTGAGAGGAGCGTGACTGCCCCCTAGAGCAGAAGGAATTAGGGCAGCTCAGGGTTAGACACTGAAAATACTGCACCCCACAGGGACATCACTTACTGTCCCCTCCCTGGGGCAGCTCAGGGTGAGAGATTGAACATAATGCATCCCACAGGGATGTCTCATACTGCCCTCTCCCTGGGGCATCTCAGGGTCAGACACTGAACATACTGCATCCTACAGGGACATCACACACTGCCCTCTCCCCGGGGTAGCTCAGAATCAGAACTTAGAATGGGAAGGGGCGGATCCAGTTGTCATGGTCCATGTAGGAATCAACAACATCGGTAGGACTAACAGTGAGGTTCTGCTGAAACAGTTTGAAGAGTTGGAGTCCAAATGAAAAAGCTGAACATCAAAGTTAATAATCTCCAGATTGTTACCTGAGCCACACACCTATTGGTCGAGGGATAAGCAGATTAAAATGTTAAATACGTGGCTAAAAGAGTGGTGTAGAAGGCAGGAGTTTTGCTTTATGGGTCACTGGCACCAGTACTGAGGAAAGAGGGAGCTGTTCCATTGGGATGGGCTCCACTTGATCTGGGCAGGAACCAGTGTCCTGGCAAATCAAATAACTAGGGCAGTAAACAGGGCTTTAAACTAATGAAGGTGGGGGAGATTCAGGGAAGTGTACAGAATGGTTTAGATACAGAGTAAAAGCAACAAATTACATGTCAAGGCGCTAGAGCAGAGCAGGGTTTGGTGTAAGAATAAGCAGAGTGGGTCAGGAAGGGACAGAGAGACTAACAAAGGTAATAGGGCATTACTGACAAAGAAGAAATCAAGGAAACAATTTTAGAAAACGAAAACTAAAGGCACTATATCTGAATGCACAAAGAATTCTCAATATAATAGATGAATTAATAGCGCAGACAGAAATTAATAGGTTTGATCTAATAGCCATTATGGACACGAGGTTGCAAAATGACCACAGTTGGGAACTAAATATTCCAGGATACGTAACTTTTAGAAGAGATAGCAAAATGGAAAAGGAGGAGGGGTAGACCTGATAATAAAGGATGGGATAAAGACAGTAGAGGAAAAGAATCTTAGCTCAGAAAATCAAGAAGTAGAATCATTGTGGGTGGGGCTAAGAAACAGCGAGGGCAGAAAACATTGGTGGGCGTTCTTTATAAGCCACAAACTGCAGTGGTAATGTAGGGCACAGTATAACTCAGGAAATTAGAGCTGCATGTAACAAGATAATACAATAATCTGCATACAGACTGGGCAAACCAAATTTGCAGTAATAGTGTGGAGGATGAATTCATGGAAGGTATACAAGATGGTTTTCTAGATCAGTATGTTGAGGAACCAACTAGATAACAGATTATTTTAGATCTAATATTATGCAATAAGAAAGGTTAATTAATAACCTTGTAGGAAAGTGGCCCTTTGGGAAGAGTGACCATAATTATATAGAATTTTACATTAAGTTTGAAAATGATTTAGTTAACATAGAAACATAGAAAATAAATGCAGGAGTAGGCCATTTGGCCCTTCGAGCCTGCACCGCCATTCAATGAGTTCATGGCTGAACATGCAACTTCAGTACCCCATTCCTGCTTTCTCGCCATACCCCTTGATCCCCCTAGTGAATTGGCTTCAACAACTTTCTGTAGTAGAGAATTCCACAGGTTCACCACTCTCTGGGTGAAGAAGATTCTCCTCATCTAGGTCCTAAATGGCTTACCCCTTATCCTTAGACTGTGACCCCTGGTTCTGGACTTCCCCAACATTGGGAACATTCGTCCTGCATCTAACCTGTCTAAACCCGTCAGAATTTTAAATGTTTCTAAGAGATCCCCTCTCATTCTTCTGAACTGCAGTGAATACAAGCCCAGTTGATCCAGTCTATCTTGATATGTCAGTCCCGCCATCCTGGGAATTAGTCTGGTGCACTTTCGCTGCACTCAATAGCAAGAATGTCCTTCCTCAAGTTAGGAGACCAAAACTGTACACAATACTCCAGGTGTGGCCTCACCAAGGCCCCGTACAACTGTAGTAACCCTGCCCCATACTCAAATCCCCTCGCTATGAAGGCCAGCATGCCATTTGCCTTCTTAACCGCCTGCTATACCTGCATGCCAACCTTCAATGACTGATGTACCATGACACCCAGGTCTCGTTGCACCTCCCCTTTCCCTAATCTATCACCATTCAGATAATAGTCTGTCTCTCTGTTTTTACAACCAAAGTGGATAACCTCACATTTATCCACATTATACTTCATCTGCCAAGCATTTGCCCACTCACTTAACCTACCCAAGTCACTCTGCAGCATCATAGCATCCTCCTCGCAGCTCACACTGCCACCCAATTTAGTGTCATCCGCAAATTTGGAGATACTACATTTAATCCCCTCGTCTAAATTATTAATGTACAATGTAAACAGCTGGGGCACCAGCACAGAACCTTGCGGTACCCCACTAGTCACTGCCTGCCATTCTGAAAAATATCCATTTATTCCTACTCTTTGCTTCCTGTCTGACAACCAGTTCTCAATCACGTCAGTACACTACCCCCAATCCCATGTGCTTTAATTTTGCACATTAATCTCTTGTTGAAAGCCTTCTGAAAGTCCAAATACACCACATCAACTGGTTCTCCCTTGTCCACTCTACTGGAAACATCCTCAAAAAATTCCAGAAGATTTGTCAAGCATGATTTCCCTTTCACAAATCCATGCTGACTTGGACCTATCATGTCACTTCTTTCCAAATGCGCTGCTATGACATCCTTAATAATTGATTCCATCATTTTACCCACTACCGATGTCAGGCTGACCGGTCTATAATTCCCTGTTTTCTCTCTCCCTCCTTTTTTTAAAAAAGTGGGGTTACCTTGGCTAACCTCCACTCCATAGGAACTAATCCAGAGTCTATGGAATGTTGGAAAATGACTGTCAAGGCATCCGCTATTTCAAAGGCCACCCCCTTGAGTACTCTGGGATGCAGACCATCAGGCCCTGGGGATTTATCGACCTTCAATCCCATCAATTTCCCCAACACAATTTCCTGACTAATAAGGACTTCCCTCAGTTCCTCCTTCTTACTAGACCCTCTGACCCCTTTTAAATCCGGAAGGTTGTTTGTGTCCTCCTTAGTGAATACCGAACCAAAGTACTTGTTCAATTGGTCTGCCATTTCTTTGTTCCCAGTTATGACTTCCCCTGATTCTTCCTGTAGGGGACCTTCGTTTGTCTTTACTAACCTTTTTCTCTTTACATATCTATGGAAGCTTTTGCAGTCCATTTTAATGTTCCCTGCAAGCTTCCTCTCGTACTCTATTTTCCCTGCCCTAATCAAACCATTTGTCCTCCTCTGCTGAGTTCTAAATTTCTCCCAGTCCCCTGCTATTTCTGACCAATTTTTATGCCACTTCCTTGGCTTTAATATTATCCCTGATTTCCCTTGATAGCCACGGTTGAGCCACCTTCCCTTTTTTATTTTTACGCCAGACAGGGCTGTACAATTGTTGTAGTTCATCCATGCGGTCTCTAAATGTCTTCCATTGCCTATCCACTGTCAACCCCTTCAGTATCATTCGCCAATCTTTCCTAGCCAATTCACGCCTCATACCTTCAAAGTTACCCTTCTTTAATTCTGGACTATGGTCTCTGAATTAACTGTTTCATTCTCAATCCTAATGTAGAATTCCACCATATTATGGTCACTCTTCCCCAAGGGGCCTCGCACAATGAGATTGCTAATTAATCCTCTCTCATTACACAAGACCCAGTCTAAAATGGCCTTCCCCCTAGTTGGTTCCTCGCCATATTGGTCTAGAAAATCATCTCTTATGCACTCCAGGAAATCCTCCTCCACTGTATTGTTTCCAGTTTGGTTAGCCCAATCGATATGCATATTAAAGTCACCCATGATAACTCCTGCACCTTTATTGCATGCACCCCTAATTTCCTGTTTGATGCCCTCCCCAACATCACTAGTACTGTTTGGAGGTCTGTACACAACTCCCACAAGCGTTTTCTGCCCTTTGGCTCCACCCATACCGATTCCACATCATCCAAGCTAATATCTTTCCTTACAATTGCATTAATTTTCTCTTTAACCAGCAATGCCACCCCGCCTCCTTTTCATTTCTGTCTATCTTTCCTAAATGTTGAATACCCCTGGATGTTGAGTTCCCAGCCTTGGTCACCATGGAGCCATGTCTCCATGATGCCAACCACATCATATCCGTTAACTGCTATCTGCACAGTTAATTTGTCCACCTTATTCCGAATACTCCTCGCATTGAGGCACAGAGCCTTTCTAAGACACTTTGACCCTTTAGAATTTTGCTATAAAGTGGCCCTTTTTGTTTTTTGCCTTGGGTTTCTCTGCCCTCCCCTTTTACTCATCACCTTTCTGTCTTTTGTTTCTGTCTCCATTTTGCTTCCCTCTGTCTCCCTGCATTGGTTCCCATCCCCCTGCCATATTAGTTTAACTCCTCCCCAACAGCATTAGCAAAGACTCCCCCTAGGACATTGGTTCCGGTGCTGCCTCGGTGCAGACCATCCGGTTTGTAATGGTCCCACCTCCCCCAGAACCGGTTCTAATGCCCCAGGAATTTGAATCCCTCCCTGCTGCACCACTGCTCAAGCCACGTATTCATCTGAACTATCCTGTGATTCCTACTCTGACTAGCACGTGGCACTGGTAGCAATCCTGAGATTACTACTTTTGAGGTCCTACTTTTTAATTTAGCTCCTAGCTCCTTAAATTCGTCTCTTAGGACCTCATCCCGTTTTTTACCTATATCGTTGGTACCAATGTGCACCACGACAACTGGCTGTTCACCCTCCTTTTTCAGAATGTCCTGCACCCGCTTCGAGACATCCTTGACCTTTGCACCAGGGAGGCAACATACCCTCCTGGAGTCTCGGTTGCGGCCACAGAAACGCCTATCTATTCCCCTTACAATTGAATCCCCTATCACTATCACTCTCCCACTCTTTTTCCTGCCCTCCTGTGCAGCAGAGCCATCCACAATGCCTTGAACTTGGCTGCTGCTGTCCTCCCCTGATGAGTCATCCCCCCCAACAGTACTCAAAGTGGTGTATCTGTTTTGCAGGGGGATGACCGCAGGTGACCCCTGCACTACCTTCCTTGCACTGCTCTTCCTGTTGGTCTTCCATTCCCTATCTGGCTGTGGACACTTTACCTGCGGTAAGACCAACTCGCTACACATGCTAATCATGTAATTCTGAAACTAGGATATTAAATCTAAACAAAGTAAACTCTAGGTATGAGGGTGCGGGAGTCCTCCCTTTATTTATTGGGGACTTGGCCTGGAGGGTGTTGCATGGAACAGTTCCATACAATAAGTTTTAAGGTCGGTTCACGGACTCCCAGGCCACCTGCAATTTCTGCGGTCTGGAGGACTCCATGTTCCACATCTATGTTGTATGTGTGAGGTTGCAGCTCCTTTTCCAATATTTGAAGGGGCTGCTCCTCAAGTTCTGGCTGCACTTCAGTCCCACACTCCTGATCTTTGGGCACTGTGTGGAGGGGAGCGGGAAGGTCCGAAGGACTCCTCGAAGGATTGCTCCTGGGCATGGCCAAGGTGGCCATCAACTGGTCCAGGCAGTGGGCAGTCGAGGGGGTCGTTCAGCCCGACTGCCTGCCTCTCTTCTGTGGTTACATCTGAGCCAGGGTGTCCCTGGAGATGGAGCACGCGGTGTCCACCGGGACACTCGCGGCCTTCTGCGAGAGGTGGGTGCCGGAGGGACTGGAGTGCATCATCACCCCCAGTAACCAAATTTTACTTTGAACTACGTAATGTCTAAAGTTTCATTTGTTTAAGTTTGTCAGTTTAATCAGGGGGCACTTGTATTGATGTTACTACAAAAATAGTTGTAGGTATAAGGGAAGAGTTGGTTCAGGTAGTTTGGGAAACTATATTGAAAGGTATGACAGCAGAAAAGGAATGGCTAGCATTTAAAGGATGAATACATAATTTACAACAAACATGCATTTCTTTAAGGCAGGCACAAAACCCCCCTCATGAATAGTGGTCCAACTGTGGCCAAGAAAAGAAATTAAAGATAGTATTAGATGAAAGTAAGATGCTTATAATGTTGTCAAAAAGAGCAGTAAGCCTGGGAAGATTTTAGAATTCAGCAAAGGTGGACCATGAAATTCATAAAGAAACGGAAACTAGAATATGAGAGTAACCTATCGAGAGACAAAATAACAGACTGCACAAGGTTCTATAGGTATGTAAAAAAAGGAAAAGATTAGCAAAAGTAAATATGGGTCCCCTACAGGATGAGACAGGAGAAATTATAATGGGGAACAAGGAAATGGCAGAGAAATTAAACACATACTTTGTGTCTGTCTTCACGGAAGAAGGCGCAAAAAAATTGCCAGCACTACTGGAGAACCCAGGATCCAGTGAGAATGGGGAACTAAAAGAAATTAGTATTAATCAAAAAATGGTACTGGAGAAATTAATGGGACTGAAAGCCAATAGATCTAATGGCCTACATCCTAGATTATTGAATTGGTAGCTATAGAAATAGTGGATGCATTGGTTAACATCTTCCAAAATGCCATAGATTCTAGAACAGTTCCCATGGTTTGGAAGGTAGCAAATGTAACTGGGCTATTTAAGAACAGAGGGAGAGAGAAAACTGAGAACTACAGACCAGTTAGCCTGACATCAGTAATAGGGAAAATGCCAGATCCTATTATTAAGGATGTGGTAACAGGCACTTGGAGAATAATAATATGATTGGGCAGAATTAACACGGCTTTATGAAAGGGAAATTATGTTTGACAAATCTGTTAAGGGTTTTTTGAGGTTGTAATTAGCAGAACAGATAAGGAGGAACCAGTGGATAGGGTGTATTTGGATTTTCAGAAGGCATTCGATAAGGTGCCACAAGAGGTTATTAAACAAAATTAGGGCTCAAGGAATTGGAGGTAATACTCGCATGCATTGAGGATTAGTTAGCAGACAGAAAATGATTAGGAATAAATGGTTCATTTTCAGGTTGGCAGGCTGCAACTGGTGGGATACCACAAGGATTGGTGCTTGGGTCTCATTAATTCACAATATATATCAATGATTTTGATGAGAGGATCAAATGTTATACAGTTGGAAGTCTCTGGTCCGGCAGCCTTGGGACCTGGCCGGTGCTGGAGAATTTTCCAGACCTCGGGAGGTCAGCTGCTGACAGCAACCTGGACGTGTTCTGTGCATGCATGGGGAGAGAAGCGGTGGTGTGGGAAGAGAAGAGGAGCGGGGAGAGAAGCGGCGGGGAGGAGAGCGGTGGCGGCAGAGTGGAGAGCTGTGGGGGGGGCAGGTGGGGGGAGAGAGCGGGAGGAGAGCGGTGGGGGGGGGGGGTGCGACGGAAGACCCATGGCAGGGGAACACGGTGATGGGGGAGTGTGGTGAGGCGGGGGAAAACGGTGGCAGTGGGGGGGTAGGTGTAGAGCCGGGTGGGGGACGGAGAGTGGTGGTGGCAGCGGGGGGGGGGGGGGGGAAAGAGGTGGAGAACGGGGTAGAGGGCGGAGTGCAGTGGTGCAGTGGGTGGGGTGCTGGAGAGAGACAGCCTGGGGCGAGGCCTAGCTTTAGTGCCCCAGTCAGCCGCCTGCCCTTCCCTTTCCATTCCTTGCCTGACCCGCTTACCTCAATGATCAGCATCATTATAGGCAATCCCTCGAATCGAGGATGAATTGCTTCCACGCCAAAAAGAGATGAAGTCACAGGTGTTTCAATGAAGGACCTAATATTCCAGATCCCAGACCACATCTTGAAGGGTGGGAGATGCCTGTGCGTGGATTATTTTTAACGTGTGGTGGCCGTTGCACACCAGCCACCACACAGGCTTCACAGAGCTAGGTCTTGATCCAGTGGCAAGGATTAAGCAAGACAACTGGAGACCAGCTCTGCTGCAAGGACCTAATGCGCACACATACCGCTGTGTGGATGGACCCACGCTGCCCCTGGGCCCTCACCTCTTCTGGGCCTGTACTCACGTCTCTCCTGGGTCCCGATCTTGTCCCTCTACGAAATCTCGCCGCTCCTTTGCCCGACTTCACCGTTCCAGCTAGCCTTGACCACACTGCAATCAGCGACAAGGATTTGGGTGACGTCAAATCCAATCGCCCTTTTCACAGCTTCAATGAACAGCACAGGACACCACCCACGCCAGGACTGTTGTTAGTCAAGGAATGTTTCCAGAGTAAAGAGACCCGGACTGGAGAGATACAACCTGTATATCCACGTTTGCTAATGATACAAAGCTAGGTGAAATGCAATTTGTGAGGTGGGTACAAAGAGGCTTCAAGGGGATATAGACAGGCTCAGTTAGTTGGTAAGAATATGACAAATGGAATATAGTGGAGAAATGTGAAGATATCCACATTGGTAGGAAAAATTGAAAAGCAGAGTATTTTTAAATGCTGAGAGAAGTTGGTGTTCAGAGTCATGGGTGTCTTTGCACAAGAATCACTGAAAGTTAACAAACAATCAATTAAGAGAGCAAATTGTATGTTTGCATAAGAACATAAGAAATAGGAGCAGGAGAAGGCCATATGGCCCCTCGAGCCTGCTCCACCATTTAATACGATCATGGACTAAGGTCCACTTCCCTGCCTGCTGCCCACAACCCCTTATACCCTTATCGGTTAAGAAATTGTGTATCTCTGTCTTAAATTTATTCAATGACCCAGCTTCCACAGCTCTCTGAGGCAGTGAATTGCACAAATTTACAACCCTCTGAGAGAAGACATTCCTGCTCATCTAAGTTTTTAATGGGCGGCCCCTTATTCTAAGATTATGCCCCCTAGTTCTTGTCTTCCCTATCAGTGGAAACATCCTCTCTGCATCCACCTAGTCAAGCCCCCTCATAATCTTATACGTTTCAATAAGATCACCTCTCATTCTTCTGAATTCCAATAAGTAGAGGCCCAACCTACTCAACCTTTCCTCATAAGTCAACCCCTCATCTCCAGAATCAACCGAGTGAACCTTCTCTGAACTGCCTCCAAAGCATGTATATCCTTTCTTAAATATGGAAACCAAAACAGTATTCCAGGTGTGGCCTCATCAATACCCGGTACAACTGTAGCAAGACTTCCCTGCTTTTATACTCCATCCCCTTTGCAATAAAGGCCAAGATTCCATTGGCCTTCCTAATTACTTGCTGTACCTGCATACTAACCTTTTGTTTTTCAAGCACCAGGATCCCTACGTCCCGCTGTACTGCAGTACTTTGCAATTTTTCTCCATTTAAATAATAACTTGCTCTTCGATTTTTTTCTTCAAAGTGTATAACCTCACACTTTCTAACATTGTACACTATCTGCCAAATTTTTGCCCACTCACTTAGCCTGTCAATGTCCTTTTGCAGATTTTTTGTGTCCTCTTCACACATTGCTTTT
This sequence comes from Pristiophorus japonicus, assembly GCF_044704955.1. Taxonomy (NCBI): domain Eukaryota; kingdom Metazoa; phylum Chordata; class Chondrichthyes; family Pristiophoridae; genus Pristiophorus; species Pristiophorus japonicus. The sequence continues at coordinate 207,553,808 of NC_091985.1, forward strand.
CCTCCCATCTTTGTATCATCAGCAAACTTGGCTACGTTACACTGGGTCCCTTCATCCAAATCGTTAATATAGATTGTAAATAGTTGGGGTCGCAGCACTGATCCCTGTGGCATCCCACTAGTTACTGATTGCCAACACGAGAATGAACCATTTATCCCAAATCTCTGTTTTCTGTTAGTTAGCCAATCCTCTATCCATGCTAATTGTTGTGTATGGAGAAAGACTCAGACTGAATACTGTGAGCTCAAATTAACGTGTGACCTTAGTCTTTTATTGCAGGTCTCCAGAGTGCCTCTCCAACCTGTGAAGCCTTCTTAAATACCTGTGCTCCCAAGGGATTATGCAATCCCTTGGGACTCCGGGGAATGAGCCCTCTGGTGGCTGTACAGAGTAAATACAAGTCCACATATATAACAACATTCCCCTCCCCCACCTCCCCCCCCCCACCCCCAAAGTCAATAGTGTAACTATTTACAATGTGAGTCGATCTGGGGCCTTTCTTGCCCTGGTTGATCATCTCGGTGTGAAAGCTGGTGTTGTTGAATCATTTGTTGGGCTCTCGCTGGGCTGCTGTGGATGATGGGTTCTGCTTCGTGGTCAACCATGGTGTCGGTTGCCAGTGGCATGTGTGTTGGGGGATCAAAAAAGGTAGGGTCCAAGGTGGGTTGCTCAGGGTAGTCCGTGAATCTGAGTTTGATTTGGTCCAAGTGTTTCTGGTGAATGAGTCCATTTGAAAGTTTGACCCGAAACACCCTGCTCCCCTCTTTGGCCACGACAGTGCCGGGAAGCCACTTGTGACCTTGTCCATAATTTAAAATAAATACAGGATCATTGATTTCAATCTCGCATGACACATTTGTGCTATCATGGTATGCACTTTGTTGAAGCTGCCTGCTCTCTACCTGTTCATGTAGATCGGGGTCAACTAAAGAGAGCCTTGTCTTTGAGTGCTCTTTTCATGAGCAGTTCAGCAGGTGGGATCCCAGTGAGTGAGTGGGGTCTCATGCGGTAGCTAAGCAGGACTCGGGATAGGCGAGTCTTTAGTGAGCCTTCAGTTACCCTCTTCAAGCCTTGCTTGATGGTTTGAACTGCTCTCTCTGCCTGACCATTGGATGCTGGTTTAAACGGGGCAGATGTGACATGTTTGATCCCGTTACGGGTCATGAATTCTTTGAACTCCGCACTAGTAAAACATGGCTCGTTGTCGCTCACCAGGACACCGGGTAAGCCATGTGTGGCAAACATGGCCTGCAGACTTTCAGTAGTGGCAGCGGACGTGCTAGCCGACATTATCTCACATTCAAACCACTTGGGGTATGCGTCTACAACCACAAGGAACATTTTACCCAAGAGCGGGCCTGCATAGTCGATGTGTGCCCTAGACCACGGTTTGGAGGGCCAAGATCATAAACTTAGCGGCGCCTCCCTGGGTACATTCCTTAACCATGAACATGTATTACACCTGTGAACGCAGGACTCTAAGTCTGCATCGATACCGGGCCAACACACATGGGACCTGGCTATCGCTTTCATCATTATGATGCCTGGGTGGGTACTGTGGAGGTCATTGATGAAGGTGTCTCTGCCCTTCTTGGGGAGCACTACTCGATTGCCCCACAGAAGGCAGTCTGCCTGTATAGACATTTCATCTTTGTGCCGTTGGAATGGCTTTATCTCTTCCTGCATTTCCACAGGAGCTGGACCAGCCCCCGTGAAGCACACAGCTTTTGACTAGAGATAATAAGGGGTCCTGGCTTGTCCAGGTTTTAATCTGCCAGGCAGTGACAGGTGATTACTCACTCTCAAATGCTTCCATAGCCATGGCTAAATCTGTGGGCTGTGCCATTTCCACCCCTGTCGTGGGCAATGGCAGCCTACTGAGAGCATCGGCACAGTTTTCTCTGCCTGGCCTGTGGTGGATGGCATAGTTGTATGCAGACAAACATGAGCGCCCATCTCTGGATGTGGGCTGATGCTTTGGTATTTATCCCTTTACTCTCAGAAAACAGGGATATAAGTGGCTTATGGTCAGTTGCCAATACGAATTTTAGCCCAAATGGGTACTGATGCATTTTCTTTATCCCATAAACACACGCTAACGCTTCTTTTTCAATCATGCTGTAGGCTCTTTCAGTCTTAGACAGACTCCTGGATGCAGTTTCCCAAAATCATTAGCTTGTTGCAATACACATCCGACGCCATATGACGACGCATCACATGCTAGTACCAAATGCTTACATGGATCATACAACACAAGCAATTTGTTTGAGCATAACAATTTTCTCGCTTTCACAAAGGCATTTTCTTGGCTTTTGCCCCAAACCCATTCACCCCGTTTTCATAGTAAGACATGTAGTGGTTCTAGCAGGGTGCTGAGACCTGGTAAGAAGTTACCAAAGTAGTCCAAGAGTCCCAGAAATGACCACAGCTCCGTCACGTTCTGTGGCCTCGGTACGTTCTCGATTGCCTCTGTCTTCACGTTGGTGGGCCTGATGCCATCCGCCACAATCCTCCTTCCCAGGAACTCCACTTCAGATGCAAGGAAAATGCATTCGAGCATTTTAACCTGAGTCCCACGTGATTGAATCGACTAATAACCTCCTCCAGGTTCTACAGATGCTCAACTGTGTTCCAAAATGTGACCAAGATGTCGTTCTGGAAGAGCACGGTGTGCGGGACCAACTTCAGTAAACGTTCCATGTTTACCTGGAATATCGCTGCTGCTGATTGGATTCCAAACGGGCACCTGGTATAATCAATAAGACCTTTGTGCATGTCAATGCAGGTGAGGGCCTTCGATGATTCCTCTAGTTCCTGTGTCATGTTGGCTGAAGTCAGATCTTGCTTCGTGAACGTCTTTCCTCCCGCCAGCATTGCAAAGAGGTAATCGGCTTTTGGTAATGGGGATTGGTCCTGCAGGAAGAAATGATTGATAGTTACTTTGTAATCGCCACAGATTCTGACGGTGCCGTCTCCCTTGAGGACTGGGACAATAGGATTGGCCCACTCACTGAACTCGATCGGTGAAATGATGCCCTCTCGTTGCAGCCGGTCTAGCACGATCTCTACCCTTTCTCTCATCATGTACGGTACTGCTCTCGCCTTGTGATGGATGGGTCATGCCCTCGGAATTAGGTGAATCTGCACTTTTGCTGCTTGGAATTTCCCAATGCCTGGTTCAAACAGTGAAGGAAATTTGTTTAAGACCTGGGCACACGAAGTGTCATCAGCGGGCGATAGCACTTGGAAGTCATTCCAGTTCCAGCGTATCTTTACCAACCAGTTCCGGCCGAGCAGCGTGGGACCATCGCCCGGTACCACCCAGAGTGGTAACTTGTGCACCGCTCCATCATAGGAGACCTTTATGGTTGCACTGCCGATTACAGGAATCAGTTCCTTTGTGTAAGTTCTTAGTTTCGAATTGGAGTTAAGACTGGCCTTGAGGTCTTGTTGCACCACAACCTTTCGAAAGTCCATTTAGTTCAACATTCAGCATTATCGGGGGACAATTCGTGGTGAATGTGTGTACCCCAGGTACCTCTGCCTCCTCTATCTGAGACTCTGTTTAGACATGATCCTCCTCTGCAACATGGTGGTTTTCAGGTTTACCAGGTTTAGCAGCTCGCCTGCACAGTCGTTGGAGGTGTCCCATTGTTCCACAGCCCTTGTAAACATATCCTTTGAATCGGCATGAATGGAAACTAAGATCACCCCTGCAGCGCAAACAAGGTGTTAATGGTCTTGCATTCATCACCCTTGATGGTGGACTCTGAGACATCTGCGGACGTGTAGCTACAGGTACGTGTGACCTGCTCTGTATTTTATGATTCGAAAACAACATCACTTTGTTCACAGTACTTGTAGCAGCAGTTGTGTGCTAAGAGATTTGCTTAGTATTGTCACTGGTGGCAATGAATGCCTGGGCTATCGCTATGCCTTACTCAAGGCTGGGGTCTCTACAGTCAAAAGTTTGTGAAGTATGGTTTCGTGGCCACTGCCAAATATGAAAATGTCTCTGAGCATGCGCTCCAAATGTTCTTCAAATTCTCAAAGTTCTTCAATGCCTCTTAGTTCAGTGATATAACTCGCCACTTCCTGGCCTTCAGAACTTTTGTAGGTGTAGAACCAGCACCTCGCCATCAGAATGCTTTCCTTCAGGTTCAAATGCTCTCAGACCAGTGTGCACAAATCGTCGTATGATTTCTGCATGGGTTTCGCTGGAGTGAGCAGATTCTTCATGAGGCCATACGTTGGTGACCCACAGATGGTGAGGAGGATCTCCCTTCATTTGGCAATGCTCTCTTCCCCATCTAGCTCATTGGCCATGAAGTATTGGTAGAGTTGCTCCACAAAAGTTTCCCAATCATCTCCCTCCGAAAATTTCTCCAGGATGCCTACTGTTCTCTGCATCTTTGGGTTCGCTGTCTGTATCTCGTCGCCAGTTGTTGTATATGGAGAAAGAGTCAGACTGAATACTGTGAGCTCAAAGTAACGTGTGACCTTAATCTTTTATTGCAGGTCTCCAGAGTGCCTCTCCAAACTGTGAAGCCTTCTTAAATATCTGTGCTCCCGAGGGATTATGGGATCTCTTGGGACTCTGTGGAATGAGCCCTCTGGTGGCTGTACAGAGTAAATACAACTCCACATATATAATACTAATATATTACACCGAACCCCGTGAACTTTTATCTTGTGCAGTAACCTTTTATGTGGCACCTTGTCAAATGCCTTCTGGAAGTCCAAATACACCACATCCACTGGTTCCCTTTATCCACTCTGTTTGTTACATCCTCAAAGAATTCCTGCAATTTGTCAAACATGACTTCCCCTTCATAAATCCATGCTGACTCTGCCTGACCGAATTATGCTTTTCCAAATGTCCTGCTACTGCTTCTTTAATAATGGACTCCAACATTTTCCCAACCACAGATGTGAGGCTAACTGGTCTATAGTTTCCTGATTTTTATCTGCCTCCTTTTTTAAATAGGGGCTTTACATTTGCAGTTTTCCAACCTGCTCAGACCTCCCCAGAATCCAGGGAATTTTGGCCTTTATTACAAGATGATTTAAATATAAGAGTAAAGGTTTCTTACTGCAATTATATACAGTACAGTAGATACCTCAAATCGCTGTCGATATGCCACCAACAATGTCTCTGCAAGATCCTGCAAATCTCCTGGGAGGATAGATGCACCAATGTCAGTGCTGGAATACTGCGTGCAGTTTTGGTTTCCATATTTACAAAAGGATATATTTGTTTTGGAGGCAGTTCAGAGAAGGTTCACTAGGTTGATTCCGGGGATGAGGGGGTTGACTTGTGAGGAAAGTTGAGTAGGTTGGGCCTCTACTCATTGAAATTCAGAAGATTGAGATGTGATCTTATCGAAATGTATAAGATTATGAGGGGGCTGGACAGGATGGATGCAGAGAGGATGTTTCCACTGAAGGGGCGCGATCTTAGAATAAGGGGCTGCCCATTTAAAACAGAGATGAGGAGAAATTTCTTCTCTCACAGGATTATAAATCTGTGGAATTTGCTGCCTCAGAGAGCTGTGGAAGCTGGGATATTGAATAAATTTAAGACAGAAATAGACAGTTTCTTAAACGATAAGGGGATAAGGGGTTATGGGGAGCGGGTGGGGAAGGGAGCTGAATCCATGATCAGATCAGCCATGATCTTATTGAATGGCGGAGCAGGCTCGAGGGGCCGTATGGCCTACTCCTGTTCCTAAATCTTATGTTATTATGTTCCTGATCAGGCCAACATCATCAGCATCGAAGCACTGACCATACTCGACCAGCTCCATTGGGTGGGCCACATTGTCTGCATGCTGCACACGAGACTCCCAAAGCAAGTGCTCAACTCGGAACTCCTACACAGCAAGAGAGCCCCACGTGTGCAGAGGTAATGTTTCAAGGGCATCCTCAAAGCCACCTTGATAAAGTGACTGAGATGAGGAGAAGTTTCTTCACTCAGAGGTTGGTGAATCTTTGGAATTCTCTCTCCCAGAGGACTGTGGGATTTCAGTCGTTGTGTATATTCAACAGACATCGATATATTTTTCGCTATTAAAGGAACCAAGGGATATGGGGATAGTGCAGGAAAGTGGAGTTGAAGTTGAAGATCAGCCAAATGACCTACTCCTGTTCCTATTTCTTATCTTATGGTGACAGTAAGTAGCAGAATAGCAAAGGTAAACTGCAGGTGTGCAGGTACAACCCAGGGGTCAGTCCATCCAGTGACCAGAGCACACAGCTGGACATCACAAATTATCCAGTCCTCCATTGACATCAGCATCATGTTGGCTCAATTGCTAAAAATGGTTTCTCATTGGTTATCTGCAAAAAAAATGGAAAACAAAAGCTATAGCTGGTTATGAAATAGTCTTGGACTGGTTCTATGGTGAGCTGCAGTTCTCCACCTCCATTACATGAAGAGAGCATGACGTAATCTAACCGAGCACTTTGAGTTTCATTGATGCCACGATAGAAACAGTCTGTAATTTAGAGAGCCGAAATGTGGAAGGAGAAAGATCTTGCTATTTTCTATTTCTCTGTGTGTCTTCCATCTCTCCTGTCACCTCTCCTCAACCCATCTGCCCCCTTCTCCCTCTCTATCTGTTTCTCTCTTCCTTTTTTTTTCCTTTTTCTGATCAGCCAGCTCTCTCAATGACAGTCATCCATTTTCTATCCTTCTGTCCCTTTCTCTCTATGGTCTCCCCCTGGCGTGTGGCCCCGCCCTCTCAAACGCAGCCATACCAGGCCACAGTCCCTCAAAAAGGCAAAGTCAGGGCGGTGAGGGATCTTCTTATTCGTTAATGGAATAAGGACACCGCTGGCAAGGCCGGCATTTATTGGCCATCCCTAATTGCGGTGAACCACCTTCTTGAACAACTGCAGTCCGTTTAGTGAATATATTCCCGCAGTTCTGTTAGATAGGGAGAGACAGGATTTTGAACCAGCGACGATGAAGGAACGGCGATATATTTCGCAGTCAGGATGTTGTGTAACTTGGAGATGATGTTGTTCCCATGCGCCTGCTGTCCTTGTCCTTCTAGGTGCTGGAAGCGAGTTTCTGCATCTTGTAGACAGTACATGCTGCAGCCACGGTGCACTGGTGGAATGTTACCGAATAGACAAAAACAAGTCTGTTAAAACATATAAACAGCAATCACCAACAATCCCAGTTTGTAATGGTTCACATTAAGGACACACATGATATAATAACAAGGTATTGTTGTGTGTATTGTAACACATTGTAATGCCAGAGACCCGGAGAGTTTGGAGGCAACTTGATGAATGATCTGAGAATTGTGTTATGGGCAGGAGGTTAAGAGTGACCAATGGCTGTACTCCCGGAAGCGCTCATCCAGCTGTGTGGGGCAGAGGAAACAGACAGAAGGGCGGATATAAAATGACAGACTTTCCAATCTGGTGTCCATTCCATTATAACCACGTACCGCGACCTCTGCTGCAGACCCGGGGATCACAGGATGGGGAAAATAACAACCATCGCAAAGAAATGAAGGGACACCTGATCAGTGAACTCCTGCTAAACTAGGGGAGTGAGTAAGAGCTGGAACTCCAAATAGAGAAATACCACCGATTATAAAGTGTTCGATTCCAGAACGTACTGTTCACCGAGTTAAATCTGTGGGGCTACAGGCACAGGAGTAAAACTGTGAGTAAGGCCTCGATGGTTGTGACTGCTCCCATGAGACGCCGCAGTGGATCCCAGCAGAGGATCCGGCTGTAGATCCCCACAGACCATGCAAGGTACTGAAGGATTCCATCACGGCTCTTTAAAAAGAGGAAACATCCCCGATAAACCATTGTACACAAAGGGATAGTCCCAGAGATTCAGAACACATGGGAACAGCTCTTGGAGCCTGTCCACAGCTGAATGGGACCTTGAGGTCCGGTGTCGATTGGTGGAAATTCAGCGCCAGGATCAATTGCTCTGAGACTCTCCTCCCCGAATGCACTGATCTCCGGCCACTCTGAGCAAAGCCGAGCTTCTCCCCGCCACGGCCAGTGATTCCGGCAGGGGATGGTTTGTAAAGTTAGCTCATACCTCACCTGGGAGTGCGTGATCGTCACATTTACAGGGATTTCTGTCCCGTATTCATCCCATGCTGTCCATTGTGTGCTTCATTGGATGGTGTCAGAGGAGCTGCAGGCTGCTTTGACCACATGCTGTATCTGAGTTCGTTCTGCTTGATGAACGACTGCACAGTGAGATTTACTCTGCATCTGAAACGTGCTGTTTCTGACCTGGGAGTGTTTTATGGGGCAGTGTAGAGGCAGCTTTACGCTGTATGTAGCCTGTGCTGCACCTGCCCTGCACTGACAGGAGTTTGTAGAGGGACTTTTACATGACCTGGGAGTTTTGATGCGTAGTTAAAATGGGCTTTACACTGTATGTAAGCCAACCTGTACGTGACATGGGAGTGTTTGATGGGACAGGTGCAGAGCAGTGGTGGGCAAAATACGGCCCGTGGGCTATACCCGCCAAGTCATTCTATCAGGTCCGCTGGGTGGGACAGAAATAGAACGCGAGCCGGAGCTCGAGCTGTACATTCATCTATCCACTTTCACTTCGCATGGGTCAGAGACAGACCCGAACTGCAGCCAAGGAAAAACCATAGTAATACTTCATTCAAAATAATAATTCGCAAAATCGATTCGCCCCGGCCCGATTAAAATGTTCCGTTTCGTGAGCATGGGCGTCATGGCGGACGTATCTACCCAGAATGCACTGCGTACTAGAATATGCTCTATCCAATTTAGAGTGGGGTCATGGCTGTTCATCTCCACAGATCTTTTACTGAAGAAAGTGACCGGCGCTGCATCTTTCCTTTCCCGGTATCTATAGTATGACGGCAGGGGAGTTCTCATCTGGCACCAATTGGGACGGCATTAGTAATCCTTGCAGAGGGACATGAGGATGACTGAGGTGGGAAATTGTTGCTGACACAGGCTCTAAAGAGGGTGCAGTTCTGTTTCACAGCACTGATTCACAGAGGTTGCGACAGTCTTGGATCTGGCCTGGAGACGACGAAGGTTGAACAGGTTCCCACTGGTTCTGTAGTTTAGTTCCACTCCAGCGGGGAGCTTGTTGAATGTGAGGTGGAGCATTGCAGCGGAAGATCGAGAAGAGGCTTGGCGTGATGACGCAGCCCTGCTTGACCCCGGTCCGGACGTGGATTGAGTCTGTGATGGATCCGTTGGTCAGGATCATGTCATTGTGGAGCAGGAAGAGGATGGTGCTAAACTTTTGGGGGGGGCAGCCGAAACGGAGGAGGACGCTCCATAGACCCCGTGGTTGACAGTGTCAAAGGCATTTGTAAGGTCAAAGAAGGCCACGTGCTCTTCCCTGCATTTATCTCACAGCTTTCATTGCCAGCATCGAAGCACTGACCACACTCGACCAGTTCCGATGGGCCAGCCACATTGTTCACATGCCTGACACAAGACTCCCAAAGCAAGCGCTCTACTCGGAACTCTTACACGGCAAGCAAGCCCAAGATGGGCAGAGGAAACATTTCAAGGACACCCTCAAAGCCTCCTTGATAAAATGAAACATCCATACCTACACCTGGGAGTCCCTAGTCAAAGACCACCCTAAGTGGAGAAAGTGCAGCCGGGAGAGCGCTGAGCACCTCGAGTCTCGTCGCCGAAAGCATGCAGAAACCAAGCACAGGGCAGCGGAAGGAGCGTGCGGCCAACCAGACTCCCCACCCACCCTTTTCTTCAACGACCATCTGTCTCAGCTGTGACAGAGACTGTAATTCCCATATTGGACTGTTCAGTCACCTAAGAACTCACTTTTAGAGTGGAAACAAGACTTCCTCGATTTCGAGGGACTGCCTATGATGATGATGATGATTTACAGAGACCAGAAGCTACCACAACATTTTCAACTTACCCCCTCCAAGTCTATTACATTCTTCCTGAGATTTTGCTGTCCAGAACTCAGTGCTTTATATAGAAACATAGAAACAGAGAAAATAGGTGCAGGAGTTGGCCATTCGCCCCTTCGGGCCTGCACCACCATTCAATAAGATCATGGCTGATCATTCACCTCAGTACCTCTTTCCAGCTTTCTCTCCATACCTCATCCCTTTAGCTTTAAGGGCCATATTGAACTCCCTCTTGAATATATCCAATGAACTGGCATCAACAACTCTCTGCAGTATGGAATTCCACAGGTTAACAACTCTGTGAAAAAGTTTGCCTCATCTCAGTCCTAAATGGCTTACCCCTTATCCTTAGATTATATCCAGTGGTTCTGGACTTCCCAAACATCGGGAACATTTTTCCTGCATCTAACCTGTCCAGTCCCATCAGAATTTTATGTTTCTATGAGATCCCCTCTCATCCTTCTAAACTCCAGTGAATACAGGCCCAGTCGATCCAGTCTCTCCTCATATGTCCTGCCATCCTGTGAATCAGTCTGGTGAACCTTCGCTGCACTCCCTCAATAGCAAGAATGTCCTTCCTCAGATTAGGAGACCAAAACTGAACACAATATTCCACATGAGGCCTCACTAACGCCCTGTACAACTGCAGTAAGACCCCCCCTGCTCCTATACTCAAATCCCCTTGCTATGAAGGCCAACATACCATTTGCCTTCTTCACCACCTGCTGCAGCTGCCTGCCAACTTACAATGACTGATGTGCCATGACACCCAGGTTTCATTGCACCTCCCCTTTTCCTAATTTTCCACCATTCAGATAATATTCTGCCTTCGTGATTTTGCCACCAAAGTGGATAACCTCACATTTGTCCACATTATACTGCATCTGCCACGCGTTTGCCCACTCACCTAACCTGTCCAAGTCACTCTGCATCCTTTTAGCATCCTCCTCACAGCTCACACCGCCACCCAGCTTAGTATCATCTGCAAACTTGGAGATATTACACACAATTCCCTCATCCAAATCATTAATGTATATTGTAAAGAGCTGGGGTCCCAGCACTGAGCCCTGCGGCATTCCACTAGTCATTGCCTACCATTCTGAAAAGGATTCATTTATTCCGACTCTCTGCTTCATGTCTGCCGACCAGTTCTCTATCCACATCAGTACACTACCCCCAATACCATGTGCTTTAATTTTGCACATCAATCTCTTGTGTGGGACCTTGTCAAAGGCCTTTTGAAAGTCCAAATGCACTACATCAACTGGTTCTCCCTTGTCCACTCTACCAGTTGCATCCGCAAAGAATTCTAGAAGATTTGTCAAGCAGGATTTCCTTTTCATAAATCCATGCTTACTTGGACCGATCCTATCACTGCTTTCTATGTGCTGCTATTTCATTTTTAATAGTTGATTTCAACATTTTCCCCACTACCGATGTCAGGCTAACCGGTCTATAATTACCCGTTTTCTCTCTCCCTCCTTTTTTAAAAAGTGGTGTTACATTAGCTACTCTCCAGTCCATAGGAACTGACCCAGAGTCGATAGACTGTTGGAAAATGATCACCAATGCTATTTCTGGGGCTACTTCTTTAAGTACTCTGGGATGCAGACCATCAGGCCCCGGGAATTTATTGGCCTTCAATCCCATCAATTTCCCTAACACAATTTCCTGCCTAATAAGGATTTCCTTCAGTTCCTCCTTCTCACTAGACCCTCGGTCCCCTAATACTTCCGGAAGGTTATTTGTGTCTTCCTTCGTGAAGATAGAACCAAAGTATTTGTTTAACTGGTCCTCCATTTCTTTGTTCCCCATTATAAATTCACCTGAATCTGACTGCAAGGGACCTACATTTGCTTTCACTAATCTTTTTCTCTTCACATATCTATAGAAACGTTTTCAGTCAGTTTTTATATTCGCAGCAAGCTTCCTCTCATTGTCTATTTTCCCTCTCCTAATTAAACCATTTGTCCTCCTCTGCTGTATTATAAAATTCTCCCAGTCCTCAGGTTTGCTGCTTTTTCTTGCCAATTTATATGCCTCTTCCTTGGATTTAACACTATCCTTAATTTCTCTTGTTAGCCACGGTTGAGCCACCTTCCCCGTTTTATTTTTTACTCCAGACAGGGATGTACAATTGTTGAAGTTCATTCATGTGATCTTTAAATGTTTGCCATTGCCTATCCACTATCAATCTTTTAAGTATCACTCACAATCTATTCTAGCCAATTCATGTCTCATACCATTGAAGTTACCTTTCCTTAAGTTCATGACCCTAGTCTCTGAATTAACTGTGTCACTCTCCAACTTAATAAAGAATTCTACCATATTATGGTCACTCTTCCCCAAGGGGCCTCGCAAAACAAGATTGCTAATTAGCCCTTTCTCATTACACATCACCCAGTCTAGGATGGCCAGCTCTCTAGTTGGTTCCTCGACATATTGGTCTAGAAAACCATCCCTAATATACTCCAGGAACTCCTCCTCCATCGCATTGCTACCAGTTTGGTTAGCCAATCAATATGTAGATTAAAGTCGCCCATGATAACTGCTGTACATTTATTGCCCGCATCCCTAATTTCTTGTTTGATGCTGTCCCCAACCTCACCTTAGATGGAGTCTATCTAAGGCTCCACGCGCCACAGGCAAAATGCCTTGCCCATTGTATTCCAGATTCCTCGAGATGAATGACAACATTCGTTTAGCCTGTTTGATTCCTTTTTTCACTGTCTACCTGCATTTAGAAAGTCATTTACCTGGGCACTTAAAACCCCTTTCTCCTCCACAGCCCCTAGCTTCCCACCATTTAGAAAATACTCTGATCTATCTTTATGAGGTCCAAAGTGGATCACCTCACTCTTGCCCATGTTAAATTCCCCCTTCCACTGTTTTTACTGCTCACTTAATCTCTCTATGTTCCCTTTGCTGCAATGATATGTCTTAATGCAATTATATAGGACCCTGGTAAGATCACACCTGGATTATTTTGTACAGTTTTGGTCTCCTTACCTAAAGAAATACATACTTAAGAACATAAGAATTAGGAGCAGGAATAGACAATTCAAACTCTCGAGCCTGCTCCGCCATTCAATGAGATCATGGCTGATCTTCTACTTCAACTCCACTTTCCTGCATTGTCCCGATATCCCTTGATTCCCTTAATATTCAAAAATCTATCGATCTCTGTCTTGAGTATAGTAAAACAATACGCCTCCACAGCCCTCTGGGGGAAAGAAGGCCAAAGATTCACTACCCTCTGAGTGAAGAAGTTTCTCCTCATCTCTGTCATGAATGGCCGACCCCTTATCCTGAGACTGTGACCCCTGGTTCTACACTCCCCAGCCAGAGGAACCATCCTCCTTGCATCTACCCTGTCAAGCAAGCCTTGTAAAAATGTTGTATGTTTCAATGAGATCATCTCTCATTCTTCTATACAGAGAATGTAGGCCTAGTCTACTCAATCTCTCCTCTGAGGGCAATCCCCCCATCCCAGGAATCAGTCTGGTGAACCTTCGTTGCACTCCCTCTGTGGCAAGTATATCCTTCCTTCGTTAAGGAGACCAAAACTGTACACAGTACTCCAGATGTGGTCTTAGCAGGGCCCAATATAATTGCAGTAAGATGTCTTTACTCTTGTACGCAAATCTTCATGTAATAAAGACTAACATACTATTTGCTTTCTTAATTGTTTGCTGTACCTGCATGTTAACTTTCAGTGATTCGTGTACAAGGACACCATGGTCCCTTTGAACACTAACATTTCTTTCACGATTTAAAAAATAGTCTGCTTTTCTGTTTTTCCTACCAAAGAGGATAACTTCAAATTTCTCCACATAATATTCCATTTGCCATGTTCTTTCCCATTTACTTAACCCCTCTATATCCCCTTAAAGCCTCTTTGCACCCTCCTCACAACTTGCATTCCTACATAGCTTTGTATCATCAGCAAACTTGGATATATAACATTTAGTCCTCTCATCCAAACTATTGATATAGATTGTGAATAGCTGTGGCCCAAGCACTGATCCTTGTGATACCCCACTAGTTACAGTCTGCCAACCTGGAAATTACCCGTTTATTCCTACTCTCTGTTTTCTGTCCATTAATCAATCCTTATTCCATGCTAGTATGTTATTCCCAATCCCATGAGCCCTAAGTTTGTTCAATAACCTCGTGTGGCACCTTATCGAATGCCTGCTGAAAATGCAAATACACCAAATCTACTGGTTCCACCTTATCTATTCTACTAGTTACAAACTCAAAAAACTCGCAACAAATTTGTCAAACATGATTTCCCTTTCATAAAACCATGTTGACACTGCCCAATCTTATTATTATTTTCTAAGTGCGGTTACCATGTCCTTAATAATAGATTGAGCATTTTCCCTACTACTGATGTCAGGCTAACTGGTCTGTAGTTCCCCGTTTTCTCTCCCCCCTCCTTTCTTAAATAGCCAAGTTACCTTCCAATCCACGGGAACTGTTGTGGAGTATTAAAAATATAGCACTCACACAAGAAAGGTCTTTTAAAGAGAAAAGAGATGTTTATTAAAACCTGATATATCAAGGGAGAACTGGTTGCAAACAGTTCACTCGCTGTTTGCTCTGCTCCCTGTCTCACAGGACAAGCGGTGCAATTACATGTTTATAGAGCCGAAAAATATAAACTAGGTGGGGAAGTGTTCCATTTTCCACCTGTCCTCGCCCACCTACTACTAATACATTGGTTGATACAGGTTACAGGTAATTTCATTGGTACAGTAATTTCTAATGATTCTATTGGTTACAGTAATTTATAATGATTCTATTGGTACATTCAGTTCTGATAGCCGTTGCTAGGGGACAGCCCCTGTGAGTTGTGTATACCATCCTAAGAACATCTTCCTAGGTTTGTTATCTTTGGCAGAGTCTGGTTATACTCTGCTTTAAAAAGAGGCCTTTGTGCCTATTATGACCTGTGTCTGGAACGCCATGGTCTTCTCTCGTTATTTCTGTAAGCTGTCTACATAAATCATGGGGGGAGGCACGGAGGGGAGGGGGTTCTTATCTCCAAAGAGAATTTCACTGGCCTTAGTGTTTCAACTTAATTGCTGGGATGTGGGATTCAGCTATTCTACTATGAACGCATGTAAACTTGTCTCTCAATCTATCTTACTTGATATTTTAATTACACCATATTACTTTTCCCCTAATTGAGGTTTTTTGCCCCTACAATCCCCCATTTGATCAGGTGGTAACCCCGAATACTCACCATGAACAACAATTTTCCTTTCCCTGCCTTTCCTTGTCTTAATTCGTGCGTCTCCCACCTCGGTTTCATTGATCAGACAATAGGATTGGGACAGCCACGATTCATCAGGTATTCATGCTGTCTTTGTGTTTGATTACCCCTTTTTGGATCTAACAAAGGCTTTCTGCGTTCTTGGTTACGGGCCTTGGCCACGTCTTCACTCTGCATCTTTTGTATCTGCCTGCACATTCTCCACGAAGTATCAGCACCACTATTGCTGCACTAGGACTAACGCATGGAATATAATTCTAATTCCTAGCTTGTAACTTTTCTTGGGTATGCCTCTCCTGTCTTTGCACTTGTTACATAGCATCACCAACCAACTCAAGGCTATTACTGTCTATGCTACCACTAGGGTATGTGAAAGGATTCTTATCCATGGATGTATAATCTCAAGTATCAAGGTGGGTTTTTCAGGTTATCCTTTATTTCACTGTCCAGTTCTTTGCCTTTATCCTTTAGCTCATAATATATTTTAATGTTATTTCTTAATAATCCTTTAAGCTCAGTTAAATCTTCAAGTAACAGGGGAATTGGTGGTGCTTGCTCTTCCATGTAATCATCAATATCTTGCTTAATCTTATCACTTATATTTATTGTCATTGTCTTTCTGGCGTATATATATGTCATGTGTGCTCTTCTCACTGCCACTGACACTCTGGGAGTAAAGCAAAAGTTTCGCATTGTAAGGTTACCATTCAAGCCTCTGTAATCGTAGTTACCACACAATATTCTCCTCGCCCTTGATAGGCTTAATGTGTGGGTTCGGTTCGGGCAGGGCTTATTCCAATGACACATCCTTCCATAGTATTGTCAAACCCGCAGCTATCCTTGCTCCCATCTCCCATTGGGTGAGGGCATATAGTTAGGCTTCCTTCTCTCCGGCACCCAGATAAAGATATTCCCCTTTTATTTCCATTCTTTTTGATCTCATACTGGTCCATCGCAGATGTACTCTTCCCCTCGTATTATGTTTGTTTCTCCTCACATCCTCCTGTAACCGCATACACCCTCGTCATTCCTTTCAGGGTGCAGGCATCTAATGGCCCAGTATGCTGTGCCATTTCTTTCAACTGGGTGCTATTTATCCAATCTGGACCTCGCCCGGTTTGTATATGATCCATATTGTGTCTCACCTGACCGATCAACCATCTCCCATAGGCATGACATGTGTCTCTTTTCCTGACCTCGGCATCGTCCTCTCATTCCTGCTTATTTAGCTCGTTAATTGTTCATGCATGGCCTTCCAATACGGATATACCCTCCAGCAGTATTTTGGATGTTTTAGATCCTAACTCTGAAAATTCTATCTCTATCGCGGCCTGTTTCCTCATCTGTACCTCCATCGTTCTCCTCAAACTATCTACTCCTGCTTGAATCGCCTGTATATCTAGTGCATTTACTAGAGAGGTCCCTGTACTTACTACTGTTAATACATCATTCCCTATAGGTCTCCTCTGTCTTCCTCCTTTGTGTCTCAGCTGCTTATGATACTTCCTTGCTCCTGATGTGTCACTAGCTTTTCTCAGGATTGTGTCGAGCAATCGTGTGTACAGCACTTTAGTCTTGGGGCTAAACTTTTCTGGCAGGTATAGGGCTGTTAAATTTATGCTCACAGGTAACATTTTATGCTGCACATTGTCAAATAACAATGTAGCTTCTGTTCCAAGTTTAACTACCAATCGCTTTCCCAAGGTTAATTCCCCTGGTTTACAATATTCAGGTAACATTTTGCTACCCACTTATCTTGTGGCTTCAAGATAAACGCACCTGACACTCGGATGCCGCCCCCTAGGGGCTGCTTTATGTAGTTGTTGTACCCTCTGGTGTGAGTATATGCTTCTGGGCCCCCTAGGGGCAGCCTTGTAGCTTGTCCTTGTAGACTCGTAAGGGCAGTGGTGATCATGCTTATATTCTGTTGATGAAAAACATCCTGGATATTCCAGATTTTTAGTTAGAGTCTTACCATTTCTATTTTAGCCGGATTGTTTGCCCCATTTCTCCGGACATGTACCCTTTTCCAGATTCATTTAATTATAGCCAGTACCCCTAATATTGCAAATATCCATCCTAATCCTCTAAAAAGTCTATCTGTCGTCCCTTTATAGTATTTCAGCTGGGACCAGTGCTTCCATCGGCCCCTATCTTTCATATTCACGCAAGCACATGTATCTCCACTAATTAATACCTCAAATGGTCCACTCCACCTAGGTGTGAACCCTGGTTTCTCTGCCACTTCCTTAACCATTACCTTTGCCCCATCTAGGGGATTATAGCTGAGGTGGTTATCTCACCACCTTCGTTCTCTTCCTTCTGCCTTTCTCGGACCTTCTGTCACATACCTTTCAACTGCTCACTCAATTCGCTCACATACTTTCTGATTCTATCTTGTAATGGTCCTAATACTGGGCCCAGGTTTCAGATGTCCTCCCAGAATGCACTCCGAGACGCCCGTCTATTTTTGAGAATTAAAAGTGCCTAACTCTTACCTCGCGATTTTCCGAGTCCAACAGGCCTGTTTCACAGTCAACACAGTGCAGCACAAGCAGCTGGGGGCGGAACTACAGCCCTGGGCCAAAAAGAGTGCCGGCAGCTGCGCGCATGCGCAGTGGAGTCTGCGCACATGTGCAGTCGCTCCTGGCCCCAGGTTCTGTGTGCGTGTGCTGCAGGTTGTGTGGGAGGGGCCCAAAGCATGCAGACCCTAGCCCTGGCCGAATGGGCTCCTAGAGCAGGTGACCGACTATGCGGAGGAGGAGGAGATCCTGAGCTCGGACCTGGAGATGGCAAACAAGAAAGGGAGAATTGCTGGCAAAAGTGACCAAGAAGGAAGATGTCGATTGCTCTCAGTGACTGAGGCCATCGAGTGTTCCTTGGGACTGTCTCGGAAATGTTTGGAGGGGCGGGGGTAGGAGGAAAACAAAGAGATTGAGGGAAAGACGCGAGTATTGCTGCCTGCGTGTATGGGTTGCATGTGTTTGTTGCTGTGTGCAGTGCTGGAGGGCTCCCGGTGCTCCCAAATAGGAAAGTGAGGTAGGAATGTTTTATTTTTTATTTGTTGATTTATTGAATGATTTTTAATTTTTAAATTTTTTATTTATTGATTTATTTATCATTTATTATTGATGATGGTTCTTTATTTTTAAAAGTGAAGTGTTTAATGCTTTGGAAAATCCTCGAACTTCCCTTTCCCCCTATCTCTGGCTACCTGCACCTGATTTCTAAAGTCTCCGCAAGGTTTTTCAGAGCATACAAAAGTGGACACTTACTCTGTTGTAACTTAGTTTGGAGTAACTTTTCACTGCCTAAACTTGCAAAAAAAGAGGTGTAACTGGCTGGTAACGTCCCCTTTTGGAAAAAAAAAACCTGTACTAAAACTAAACTATACTAACTCACTTAAACTGCAATTTCTAAGATACTCCATATTAAACTAGTTGCTCCAAAAAAATAGAAGCAACTTGAGCCGAAACTTCAGCCCAAATAAACCACCCGGAGTCATCGGTAGGCTATGATGTGAGAAATTTTATTACAAGCATGCAGGGGACAGAACTCTAGCAAAGACTCTCTGATCGAACAATATATATCTGTGACTGACAGCTGCTCAACCGTTGGTTCTGCCCATGTGACAGGCTAATGTTTATGCCCATGTCTCTTCCATAACTGGAACAGAATCTAGTACACAGGCTTTGAAAGCTGCTTTCCGTTATCTCACTTTCTGTGGTTCTTCAACCACTGTATCTGAAGTCACAAGTTCAACTTATATTGTCCTTTGTTCTAAACTGCTAAAGCCTGTAGTTTTAACATTTTTCCAAAGTCCTTTTACACTTTCGCAGATAGCTCCCCACTTGCCCAGGAGTTTGACCTGATCCCTGAAGGTATTTCTAGATTGTTTCCAAAACTTTTAGTTTTATTTCTTTTTTTTTTAAGAAATCAGATTTAACTTTTTTATTTTAAATGTATCTCAGTATTTTGTTGTGCCTTTTCTTAACCAGTGGTACTCGAAACCTTCACAACAAAATGCAGGGAGACAGAGGGAAACAAAAAGGAGGCAAAAGCAAAAGACAGAAAGGAGATGAGGAAAAGTGGAGGGCAGAGAAACCCAAGGCAAAGAACAAAAAGGGCCACTGTACAGTAAAATTCTAAAAGGACAAAGGGTGTTAAAAGAACAAGCCTGAAGGCTTTGTGTCTTAATGCAAGGAGTATCCGCAATAAAGTGGATGAATTAACTGTGCAAATAGATGTTAACAAATATGATGTGATTGGGATTACGGAGACGTGGCTCCAGGATGATCAGGGCTGGGAACTCAACATCCAGGGGTATTCAACATTCAGGAAAGATAGAATAAAAGGAAAAGGAGGTGGGGTAGCATTGCTGGTTAAGGAGCAAATTAAGGCAATAGTTCGGAAGGACATTAGCTTGGATGATGTGGAATCTATATGGGTAGAGCTGCAGAATACCAAAGGACAAAAAACGTTAGTGGGAGTTGTGTACAGACCTCCAAACAGTAGTAGTGATGTTGGGGAGGGCATCAAACATGAAATTAGGGGTGCGTGCAATAAAGGTGCAGCAGTTATAATGGGTGACTTTAATATACACATAGATTGGGTTAACCAAACTGGAAGCAATACGGTAGAGGAGGATTTCCTGGAGTGCATAAGGGATGGTTTTTTAGACCAATATGTCGAGGAACCAACTAGGGGGGAGGCCATCTTAGACTGGGTGTTGTGTAATGAGAGAGGATTAATTAGCAATCTCGTTGTGCGAGGCCCCTTGGGGAAGAGTGACCATAATATGGTGGAATTCTGCATTAGGATGGAGAATGAAACAGTTAATTCAGAGACCATGGTCCAGAACTTAAAGAAGGGTAACTTTGAAGGTATGAGGCGTGAATTGGCTAGGATAGATTGGCGAATGATACTGAAGGGGTTGACTGTGGATGGGCAATGGCAGACATTTAGAGACCGCATGGATGAACTACAACAATTGTACATTCCTGTCTGTCGTAAAAATAAAAAAGGGAAGGTGGCTCAACCGTGGCTATCAAGGGAAATCAGGGATAGCATTAAAGCCAAGGAAGTGGCATACAAATTGGCCAGAAATAGCAGAGAACCCACGGACTGGGAGAAATTTAGAACTCAGCAGAGGAGGACAAAGGGTTTGATTAGGGCAGGGAAAATGGAGTACGAGAAGAAGCTTGCAGGGAACATTAAGACGGATTGCAAAAGTTTCTATAGATATGTAAAGAGAAAAAGGTTAGTAAAGAAAAACGTAGGTCCCCTGCAGTCAGAATCAGGGGAAGTCATAACGGGGAACAAAGAAATGGCGGACCAATTGAACAAGTACTTTGGTTCGGTATTCACTGAGGAGGACACAAACAACCTTCCGGATATAAAAGGGGTCGGAGGGTCTAGTAAGGAGGAGGAACTGAGGGAAATCCTTATTAGTCGGGAAATTGTGTTGGGGAAATTGATGGGATTGAAGGCCGATAAATCCCCAGGGCCTGATGGACTGCATCCCAGAGTACTTAAGGAGGTGGCCTTGGAAATAGTGGATGCATTGACAGTCATTTTTCAACATTCCATTGACTCTGGATCAGTTCCTATGGAGTGGAGGGTAGCCAATGTAACCCCACTTTTTAAAAAAGGAGGGAGAGAGAAAACAGGGAATTACAGACCGGTCAGCCTGACATCGGTAGTGGGTAAAATGATGGAATCAATTATTAAGGATGTCATCGCAGTGCATTTGGAAAGAGGTAATATGATAGGTCCAAGTCAGCATGGATTTGTGAAAGGGAAATCATGCTTGACAAATCTTCTGGAATTTTTTGAGGATGCTTCCAGTAGAGTGGACAAGGGAGAACCAGTCGATGTGGTATATTTGGACTTTCAGAAGGCTTTCGACAAGGTCCCACACAAGAGATTAATGTGCAAAGTTAAAGCACATGGGATTGGGGGTAGTGTGCTGACATGGATTGAGAACTGGTTGTCAAACAGGAAGCAAAGAGTAGGAGTAAATCGGGACTTTTCAGAATGGCAGGCAGTGACTAGTGGGGTACCGCAAGGTTCTGTGCTGGGGCCCCAGCTGTTTACACTGTACATTAATGATTTAGACGAGGGGATTAAATGTAGTATCTCCAAATTTGCGGATGACACTAAGTTGGGTGGCAGTATGAGCTGCAAGGAGGATTCTATGAGGCTGCAGAGCGACTTGGATAGGTTAGGTGAGTGGGCAAATGCATGGCAGATGAAGTATAATGTGGATAAATGTGAGGTTATCCACTTTGGTGGTAAAAACAGAGAGACAGACTATTATCTGAATGGTGACAGATTAGGAAAAGGAGAGGTGCAACGAGACCTGGGTGTCATGGTACATCAGTCATTGAAGGTTGGCATGCAGGTACAGCAGGCGGTTAAGAAAGCAAATGGCATGTTGGCCTTCATAGCGAGGGGATTTGAGTACAAGGGCAGGGAGGTGTTGCTACAATTGTACAGGGCCTTGGTGAGGCCACACCTGGAGTATTGTGTACAGTTTTGGTCTCCTAACCTGAGGAAGGACATTCTTGCTATTGAGGGAGTGCAGCGAAGGTTCACCAGACTGATTCCCGGGATGGCGGGACTGACCTATCAAGAAAGACTGGATCAACTGGGCTTGTATTCACTGGAGTTCAGAAGAATGAGAGGGGACCTCATAGAAACGTTTAAAATTCTGACGGGGTTAGACAGGTTAGATGCAGGAAGAATGTTCCCAATGTTGGGGAAGTCCAGAACCAGGGGACACAGTCTAAGGATAAGGGGGAAGCCATTTAGGACTGAGATGAGGAGGAATTTCTTCACCCAGAGAGTGGTGAACCTGTGGAATTCTCTACCACAGAAAGTTGTTGAGGCCAATTCACTAAATATATTCAAAAAGGAGTTAGATGAAGTCCTTACTACTAGGGGAATCAAGGGGTATGGTGAGAAAGCAGGAATGGGGTACTGAAGTTGCATGTTCAGCCATGAACTCATTGAATGGCGGTGCAGGCTAGAAGGGCCGAATGGCCTACTCCTGCACCTATTTTCTATGTTTCTATGTTTCTAACTCTTCACTGTTCCCATCCTAATTTCTGCTTCCCTTTTGTAGTATTTGTATTATTGTTGGATTACAAAATATCAAATATGGTAATACTGTTTTTTTTAATATCAAACTTCTCATTTATGCTTACAGTTTCTCAGTGATTCACAGATCACAGAATACAAAGTACTTGTTTTATAATTATGTGCCTAAATTCTGTTTTAGAAGTTGCACGTTAAAAACTCCAATCCAAGTAGGAATAGCATACGTCGAAAATCTTTTGCTCTGTAACTTCAAGATATACTTTGTGATACAGTCCTTCATAAATTACATATTTTAAAGCTTCAGTTTCTGACACAGTAGTTGTGTAATTTTATTAAAAAGGCTTCCAAACCCAAGATTTTCCAATACAACCAAAATGTTTATCAAGGCGAATCATCTGAAATATCTCAAAATCTCAATTCAAATATTGTACTGCCAATCTTTTATTTAAAACTTTTTTTTACTGAGATAGAAGCTTTCATGTCAAGGTTTTACACAAAGGAAAATGGAGGTGCACTTCCCCAAGCCTGCAGCCTCACAGGCTTTTTTTTTTAAGGCATTACAATTTCCCTTCTCCATTCTTATCTCATTCCTAGACTAAATTTATTGTCTTTCAACACAATGTAATCAATGATTACGTGTTTTCTTTTGACAAGTAAGTGAGGTGTCAAATTTCTTTATACTTTCTTAAAACTTCCCACATACAGGACAACACTACAAAGGGTTAAAAAAAACTTTCACTCTGTCTGAAAAAGTGGGTGGGGCTAAAACAAACAGACTGCTCCACCATTTCTTTAAACAGCTTTCAGACACATGAAAAATTCATTAATTCCCACCTCAAATATTCGGCAGTCAAAAATCACACATGTACTTTTCATTTTAAAGACAGACATTCACAAAAGTATTTTTTCATTCAACAAAGCTTATTAATTGTTTGGCCGGTTCTATTTTTGGATCCATCTGTCATTTAAGATAGTCACTATCAGGTTTTTTTATGGTCAACCGAAAAATATCTACTAAGCGAGCCATTTGGCCCCCAATCTAATGTATCTTTACACGCAATATTCAGGTTTTGGTACATCTGCCCTTATATCAGTTTCACTGTATTGTCAGATACAGAACATTTTCCCACTTTGTATCACCTAACCCCGGTGTTTATGGTCTCACCGACTTCTTATCAATATAAACTGTATCTCTAGATACTGATTGTCCCTCTACCCCTAGAGCCAGCAATCCCCATCAACACCCTTATCGATTTATCTGTACTCTAAGATATTAATGGTTCCTCTATCCAGTTCTCCTTGAACTTAGAGGCCACTTCTACATCGAGGCCTTATGATAGTGTCTATCGTGACTTCCGAATTCCCTCAAGTCTTTTACACCATAACTGACCTTTCACAGATTTAATGTACCCCAGGCAACAGGCACATCTCATAACGTCCTGCATCGGATTATGAGTGGTAGTTAACGATACTCACTCATGATGGATTCATATATGTTCATCTGTAGACTGCCTGTGGCATCCTGTTCATGACGCCAAAAATGTTGTGGAGTATTAAAAACATAACACTCACATTTTAAAGAGAAAAGAGTTGTTTATTAAACCCTGATGTATCAAGGGAGAACCGGTTGCAAACAGTTCACTCGCTGTTTGCTCTGCTCCCGGTCTCACAGGACAAGCGATTCAATTACATGTTTATAGAGCCGAAAAACAGAAACTAGGCGGGCAAGTGTTCCATTTTCCATCAGTCCCTGCCCACCTATTACTAATACATTGGTTGATACAGGTTAAAGGCAATTTCATTGGTAGTCATTTCTAATGATTCTATTGGTTACAGTAATTTCTAATGATTCTATTGGCACATTCAGTTCTGACAGCCGTTGCTGGGGAACAGTCCCTATGTGTTGTGTATACCATCCGAGGAACATCTTCCCAGGCTTGTTATCTTTGGCAGAGTCTGGTTACACTCTGCTTTAAAGAGACCTTTGTCTCTATTATCTCCTGTGTCTGGAACGTCGTGGCCTTCTCTCGTTATTTCTGTAAGCTGTCTACATAAATCCTGGGGGGGTAGCGGGGGGGGGGGGGCACGAAGAGAATTTATCTGACCATAGTGTTTCAACTTAATTGCTCGGATGTGGGATTCAGCTATTTTACCATGAATGCATGTAAACTTGTCTCTCAGTCTTTCTTACTTTATATTTTAATTACACTAAATTACTTTTCCCCTAATTGAGTTTTTTTTTGCCCCTACAGGAACCATTCTAGAATCTATGGAATTTTGGAAGAGGACAACCAATGCATCCACCATTTCTTTCGCTACCTTTTTCAAAACATTAGGATGTAGGCCATCAGTTCCAGGAGATTTATCGTCTTTCAGCCCCATTAAATTCTCCAGTACCATTTTTGTACTAATACTAATTTCTTTCAGTTCTTCATTCTCACTAGACCCTTGGTTCTCCAATATTTCTGGCAGGTTTGTTGTATCTTCATGAAAACAAGCACAAAAGTATTTGTTTAATTTCTCTGCCATTCCCTTATAACCCATTATAATTTCTCCTGTCTCCACCTGTAAGGGACCCACGTTTACCTTTGCTAATCTTTTCCTTTTCATATACCTATAGAAGCTTTTGCAGTCTGTTTTTATGTCTCTCACTAGCTTACTCATTCTATTTTCCCTTTCATCAATATTTTGGTCCTTCTTTGCTGAATTTTTAAATCTTCCAAATCCTCAGGCTTACTGATCCTTTTGGCAACATTATAAGCATCTTCCTTTGAACTAATATTATCTTTAACTTCTCTTGTTGGCCACAGTTGGACCACTATTCCTGTGAGGTTTTTATGCCTTAACGGAATGTATGTTTGTTGTAAATTATTAATTCATTATTTAAGTGATGGCCATTGCTTTTCTACAGTCATTCCTTTTAATGTATTTTCCCAATCTAACTTAGCCAACTCTGCCCTCATATCTACATAGTTTCCTTTGTTTAAATTTAAGACCCTAGTTTTGGATTTAATTAAAATCACTTTCAAACGTTATGCAAAATTCTATCATATTATGGTCACTCTTCCCTAAGGGACCTTTTACTATAAGGTTATTAATTAACCCTTTCTTATTGTACACTACTAGATATACAATAACCTATTCACTAGTTGGTTCCTCAACATACTGATTTAGAAAACCATCTGTATACCTTCCATGAATTCGTCCTCCACACTATTACTGCAAATTCAGTTTGCCCAGTCTATATGCAGCTTAAAGTCCCCCATGATTATTGTATTAACTTTGTTACATGTATCTTTAATTTCCTGATTCATACAGTGCCTTACATTACCACTATGGTTTGGGAGCCTATAAAGAACTCCCACCAATGTTTTCTGCCCCTTGCTATTTCTTGGCTTCACCCAAACTGATTCTACTTCATGATTTTACGAGCTAGGATCCTTTTCCTCCACTGTCTTTATCCCATCTTTTATTATCAGGGCTACCTCTTCTCCTTTTCCATTTTGCTATTGCTTCTAAAAGTTCCGTATCCTGGAATATTTAGTTCTCAACCATGGTCACTTTGCAACCACGTCTCCGTAATGCCTATTAGATTAAACTGATTAATTTTTATCAGCACTATTAATTCATCTATTCTGTTGCGAATGCTTCATGCATTCAGATATAGTGCCTTAAATTTTGACTTTTTTCTATTTTTCGCTAATGTCTCCTTAGTCAGTAATGCCCGATTACCTTTGTTATTCTCTCTGTCCCTTCCCGATACACTCTGCTTATTTTTACCCAAAACTCTGCTCTGCTCTACAGCCTTGACATGTCTCTTGTTGCTGTTTCTCTGTATCTACAGCGTGTTGTATTTTCCTGGATCTCCCCACCCCGCCTTCATTAGTTTAAAGCACTGTGTGTTGCTCTAGTTATTCAATTCGCCAGGACGTTGGTTCCTGCCCAGTTCAAGTCAAGCCCATCCCAATGGAACAGCTCCCTCTTTGTGTGAGTGAACAGCTCCCAGTGAAAAAGAAGGGTGGTAAGAGAAGGGATAACCAGCCGTGGATAACCAAGGAAATAAAGGAGAGTATCAAATCAAAGACCAATGCGTATAAGGTGGCCAAGGTTAGTGGGAAACTAGAGGATTGGGAAAATTTTAAGCAACAGCAAAGAATGACTAAAAAAGCAATAAAGGAAAAATAGATTACGAAGGTAAACTTGCGCAAAACATAAAAACAGATAGTAAAAGCTTTTACAGATATATAAAACGGAAAAGAGTGACTAAAGTAAATGTTGGTCCCTTAGAAGATGAGAAGGGGGATTTAATAATGGGAAATGTGGAAATGGCTGAGACCTTAAACAATTATTTTGCTTCGATCTTCACAGTGGAAGACACAAAATCCATGCCAAAAATTGCTGGTCACAGGAATGTGGGGAGGACCTTGAGACAATCACTATCACTAGGGGGGTAGTGCTGGACAGGCTAATGGGACTCAAGGTAGACAAGTCCCCTGGTCCTGATGAAATGCATCCCAGGGAATTAAAAGAGATGGCGGAAGTTATAACAGATGCATTCGTTATAATCTACAAAAATTCTCTGGACTCTGGGGAGGTACAAGCGGATTGGAAAGCAGCTAATGTAACGTCTCTGTTTAAAAAAGGGGGCAGACAAAAGGCAGGTAACTATAGGCCGGTTAGTTTAACATCTGTAGTGGAGAAAATGCTTGAAACTATCATCAAGGAAGAAATAGCGTGACATCAAGATAGGAATAGTGCAATCAAGCAGATGCAGCATGGATTCATGAAGGGGAAATCATGTTTAACTAATTTACTGGAATTCTTTGAGGATATAACGATCATGGTGGATAGAGGTGTAACGATGGATGTGGTGTATTTAGATTTCCAAAAGGCATTCGATAAGGTGCCACACAAAAGGTTACTGCAGAAGGTAAAGGTACGCGGAGTCAGAGGAAATGTATTAGCATGGATAGAGAATTGGCTGGCTAACAGAAAGCAGAGAGTCGGGATAAATGGGTCCTTTTCGGGTTGGAAATCGGTGGTTAGTGGTGTGCCACAGGGATCGGTGCTGGGACCACAACTGTTTACAATATACATAGATGACCTGGAAGAGGGGGCAGAGTGTAGTGCAACAAAATTTGCAGATGACACTAAGATAAGTGGGAAAGCGGGTTGTGTAGAGGACACAGAGAAGCTGCAAAGAGATTTGGATAGGTTAAGCGAATGGGCTAAGGTTTGGCAGATGGAATACAATGTCGGAAAGTGTGAGGTCATCCACCTTGGGGAAAAAAACAGTAAAAGGGAATATTATTTGAATGGGGAGAAATTACAACATGCTGCGGTGCAGAGGGACCTGGGGGTCCTTGTGCATAAATCCCCAAAAGTTAGTTTGCAAGTGCAGCAGGTAATCAGGAAGGCGAATGGAATGTTGACCTTCATTGCAAGAGGGATGGAGTACAAAAGCAGGGAGGTCCTGCTGCAACTGTATAGGGTATTGGTAAGGCCGCACCTGGAGTACTGCGTGCGGTTTTGGTCACCTTTCTTAAGGAAGTTATACTGGCTTTGCAGGGGGTACAGAGACGATTCACTCGGCTGATTCCGGAGATGAGGGGGTTACCTTATGATGATAGATTGAGTAGACTGGGTCTTTACGCGTTGGAGTTCAGAGGGATGAGGGGTGATCTTATAGAAACATTTAAAATCATGAAAGGGTAGACAAGATAAAGGTAGAGAGGTTGTTTCCACTGGTAGGGGAGACTAGAATTAGGGGGCACAGCCTCAAAATACAGGGGAGCCAATTTAAAACCGAGTTGAGAAGGAATTTCTTCTCCCAGAGGGTTGTGAATCTGTGGAATTCTCTGCCCAAGGAAGCAGTTGAGGCTAGCTCATTGAATGTATTCAAGTCACAGATAGATAAATTTTTAACCAATAAGGGAATTAAGGGTTATGGGGAGCGGGCGGGTAAGTGGAGCTGAGTCCACGGCCAGATCAGCCATGATCTTATCGAATGGCGGAGCAGGTTCGAGGGGCTAGATGCCCTACTCCTGTTCCTAATTCTTATGTTCTTTTTGCCCAGTGCTGGTGCTATTGTGCATAAAGCAAACTCATGCGTCCCACACCAATCTTTGGGCCACGCATTTACTTTCTAAGCTGCTTATCTCTACACCAATTGGCGTGTGGCTCAGGTAACAATCCAGAGATTATTACCTTTTGGTTTAGCTTTTTCATTTGGACCCCAACTCCTCTATCTCTTTGAGCAGAACCTCATTCCTAGTCCTACCTATGTCTTTGGTTCCTACATCATCCATGAAAACTGGATCTTCCCCTTCTGACTCCAAGTGTCTGACCCAGAGATATCCCAGGAAGGGTGCAGAATGTTCAGTGTCTGAGCTGCCCCAGGGAGAGGGGGGGTGGGGGGTGCCGTGTGTGATGTCCTTGTGGGGAGAATGAGATCAGTGTCTGACCCTGAGCTGCCCTCATTCCTCCTGCCCTAGGGGGCAGTCACGTTCCTCTCAGTCAGAGTTAATTGGATGGACAGCGTCATCTACTGGACACCGGCGGTATATCAAGGCACATCCTGTCCGGCTCCATCCCAGAGAAATCCAAAACCAACCTGCAGACTCAATTCATTTTATTCTCAATTGTTTAAAAAAGATTAGCTCCATTTGTTGTAGTTTTCAGTATTTCAAGAAAGCCCTTTAAAGAGTTAAGGATGGATGCAAACACAATCAGCATTATTTTTATCAGCCTTTTCCCTTGATTAATTGGTCAAATATCCAGAATATTAAACTCCAGCCCAGTTATAGGGAAATCAATATCAGCAGAAAGAAACCTCAACAGTCAGAATGAACACGATTTAATCTGGGATAACAGCAGAATCCAAACCCTGCAGTCACTTGTGAACTCGCTGGTGTCTCAGCAGGTTGGAGGAAGTAGTCAATTCCACCGCACATACAGGCCTCTCCCCAGTGTGAACTCGCTGGTGTGTCAGCAAGCGGGATGACACAGTGAATCCCTTGCCACACATGGAGCAGGTGAACGGTGTCTCCCCAGTGTGAACTCGCTGGTGTGTCAGCAGGTGGGATGAGGTAGTGAATCCCTTCTTGCAAACGGAGCAGGTGAACGGTCTCTCCCCAGTGTGAAATCGCTGGTGTCTCAGCAGGTGGGATGAGGTAGTGAATCCCTTCCTGCAAACTGAGCAGGTGAACGGTCTCTCCCCAGTGTGAACTCGCTGGTGTCTCAGCAGGCTGGATGACTGAGTAAATCCCTCCCCACACACTGAGCATGTGAACGGCCTCTCGCCAGTATGAACTCGCTGGTGCATCAGCAGCTGGGATGAGGTAGTGAACCCCTTCCCACACATGGAGCAGGTGAACGGTCTCTCTCCAGTGTGAACTCGCTGGTGAGTGAGAAGGTAGGATGAACAAATGAATCCCTTCCCACAGAGTAAACAGGCGAACGGTCTCTCCCCGGAATGACTGCGTCGATGAGTTTCCAGCAGGGACGGGAATTTGAATCCCTTCCCACAGTCCCCACATTTCCATGGTTTCTCCATGGTGCTGGTGCCCTTGTGTCTCTCCAGTTGAAGCCTCGTCCACACACAGAACACGTGTACGGTTTCTACCTGCAGTGAATGGTGCGATGTTTTTCCAGGCTGTGTAACTGGTTAAAGTTCCTACCACAGTCAGTGCACTGGAACACTCTCACTTGGGTGTGTGTGTCTTGGTGTTTTTCTAGTCACACTGATGTTTGAAATCTGTAGCCACAGACAGAACAGACAAACATTTCTCCTTCCACATTCAAAGGCCTGAGGTATCGAATGATTCAGTCAGATCTTGACGTGATGTTTGGTTAGTGTTTCCCGTCTGCAAATCCTCCCCTTCTATTACCCAGGAAAAGGAGTTTGCAAAAATAATGTCAAGTACAGGACAGAAATTCAGAACAGATAATTCTAGATTTTATGGAAAATTCTTTCCTCTCTTGTTCCTCTAAAGCTGTAAATCCCCATCCCATACACTCTCCGTCTTCCTTGTGCTGAAATTCAAACACCTCGCACGTCTGAAGACAGCTTGTCCTCCGCTCCCAGTTTTCACCACCAACTCTGTCTGGGTTCAGTTCTACACTCACTGGTGCCCCTTCCTCTCCTCCCCTGAAGGTGCTGACTCTGGCTGGGTTCAGTTCTACACTCACTGGTTCCCCTCCCTCTCCTCTCCTGAAGGTGCTGACTCTGGCTGGGTTCAGTTCTACACTCACTGGTTCCCCTCCCTCTCCTCCCCTGAAGGTGCTGACTCTGGCTGGGTTCAGTTCTACACTCACTGGTTCCTCTCCATCTCCTTCCCTGAAGGTACTGACTCTGGCTGGGTTCAGTTCTACACTCACTGGTTCCCCTCCCTCTCCTTCCCTGAAGGTACTGACTCTGGCTGGGTTCAGTTCTACACTCACTGGTTCCCCTCCCTCTCCTCCCCTGAAGGTGCTGACTCTGGCTGGGTTCAGTTCTACACTCACTGGTTCCCCTCCCTCTCCTCTCCTGAAGGTGCTGACTCTGGCTGGGTTCAGTTCTACACTCACTGGTTCCCCTCCCTCTCCTTCCCTGAAGGTACTGACTCTGGCTGGGTTCAGTTCTACACTCACTGGTTCCCCTCCCTCTCCTCTCCTGAAGGTGCTGACTCTGGCTGGGTTCACTGGGACCCTAAAGCCCCGCCCACACATTGTTCTTTCACAAAGATGACCACGCATGCGTTCTACTGCTCGCTGAATCACGATGGCGGCGCACCAACCTGCAGCTTTCCTTTACAAAGATGGCGACCGTGAGCCTGGGCCTATTACTGCGAAAACGCCCCGGAGCTGCAAATCGGAGACCTGTTGTTTTTTTAGTCCGGGTTGGTGGTCTGCACCAGGTGATTATGAAGCTCATCTGTCAAGTACATTACTCCCCTGCGCCCCGATGATTGAAATTCGACTCCAAACTACATGTCCGACCTCCTCCGCCTGCTCACACACCGCGGCCGCCTCTAATCAAGGTCACACTGCGCATGCTCCATATACAGCCCACGCCTGCGCACTGGGCTACGCCAGTGAGACGACCTCCTGACGTCACAGGAAGGCGGCGGGAGGGCGCCCGTGCGCCCGTGCGCAGGCGCGAAGTTTAAAATAAAATAACCTAACCTGGCATTTGTTTATTTTGATAACATGATAAAGCGAAGAATCTGCTCATAAAACTAAATCGACTGCTGCAAATGTTTCATGAATTAATCGCGGTTTTTAACGGTCTCCCCCCCCCAGTTGTCAGGGGAGACGCGTCAGGTTCGCCAGCCACAGACCGGATGTGACGCACAGACGCCGGAAGTGGGGGTTAGCAGTAGCGCCGGCGAGGCTGGTCCCGGCGGACAATGTCGGAGCGGAAATCTTTCACGGCAAAGGAGCCAAAGGTGGGCAGTGCAAACGTTACGCTCAAAACTTCCCTGATAAAGTGCAACATCATCACCGACACCTGGGAGTCCCTGGCTAAAGACCGCCCTAAGTGGAGGAAGTGTATCCGGGAGGGCGCTGGGCACCTCGAGTCTCATCGCCGAGAGCGGCAGTAAACAAGCGCAGGCAGCGGAAGCAGTGTGCGGCAAACCAGTCCCACCCTCCCTTTCCTCCAACCACTGACTGTCCCACCTGTGACAGGGACTGTGGCTCTCGTATTGGTCTGTTCAGTCACCTGAGGACTCACTTTTAGAGTGGAAGCAAGTCTCCCTCAATTCCGAGGGACTGTTTATGATGATGATGGAGGCCCCGGGGACCGCGAGCGGGAGCGAGGCACTTCTGTGGGTCCAGCTGGAGGTGGGCGGAGCTGCAGGGTATACGTGTGGGACCTGTCCACACAGCGCTGGCAGGGGAGACCCAGTCTCCATCACCGGCCCGGTGCTGAATTAACCTGATCTCGGCCGGTGTGCGCGAATAAGAACATGATTGGAGCTTGATGTCCCTGGACTGGGCTGGGGGGCTGCTGGGGTTTGCTAATCAGCCAGGATCGCTGCTCTTACTCGCTATTCAACGGCCCAAGAATTCAAGAGCATGGAGGTTATGCTTGAACTGTATTAAACATGAGTTAAGCCTCAGCTAGAGTACTGCGATCAGTTCTGGTCACCACGTTACAGGAAAGATGTGATAGCACTGGAGAGAGTACCGAGGAAATTTATGCGGATGTTGCCTGGACTGGAGAATTTTAGCGATGAGGAAAGATTGGATAGGCCGGGTTTCTTTTGTTTGGAACAGAGGAGGCTGAGGGGAGACCTTATTGAGGTGTATAAAATTATGATAGGTCTAGATAGAGTGGGTAGGAAGGACCTATTTCCCTTGGCTGAGTGGTCAACAAGGGGCATAGATTTAAATTAGAGAGGGTTTGAAGGGAGTTTTCTTCACCCAGAGGGTGATTTGGGTCTGGAACTCACTGCCTGAAAGGCAGAAACCCTCACCACATTTAAAAAGTCATTGGATGTGTGCTTGAAGTGCTGTAACGTACAGGACTACAGACCAAGTGCTGGAAAGTGGGATTATACTGGATAGCTGTTTGTTGGACATGGTGGGCCAAAATGAGGCAGTGTTTAGGGTTGGTTGCGAGCCGAATAGCTCATCAGCAAAACCTTACATCCCCGTGTGGGTCATCGCCTCGGCAAGAGGAAGGGTCTTGGGGCATTATTGGAGAACACCGGGGGTTCGTTGAAGGAAGAAATTGATTGCTGGCTCCTCTGTCTGATCTTTTACAGATGTCAGACTAGATGTCACCCCCGTGGCCTCGGGCTCCACTCCAGGCTCACAGCCAGCAGAGGATACCCCCAACATCTGGGGCGACTTCACCTCAGTGATCAAGTAAGTAAATACTGACACGCTCCCTGGAGGCCCCTTAAATATATCGATACGCTCCTGGGGCTCCCAGTTAATACTGACACACTCCCCGGGGACTTCCTATAAATACTGACGCACTCCCCGGAGACTCCCTATAAATACTGACGCACTCCCCGGGGACTCCCTATAAATACTGACGCACTCCCCGGGGACTCCCTGTAAATACTGATGCACTCCCCGGGGACTCCCTATAAATACTTATGCACTCCCCGGGGACTCCCTGTAAATACTGACCCACTTCTGGCAACCCCCTGTAAATACTGACACACTCCCGGGGACCTCCTGTAAATACTGACACACTCCCAGGGATTCCCTGTAAATACTGACACACTCCCGGGGATCCCCTGTAAATGCTGATACACACCCGGGGATCCCCTATAAACACTGACACACTCCCAGGGATCCACTGTAAATACTGTCACACTCCCAGGGATCCCCTGTAAATACTGACACACTCCTGGGGATCCCCTGTAAATACTGACACACTCCCGGGGATCTACTGTAAATACTGACACACTCATGGCAGGATAGCACAGACACGTGTAGTCATGGCAGGAGACCCGCTGTACACGTATCATGCTCCTCCTGTGTTATGTGGGAACTCAGGGACGCTTCCAGTGTCCCTGATGACACTACATGTGCAGGAAGTGTATCTTGCTGCAGCACCTGACAGACTGCATTGCGGCACGGTAGCTGCGTATGGATTCACTCTGGAGCATCCGCGATGCTGAGGATGTCGTGAATAGCACGTTTAGTGAGTTGGTCACACCGCAGGCAAGGGTTACTCAGGCAGCTAAGAAATGGATGACCATCAGGTAGAACAGTGGAAGGAAAGTGGTGCAGGAGTCCCCTGCAGTCATCCCCCTCCAAAACAGATACACTGTTTTGGGTATTGTTGGGGGGGATGACTCATCAGTGGAAGGCAGCAGCAGCCAACTTCATAGCACTATGGGTGGCTCTGCTGCACAAGAGGGCAGGAAGAAGAATGGGAAAGCTATAGTGGTAGAGGATTCTATTGTAAGGGGAATAGATAGGTGTTTCTGCGGCCGCAATCGAGACTCCAGGATGGTATGTTGCATCCCTGGTGCAAGGGTCAAGGATGTCTGAGTGGCTGCAGAATATTTTGGAGGGGGAGGGTAAATAGCCAGTTGTCGTGGTGCATGTAGTTATCAACGATATAGGTAAAAAACGGGATGAGGTCCTACAAGCTGAATTTAGGGAGCGAGGAGTTAAATGAAAAAGCAGGATTTCAAAGGTAGTAATCTCAGGATTGCTACCAGTGCCACGTGCTAGTCAGAGTAGGAATTGCAGGATAGCTAAAATGAATATGTGACTTGAGTGGTGCAGGAGGGAGGGATTCAAATTCCTGGGACATTGGAACCGGTTCTGGAGGAGGTGGGACTAGTACAAACCAGATGGTCTGCACCTGGGTAGGACTGGAACCAATGTCCTGTGAAAGTGTTTGCTACTGCTGTTTGGGAGGGGTTAAACTAATATGGCAGGGGGATGGGAATCTATGCAGGGAGACAGAGGGAAGTAAAATGGGAGCAAAAGATAGAAAGAAGAAAAGTAAAAGTGGATGGCAGAGAAACCCAAGGCAAAAATCAAAAAGGGCCACATTACAGCCAAAGTCTAAAGCGACAAAGTGTGTTAAAAAGACAAGCCTGAAGCCTCTGTGCCTTAATGCGAGAAGTATTTGTAATAAGGTGGAAGAATTAACTGCGCAGGCAGCTAATAACGAATATAATATAATTGGGGTTACGCAGACATGGCTTCAGGGTGACCAAGGCTGGGAATTCAACATCTTGGAGTATTCAACATTCAGGAAGGATAGACAGAAAGGAAAAGGAGGTGGGGTAGCGTTGCTGGTTAAAGAGGAAATTAACTCAGTCGTAAGGAAGGACATTAGCTTGGATGATAGGGAATCTGTATGGGTAGAGCTGCAGAATACCAAAGGACAGAAAACGCTAGTGGGAGTTGTGTACAGACCACCAAACAATAGTAGTGAGGTTGGGGACAGCATCAAACAAGAAATTAGGGATGCGTGCAATAAAGGTACAGCAGTTATCATGGGCGACTTTAATCTACATATAGATTGGGCTAACGAAACTGGTAACAGTACAGTGGAGGAGGATTTCCTGGAGTGTATTATGAATGGTTTTCTAGACCAATATGTTGAGTAACCAACTAGAGGGCTGGCCATCGTAGACTGGGTGATGTGTAACGAGAAAGGACTAATTAGCAATCTTCTTGTGCGAGGCCCCTTGGGGAAGAGTGACCATAATATGGTAGAATTTTTTATTAAGATGGAGAGTGACACAGTTAATTCAGAGACTAGGGTCCTGAACTTAAGGAAAGGTAACTTCGATGGTATGAGACATGAATTGGCTAGAATCGGCTGGCAAAAGATACTTAAAGGGTTGACGGTGGATAGGCAATGGCAAATATTTAAAGATCACATGGATGAACTTCAACAATTGTACATCCCGTCTGGAGTAAAAATAAAACGGGGAAGGTGGCTGAACCGTGGCTAACAAGGGAAATTAGGGATCATGTTAAATCCAAGGAAGAGGCATATAAATTGGCCAGAAAAAGCAGAAAACCTGAGGACTGGGAGAAATTTAGAATTCAGCATAGGAGGGTTTAATTAGAAGGGGGGAAATAGAGTATGAGAGAAAGCTTGCTGGGAACATAAAAACTGACTGCAAAAGCTTCTCTAGATATGTGAAGAGGAAAAGATTAGTGAAGCCAAACATAGGTCCCTTGTAGTCAGAATCAGGTGGATTTATAATGGGGAACAAAGAAATGACAGACAAATACTTTAGTTCTGCCTTCACTAAGGAAGACACAAATAACGTTCTGGAAATACTAGGGGACCGAAGCTCTAGCGAGAAGGAGGAACTGAAGGAAATCCTTATTAGCCAGAAAATTGTGTTAGGGAAAATTATGGGATTGAAGGCCGATAAATCCCCAGGGCTTGATAGTCTGCATCCAAGAGTACTTACGGAAGTGGCCCTAGAAATAGTGGATGCATTGGTAATCATTTTCCAACAGTCTATCGACTCTGGATCAGTTCCTATGGACTGGAGTGTAGCTAATGTAACAGCACTTTCTAAAAAAGAAGTGACAGAGAAAACAGGAAATTATTGACCAGTTAGCCTGACATCAGTAGTGGGGAAAATGTTGGAATCAATTATTAAAGACGAAATAGCAGCGCATTTGGAAAGTAGTGACAGGATTGGTCCAAGTCAGCATGGATTTACGAAAGGGAAATCATGCTTGACAAATCTTCTAGAAATTTTTGAGGATGTAACTAGTCGAGTAAACAAGGGAGAACCAGTGGATGTGGTGTATTTGGACTCAAAATTCTTTTGACAAGGTCCCTCACAAGAGATTGGTGTGCAAAATTCAAGCACATGGTATTGGGGGTAATGTATTAACGTGGATAGAGAACTGGTTGGCAGACAGGAAGCAGAGAGTCGGGATAAACGGGTCCTTTTCAGAATGGGAGGCAGTGACAAGTGGGGTGCCGCAGGGCTCAATGCTGGGACCCCAGCTACTTACAGCTTATCAATGATTTAGATGAAGGAATTGAGAGTAAAATCTCCAGGTTTGCAGGTGACACTAAGCTGGGTGGCGGTGTGAGCTGTGAGGAGGATGCTGTGAGGTTATCCACTTTGGGGGCAAAAACATGAAGGCAGAATATTATCTGAATGGCGGCAAATTAGGAAAAGGGGAGGTGCAACGAGACCTGGGTGTCATGATACATCAATCATTGAAGGTTGGCATGCAGGTGCAGCAGGCGGTGAAGAAGGCAAATGGCATGTTGCCCTTCATAGCTAGGGGATTTGAGTATAGGAGCAGGGAGGTCTTACTGCAGTTGTACAGGGCCTTGTTGAGGCCTCACTTGGAATATTGTGTTCAGTTTTGGTCTCCTAATCTGAGGAAGGACGTTCTTGCTATTGAGGGAGTGCAGAGAAGGTTCACCAGACCGATGCCCGGGATGGCAGGACTGACATATGAGGAGAGACTGGATCGACTGGGCCTTTATTCACTGGAGTTTAGAAGAATGAGAGGGGATCTCATAGAAACATATTAAATTCTGATGGGACTGGACAGGTTAGATGCAGGAAGAATGTTCCCGATGTTGGGGAAGTCCAGAACCAGGGGACACAATCTAAGGATAAGGGATAAGCCATTTAGGACTGAGATGAGGAGAAATGTCTTCACTCAGAGAGTTGTTAACCTATGGAGTTTGTTATATATATTCAAGAGGGAGTTGGATATGGCCCTTACGGCTAAAGGGATCAAGGGGTATGGCGAGAAGGCAGGAAAGGGGTACTGAGGTGAATGATCAGCCATGATCTTATTGAATGGTGGTACAGGCTCGAAGGGCTGAATGGCCTACTCCTGCACCTATTTTCTATGTTTCTACTCCCGGGGATTCCCTGTAGACAATGACACACTCCCAGGGACCTCCTGTAAATACTGACACACTCCCGGGCACCCGTTGTAAATACTGACATCCCTTTGAGTGAAGAAATTTATCCTTATCTCAGTCCTAAATGGCCGACTCCTTATTCTGAGACAGTGAACCCTAGTTCATCATCCCATCATCTCCCCTTTAAAGACCTTTTATGTACGTCAATGAAATTACTGCTCATTCTTCTAAATTCTAGGGAATATAGGCCTGGTCTCCTTAATCTCTCCTCATAATACAATACACCCATCCCAGGAACCAGTCTGGTGAACCTTCATTGCACTCCCTCTATGGCAAGTATATCCCTCCTTTGATAAGGATGCCAAAACTGTACTCCAGGCGTGGTCTCACCAGGGCCCTATATAATTGCAGTAAGATATGTTTACTCTCATACTATAAGGGTAAGAGGTGTCACAGTTGTGTTAGGTGGACTGGTTGGGCTGGGTGCTCTTTGCCTTTCTGTCATTGTTCATAGGTTTATATATAACCTTCAGGCCTGTTGACCAAGGGCCGTGCGGCTCTTTGTCAGCCGGCGTGGACATGATGGGCCGAAATGGCCTCCTTCTGCGTTGTAAATTTCTATGTTTCTATACTCCAAACCTTTTGTAATAAAGGCCAACATAACATTTGCTTTCCTAATTGCTTGCTATACCTGCATGTTAACTTTCAGTGATTCGTGTACAAGGTCACCCAGGTCCCTCTGAACACCAACATTTCCCAATCTCTCACCATTTAAAGATACACTGCTTTTCTATTTTGCCGACCAAAGCGGATAACTTCACATTTAGCCACACTATATTCCATCTGCCATGTTCTTGGCCTCTCATTTAACCTGTCTGTGTCCCTTTGCAGCCTCTTTGCATTAACCTCACAAATAAGTTTCCCATCTAGCTTTGTATCATCAGTCAACTTGGATACATTACACTCGGCCCGCTCATCTAAGTCATTGATATAGATTGTAGCTGAGGCCCAAGCACTGATCCTTGTGGTACCCCACTAGTTACAGCTTGCTAACCCGAGAATGACCCGTTTTTTTCTACTCTCTGTTTTCTGTCCATTGACCAATCCTCAATCCATGTAATATATTACCCCCAATCCCATGAGTCCTAACTTTGTGCCTCTCTGTCCCTCTCTCTGCCCAACTCTCACTGTCCCCTTCTCTCTCTCGCACTCTCTGTCAGTTTCTCTGTCCATCTGTCTCTCTCTCCGTCGGTCTCTCTCCATGTCAGTGTCTCTTTCTCTCGCCATCTCTCTCTCTCTCGCTCTGTTAGTCTCTCTCTGTCCTCTGTCCTCTCTCTCTCTCTCTCCTCTGTCCTCTCTCTCTCTCTCTCTCTCTTTCTGTCAGTCTCTCTCTGTCTCCCTCTCTGTGTCAGTGTCTCTTTCTCGTGCCATCTCTCTCTCTGTCAGTCTCTCTCTGTCCTCTCTCTCTCTCTCTCTCTCTCTCTCTCTCTTTCTGTCAGTCTCTCTCCGTCTCCCTCTCTGTGTCGGTGTCTCTCTCTCTCGCCATCTCTCTCACTGTCCCTTTCTCTGTCAGTCTCTCTGTCTCGCCTTCTATTGCTCTCTTTCTCTCGGTATTCTTTGCCTGGTATTAATGATTTGTTGTTTTCTGTAGCACCCACAATGACCTTTCCCGCTACAGAGAATCCCCCGACAGGAACATCAGATGAAAGCTTTCTCTCCTGAAATCTGTGCATCCAGTTTGTTTCTTGCTGTCTTGTAGCTAATTACATCTGGAGAGAGCAGAGTGGAAAGGCTGAGGGGATTTGCAGTAATCAGGATCAAACTGTACCCGGAGTGAGTGTGTGTCGGTGTAAATAATAAAGTGAGCAGAAAAGGACCTGTTTGATGGAACACTGTATCTAACCACGTGCTGTCCCTGCCGTGGTGAGTGTTTGATGGGACAATGCAGAGAGAGCCTTACTCTCTATCTAACCAGTGCTGTACCTGCCCTGGGAGTGTTTGATGAGATAGTGTAGAGGGAGCTTTACTCTGTATGTAACCCGTGCTGTACCTGCCCTGGGAGTGTTTTATGGGACAGTGTAGAGGGAGCTTTAATCTGTATCTAATCCGTGCTGTACCTGCCCTGGGAGGGTTTGATGGACAGTGTAGAGGGAGCTTTAATCTGCATCTAACCTGTGCTATTACTGAATCATAAAACCATAGAAATTTACAGCATGGAAGAAAGCCATTTCGGCCCATCATGTCCGCGCCGGCCGACCAAGAGCTATCCAGCCTAATCCAATTTTCCAGCTCTAGGTCCGTAGCCCTGCAGGTTACGGCACTTTAAGTGCACATCCAAGTATTTTTTAAATGTGGTGAGGGTTTCTGCCTCGACCACCTTTTCAGGCAGTGAGTTCCAGACCCACCACCCTCTGCGTGAAGACATTTCCCCTAAAATCCCCTCAAAACCGCCTAACAATTACTTTAAATCTATGCCCGCTGGTTGTTGACCCCTCTGCAAAGGGAAATAGGTCCTTCCTATCCCTCTATCCAGGCTCCTCATAATTTTAAACACCTCAATAAGATCTCCCTTCAGCCTTCTCTTTTCCAAAGAAAACAAACCCAGCCTAGCCAATCTTTGCTCATAGCTAAAATTCTCCAGTGCAGGCAACATCCTCGTAAATCTCCTCTGTACCCCCTCTGGTGCAATCACATCTTTCCTGTAATGTGATGACCACAACTGCACGCAGTACTCTAGCTGTGGCCTATGTTGTGTTTTATACAGTTCGAGCATAATCCCCCCCATGCTCTTGTATTCTATGCCTCGGCTAATAAAGGCAAGTATTCCGTATGCCTTCTTAACCACCTGATCTACCTGGCCTGCTACCTTCAGGGATCTGTGGACACGTCTACACTGAATGTGACGGTTTTTAATGACACCAAGCACTGGGGTTTCAGTTTATTTTGTAGTCCTTGCTCCAAACACATTTTACCTGCTTCCAATCACATTCCTGTCAGGTGGAAGATCGACATTTAATGGCGGATGCCTCACCCAGCCTGCAGTGTGATATAGAATGTGTCTCCCGACTCTCTGACACTTCCTCCTACTTCCCCTGGACCATGACCCCACTACCCAACATCAAACCATCATTTCCCAGACTGTCACAGACCTCATCGCCTCTGGAGATCTTCCCTCTACGGCCGCCAACCTCATAGACCCCCAACCCCACACAGCCCACTTCTATCTCCTTCCACAAACAGGACTGCCCCGGTAGACCCATCGATCCCCAACCTACACAACCCACTTCTATCTCCTTCTACAAACAGGACTGTCCTGGTAGACCCATCGATCCCCAACCTACACAACCCACTTCTATCTCCTTCTACAAACAGGACTGTCCTGGTAGACCCATCGATCCCCAACCTACACAACCCACTTCTAACTCCTTCTACAAACAGGACTGTCCTGGTAGACCCATCGATCCCCAACCCCGCACAACCCACTTCTAACTCCTTCTACAAACAGGACTGTCCTGGTAGATCCATCGATCCCCAACCTACACAGCCCACTTCTAACTCCTTCCACATACAGGACTGTTCTGGTAGATCCATCGATCCCCAACCCCGCACAACCCACTTCTATCTCCTTCCACAAACAGGAGTGTCCCGGTAGACCCATCGATTCCGAACCTACACAGCCCGCTTCTACCTCCTTCCACAAACAGGACTGTCCTGGTAGACCCATCGATTCCCAACCCCACACAGCCCGCTTCTAT
Organism: Pristiophorus japonicus; assembly: GCF_044704955.1. Taxonomy (NCBI): domain Eukaryota; kingdom Metazoa; phylum Chordata; class Chondrichthyes; family Pristiophoridae; genus Pristiophorus; species Pristiophorus japonicus. The sequence goes on from NC_091985.1 coordinate 207,595,199, forward strand.
CTCCTTCCACAAACAGGAGTGTCCCGGTAAACCCATCGATCCCCAACCCCGCACAACCCACTTCTACCTCCTTCCACAAATAGGACTGTCCTGGTAGACCCATCGATTCCGAACCTACACAGCCCGCTTCTATCTCCTTCCACAAACAGGAGTGTCCCGGTAAACCCATCGATCCCCAACTCCACACAGCCTGCTTCTACCTCTTTCCACAAACAGGACTGCCCCGGTAGACCCATCGATCCCCAACCTACACAGCCCACTTCTATCTCCTTCCACAAACAGGAGTGTCCCGGTAGACCCATTGTTTCAGCCTGCTCTTGCCCCACACAACTAATTTCTTCCTACCTCGACTCTACCTTTTCTCCCCTTGTTCACTCTCCTTCCACCTACATCCGCGACTCTTCCGACACACTCTGGCAGTTCCCAGCTTCCTGGCCCCAACCATCTCTTTTTCATTACGAATGTCCAATCCCTCTATACTTCCATCCCCCACCAGGATGGTCTGAGAGCGCTCTGCTTCTTCCTTGTACAGAGGCCCAACTAGGCCCCATCCACCACCATCCTCCTCCGCCTGGCTGAATTTGTTCTGGCATTGAACAACTTCTCCTTTAACTCCACTCACATCCTCCAAATTAAAGGTGTTGCTCTGGGAACCCGCATGGGTCCTACCTATGCCTGCCTTTTCGTGGGATATATGGAATAATTTTTGTTCCAGTCCTACTTGGGTCCTCTCCTCACCCCTTTTTCCGGTACATTGATGACTGTATCGGTGCTGTTTCCTGCTCTCGCCCTGAACTAGAAAATTTAATTCACTTTGCCTCCAATTTCCACTCTTCCCTTCACATGGTCCATATCTGACTCTTCCGCGACTTTTCTGTCTCCATTTCTGGGGATAGACTATTGACAAACATTCACTATAAGCCCACTGACTCCCACAGCTATGTGGACCACACTTCCTCCCACCCCGCATCCTGTAAAGAATTCATTCCATTTTCCCAATTTCTCCGTCTCATCTCCTCTGATGATGCCACCTTCCACACTAGTGCCTCTGATATGCCTCCCTTTTTCCTCAACCAAGAATTCCCCTCCGCCATGGTTAATGTGGCCCTCGACCGTGTCCTTTCTATTTCCCGTATTTCTGCTCTCACCCCTTTCCCTCCCTCTCAGAACCATGATAGGGTTCCCCTTGTCCTCACCTTTTACCCCACCAGCCTCCACGTTCAACGGATCATCCTCGCCATTTTCGCCTCCTCCAGCATGATCCCACGACCAATCACATCTTCCCCTCCCCTCTCAGCATTCCGAAGGGACTGCTCCCTCTGCAATACCCTGGTCCACTCCACAGTCACCCCCAGCAACCCTCCCCTTCCCACGGCACCTTCCCACGCAAGCACAGGAGATGCAACACCGGTCCTTTTACCTCCTCCCTTCCTACTGTCCAGGGCCCCAAACACTCCTTCAGGGTCTTTCAATATAGTATACTGTATTCGCTGCTCACGATGTGGTCTCCTCTACATTGGGGAGATCAAAGGCAGATTGGGTGATGGCTTTGCAAGAACACCTTTGTTCCATCCGTAAGCATGACCCCGAGCTTCTGGTCATCTGTCACTTTAATTCTCCACTCCACTCCCACTCTGACCTCTCTGTCCTTGGCCTCCTACACTGTTCCAATGAAGCTCAATACAAGCTCGAGGTACAGCACCTCATCTTTCGTTTAGGCACTTTACAGCCTTCTGGACTCAACATCGAGTTCAACAATTTCAGACCTCACCCTCTGCTCATATTTTGTTCCCTTTCCTCCCTTTTTATTTTTACAAACTACCCCCCCCTTTTATTTTTATTATTTTTCTCTGTTTCCCATGGCAGCCTGTAATTATTCCGCTATTCACACCCTATCTAGACTGATCTGTTGTTTACTAATTTGTGCCATTACCATCTCAATTTGGCCCATCATCCCTTTAGTCTCAAATCTCTCCTGCCTTCCACCCTATCACCGACCTTCCTTTTTGTTCTTTCCTCCCCTCCCCCTTTCAGAGCCCCTTGCACTTCCTTAAGAATCTGTTACATTTTGAACCTTTGCCAGTTCTGACAAAGGGTCATCGACCGGTAACGTTAACTCTGTTTCTCTCCACAGATGCTACCTGACCCGTTGAGATTTCCAGCTTTTTCTGTTTTTATTTCCAATTCCAACATCCGTAGTATTTTACTTTTGTGCTCAGCTAGATAAGGTGGTTAAGAAGGCATATGGGATACTTGCCTTTATTAGCCGATGCATAGAATACAAGAGCAGGGAGTTTATGTTTGAACTGTATAAAACACTAGTTAGGCCACAGCTGGAATACTGCGTACAGTTCTGGTCACCACATTACAGGAAACAGAGGGTACAGAAGAGATTAATCAAGATGTTGCCTGGACTAAGAATTTAACTATGAGGAAAGATTGGCTAGGCTGGGATTGTTTTCTTTGGAATAGAGGAGGCTAAGGTGCATAAAATTTTGAGGAGTCTAGATAGAGTGGATAGGAAGGACATAGAAACATAGAAAGTAGGTGCAGGAGTAGGCCATTCGGCCCTTCGAGCTTGCACCGCCATTCAATATGATCATGGCTAATCATGCAACTTCAGTACCCCATTCCTGCTTTCTCTCCATACCCCCTGATTCCTTTAGCCGTAAGGGCCACATCTAACTCCCTTTTGAATATATCAAACCAATTGGCCTCAACAACTTTCTGTGGTACAGAATTCCACAGGTTCACAATTCTCTGAGTGAAGAAGTTTCTCCTCATCTCAGTCCTAAATGGCTTACCTCTTATCCTTAGACTGTGACCCCTGGTTCTGGACTTCCCCAACATCGGGAACATTCTTCCCCTTAGCAGAGTGGTCAATAACCAAGGGGCATAGATTTAAAGTAATTGGCAGGAGGTTTAGAGGGGATTTAGAGGGTGGTTGAGGTCTGGAACTCACTGCCTGAAAAGGTGGTAGAGGCAGAAACCCTCATAGCATTTAAAAAGTGCTTGGATGTACATTTGAAGTGCCGTGACCTACAGGCTATGGACCAAGAGCTGGAAAGTGGGATTAGGCTGGATAGCTCCTTGTCAGCCGGCACGAACACATTGGGCCAAATGGCGGCCTCCTGTGCTGTAAATTTCTATGATTTTATGAAAACTAGAATTGTCTGTTCTGAATTTATATCCTATACTCAGTGGTAATTTTTGAAAACTCCTTTTACAGGGTGTTAGAAGGTGAGGATTTGCAGACAGGAAACTCAAACCAAACATCATGTCAAGATCTGACGGAGTCACACAATTCACCAGGATCTGAATATCATCGGCCTTTGAATGTGACAGGAAAAACGTTTGTCTGCTCTGTCTGTGGGAAAACATTTCCAACATCAGTGTGACTGGAAAAGTACTGAGACACACACACCCGAGTGAGAGTGTTCCAGTGCACTGCCTGTGGAAAGAGCTTTAACCAGTTACACAGCCTGAAAAAACATCGCACCATCACCAGCGGGGATAAACCGTACACATGTTCTGTGTATGGACGAGGCTTCAACTGATCGTCCAACCTGGAGAGACACAAGGACACCCCCACCACAGAGAAACCGTGGGAATGTGGACACTGTGGGAAGGGATTCAGTTTCCCGTCCCATCTGGAAACTCATCGGCGCATTCACACTGGGGAGAGACCGTTCACCTGCTCTGAGTGTGGGAAGGGATTCACTAAGTCATCTCACCTGCTGATACACCAGCGATTTCACACTGGGGAGAGGCCGTTTACTTGCTCCATGTGTGATAAGGGATTCACTCAGTTAACCAACCTCAGTAAACACCAACTTGTTCACACTGATAAGAGATCTTTTAAATGTTCTGACTGTCAGAAGAGCTTTAAAAGCACAATGGGTCTGCTGACACACCAACGCAGTCACACTGGAGAAAGACCGTTTACCTGCTCTGAGTGTGGGAAGGGATTCACCCAGTCATCCCACCTGCGGACACCACCGAGTTCACAGTGGGGAGAGGCCGTTTACCTGCTCCATGTGTGGGAAGGGATTCACTCAGTCATCCACCCTGCTGAGACACCAGCGAGTTCACACTGGGGAGAGGCCGTTCATCTGCTCTGAGTGTGGGAAGGGATTCACTCAGTCATCCACCCTGCTGAGACATCAGCGAGGTCACAAGTGACTGCAGGGATTGGATTCTGCTTATTGCTGCTGTTAATCACATCTCATCTGAATCGTGTTCATTCTGACAGTTGTAGTTTGTTTCTGCTGATGTTAATAACCCCTGTAATTGGAGTTTAATATTTTGATGTTTCAGATAACAGTGTGTCTATTTGATGACTCCAAGATAAGCATAGACTACTTGATGTCCTGTTACCGACTGTTCCACTTTTGGGCTTTTTCTACTTTCTAACTCCAGATTATATGAGTTGTCATACCTTCGGTTACTCTCATGGACAATTTTCAGCTCCCATACCTTCCAGAGTGCCTCTCCTAGCCTTGGTATCCAGGGAAGGTATCGGTAACAAGCCCGGAATCACTGAACACAAAACCCAGTCTGTTAAACACTTTCAGCTACTGTACTTCGCGTGTGCCCCACGGCATCTCTCACCTTCGATGTGTGAATAGAGAATCAGGTCTGCAAATTTGGTCTTGAATTTAAATCCACTCAGCAAATGTATTTCAAAAAATATGAACAAGTCACGGCTCAATAATCCAACTCTATATTCATAGCAGGAAGTCCATGATCCAACTCCTCGAGTGGACAAAAAAAGTAAAAGTCCCAAATGTAAGAGCCCCTCGAATTCTTTAATACCTTTCAAATTGTGACCAGTTTCTCCTCCTTATAGAATTCCCCATCCCTGTGGGAGTCAAAATTGGTCAAAAAGTGCTGATTGGAAATTTCTAACATTTTTTCAGTTTCAAGCTGAGCAGTTCCTTCTCTCCGAGAAGCTCCAAGGAGACCCTTTGATTTAAACACAAATCTCCCCTCTTTTATATCCGGCATTAGAGTTACAGCAAATTCGAATAGCCGACAACTCAAATTTAAAAGTAATATACAAACTGTACCAATCACACAGCTCTGTGTCATAGAATCATAGAAAATGACGACACAGATGGACTTATGTCTGTGCCGGTCAAAAAAGAGCTCCCCGGCCTAATCCCACCTCCCAGCCCTCAGTACATAGTCCTGTAGGTTGTGGCTCTTTAAGTGCATATCCAAGTACTTTTTAAATGGGCGCGTTTATTTATACTGCCAAAATGGCTACTTTGTCTCTGATTGGCTCTCCATTATCACATGACCTCTTGCTGATTGGTCCCCTTGGAAGATAAGTCACCCTGAAATTTCTCTGGAATGTGTAACTGAAACCGCCCAGCCCAAGTTCTGACTGACTTTGCAAATTGTAATTCAATCCATTTTGACTTCAGTGGCCAGAGAGGACAGACCTTGAACAACCCAACAAAAGCCACCAAGTTTCAGCCGAAGTCCCTTACCCCAGCGCAAGTGTATTCCTCCCCCAATTGAAGTCCCTTACCCCAGCGCAAGTACACCCTCCCCTGGTCAAAGTCCCTAACCCCAGCGCAAGTGTATTCCTCCCCCAGTCGAAGTCCCTTACCCCAGTGCAAGTACACCCTCCCCTGGTCAAAGTCCCTAACCCCAGCGCAAGTGCATTCCTCCCCCAATTGAAGTCCCTTACCCCAGCGCAAGTACACTCTCCCCTGGTCAAAGTCCCTTACCCCAGCGCAAGTGTATTCCTCCCCCAGTCGAAGTCCCTTACCCCAGCGCAAGTACACCCTCCCCTGGTCAAAGTCCCTAACCCCAGCGCAAGTGCATTCCTCCCCTGGCCGAATTCCCTTACCCCAGCACAAGTGCACCCTCTCCCGTCTGAAGTCCCTTACCCCAGCGCAAGTGAGTTCCTCCCCAGGCCGAAGTCCCTTACCCCAGCGCAAGTGCACCTTCTCCAGGCCAAAGTCCCTTACCCCAGGGCAAGTGCACCCTCCCCCGACCGAAGTCCCTTACACCAGGGCAAGTGCACCCTCCCCCAGCCGAAGTCCCTTACCCCAGCACGTGCAGCCTCCCCCGGCCGAAGTCCCTTCCCCCAGCACGTGCAGCCTCTCCCGGCCGAAGTCCCTTACCCCAGGGCAAGTGCACCCTCCCCCGGCCGAAGTCCCTTACCCCAGCACGTGCAGCCTCCCCCGGCCGAAGTCCCTTACCCCAGGGCAAGTGCACCCTCCCCCGGCCAAAGTTCCTTACCCCAGCGCAAGTGCACCCTCCCCCAGCCGAAGTCCCTTACCCCAGCACAAGTGCACCCTCCACTGGCCGAAGTCCCGTACCCGAGCACAAGTGCTCGACCTTACCCCTGCCCTTCATAGATGGGGCATTGTATGTGGGTCACGGATTGTTAACAGGTTTATTGGGTGTGAAGTGAATAGTGACAGTATCATGAATTCTGGATTTCATCCACTCCAACGATGTCCCTTGTAACACACGCTCTCAGCTTTCTGAGAAATTGGGCATGGGTGTAAAGGGGGTTGGAAGAATGAGATCCATCTTCCCTGAGTTTCCTCTCTCCCCTCTCCCGCTTCCCTTCTCTCCCCTCTCCCAGAGTACTTAAGGAGGTGGCCTTGGAAATAGTGGATGCATTGACAGTCATTTTCCAACATTCCATTGACTCTGGATCAGTTCCTATGGAGTGGAGGGTAGCCAATGTAACCCCACTTTTTAAAAAAGGAGAGAGAAAACAGGGAATTATAGACCGGTCAGCCTGACATCAGTAGTGGGTAAAATGATGGAATCAGTTGTTAAGGATGTCACAGCAGCACATTTGGAAAGTGGTGACATGATAGGTCCAAGCCAGCATGGATTTGTGAAAGGGAAATCATGCTTGATAAATCTTCTGGAATTTTTTGAGGATGTTTCCAGTAGAGTGGACAAGGGAGAATCAGTTGATGTGGTGCATTTGGACTTTCAGAAGGCTTTCGACAAGGTCCCACACAAGAGATTAATGTGCAAAGTTAAAGCACATGGGATTGGGGGTAGTGTGCTGACGTGGATTGAGAACTGGTTGTCAGACAGGAAGCAAAGAGTAGGAGTAAATGGGTACTTTTCAGAATGGCATGCAGTGACTGGGGTACCGCAAGGTTCTGTGCTGGGGCCCCAGCTGTTTACATTGTACATTAATGATTTAGATGAGGGGATTAAATGTAGTATCTCCAAATTTGCAGATGACACTAAGTTGGGTGGCAGTGTGAGCTGCGATGAGGATGCTATGAGGCTGCAGAGTGACTTGGATAGGTTAGGTGAGTGGGCAAATGCATGGCAGATGAAGTATAATGTGGATAAATGTGAGGTTATCCACTTTGGTGGTAAAAATAGGGAGACAGACTATTATCTGAATGGTGACAGATTAGGAAAAGGGGAGGTGCAACGAGACCTGGGTGTCATGGTACATCATTGAAGGTTGGCATGCAGGTACAGCAGGTGGTTAAGAAAGCAAATGGCATGTTGGCCTTCATAGCGAGGGGATTTGAGAACAGGGGCAGGGAGGTGTTACTACAGTTGTACAGGGCCTTGGTGAGGCCACACCTCTGGAGTATTGTGTACAGTTTTGATCTCCTAACTTGAGGAAGGACATTCTTCCTATTGAGGGAGTGCAGCGAAGGGTCACCAGACTGATTCCCAGGATGGCGGGACTGACATATCAAGAAAGATGGGATCAACTGGGCTTGTCTTCACTGGAATTCAGAAGAATGAGAGGGGATCTCATCGAAACGTTTAAAATTCTGACGGGTTTCGACAGGTTAGATGCAGGAAGAATGTTCCCAATGTTGGGGAAGTCCAGAACCAGGGGTCACAGTCTAAGGATAAGGGGTAAGCCATTTAGGACTGAGATGAGGAGAAACTTCAGAGTGGTGAACCTGTGGAATTCTCTACCAAAGAAAGTTGTTGAGGCCAATTCACTAAATATATTCAAAAAGGAGTTAGATGTAGTCCTTACCACGAGGGTGATCAAGGGGTATGGAGAGAAAGCAGGAATGGGGTACTGAAGTTGCATGTTCAGCCATGAACTCATTGAATGGCGGTGCAGGCTCGAATGGCCTACTCATGCACCTATTTACTATGGTTCTCCCTCGTAGTGTCACTCTCCCCATTCTCTCTCTGCTCATCACCCCCTCTCCCCCCCCAGTGTCTCCCCCCCCCCCCAGTGTCTCCCCCCCCTCTCCCCCCCCCAGTGTCTCCCCCCCCCCCCCAGTGTCTCCCCCCCCCCCCAGTGTCTCCCACCCCCCCAGTGTCTCCCCCCCCCCAGGTCTCTTCCCCCCCCCCCAGTGTCTCCCCCCCCCAGTGTCTTCCCCCCCCCAGTGTCTTCCCCCCCCCAGTGTCTCCCCCCCCCAGTGTCTCCCCCCCCCAGTGTCTCCCCCCCCAGTGTCTCCCCCCCCCAGTGTCTCCCCCCCCCAGTGTCTCCCCCCCCCAGTGTCTCCCCCCCCAGTGTCTCCCCCACCCAGTGTCTCCCCCACCCAGTGTCTCTCCCCCCCCCCAGTGTCTCTCCCCCCCCCCCAGTGTCTCTCCCCCCCCCCCAGTGTCTCTCCCCCCCCCCCAGTGTCTCTTCCCCCCCCCCAGTGTCTCTTCCCCCCCCCCAGTGTCTCTTCCCCCCCCAGTGTCTCTTCCCCCCCCAGTGTCTCTTCCCCCCCCAGTGTCTCTTCCCCCCCCAGTGTCTCTTCCCCCCCCCAGTGTCTCTCCCCCCCCCCAGTGTCTCTCCCCCCCCCCAGTGTCTCTCCCCCCCCCCAGTGTCTCTCCCCCCCCCAGTGTCTCTTCCCCCCCCCCAGTGTCTCTTCCCCCCCCCCAGTGTCTCTCCCCCCCCCCAGTGTCTCTCCCCCCCCCCAGTGTCTCTCCCCCCCCCCAGTGTCTCTCCCCCCCCCCAGTGTCTCTCCCCCCCCCCAGTGTCTCTCCCCCCCCCCAGTGTCTCTCCCCCCCCCCAGTGTCTCTCCCCCCCCCCAGTGTCTCTCCCCCCCCCCAGTGTCTCTCCCCCCCCCCAGTGTCTCTCCCCCCCCCAGTGTCTCTCCCCCCCCCAGTGTCTCTCCCCCCCCCCAGTGTCTCTCCCCCCCCCCAGTGTCTCTCCCCCCCCCCAGTGTCTCTCCCCCCCCCCAGTGTCTCTCCCCCCCCCCAGTGTCTCTCCCCCCCCCCAGTGTCTCTCCCCCCCCCAGTGTCTCTCCCCCCCCCAGTGTCTCTCCCCCCCCCAGTGTCTCTTCCCCCCCCCAGTGTCTCTTCCCCCCCCCAGTGTCTCTTCCCCCCCCCAGTGTCTCTTCCCCCCCCCAGTGTCTCTTCCCCCCCCCAGTGTCTCTTCCCCCCCCCAGTGTCTCTTCCCCCCCCAGTGTCTCTTCCCCCCCCAGTGTCTCTTCCCCCCCCAGTGTCTCTTCCCCCCCCAGTGTCTCTTCCCCCCCCCAGTGTCTCTTCCCCCCCCCCAGTGTCTCTTCCCCCCCCCCAGTGTCTCTTCCCCCCCCCCAGTGTCTCTTCCCCCCCCCCAGTGTCTCTTCCCCCCCCCAGTGTCTCTTCCCCCCCCCAGTGTCTCTTCCCCCCCCCCAGTGTCTCTTCCCCCCCCCCAGTGTCTCTTCCCCCCCCCCAGTGTCTCTTCCCCCCCCCCCAGTGTCTCTTCCCCCCCCCCCAGTGTCTCTTCCCCCCCCCCAGTGTCTCTTCCCCCCCCAGTGTCTCTTCCCCCCCCAGTGTCTCTTCCCCCCCCAGTGTCTCTTCCCCCCCCAGTGTCTCTTCCCCCCCCCAGTGTCTCTTCCCCCCCCCCAGTGTCTCTTCCCCCCCCCCAGTGTCTCTTCCCCCCCCCCAGTGTCTCTTCCCCCCCAGTGTCTCTTCCCCCCCCCAGTGTCTCTTTCCCCCCCCCAGTGTCTCTTTCCCCCCCCCAGTGTCTCTTTCCCCCCCCCAGTGTCTCTTTCCCCCCCCCAGTGTCTCTTTCCCCCCCCCAGTGTCTCTTTCCCCCCCCCAGTGTCTCTTTCCCCCCCCCAGTGTCTCTTTCCCCCCCCCAGTGTCTCTTCCCCCCCCCAGTGTCTCTTCCCCCCCCCAGTGTCTCTTCCCCCCCCCAGTGTCTCTTCCCCCCCCCAGTGTCTCTTCCCCCCCCCAGTGTCTCTTCCCCCCCCAGTGTCTCTTCCCCCCCCCAGTGTCTCTTCCCCCCCCCAGTGTCTCTTCCCCCCCCCAGTGTCTCTTCCCCCCCCCAGTGTCTCTTCCCCCCCCCAGTGTCTCTTCCCCCCCCCAGTGTCTCTTCCCCCCCCCAGTGTCTCTTCCCCCCCCCAGTGTCTCTTCCCCCCCCAGTGTCTCTTCCCCCCCCCAGTGTCTCTTCCCCCCCCCAGTGTCTCTTCCCCCCCCCAGTGTCTCTTCCCCCCCCCAGTGTCTCTTCCCCCCCCCAGTGTCTCTTCCCCCCCCCAGTGTCTCTTCCCCCCCCCAGTGTCTCTTCCCCCCCCCAGTGTCTCTTCCCCCCCCCCAGTGTCTCTTCCCCCCCCCAGTGTCTCTTCCCCCCCCCAGTGTCTCTTCCCCCCCCCCCAGTGTCTCTTCCCCCCCCCCCAGTGTCTCTTCCCCCTCCTAGTGTCTCTTCCCCCCCCAGTGTCTCTTCCCCCACCCCCAGTGTCTCTTCCCCCACCCCCAGTGTCTCTTCCCCCACCCCCAGTGTCTCTTCCCCCACCCCCAGTGTCTCTTCCCCCACCCCCAGTGTCTCTTCCCCCACCCCCAGTGTCTCTTCCCCCACCCCCAGTGTCTCTTCCCCCACCCCCAGTGTCTCTTCCCCCACCCCCAGTGTCTCTTCCCCCACCCCCAGTGTCTCTTCCCCCACCCCCAGTGTCTCTTCCCCCACCCCCAGTGTCTCTTTCCCCCCCCCCAGTGTCTCTTCCCCCCCCCAGTGTCTCTTCCCCTCCACCCCAGTGTCTCTTTCCCCCCCCCCCCAGTGTCTCTTTCCCCCCCCCAGTGTCTCTTCCCCCCCCCAGTGTCTCTTCCCCCCCCCTCCCAGTGTCTCTTCCCCCCCCCTCCCAGTGTCTCTTCCCCCCCCCCCCCCTCAATGTCTCTCCCCTGTAAATTATGGAGACTGGTCAGGGAGCATCTGTAAATGAAAGAGAAATTGTAACTAGTCAGGGAGCATCTGTAAATGAAGCAGAAATGGAGAGTAGGTTCATTTGTACGCTCACTGGTTTTCCCACTCGTCCCCTGTCATATGCATTATTTGTGGAGGATTTTTACTAAGTTGGATCAAAAAAATGATAAATGATACAGAAAATAACTGATTTCACATCTTATGCAATATAATTCTCTAAAGGGGTGGTTCAAAGGAACTTCAAATAAGTGTAAAGTGAGTTCAATCTATGACACCGACAAGACATGTACACAAATAGAACAGGCTTGGGTTTGATGTGGTAGAAGGTGAACTCGTTGAGAACTGAAATAATCTAGGGTAAGAAAAGTTCGGGAACAGTCGGTAACAGCACATCAATTCGTCTCTTATCATAGTGAAATCAAATATTCCACACAGTGTGTTTGAAACAAAAATGATTTTGTCAAGATTTAAAGAAAATGAAAAGAAGAAAATATTTATTTTAAATATTAATGAAGAATATTAATGTCCAGCCAATTGTTGGGGTTTATTAAGATCATCAGAAACAAATATTAACTGCCATATTGAACATGGTTCAGTTCTCGATGCAATCACAGTAAATCCTGTTCTATTCACTAAAGTAGCCTTTCAATGGCGAGGTTATTGCCCAGCATTCCCAGCGGGGGAGAATGTGCCGCACAGATTACAGGAGGCCAGTGTGTAGGCGGGGTACTTGCCAGGGTGTGGAGCATGCGGTGTTCGGTGCATAGACTGAAGCCGCAGGCGGACAAATGCGCGGAGCCCGATATTTCAGCGGGGAGTGAACGGCGGGGCGCGGAGGAGTAACCCCACCCGCGGGTGGGCTCCATCAACAAATGGTGTAGGCTGCAAGCCCCGAATGAGAACTTGCAGCTCTGGGGGAGTTTCCCGGTCACAGGCCCAGGTTAACGGCAGCCATCTTTGTAAAGAAAGGCTGAGGGTTTGTGCGTCGTCATCTTCATCGGTCAAACCGTAGAGCGCATGCGTGACCGGCAGAGAAAATCATTGACTCCTTGATTTAATTCTCATTCTGCACATGGGGGCTTTCTCAGCATCTCTCCTGAAGGCACTAGTAACTGCTGTTTTACGGTTTACAGCCCACAATTGTAATGAAAGGGCCCAGATTTAGATCCCCATTTAAAAAGAAAGGAAGACCTGCATTTATATAGCGCCTTTCACGTCCACCGGACATCTCAAAGCGTTTTACAGCCAATGAAGTACTTTTGGAGTGTGTCACTGTTGTAATGTGGGAAACGTGGTAGCCAATTTGCGCACAGCAAACTCCCATAAACAGCAATGTGATGAATATATATTAATGATTTAGATGATGGAATTGAGTGTAATATCTCCAAGTTTGCAGATGACACTAAACTTGGTGGCGGTGTGAGCTGTGAGGAGGACACTAAGAGGCTGCAGGGTGACTTGGACAGGTTAGGCGAGTGGGTAAATACATAGCAGATGCAGTATAATGTGGATAAATGTGAGGTTATCCACTTTGGGGGCAAAAACACGAAGGCAGATTAGGAAAAGGGGAGGTGCAGCGAGACCTGGGTGTCATGGTTCATCAGTCATTGAAAGTTGGCATGCAGGTACAGCAGGCGGTGAAGAAGGCAAATGGTATGTTGGCCTTCATAGCAAGGGGATTTGAGTATAGGAGCAGGGAAGTCTTGCTGCAGTTGTACAGGGCCTTGGTGAGGTCCCACCTGGAATATTGTGTTCAGTTTTGGTCTCCTAATCTGAGGAAGAACGTTCTAGCTATTGAGGGAGTTCAGCGAAGGTTCACCAGACTGATTCCAGGGATGGCTGAGCTGACATATGAGGAGAGACTGGATCAACTGAACCTTTATACACTGGAGTTTAGAAGGATGAAAGGGGATCTCATAGAAACATATAAGATTCTGACTGGACTGGACAGGCTAGATGCGGGAAGAATGTTCCCGATGTTGGGGAAGTCCAGAACCAGGGAACACAGTCTTAGGATAAGGGGCAGGTCGTTTAGGACTGAGATGAGGAGAAACGTCTTCACTCAGAGAGTTGTTAACCTGTGGAATTCCCTGCTGCAGAGAGTTGTTGATGCCAGTTCATTGGATATATTCAAGAGGGAGTTAGATATGGCCCTTACGGCTAAAGGGATCAAGGGGTATGGAGGGAAAGCAGGAAAGGGGTACTGAAGGAATGATCAGCCATGATCTTATTGAATGGTGGTTCAGGCTCGAATGGCCTACTCCTGCAGCTATTTTCTATGTTTCTATGTTTCTAGTCAGGGAGCGTCTGTAGATGAGGGAGAAATAGTGACTGGTCAGGGAGCGTCTGTAAATGAAGGAGAAATGGTAACTAGTCAGAGAGCGTCTGTAAATGATGGAGAAATAGTGACTGGTCAGGGAGCATTTGTAAATGAGGGAGAAATAGTGACTGGTCAGGGAGCATCTGTAAATGAAGGACAAATGGTGACTGGTCAAGGAGAGTCCCTCACCAAAATTACAGAGGGGAAGTTTATAGGGAAGGATAGATTATTGGAAAGAGGGATGGAGCCAGCTTCAAAACCTCCTGGGAAGGAGAGGGAGGGGAACCAGTGTGTGTAGAACTGAACCCAGTCAGAGTCTGCACCTTCAGGGGAGGGGAACCAGTGAGTGTAGAACTGAACCCAGCCAGAATCAGCGCCTTCAGGGGAGGGAGAGAGGGGAACCAGTGAGTGTAGAACTGAAGCAGCCAGAGTCAGCACCTTCAGGGGAGGAGAGGGAGGGGAACCAGTGAGTGTAGAACTGAACCCAGCCAGAGTCAGCACCTTCAGGGGAGGTGAGGGAGGGGAATCAGTGAGTGTAGAACTGCACCCAGCCAGAGTCAGCACCTTCAGGGGAGGGAGAAAGCTCAGCTAGCAGGAAAAGAAAGTTGGAACTGGTGCAATGTGTTTGGATTTCAGCACAGAGGGAGGTAGTGTGAGTAAAATGAGGATTTACATCTTTGGGAAATAAGTTCTAAATTTCTATCCTGTACTTGTTGTAATAACTTTTGTAAACTCTTTTTACCAGTCTAGACCTGATAGAGGTCTTTAAAATTATGATCGTGTTCGATAGGGTGGACGCAGAGAAAATGTTTCCACTTGTGTGGGAGTCGAAAACTAGCAGCCATTAATATTAGATAGTCACCAGTAAATCCAATGTGGAATTCTTTACCCAGAGCGCTACCATATGGAGTGGTTGAGACGAATAGCACAGATGCATTTCAGGGGAAGTTAGCTATGTACATGAGGGAGAAAGGAATAGAAGGATATGCTGATAGGTTTGGATGAAAATGGGTGGGAGGAGACTCGTGTGGAGCATAAACATCGGCACGGACCAGTGGGAGCCAATATTAGTCAAAAACTACTTCTTGGACATTTCTGACCGTCCAATATTAGTGGGGACTGAACCCATCACACAGCTCTGTGTCAGATTGAATTATTCCTCTCTCCAGCCTGTAACCGATGAAACTTGTAACACTGAGGCTGAAACACTGGGGGTGCAGGCAGTGCTGGGCACAGAGGGAGAAGCAAACCAGATTCAAAGTGGGCATACTGCCTTTGTCCTAGACCTGACTTTTCCGCTGTTCTGGGGCCCAGTGGACTTTCACTGATCCGGGGCATCTCTGTTGTGTCATAGCTCCATTTGGAACAGCAGAAGACCTTTCAGCCCCTCGGGCCTGCTCCACCATTCAATTAGATCAGGGCTGATCTGTACCTTAACTCCATTTACCCACCTTTATTCCATAACCCTTGGAACAATTACCTAACAAAAATCTATCATCTCAGTCTTGAAAGCTCCATTTGACCCCCAGCATTCACAGCCATTTGGAGGAGAGTGCCACATTTGCACTGGCCTTTGGGTGAAAAAGTGCTGCCTGATTTCACTCTTCAATGACCAAGCTCTAATTTTAAAATTATGGTTATAAAGAGCTGAAGGTGGAAAAAGACCTGTAGGGAGGGAATTCCAGAGCATAGGGCCTTGGCAGCTGAAAGCACGACTGCCAATGGTGGAGCGATTAAAATAGAGGATGAGCAAGATGCCAGAATTGGAGGAGTATAGATATCTCAGAGGAGGTTAGAGAGATAGGGAGGAGTGAGGCCCTTGGAGGGTCTTGAAAACAAGGGTGAAAATGTTAAAGTTGAAGAGTCGCTCTCCTTATCTCTTAGTCATCAATCCATCCCCATCCTGACTATGTTAACCACGGATGGGTTGCGCCATGTATTGCCACATATTTCCAGATCTCATCTCTTATCTTAGTTGAAGAAACAGCATGTCCCTCTTGGGAATGTGTAAGTTTCTGTTAGCAGAATACGAACTTACCACTGGCCTCGCACGGTACCAACAAGTCTGTTGCACGAGCAATTTCCAGTGTTTAGGGTCTTTAGATATGTGGGTCTCTTAGCAACTGCCATTCTTATCTGGGTAAAGGCCTTCTCTTGAGCAGGGTGTTTATCATTTCAGTATTCTCTGTCTTTGAGTTTCCAAATTGTCTTCTGTTCACACACAGACAAGATTCTACTTCCCTTTTCTCCACATTCGCTCTCTGGCTAAAATGGTCAAGCAAAGCACGCTGGGATATCCCGGCCATTTGGGCCACTTTAAAACATTCTAACAGTGCGGAGCAGGAAGAGAAGCCAGAAGAGAGGTGGAGTCGGACATTTGGCCCCTCGAGCTTGCTCCACCATTCACTGCGATCATGGCTGATCTACCTCAACTCCACCTTCCCGCACTGTCACCATATCCCTTGATTCCCTTAATATCCAAAACTCTAGTGATTCCTGCCTTGAATATAATCAAAGACTGAGCCTTCACAGCCCACCGGGGTAGAGAAATCTAAAGATTCACAACCCTGAGTGAAGAAATTTCTCCTCATCTCAGTCCTAAATGGCTGACCCTTTACTCTGAGACTCCGAGTTCTTTCCTCTATTCATACCCATAGCTGTAACTCTCCATCCCACACTCTCCCTCCTCTGTGTGCTGAAATCCAAACATTTCACATTATCTTCAACTTGTTTTCCTTTTCTCTGGGGTTGCCCCTCTGAGTACTGAATGTTTGAACTCTCAGACTGACCCTCACAGGGCAAGCAGCTACTAACATGACATCACCACCTGCTCAATTGGATATGTTAATTGAAAACGTCCAGTGAGAGAGCTTGGGAGAACTGAGAGATAATTGTAAGGACAACAACAACAACAACAACTTTTATTTATATAGCGCCTTTAACGTAGTAAAATGTCCCAAGGCACTTCACAGCAGTGTTACAAGACAAAACAGATACATTTGCTACATAAGAAGAAATTAAGGCAGATGACCAAAAGCTTTGTCAAAGAGGTAGGTTTTAAGGAGCGTCTTAAAAGAGGAAAGAGAGGGAGAGAGGTTTAGGGAGGGAGTTCTGGAGCTTAGGGCTCAAACAGCTAAAGGCACGGCCACTGATGGTTGAGCAGTTATAATCAGGGATGCTCAAGAGGGCAGAATTTGAAGAGAGCAGACATCTCGTCAAGTTATGAAGCTGAAAGAGATTACAGAGATAGGGAGGAGCAAGGCCATGGAGGGATTTGTAAACTAGGATAAGAATTTTGAAAATGAGGTGTTGCTTAAGGTGGAGATAGACAGATTTTTAAGCACTAAGGGAGTCAAGGGTTATGGGGAGCGGGCAGGGAAGTGGAGCTGAGCCCAAAATCAGATCAGCCATGATCTTATTGAATGGTGTAGCAGGCTCGAGGGGCCAAATGGCCTACTCGTGCTCCTATTTCTTATGTTCTTAACTGGGAGCCAATGTAAGTCAGTGAGCACAGGGGTGCTGGTGAATGGGACTTGGTGTGAGTTAGCACATGGGCTTCCGAGTTTTGGATGACCTCAAGTTTATGTAGTGTAGTGTAGATAGGACTACTGTGACCAACATTAGCGTTATAATTAAACTTTAGAACAAGGATAGTAAAACTCGGAAAGGCACAAAATCAAAGACAGACTTAGAATTAAATGTTTCACTAGTGCAATAACAATTAACTGACAAGAGAGGGAAATCTGCAATTATATAATGCAATAGGGTGTTATACTGATCTTTAGCCCAATGGAAAAATAACACGTTGGTGAGGAATTCAGCAAATGAATTGAGTAAAGTTATAGGTTCTCATTAGTTTCTATCTGCAGTTGTTAACTTTTGATGATATGATGTAATGTGAAATCAAACTGATGATCATATACACATAAGGGACATGTATATAAAGTCACACAATCATAGAAACTTACCGCATAGGAGGCCATTCAGCCCTTAGAAAAAGCAGTTGTGCTTAGTCCCAGTTTCCTGTTTTTTGTCTGTAACCCTGAAAGTTCCTCATTCTCAAATATCTGTCGAACTCTCTTAAAATTATTTATGGAATCAGCTTCCACCACCCTTTCAGTTAGAGGAGTCGAGATCCTGACCACTCGCTAAGTGAAAACAATTCTTCTCATCTGCCCTCTAGATCTTTTGTCAATGATTTTGAATCCATGACCTATTGTTCTCTTTCAACTTTATCAAACTTCTCATCACCTTGAAAACTTCTATTAGGACACCTCTTAACCTTCCCTGTTCCAAAGGTTCCATGGATGAGGGACTTCAGTCACGGGGATAGACTGGAGAAGCTGGGGTTGTTCTCCTCAGAGCTGAGAAGTCTGAGGAGATTTGATAGCGGTGTTTAAAATCATAAAGTGTTTAGATGGAGCAAATAAAGAGAAACTGTTTCCAGTGGCTGAAGGGTCAATAACTAGCGAGCACAGATTTAAGGTGATTGGCAAAAAACAGGAAACAGGAAGCGAAACATTTTGATGCAACGAGTGGTTAGGATTTGGAATGCATTGCTTGACAGGGTGGTGGATACAGATTCAACAGTAGCCATCAAAGGTGAATTGGATAAACACGAAGGAGAAAAAATTGCAGGGATTCAGGGAAAGAGCAGAGGAGTGGGACTAACTGGATCGATCTTCGAAAGAGCCGGTGCCGATTCGATGGGCCGAATGGCCCATTTATGTGCTATAATATTCTAGGATTCTTTACAGACGCTCCCTGCTCATCAATATTTCTCCTTCATTCACAGACACACCCTGCTCATCAACATTTCTCCTGAATTTACAGACGCTCCCTGCTCATCAATATTTCTCCTTCATCTACAGACGCTCCCTGCTCATCAACATTTCTCTTTGATTTACAGACGCTCCCTGAGAGTTTGAGCCGACATTGCGCATGTGCTGTCCACTCCTTCGGGCCGGAGGAAGCCGGGAGCCGGCGGGCAGGGGGAGAATGTTCCCCGGTTTATATCCGGGCCCGGGACCGCACTCGGTGTTTTCACCCAGAGTTTCTCTAACCCGCTCCCTGGAGCTCGCTCACCTTCCGCGTCACCGTCTGCCGCCGCCCCACCGCGCATTGTCAGCTCACACTGCCCGGGTGATTGACGGTAGCTCCCGACCAATAGCAAGAGCGGGGGCGGGACTGGCGGACCGGTCGGTCGGATGGTCCTCCAACCAATCGGTGTGTATGAGGGGCGGGGCTTGAGCCTCCCACCCCCAGTGGGCGGGGCTCAGCCCGGATCTCCCTCAGTGAGCACGCGCGGTGGAATTGGACCGGAGGTAGGCTGGGAATCTTTGTAAATACACGGTGTAGGCCTCAGGCCCCGAAGAGCCCACAGGCCCCGCGTTTGCCGGGTGGGCGGGGTCACGGCGCATGCGCGGCTATCTTGGTGCAGGAACCTAGAGTGGGCGGGGCTTCAGAGTCTGTTGCCAACTGGGTCCCAGTGTCCGGGAGATGTAACATCCTGGGCAACATCTTTTTCATCACCTTAGAATCAGAGAGTGGTTACAGCACGGAAGGAGGCTATTCGGCCTATCAAGGCTTTGCAGGCTCACTGCAAGAGCTTTATCTAGTCCCACTCACCCATCCTTTCCCCATAGCCCTGCAGATTTCTCTCCTTCTGGTATTTATCCAACTCCCTTTTGAAAGCCGTGATTGAGTCTGCCTCCACTATCCTTTCAGACAGTGCATTCTAGATCCTAACCACTCACTGCGTAAAAAGGTTTTTTCTCATGTTGCCTTTGGTTCTTCTGCCAATCACCTTAAATTTGTGTCCTCTGGTTCTCAACTGCCAATGGTAACAACCCCAGCTTCTCCAATCTATCCATGTAACTGAAGTCCCTCAACCCTGGAATCATTCTTTTCTGCACCCTCTCTAAGGCCTTCATATATTTACTAAAATGCAGTGCCCAGAATTGGGCACAGTACTCCAGTTGAGGTCAAACCAGTATTTTATACAGGTTCATCATAATATCCATGATTTTGTACTCTATTCATGAAGCCCAGAATCCCGTAAGCTTTATTAACTGCTTTCTCTACCTGTGCTGCCACCTTCAACGATTTGTGCACATATACCCCCAGGTCTCCCTGTTCATGGAACCCCTTTAAAATTGTACCCTTTAGTTTATATTGCCTCTCCTAGTTCTTCCTACCAATATGTACCACTTTGAACTTTTCTGTGTTAAATTTTATCTGCCATGGGTCTGCCCATTTCACAAGCCTGTCTATGTCTTCCTGAAATTTACTATCCTCCTCATTGTTCACTATACTTCCAAGTTTTGAGTCATCTTCAAATTTGAAAGTTGTGCCCTGTTACTTAAGCCTAAGTCATTGCTATATATCAAGAAAAGCAGTGGTCCCAGTACCGACCCTTGGGGAACACACTGTATACCTTCCTGTAGTCCGAAAAACAACTATTCACCACTACTCTGTTTCATGTCACTTAGCTAATTTCGTATCCATGCTGCCACTGTCCCTTTTATTCCATGGCCTTCAATTTTGCTGGTATTGGTAACATGCCCAGGATCACTAAACACAAAACCCAGTCTGTTAATCACTTTCAACTACTGGACTTAGCGTGTGCCCCACAGCGTCTCTTCCACATTCAATATGTGAATAGAGCATCATGCCTACAAAGCTGGGTTAAGTTTATATCCATTCAGCAAATGTATTTAACAAAAGCCTGCAGGCCGATGAGAGACTGTTAAGGTGCCAGTGTGCTGCTGGTTTGATCTGCATTTTTCCTGTAATGGAAAATAACTGAACATTTCTCCCAGTGTAATCTTTGCTGCAATGAAATGTGTGTCTTTTAATAAGCCTTACGTCCTTGCTCATGTCTGCTGCAATTGTGCAGAAAGGGGATGTGTAAAGAGATGGTCTTTGTACGGAGAGTGACACAGCCTTGTGGTCACAGTCAGAACAATGCAATGATTTATTTGTGGTTATGGACTGAGCAGGGTCAGTTCATGAATGCTCAAGCTAAGAGGTGCCAGGGATCGGAGGAGCGGCAGTAAATAAAATCTAAATGTAAATTCCGATGTAGTTTGTCTTCATTTATTCCTATTTTAATCATTTTTGCTGAATGTGGCCCACGGCAAGTGCCAGGATATTGGATCACATCCGCCACAGGAAATGAATGTGACAGCCCTGAGATAGACAATGTCAACCTGATTCCCCCCATTCACCAACCTAACAACTTCTTTACAAACTCAAGCTGTTGAAGATAGGGGCAAGGGGCTCACAGAGCATCCATTTCATCTCTCTAAACACCCTTGGGTAGATATCATCTGGACCTTACATGTCTCAAGATTAACCTACACAGAGAGTTTGCTGTCAGTGAAGAGAGACAAGAAGGACCAAAGTGCCGTTTGTTCCTCTCAGTGTGGTCCTGAAGGACTGTGTCCAGGCTGCAGTTCTGTTCCTGTACGATCCTCCCCCGAGATTGTCCTTTCTGAGCTCCAGCCAGGTGATGCTAAACACTCCAGGTGGGAAAGACAAAAATCTACAACAATATGTTGAAAGCAACGGTAATTTATTTGCCTATATCCCAAATATTAAACTCCAGCCAGTTACAGGGGTTATTAACAAACCCCAACTGTCAGAATGAACATGGTTCAGTCCTGGATGTGATGAACAGTAGCACGAACAGCAGAATCCAATCCCTGCAGTCACTTATGAACTCGCTGGTGTGTCAGCAGGTTGGATGACCGAGTGAATCCCTTCCCACACTCGGAGCAGGTGAACGGTTTCTCCCCAGTGTGAACTCGCTGGTGTTCAGTGAGGAGGGATGACCGAGTGAATCCCTTCTTACATTCGGAGCAGGTGAATCGCCTCTCCCCAGTGTGAACTCGCTGGTGTGTCAGCAGGCTGGATGAATGAGTGAATCCCTTCCCACACATGGAGCAGATGAATGGTCTCTCCCCAGTGTGAACTCGCTGGTGTTTCAGCAGCTCGAATGAAGTAGAGAAACCCTTCCCACAATCAGAGCAGGTGAACCGCCTCTCCCCAGTGTGACTTCGCTGGTGTGTCAGCAGGTGGGATGAATTAGAGAATCTCTTCCCACACTCAGAACAGGGGAACGACCTCTCCCCAGTATGAACTCGCTGGTGTACAGTGAGATGGGATGAATGAGTGAAACCCTTTCCACACTCCGAGCAGGTGAACGGCCTCTCCCCAGTGTGAAGTCGTTGGTGTATCAGCAGGTGGGTTGACTGAGTGAATCCCTTCCCACACTCAGAGCAGGTGAATGGTCTCTCCCCTGTGTGAACTCGCTGGTGTACCAGCAGGTTGGATGACTGAGTGAATCCCTTCCCACACTCAGAGCAGGTGAACGGCCTCTCCCCAGTGTGAACCCGCTGGTGTGTCAGCAGGTCGAATGAAGTAGTGAACCCCTTCCCACACTCAGAGCAGGGGAATGGCCTCTCCCTAGTGTAAATTTGCTGGTGTTCAGTGAGAAGGGATGACTGAGTGAACCCCTTCCCACACTTAGAGCAGGTGAATGGCCACTCCCTAGTGTGAACTCGCTGGTGTCTTGATATGTCAGAGGATCGGCTGAAGTCTTGTCCACACACAGAGCACGTGTAGCATTTCTCCCCATTGTGAATGGTGCATTTTGCTTCCATATTCGAAGGCCGATGATAGTCATGTCCCGATGAATCGAGTGACACTGTCAGATCTTGACATGATGTTTGGTTTGAGTTTCGCATCTGCAAATCCTCCCCTTCTATCATGCTGCAAAATGAATTTTAAACAGGAAGTCGGGAGTGTGAGAGAGAATCCACAAAAACATCAAAGTAGTTGTGAAATTGAGCTTATTGAATCTGATCATTTATGGGGCTGGAGAAATGTCACCATGAAAGCTGCCAGATTGCAGTAAAAACCTAACTGATCACTGTAGTCCTTCAGGGAAGGGAACCCACCTTACTTGACAGTCCCATATTAGAAATTGTCGGTTCTACTGGATTCAGAAGTACTAGGGATAAAACCCAGCAGCTTCTCCTCCATCCCCACTCCAGCTGAAACTGATGCAACAAACAGACAGCAGGCCTGGGACCGACTTCCGCATCCAGCGTTCACTCTGATACAGAACATCTGGAATTGCTGGGCCTGTTGTATAAATGCAAGTTGTTGTTGTCCCTGGGTTTCCTGGTGCTGGGCCTAGCAACACTGAGTCGTATCCCGAGAGCCACACTCAGTGTTGCTGATGCAGCGGTCGCTCTGGGGGATTCCACCACTGTGGGTGTACATGAGGATTCCAGCCCTGGGGCTGTACCTGGGGATTCCAACACTGGGACCGTACATGAGGATTCTAACCCTGTGAGTATACATTGGTATTCTAACCCTGTGAGTATACATTGGTATTCTAACTCTGTGAGTATACATGGGGATTCCAACCCTGGGATTGTACATGGGGATTCTAACCTTGGGACTGTTCATGGGGATTCTAACCCTGGGACTGCACATGAGGATTCTAACCTGGGATTGTACATGGTGATTCTAACCTGTGATTGTACATGGGGATCCTAACCCTCGGACTGTATATCGGGATTCCACCCGAGGACTGAATATTGGGATTCTAACCCTGGGACTCTACATGGGGATTCCAAACCTGGGATTGTACATGGAGATTTCAACCCTGGGACTGTACATAAAAAATAGGAACATATGAAATAGGAGCAAGAGTAGGCCGTATGCCTCCTTGAGCTTGCTCCGCAATTCAAAAAAATAATGGCTGTTCATCGACCTCTACTCCACTTTCCCACCTGATCTTCAAATCTCTTGATTCCTCGAGAATCCAAACATCAATCTCAGTTTTGAATATACTCGAAGGCTCAGCATCCACAGCCCTCTGCGGCAGGGATTCGAAATGCTCACAACCCTGAGTGAAGGATTTCCTCATCTCTGTCTTAATTGGCCTTATCCTGAGACTATGCCCCTGAGTTGTACACACTCCAGCCAGGGGACACAACTTACCCTGTCAATCCCCTTCAGATGTGGAACATGGGGATTCCAAATGTGGCACTGTACGTGGGGATTCTAACGCTGCGACTGTAGATGGTGATTCTAACCATGGGACTGTACCTGGGGATTCTAACCATGGGACTGTACATGGGGATTTAAACTTTGCGACTGTACAGACATATTCTAACTCTGGGTTAGTACATGGATATTCTAACCCTGGGGCTGTACATTGAGGATTCTAATCTTGCAATTGTACGTGGGGATTCGAACCCTGGGACTATACATGGTGATTCCAACCCTGGGACTGTACATGGGGATCCTAACCCTAGGATTGTACATGGGGAACCTAATCCTGGGATTGTACATGGAGATCCTAACCCTGGGATTGTACATGGAGATCCTAACCCTGGGATTGTACATGGAGATCATAACCATGGGACTGTACATGGGGATTCCAACCCTGGGACTGTACAGGGGGGGGGGGCAATTGCATCCAATTATGTTACAATTGTGTTGCAAACCGTAAGGTCAACACTCACTCGCTGCTTCAGGAGAGATGGTGAAGAAATCCGGTGTGTGGAGAATGAGAATAAAATAACTGAGTCACTGATGTTCTCTCCCGGGTATTGGAACTGAGTTGGGAACAGACAAGGAATCCCTCCCACTCGTTGTTCCTGCACGAATATGGCCGTGCGTGCGCACTGCTTCTTGCTGATTCACGATGGCGGAGCACTGAACCTTCCCAAAGATGGCAGCCATTAATCTGGGCTTGTTACAGGGAGAAAGCACCGAAGCTGCAAACGCGAGACCTTCCGCTTATTATTCGGGCTTTCCGGCCTACATCAGTTCTTTATGAAGCCTCCCCGTCACCCACCAGGTCCTTTACTCTCCGGCTCCTCGCATCCGTCGGCCGCTTTACGGAGCCCATCTGCAGCCTGTGGCCTATTCCCGCACTCACTGCGCATGCTCCAAACACAGCCTGCTACCGCGCCTGTGCACTGGGCTCCTGTAGTCTGGGTGCAGCACATTCTCCCCCGCAGGGCATGCTGGGTAAAAGCCCATATTCGTGAATAGGAAATAATTTTCTGTGACTGACTTGAGCTAAGTTAACAATTTATAGAGAAACCCATGTACACAGTCACTCTGTCATGGTTCAGTCCCGGATGTGATTAATAACAGAAGTGGCTCGGTAGCATCACTACTGACTGAGCAGGCCGACTCCTGAAGGACATAACTGTCAGACTGGGTTTGCAGCAGGTGATGAAAGAACCAACACGAGGGGAAAACCTACTCGACCTCGTCCTCATCAATCTATCTTTCGCAGATGCATCTGTCCTTGACAACATTGGTAGCAGTGATTGCTGCACAGTTATAGTGGAGATGAAGTCCTGTTTTCACGCTGAAGATACCCTCCATCGTGTTGTGTGGCACTAGCATTATACTAAATGGGATAAATAGGAAATACCACCAACAATGTCTCCGCAAGATCCTACAAATCCCCTGGGAGGACAGACGCACCAACATTAGCATCCTCGATCAGGCCAACATCCCCTGCATTGAAGCACTGACCACACTTGATCAGGTCCGCTGGGCAGACCACATTGTCCGCATACCAGACATGAGACTCGCAAAGCAAGTGCTCTACTTGGAACTCCTTCATGGCAAAGGAGCCAAAGGTGGGCAGAGGAAACGTTACAAGGACACCCTCAAAGCCTCCCTGATAAAGTGCAACATCCCCACTGACACCTGGGAGTCCCTGGCCAAAGACCGCCCTAAGTGGAGGAAGTGCATCCAGGAGAACGCTGAGCACCTCGAGTCTCATCGCCGAGAGCATGCAGAAATCAAGTGCAGGCAGCGGAAAGAGCATGCGGCAAACCTGTCCCACCCACCCTTCCCCTCAACGACTATCTGTCCCACCTGTGACAGGGACTGTGGTTCTCATATTGGACTGTTCAGCCACCTAAGGACTCATATTAAGAGTGGAAGCAAGTCTTCCTCACTTCTAAAGGACTGCCTATGATAATAATGAAATGGGATAGATTCAGAACAGATACAGATGCTCAAAACTGAGCATCCATGAGGCGCTGTAGGTCATCATCAGCAGGAGAATTGCATTCTGCCACAATCTCTAACTTCATGTCCAGGCATAAAACTTGTATTTATATAGCACCTTTAATGTAGTGAAATGTTCCAAGGCGCATCACAGGAGTATTATGAGATTTTTTTTTAATTTGACACCGAGCTGCCTAAGTAGAAATTAGCATAGGTGACCACAAGCTTAATCAAAGAGGTATGTTTTAAGGAGCATTTTAAAGGAGGAAAGATAGATAGAGAGTTAGAGAGGTTTAGGCAGGGAGTTCCAGAGCTTGGGGCCTAGGAAACAGAAGCAATGGCCACCACTGTTTGAGCAATTGTAATCAAGAGGGCAGAATTAGTGGAGAGCAGGCAGCTCGGAGAGATGTGGAGTTGGAGGAGATTACAGAGATAGTGAGGGGGGAGGCCATGGAGGGATTTGAAAATAAGGATGAGAATTTTAAAATTGAGGCATTGCTTAACTGGAAGACAATGTAGGTCAGCGAGCACAGGGATGATGGGCAAGCGGGACTTAATGCGAGTTAGGACCCGGGCAGCCGAGTTTTGGATCATCTCTTGTTTACGTCGGGTAGACTGTGGGAGGCCAGCCTGGAGTGCATTGGAAAAGTCAAGTCTAGATGTAACAAAGGCGTGGATGAGGACTTCAACAGCAGATGAGCTGAGGCAAGGGCAGAGATGGATGATGTTACGGAAGTGAAAATAGGAGGTCTTAGTTTTGCTGCGGAAATGTGGTTGAAAGCTCATTTTAGGGTCAAATATGACACCAAGGTTGAGAACAGTGTGGTTCAGCCTCAGACAGAAGTTGGGGAGAGGGATGGAGTCAGTTGGTATGGAACGGAATTCGTGGTGGAGACCGAAAACAATAGTTTCAATCTTCCCAATATCAATTAGTATATCCCTGACTGTACCATTACCATGAAGGCACGGGACCAACTCTGGTTCAATGAGGAGTGCAGAAGAGCATACCAGGAGCAACAACAAGCGTACCAAGCTGGGGAGCTGCAACACAAGACTGCATGCATGCTAAGCAGCATGCTATAACAGAGCTAAGCAATTCCGCAATCAACAGATCAGATCAAAGCTCTGCACATGCGGTTGTGAATGGTGGTGGACAATTAAGCCACTAACGGGGGGAGGCTCCTTGAATATCCCCATCCTCAATGATGGCGGAGCTCAGAATGCAAGTGCAAAAGACAAGGCTGAAGCATTTTCAACCATCTTCAGCAGGTAGGTACAGCAAGTAATCAGGCAAATGAAATGCTGGGCTTTATTGCAAGGGAGATGAGTATAAAAGCAGGGGAGTCCTGCTTGAACTGTATAGGGCATTGTTAAAACCTCACCTGGAGTACTGTGTACAGTTTTGGTCTCCTTATTTAAGGTAGGATATACTTGTATTGGAGGCAGTTCAGAGAAGGTTCATGAGGTTGATTCCTGAGATGGAGGGGTTGTCATATGAAGAAAGGTTGAGCAGTTTGGGCCTATATGCCTTGGAGTTTAGAAGAATGAGAAGTGATCTAATTGAAACATATAAGATTCTGAGGGGGCTTGACAAGGTAGATAGAGAGAGAATGTTTCCCCTCGTGGGGGAATCTAGAACTAGAGGGCATAGTTTCAGAATAAGGGGTCGCCCATTTAAAACAGAAATGAGGAGGAATTTCTTCTCTCAGAGGGTCATGAATCTTTGTAATTCTCTACCCCAGAGAACATAAGAAATAGGAGCAGGAGTAGGCCATACGGCCCCTCGAGCCTGTTCCACCATTTAATAAGATCATGGCTGATACAGTCATGGACTCAGGTCCACCTCCCTGCCCGCTCCCCATAATCCCTTATTCCCTTATCGGTTAAGAAACTGTCTATCTCTGTCTTAAATTTATTCAACGACCCAGCTTCCACAGCTCTCTGAGGCAGTGAATTTCACAGATTTACAACCCTCTGGGAGAAGAAATTCCGCCTCATCTCAGTTTTAAATGGGTGGCCCCTTATTCTAAGATCATGCCCCCTAGTTCTAGTCTCCCCTATCAGTGGAAACATCCTCTCTCCATCCACCTTGTCAAGCCCCCTCATAATCTTATATGTTTCAATAAGATCACCTCTCATTCTTCTGAATTCCACTGAGTAGATGCCCAACCTTCTCAACCTTTCCTCATGTCAAACCTTTCATCTGTGGAATAAACCTAGTGAATCTTCTCTGAACTGCCTACAAAGCAGTTAAATATGGAAACCAAAACTGCACGCAGTATTCCAGGTGTGGCCTCACCAATTCCTTGTATAGCTGTAACAAGGCTTCCCTGCTTTTATACTCCATCCCCTTTGCAATAAAGACCAAGATTCCATTGGCCTTCCTGATCACTTGCTGTATCTGCATACTAACCTTTGTGTTTCATGCACCAGGACACCCAGGTCCCACTATACTGCAGCACTATGCAATTTTTCTCCATTTAAATAATAACTTGCTCTTCGATTTTTTTCTGCCAAAGTGCATAACCTCGCACTTTCCAACATTATACTCCATTTGCCAAATTTTTGCCCACTCACTTAGCCTGTCTATGTCCTTTTGTAGGTTTTTTGTGCCCTCCTCACACATTGATTTTCCTTCCATCTTTGTCATCATCATCATAGGCAGTCCCTCGGAATCAAGGAAGACTGGCTTCCACTCTTAGAATGAGTCCTTACATAGCTAAACAGTCCAATACGAGAGCCACAGTCCCTGCCACAGGTGGAACAGACAGCCGTTGAGGGGAAGGGAGGGTGGCACAGGTTTGCCGCACATTCTTTCCACTGCCTGCGCTTGTATTCTGCATGCAGTCAGCGATGAGACTCAAGGCATTCAGCGCCCTCCCGGATATGCTTCCTCCACTTAGAGTGGTCTTTGGCCAGAGACTCCCAGGTGCTGGTGGGGATGTTGCACTTTATCAGGGAAGCTTTGAGGGTGTTCTTGTAACGTTTCCTCTGTCCACCTTTGGCTCGTTTTCCATGAAGGAGTTCAGAGTAGAGTGCTTGCTTTTCGAGTCTCGTGTCTGGCATGCAGACAATGTGGCCTGCCCAGCAGAGCTGATCAAGTGTGGTCAGTGCTTTAATGCTGGGGATGTTGGCCTGGATGAGGACACTGATCTTTGTATCTTCACTGTGGAGGCTCGATCTTTGAATATATTTAAGGTGGAGATAGACAGATTTTTGAATGATAAGGAAGTCATGGATTATAGAGACCAGACGGGGAAGTGGAGTTGAGGCCAGAATCAGATCAGCCATGATCTTATTGAATGGCGGAGCAGGCTCACGGGGCCAAATGACTGACTCCTGCTCCTATTTCTTATGTTCTTATGTTCAGCCAGAAGTGCCGAGTGGATGATCCATATCGGCCTTCTCCTGAGGTCCCCACTATCACAGGAGCCAGTCTTCAGCTAATTCGATTCACTCCATGTGATATCACGAAGCTGCTGAGCGCACTGGATACAGGAAAGGCTATGGGCGTCAACAACAAACTGACTGTTGTGGCTGAAGATTTGCGCCTCAAGCCAAGCTGTTCCAGCACAGCTATGACACTGGCATCTATCCGTCAATTTGGAAAACTGCCCAGATATGTCCTGTCCACAAAAAGCAGGACAAATTTAATCCGGCCCATTACCGTCCCATCAGTCTATTCTCAATCATCAGCAAAGTGATGGAAGGTGTCATCAACAGTACTATCAAGTGACACTTGCTCACAAATAACCTGCTCATCGATAGTGAATTTGGGTTCCGCCAGGACCACTTTGCTCCAGGCTTCATTACAGCCTTGGTCCAAACATGGACAAAAGAGCTGAATTCCAGAGGTGAGGTGAGAGTGACTGCCCTCAACATCAAGACAGTATTTGACCAAATGTGGCATCAAGGAGCCCTAGTAAAACTGAAGTCAATGGGAATCAGGGGGAAAAATCTCCACTGGCTGGAGTCATACCTAGCACAAAGGAAGATGGTTGTGGTGGTTGGAGGTCCATCACCACAGCCCCAGGACATCGCTGCAGGAGTTCCTCAGGACAGTGCCCAAGGCCCAGCAATCTTCGGTTGCTTCATCAATGACCTTCCTTCCATTATCATGTCAGAAGTGGGAATATTCACTGATGATTGCAGAGTGTTCCGTTCCAAATGCAACCTCTCAGAAAATTAAGCAGTCCATGCTCGTATGCAGCAAGACCTGGACGACATTCAGGCTTGGGCTGAGATGTGGCAAGTAACATTCACACCACACAAGTGCCAGGCAATGACCATCTCCAACAAACGAGAGTCTAACTACCTCCCCTTGACATTCAACGGCATTACCATCACCGAATCCCTCACCATCAACATCCTGGGGTCACCATTGACCAGAAACTGAACTGAATCAGCCACATAAATACTGTGGCAACAAGAGCAGGTCAGAGGCTGGCTATTCTGTGGCAAATGTCTCACCTCCTGACTCCCCAAAGCCTTTCCACCATCTAAAAGGCACAAGTCAGGAGTGTGATGGAATACTCTCCACTTGCCTGTATGAGTGCAGCCACAATAACACTCAAGATGCTCGATACCATACAGGACAAAGCAGCCCGTTTGATTAGTACCCCATCCACCACCTTAAACATTCACTCCCTCCACCACCAGTGCACCGTGGCTGCAGTGTACACCATCTACAAGATGCATTGCAGCATTTTGCCACGGCTTCTTCGGCAGCACCTCCCAACCTGCGACCTCTACCACCTGGAAGGACAAGGGCATCAGGCACATGGGAACATCACCACCTCCAAGTTCCCCTCTAAGTCACATACCATCCTGACTTGGAAGTATGTCGTCGCTGGGTCAAAATCCTGGAACTCCCTCCCTAATAGCACTGTGGAAGTACCTTCACCACAAAGACTGCAGCGGTTCAAGAAGGTGGCTCACCACCATCTTCTCAAGGGCAATTAGGGATGGGCAATAAATGTTGGCCTTGCCAGTGACGCCCACATCCCTTGATTAGATATAAAAAAAAGATACTGAATAAAGCTTCCTCAACACTGTTTCATCAAACACTCCCAGGGCAGTACAGCACTGATTAGATGCAGAATAAAGCTCCCTCTACTATGTCCCGTCAAGTACTCCCAGGGCAGGTACATAGAATATAAAGCACAGAAATAGGCCATTTTGCGCAACCAATCGATGCCAGTGTTTATGCTCCACTCGAGCCCTCTCCTGTCTTTCCTCATCTAACTATCAGCACAACCCTCTATTCCCTTCTCTCATATACTTATCTAGCCTCCTCTTAAATATATCTAAATTATTCGCTTCAACCCCTCCCTGTGGTAGCGAGTTCCACATTCCCAACACTCTCTGAGTAAAGAAATTTCTTCTGAACTTCCTATTTGATTTCTTGGTGACTATCTTGTATTGATGGCCTATAGTTTTGCTCTTCCCCATAAGTGGAAACACTCTCTCTATATCCACTCTATCAAAACCTTTCATAATTTTAAAGACCGCTATTAGGTCACCCCTTCACCTTCTCTTTACAAGAGAAAAGTGACCCAGCCTGTTCATTCTTTCCCTTTAGGCATAAACTTGTATTTCTGGTATCATCATTGTAAATCTCATTTCCACCCCTGCCAGTGCCTCTATATCCTTTTTATAATATGGTGACCTGAATTGTACACAGTACTCCAAATGTGGTCCAACCAAGGTTCGATACAAGTTTAGCAAAACTTCTCTACTTTGCAATTCAATCCCCATGAAATAAACCTTAGTGCTCGGTTTGCTCTTTTTATGGCGTTGCTAACCTGTGTCGCTACTTTTAGTGATTTGTGTATTTGTATTACGACATCACTTTGCTCTTCTAGCCCATTTAGATTCTTGTTTTCCAACTAATATCTGACCAAAATGTAATATCTCAAATTTATTGGTGTTGAAATTCACTTGCCAATTATATGCCCATTCTGCAAGTCTCTCAGGCCAACATCCCCAGCTCTGAAGCATTGACCGCGCTCGATCAGCTCCAATGGATGGGCCACATTGTCCGCATGCCCAATGCTGGACTCCAGAAACAAGCACTCTACTCTGAGCACTGTCATGGCAAGTGAGTCTCAGGAGGGCAGAGAAAATGCTTCAAGGACACCCTCAATGCCTCCTTGATAAACATAGAAAATAGGTGCAGGAGTAGGCCATTCGGCCCTTCGAGCCTGTACCACCATTCAATAAGATCATGGCTGATCATTCACCTCAGTACCCCTTTCCTGCTTTCTCTCCATATCCTTTGATCTCCTTAGCCATAAGGGCCATATCTAACTCCCTCCTGAATATATCCAATGAACTGGCATCAACAACTCTCTGCGGTAGGGAATTCCACAGGTTAACAATCCTCTGAGTGAAGAAGTTTCTCCTCATCTCAGTCCTAAATGGCTTACCCCTTATCCTTAGGTTGTGTCCCCTGGTTCTGGACTTCCCCAACATCGGGAACATTCTTCCTGCACCTAACCTGTCCAGTCCCATCAGAATTTTATATGTTACTACGAGATCCCCTCTCATCCTTCTAAACTCCAGTGAATACAGGCCCAGTCGCTCCAGTCTCTCCTCATATGTCAGTCCAGCCATCCCGGGAATCAATCTGGTGAACCTTCTCTGCACTCCCTCAACAGCAAGAACGTCCTTCCTCAGATTTGGAGACCAAAACTGAACACAATATTCCAGGTGACGCCTCACTAAGGCCCTGTACAACTGCAGTAAGACCTCCCTGCTCCTATGCTCAAATCCCCGAGCTATGAACGTCAACATACCATTTGCCTTAATACATTCATATCTTCTTTGTAGGTAGTACCCTGGAGTCGAGGATGATTAGCTTCCACACTAAAATGAGTTCTAAGGTGACTGATGAGTCCAATACCATACCTACAGTCTCTATCACAGGTGGGGCAGGGGGTGGTTGAAGGGATGGGTGGGTGGGGTACTTGGTTTGTCGTATGCTCCTTCCGCTGTTTATACTTGGCTTCCGCGTGCTGCCGACGAAGAGACTTGAAGTGACTGACGCCTTCGCGGATGATTCTCCTCCACTTTCAGTGGCTTTGCGCCAGGAATTCTCAAGAGTCGGTCGGGATGTAACATTTAATCTACATATTGATTGGGCTAATCAAACTGGTAGCAATGCAGTGGAGGAGAATTTCCAGGAGTGTATTAGGGATGGTTTTCTCGACCAATATGTCGAGGAACCAACTAGAGGACTGGCCATCCGAGACTGGGTGATGTGTAATGAGAAAGGACTAATTAGCAATCTTGTTGTGCGAGGCCCCTTGGGAAAGAGTGACCATAATATGGTAGAATTTTTTATTAAGATGGAGAGTGACACAGTTAATTCAGAGTCTAGGGTCCTGAACTTAAGGAAAGGTAACTTCAATGGTATGAGACATGAATTGGCTAGAATAGACTGGCGAGTGATACTTAAAAGGTTGACAGTGGATAGGCAATGGCAAACATTTAAAGATCACATGGATGAACTTCAACAACTGTACATCCTTGTCTGGGGAAGGTGGCTCAACCGTGGCTAACAAGGGAAATTAGGGATAGTGTTAAATCCAAGGAAGAGGTATATAAATTGGCCAGTAAAGCAGCAAACCTGAGGACTGAGAGAATTTTATAATTTAGCAGAGGAGGACAAAGCGTTTAATTAGGAGGGGGAAAATAGAGTATGAGAGGAAGCTTGCAGGAAACATAAAAACTGACTGCAAAAGCTTCTGTAGATATGTGAAGAGAAAAAGATTAACGAAGACAAATGTCAGTCAGTCAGATTCAGGTGAATTTAGAATGGGGAATAAAGAAATGGTGGACCAATTAAACAAATACTTTGGTTCTGTCTTCACGAAGGAAGACATAAATAACCTTCCAGAAATAATAGGGGACCAAGGGTCTAGTGAGAAGGAGGACCTGGAGGAAATCCTTATTAGGCGGGAAATTGTGTTAGGGAAATTGATGGGATTGAAGGCCGATAAGTCCCCGGGGCTTGATAGTCTGCATCACAGAGTATTAAGGAAGTGGTCCTGGAAATAATGGATGCATTGGCGATCATTTTCCAACAGTCTATCGACTCTGGATCAGTTCCTATGGACTGGAGGGTAGCTAATGTAACACCACTTTTTAAGAAAAAAGGGAGAGAGAAAGCGGGTAATTATAGACCGGTTAGCCTGACATCAATAGTGGGGAAAACGTTGAAATTAATTATTAAGGATGAAATAGCAGCGCATTTGGAAAGCAGTGACAGAATCGGTCCAAGTCAGCATGGATTTATGAAAGGGAAATCATGCTTGACAAATCTTCTAGAATTTTTTGAGAATGTAGAGTGGACAATGGAGAACCAGTGGATGTGGTGTATTTGGACTTTCAAAAGGCTTTTGACAAGGTCCCACACAAGAGATTGGTGTGCAAAATTAAAGCACATGGTATTGGGGGTAATGTACTGATGTGGATAGAGAACTGGTTGGCAGACAAGAAGCAGAGAGTCGGGATAAGTGCATCCTTTTCAGAATGGCAGGCAGTGACTTGTGGGGTGCCGCAGGGCGCAGTGCTGGGACCCCAGCTATTTACAATATACATTAATGATTTAAATGAAGGAATTGAGTGTAATATCTCCAAGTTTGCAGATGACACTAAGCTGGGTGGTGGTATGAGCTGTGAGGAGGACGCTAAAAGGCTGCAGGGTGACTTGTATAGGTTAGGTGAGTGGGCAAACGCATGGCAGATGCAGTATAATATGGATAAATGTGAGGTTATCCACTTTGGTGGCAAAAACACGAAGGCAGAATATTATCTGAATGGTGGCAGATTAGGAAAAGGGGAGGTGCAACGAGACCTGGATGTCATGGTACATCAGTCATTGAAAGTTGGCATGCAAGTACAGCAGGCGGTGAAGAAGGCAAATGGTATGTTGGCCTTCATAGCTAGGGGATTTGAATATAGGAGCAGGGAGATCTTACTGCAGTTGTACAGGGTCTTAGTGAGGCCTCACCTAGAATATTGTGTTCAGTTTTGGTCTCCAAATCTGAGGAAGGATGTTCTTGCTATTGAGGGAGTGCAGCGAAGGTTCACCAGACTGATTCCCGGGATGTGAGGACTGACATATGAGGAGAGACTAGATCGACTGGGCCTATATTCACTAGAAGAATGAGAGAGGATCTCATAAAAACATATAAAATTCCGACGGGACTGGACAGGTTAGGTGCAGGAAGAATGTTCCCGATGTTGGGGAAGTCCAGAACCAGGGGACACATTCTAAGGTTAAGGGGTGAGCCAGTTAGGACTGAGATGAGGAGAAACTTCTTCACTCAGAGAGTTGTTAACCTGTGGAATTCCCTACCGCAGAGAGTTGTTGATGCAGTTTGTTAGATACATGCAAGAGGGAGTTAGATATGGCCCTTATGGCTAAAGGGATCAAGGGGTATGGAGAGAAAGCAGGAAAGGGGTACTCAGGTGAATGATCAGCCATGATCTTATTGAATGACGGTGTAGGCTTGAAGAGCCGAATGGCCTACTCCTGCACCTATTTTCTATGTTTCTATAAGAACAGAAGAACAGAAGAATTGGAGCAGGAGTAGGCGATTCGGCCCCTCGAGCCTGCTCCGCCATTCAATAAGATCATGGCTGATCTTCTACCTCAACTTCACTTTCCTGCACTGTACCCATATCCCTTGATTCCCTTAATATCCAAAAATCTACTGATCTCTGCCTTGAATATACTCAAAGACTGAGCCTTCACAGCCCTCTGGGGTAAAACATTCCAAAGATTCAGCACACTCCGAGTGAAGAAGTTTCTCCTCAACTCAGTCCTAAATGGCCGACCCCTTATTCTGAGACTGTGTCCACTGGTTCTAGACTCCCCAGCCAGGGGAAACATCCTCCCTGCATCGACCTTGTCAAGCTTTGTAAGAATGTTACATGTTTCAATGAGATCACCTCTCATTCTTCTAAACTCTAGAGCATATAGGCCTAGTTTACTCAATCTCTCCTTATTAGACAATGCCCCCATCCCAGGAATCAGTCTGGTGAACCTTCGTTGCACTCCCTCTATGGCAAGTATATTCTTCCTTAGGTAAGGAGACCTAAACTGTACACAATATTCCAGATGTGGTCTCACCAGGGCCTTATATAACTGCAGTCAGATATTTTTACTTATACTCAAATCCTCTTGAAATAAAGGCCTACATACCATTTGCTTTCTTAAATGCTTGCTGTACCTGCATGTTACCTTTCAGTGATTCATGTACAAGGACACCCAGGTCCCTCTGAACACCAACGTTTCCCAATCGCTCACCATTTAAAAAATACTCTGTTTTTCCAATTTTCCCACCAAAGTGGATAACTTCACATTTCTCCACATTATATTCCATTTGCTATGTTCTTACCCACTCACTTAGCCTGTCTGTATCCCGTTGAAACCTCTTTGCATCCTCCTCACAACTTACATTCCCACCTAGCTCTATATCATCAGCAAACTTGGATATATAACATTTGGTCCCCTCATCCAAATCATTGATTTGATTCTGAATAGCTGGGGCCCAAGCACCGATCCTTGCGGCACCCCACTAGTAACAGCCTGCCAACCCGAAAATGACCTGTTTATTTGTTTTCTGTCAGTTAACCAATCCTAAATCCATGCAAGTAAAGTACCCCCAATCCCATGAGCCCTAATTGTGTTTAATAACCTTTTGTGTGGCACCGTATTGAATGCTTTCTGAAAATCCAAACACTGGTTCCCCCTTATCTATTCTATTAGTTATAACCTCAAAAAACTCTAACAGATTTGTCCCTTTCATAAATCCATGTCGACTCTGCCCAATCCTATTGTTATTTTCTAATTGCCCTGTTACCATGTCCTTAATAATAGATTCTAGCATGTTCCCTCCGTCTGATGTCAGGCTAACTGGTCTGTAGTTCCCCATTTTCTCTCTCCCTTCTTTCTTAAATAGTGGGGTTACATTAGTTACCTTCCAATCTGCGGGAACCTTTCTGGAATCTATGGAATTTTGGAAGATGACAGCCAATGCATCCACTATCGCAATGGCCACCTCTTTCAAAACCCTAGGATGTAGGCCATCAGGTCAAGATCAAAATCTCCAGATGACGCCAAAAGAGGGACATAGAAACATAGAAAATAGGTGCAGGAGTTGGCCATTCGGCCTTTCGAGCCTGCACCACCATTCAATAAGATCATGGCTGATCATTCACCTCAGTACCCCTTTCCTGCTTTCTCTCCATACCCCTTGATCCCTTTAGCTGTAAGGGCCATATCTAACTCCCTCTTGAACTGGCATCAACAACTCTCTATGATAGGGAATTCCACAGGTTAATAACTCTCTGAGTGAAGAATGTTCTCCTCATCTCAGTCCTAAATGGCTTACCCCTTATCAGTAGACTACGTTCCCTGGTTCTGGACTTCTCCAACATTGGGAACATTCTTCCTGCATCTAACCTGTCCAGTCCCGTCAGAATTGTATATGTTTCTATGAGATCCCCTCTCATTCTTCTAAACTCCAATGAATACAGGCCCAGTCGATCCAGTCTCTCCTCATATGTCAGTCCTGCCATCCCTGGAATCAGTCTGGTGAACCTTCGCTGCACTCCCTCAATAACAAGGCCTCAGCAAGGGCCTGTACAATTGCAGTAAGACCTCCCTGCTCTTAAACTCAAATCCCCTAGCTATGAAGGCCAACATACCATGGCCAACTGTGAAGAGGACTGTAAGTGACTTCAGTGTGAACGCACAGGTTAGTAAATGGGACAGGTAAATGGCAAATGAAATTTAATGCAGAGAAATGTAATGATAAATTTTGGGAGGAAATGTACATTAAATGGTAAAAACTTTAAAAAGAGTAGAGGAGTAGAGAGATTTAGGGTTGTAAGATTCTAGCTAAGGTCTTGCCTTATTAATTAGCAGTGTCAGCAACTTTAATGTCTTACTAAGAAATACAAGATGAGCAGATTCTCAGTCCACTGACGTACCTTATATTGATCCATCAATCAGAGTAAACAGGCAAGTCCCGCGTGTCCACAGTAACTGACACGGGGTTAGCCCGCTGGATGGAACCTCGGGCGCCCTGAGCTTGATCTCCGGTGTCTCCAGTCCCGATTACCCCCTTACATCAGTCTCCCCTCACTTTTATATCCTGCTGTGATCACCTCTGGCATCGGACTCTTCTTTGTCTTCTCTGCTGGGTTTGGGCAGGAAGTGAGGAAAAGACAGCTGGAAATTCTCCAATCTGTGATTTACAAGGACACTTTCCCTGGTTCCCAGCAGTTACTTTTCTTCAGTAATTTTCTCATTATCTCTAAATTCCCCTGCCTGCTGTTAATTACATGACTTCTGATTGTTTCACAGTTATAGGTATAAACATCACACATTATAATTTAATCTATTCTATTCCTCCCGCTGTTTTAAGCTTATATTGTGGTTAATAACAGACAAACCCTGTACTTTCCCCTGATCTGATTACAGATTCCAACAGTGGGTTCAGTGAATGGAATGTCTTATCAGTGTTGCCATGGTGACCTGTCTGCAGTGAATCGATTGTTTGAGTTTCTAACTCAGACTAAACTTCTCTTTCCCATAATACACATTAATCAGCTATTTGATGTCAATGTATTTTAGCCATGTTATGTTAATATCTCTCACACCTACAAGCGGTTCAGATACACAAATCTTTAAGATGAAAAAGTGGTTAAAAAAGCACATGTGATCCTAAGTTTTATAAATAGGGGTGTAGAGTACAAAAGGGCAGAGGTCACATTCAGGACGGATAGACAGAAAGGAAAAGGAGGTGGGGTAGCGTTGCTGGTGAAAGAGGAAATTAACGCAATAGTAAGAAAGGACATTAGCTTGGATGATGTGGGGAAATTCAAGTCTATACATAAGACAAACGTTTTAGTTTTTATTCACATTTTACTTCAATTACTGAAGTTAAAAAAATACGGGTCTCTTTCTTTTTTGACCTTAACATCCCCTGCTAAGATTGTAGCAATCTCTCCTTGTATGAATGCCCAAAAGGGACATTCGAACCTACTAAAGGACAGTTTTCTCCACTGGGTCAATAAACTTCTCCATTCGCACCCTGAGCCTTGATGCTCTCCCGAGAGCATGGGAAACAGAATTTATGATTGGGCACTGACAGGCATTGCACAAAGTGAGTGTCCTCCAAACGTTCATGACAAATGGTGCAGCACAGGGTAGAGCTGCAGAATACCAAAGGGCAGAAAACGCTAGTGGGGGATGTGTACAGACCACCAAACAGTAGTAGTGAGGTTGGGGACAGCATCAAACAAGAAATTAGGGATGCGTGCAATAAAGGTACAGCAGTTATCATGGGCGACTTTAATCTACATATAGATTGGGCTGACCAAGCTGGTAGCAATGCGGTGGAGGAGGATTTCCTGGAGTGTATTAGGGATGGCTTTCTAGACCAATATGTTGAGGAACCAACTAGAGAGCTGGCCATCCTAGACTGGGTGTTGTGTAATGAGAGAGGACTAATTAGCAATCTTATTGTGCGAGGCCCTCTGGGGAAGTGTGACCATAATATGGTAGAATTCTTTTTTAAGATGGAAAGCGACAGTTAATTCAGAGACTAGGGTCCTGAACTTCAGGAAAGGTAACTTCAATGGTATGAGATGTGAGTTGTCTAGGATAGACTGGCAAATGATACTTAAAGGGTTAGAAACATAGAAACATAGAAAATAGGTGCAGGAGTAGACCATTCGGCCCCTCAAGCCTGCACCAGCATTCAATAAGATCATGGCTGATCATTCCCTCAGTACTCCTTTCCTGCTTTCTCTCCATACCCCTTGATCCCTATAGGTTTACAGTGGATAGGCAATGGCAGACATTTATAGATCACATGGATGAACTTCAACAATTGCACATCCCTGTCTGGAGTAAAAATAAAAAGGGGAAGGTAGCTCAACCGTGGCTAACAAGGAAAATTAGGGATAGTGTTAAATCCAAGGAAGAGGCATATAAATTGGCCAGAAAAAGCAGCAAACCTGAGGACTGGGAGAAATTTAGAATTCAGCAGAGGAGGACAAAGGGTCTAATTAGGAGGGGGAAATAGAGTATGAGAGGAAGCTTACAGGGAACATAAAAACTGACTGCAAAAGCTTCAATAGAGATGTGAAGAGAAAAAGATTAGTGAAGACCAATATAGGTCCTTTGCAGTCAGAATCTGGTGAATTTATAATAGGGAACAAAGAAATGGCAGACCAACTGAACAAATACTTTGGAAGGAAGACACAAATAATCTTCTGGAAATACTAGGGGTTCGAGGGTCTAGCGAAAAGGAGGAACTGAAGAAAATCCATATTAGTCAGGAAATTGTGTTAGGGAAATTGATGGGATTGAAGGCCAATAAATCCCCAGGGCCTGATAGGCTGCATCCCAGAGTACTTAAGGAAGTGGCCCTAGAAATAGTGGATTCAATGGTGATCATTTTCCAACATTCTATTGACTCTGGATCAGATCCTATGGACTGGAAGGTAGCTAATGTAACACCACTTTTTTAAAAAGGAGGGAGAGAGAAAACAGGGAATTATAGACCGGTTAGCCTGACATCGGTGGTGGGGAAAATGTTGGAATCAATTATTAAAGATGAAATAGCAGCGCATTTGGAAAGCAGTGACAGGATCGGTCCAAGTCAGCATGGATTTATGAAAGGGAAATCATGCTTGACAAATCTTCCAGAATTTTTTGTGGATGTAACCAGTAGAGTGAACGAGGGAGAACCATTGGATGTGGTGTATTTGGACTTTCAAAAGGCTTTTGACAAGGTCCCACACAAGAGATTATTGTGCAAAATTAAAGCACATGATATTGGGGGTAATGTATTGACGTGGATTGAGAACTGGTTGGCAGACAGGAAGCAGAGAGTCAGAATAAACGGGTCCTTTTCAGAATGGCAGGTGCCAGTGGGGTGCCGCAGGGCTCAGTGCTGGAACCCCAGCTATTTACAATATACACCAATGATTTAGATGAAGGAATTCAGTGTAATATCTCCAAGTTTGCAGATAACACTAAGCTGGGTGACAGTGTGAGCTGTGAGGAGGATGCTAAGAGGCTGCAGGGTGACTTGGATAAGTTAGGTATGTGGGCAAATGCATGGCAGATGCAGTATAATGTGGATAAATGTGAGGTTATCCACTTTGGTGGCAAAAACAGGAAGACAGAATATGATCTGAATGGTGACAGATTAGGAAAAGGAGAGGTGCAACGAGACCTGGGTGTCATGGTACATCAGTCATTGAAGTTTGGCATGCAGGTACAGCAGGCAGTGAAGGCGTCAAATGGCATGTTGGCCTTCATAGCTCGAGAATTTTAGTACAGGAGCAGAGAGGTCTTACTACAGTTGTACAGAGCCTTGGTGAGGCCACATCTGGAATATTGTGTGCAGTTTTGGTCTCCTTATCTGAGGAAGGACGTTCTTGCTATTGAGGGAGTACAGCGAAGGTTCACCAGATTGATTCCCGGGATGGCAGGACTGACATAGGAGGAGAGATTGAATCAACTGGGCTTGTAGTCACTGGAGTTTAGAAGAATGAGAGGGGATCTCATAGAAACATGTAAATTTCTGATGGGATTGGACAGGTTAGAGTCAGGAAGAATGTTCCCGTTGCTGGGGAGTTCCAGAACCAGCGGTCACAGTCTAAGAATAAGGGGTAAGCCATTTAGGATTGAGATGAGGAGAAACCTCTTCACTCAGAGAGTGGTTAACCTGTGGAATTCTCTACCGCAGAAAGTTATTGAGGCCAGTTCGCTAGATATATTCAAGGGGAGTTAGATATGGCCGTTTCGGCCAAAGGGAACAAGGGTTATGAAGAGAAAGCAGGAAAGGGGTACTGAGGTTGAATGATCAGCAATGATCTTATTGAATGGCGGTGCAGGCTCGAGGGGCCGAATGGCCTACTCCTGCACCTAATTTCTATGAAACATAGAACCATAGAAAATAGGTGCAGGAGTAGGCCATTCGGCCCTTTGAGCCTGCACCACCATTCAATAAGATCATGGCTGATCATTCCCTCAGTACCCCTTTCATGCTCTCTCTCCATACCCCTTGATCCCCTTAGCCGTAAGGGCCATATCTAACTCCCTCTTGAGTATATCCAATGAACTGGCATCAACAACTCTCTGCGGCAGGGAATTCCAAAGGTTAACAACTCTCTGAGTGAAGAAGTTTCTCCTCATCTCAGTCCTAAATGGCCTACTCCTTATCCGAAGACTATGTCCCCTGGTTCTGGACTTCCCCAACATCGGGAACAATCGACCCGTATCTAACCTGTCCCGTCCCGTCAGAATCTTGTATGTTTATGTGAGCTCCCCTATCATTCTTCCAAACTCCAATGTATAAAGGTCCAGTTGATCCAGTCTCTCCTCATATGTCAGTCTAGCCATCCCGGGAATCAGTCTGGTGAACCTTCGCTGCACTCCCTCAATAGCAAGAACGTCCTTCCTCAGACTAGGAGACCAAAACTGAACACAATATTCCAGGTGAGGCCTCACCAAGGCCCTATACAACTGCAGTAAGACCTCCCTGCTCCTATACACAAATCCCCTAGCTATGAAGGCCAACATACCATTTGTCTT
Organism: Pristiophorus japonicus; assembly: GCF_044704955.1. Classification (NCBI taxonomy): domain Eukaryota; kingdom Metazoa; phylum Chordata; class Chondrichthyes; family Pristiophoridae; genus Pristiophorus; species Pristiophorus japonicus. The sequence goes on from NC_091985.1 coordinate 207,637,289, forward strand.
CTTTACCGCCTGCTCTACCTGTATGCCAACTTTCAATGAATGATGAACCATGACACCCAGGTCTCGTTGCACCTCCCCTTTTCCTAATCTGCCGCCATTCAGATAATATTCTGTCTTCGCGTTCTTGCCCCCAAAGTGGATAACCTCACATTTATCCACATTATACTGCATCTGCCATGCATTTGCCCACTCACCTAACCTGTCCAAGTCACCCTGCAGCCTCTTAGCGTCCCCCTCACAACTCACACCCCCGCCCAGTTTAGTGTCATCTGCAAACTTGGAGATATTACACTCAATTCCTTCATCTAAATCATTAATGTATATTGTAAAGAGCTGGGGTCCCAGCACTGAGCCCTGCGGCACTCCACTCGTCACTGCCTGCCATTCTGAAAAGGACCCGTTTATCCCGACTCTCTGCTTCCTGTCTGCCAACTAGTTCTCTATCCACGTCAGTATATTACCCCCAATACCATGTGCTTTGATTTTTCACACCAATCGCTTGTGTGGGACCTTGTCAAAAGCCTTTTGAAAGTCCAAATACACCACATCCACTGGTTCTCCCTTGTCCACTCCACAAAAAATTCCAGAAGATTTGTCAAGCATGATTTCCCCTTCATAAATCCATGCTGACTTGGACTGACCCTGTCACTGCTTTCCAAATGCGCTGCAATTTCATCCTTAATAATTGATTCCAACATTTTCTATGTTTCTATGTAAACCTGTACAAATCATTGGTTAGGCTGCAGTGAGAATATTGTGTCAGGTTTTGGGGATCTTACACCAGGAAGGATGTGAAGGCCATGGAGAGGGTGCAGAGAGATTCACTGAGAGGATACCAAGGACAAGAGCCTTTAGTTATCAGGGGAGATTGGAGAAACTGGGACTCTTTTCATTAGAACAAAGGGGAATTGGAGATCTGAGGAAGGTGTTCAGAATGTGATCAGGTAAATGAGGAAAAACTATTTCCACCAGTCGGTGAGTCAGTAACTCGAGGGCATCAGATTCAAATCATCACCAAAAGGCTCAGACCCAGGGAGGAACTATCAAGCACACTGTACAACAATGTTCGGGACACTCACTGTCCCTCTGGATCTGTGTCCGGGGAGGAACTGATGGGTTTCTCTTACCTTTTAATTGCAGTTAAATGTTGTTCTCATGGAGGTGATGGATGTCAGTGCTGGGGAACGGGGTATTCTGAGCACCAAGTGTCTGCCTGAAACACTCTCCAGTCAGGTACAGCATGGGTTAGATACAGAGTAAAGCTCCCTCTAAACTATCCCATCAAACACTCCCAGGTCAGGTACAGCACGGGTTCGATACAGAGTAAAGCTCCCTCTACACTGTCCCATCAAACACTCTCAGGGAAGTGTCGATGGAGCTATATTCTGTATGTAAGTTAGACTGTCCCTGCCCCAGGAATCCCAGAGGTTGACATGAGGTGCTCTGACTGATAAAAAGTTTAAGATAAGCTATGATACTATTGAATGGAGTAGCAGGCTCGAGGGGCCATATGGCCTACTCCTGCTCCTAATTCTTCTGTTCTTATAAAATGTCCTGTTGCCCGGCACTAACCTCCTTCACCTCGATGAGCACAAAGATTCACCTAAAGAAGTTAACACAAACCCATCAATTGCTCCCCGACACAGATACTGAGGGACAGGGAGTGTCCGGGACAATTACATGTCTCACTCAATAAGGTATAAATTGATCCTGTACCTCTCTCCATTAACCCTGGGCTCCACACGGGCTGAATCCTGCTCCTGTTTCCCTTCCTGTAACAGCACTGAGCTACACCCAGCCCATAATGAGCAGGGCTCAGGAAGGTTGGTTGCTAGGCACTGCAGTGATGTCATAAAGCAGGGCCATTCAGCCCAGCGGGTCCTCTCCTTGTCCCTTTAAAGGTGGAGAGGTGGGACATCCTGTCGCAACACACATCCCCCTGTTCATACTGAGAATTCCCGGGGAAGGGCCAGGGCCCAGAGTGTGGAACACAACCAAGGGGGAAAGAGGAGGAGAGAAGAGGAGGTAAATCAGCGAGTCGGGACTGAGGGACACCAAGCTGAAGTTTTAGAGCCTGTAGACTTCAGATGGGAAAGACTGAGTTCAGTTGATTTAGGATCCAGGGAGAGAACAAGACACAAGGCACTTTGCATAAATTCCTCCTATTTTTCTCTGCTCTTATCTCTAACCATGAGTACTGACTTTGGCTCGGTTCAGTTCTATACACTGCCCCATCCACCCCCTCCCTCACACTCCTCCCTCCCTCTCCTCTCCTCCCCTGAAGGTGCTGACTCTGGCTGAGTTCAGTTCTACACTCACTGGTTCCTCTCTCTCTCCTCCCCTCCCCTGAAGGTGCTGACTCTGGCTGGGTTCAGTTCTACACTCACTGGTTCCCCTCCCTCTCCTCCCCTGAAGGTGCTGACTCTGGCTGGGTTCAGTTCTACACTCACTGGTTCCCCTCCATCTCCTCCCTAGAAGGTGCTGACTCTGGCTGGGTTCAGTTCTACACTCACTGGTTCCCCTCCCTCTCCTCCCCTGAAGGTGCTGACTCTGGCTGGGTTCAGTTCTAAACTCACTGGTTCCTCGCCCTCTCCTCCCCTGAAAGTGCTGACTCTGGCTGGGTTCAGTTCTACACTCACCAGTTTCTCTCCAATATGTGACCCATGTGCCCAATCTCTATGTGTGAACCTCGACAGTGAGTGTCGATGGGCTACTCCACTGTCCTCACCTGAGGCCTCACATGTGCATTTTCCAGCAGGGTCACTGGACCCTCCTCCCAAAGGCTCAGTGGGTAAAGGCACTGACCAATGCGACCAGTCATAGGAACAGGAGGGGCCCAGGTTTAATCCCTTCTGCATATCCTCCCCTTCCAAACCCCTGTAAAAGCTGTTTACAAAAGTCATCACTGTAAGTAAGAACATAGGAACCGGAGTAGGCCATTCAGCCCCTTGTGCCTGTTCTGCCATTCAATAAGATCGAGGCTGGTTTTGTGCTTCAACTCATTTTCCCGCCCTATCCCCGTATCCCTTGATTCCTTCAGTGTCCAAACATCTATCTCAGCCCTGAACACACTCACAGACTGAACATCCACAACCCTCTGGGGCAGAGAATTCCAAAGATTCACAACCCTCTGAGTGAAGAAATCTCTCCTCATCTCAGTCCTAAATGGCCGACCCTTATTCTGAGACTATGTCCCTGAGTTCTCGACTCTCCAGCCGGGGAAACAGTCTCTCAGCATTTGTGTGAGGAAGTGCTTCCTGACATCACCCCTGAATGGCCGAGCTTTCATTTTCCTTAATGTTCTGTCCCCGTCACCAGAGGAAATCACTTCTCTCTATCTACTCCATTAACTCCTTTAATCATCTTAAACACCTCAATTAGGTCACCCCTTAATCTTCTATATTCAAGGGAACATAAGGAATAGGAGCAGGAGTCAGCCATCTGGCCCCTCGAGGCTAGTCTGTGCAATCTGGCTTCATCATTTACAAAAGTCATCACTGTAAGTACAGGATAGAAATTCCAAACAGTCAGTTCTAGTTTCTCTAGGAGATTCTTTCCTCCTAAGCTGTAGAATTAGTCCCACTCCCCTGCTCTTACCACATAACCTTACAATTTTTTCCAACTCAAGTACTTATCTCTTTTGCAAGTTACTGGTGAATCTGCTTCCACCACCCTTTCAGGCAGTGCGTTCCAGGTCATAACATCTCGCTGCTTAATTTGTCCCCTCATGTAGCATCTGGTTCATTTGCCAATCACCTTAAATCTGTCCCTCTGGTTACTGACCCTTCTGACACTGAAAATTGTTTCTCCTTATTAAGAGGGTTGGTGGGCTGGAGGAGGTTACAGAGATAGGGAGGGGCGAGGCCTTGGAGGGATTTGAACAAGATGATGAGAATTTTAAAGGCTGAAGCCTTTAAATGTCTCCCCCAGTGCAGAATGTGACTCACTAACAGGAAAGATGTTCCTTTAACTACTACAGATGTATAATGAGGGGAAATCAATCTCTGTCCCTTTAACTAACAGCGACATGGAAAGAGGGAATTGAATGATCTTCAAACACCTGGTCCACATGGCAATGAAGTGTCTGAAACTTTGTGTCTTAATGCAAGGAGTATCCGCAATAAGGTGGATGAATTAACTGTGCAAATAGATGTTAACAAATATGATGTGATTGGGATTACGGAGACGTGGCTCCAGGATGATCAGGGCTGGGAACTCAACATCCAGGGGTATTCAACATTCAGGAAGGATAGAATAAAAGGAAAAGGAGGTGGGGTAGCATTGCTGGTTAAAGAGGAGATTAATGCAATAGTTAGGAAAGACATTAGCTTGGATGATGTGGAATCTATATGGGTAGAGCTGCAGAACACTAAAGGGCAAAAAACGTTAGTGGGAGTTGTGTACAGACCTCCAAACAGTGGTAGTGATGTTGGGGAGGGTATCAAACAGGAAATTAGGGGTGCATGCAATAAAGGTGCAGCAGTTATCATGGGTGACTTTAATATGCACATAGATTGGGCAAGCCAAACTGGAAGCAATACGGTGGAGGAGGATTTCCTGGAGTGCATAAGGGATGGTTTTCTAGACCAATATGTCGAGGAACCAACTAGGGGGGAGGCCATCTTAGACTGGGTGTTGTGTAATGAGAGAGGATTAATTAGCAATCTCATTGTGCGAGGCCCCTTGGGGAAGAGTGACCATAATATGGTGGAATTCTGCATTAGGATGGAGAATGAAACAGTTAATTCAGAGACCATGGTCCAGAACTTAAAGAAGGGTAACTTTGAAGGTATGAGGCGTGAATTGGCTAGGATAGATTGGCGAATGATACTCAAGGGGTTGACTGTGGATGGGCAATGGCAGACATTTAGAGACCGCATGGATGAACTACAACAATTGTACATTCCTGTCTGGCGTAAAAATAAAAAAGGGAAGGTGGCTCAACCGTGGCTATCAAGGGAAATTAGGGATAGTATTAAAGCCAAGGAAATGGCATACAAATTGGCCATGAATAGCAGTGAACCAGGGAACTGGGAGAAATTTAGAACTCAGCAGAGGAGGACAAAGGGTTTGATTAGGGCAGGGAAAATGGAGTACGAGAAGAAGCTTGCAGGGAACATTAAGGCGGATTGCAAAAGTTTCTATAGGTATGTAAAGAGAAAAAGGTTAGTAAAGAGAAACGTAGGTCCCCTGCAGTCAGAATCAGGGGAAGTCATAACGGGGAACAAAGAAATGGCAGACCAATTGAACAAGTACTTTGGTTCGGTATTCACTAAGGAGGACACCAACAACCTTCCGGATATAAAAGGGGTCAGAGGGTCTAGTAAGGAGGAGGAACTGAGGGAAATCTTTATTAGTCGCTAAATTGTATTGGGGAAATTGATGGGATTGAAGGCCGATAAATCCCTAGGGCCTGATGGACTGCATCCCAGAGTACTTAAGGAGGTGGCCTTGGAAATAGCGGATGCATTGACAGTCATTTTCCAACATTCCATTGACTCTGCATCAGTTCCTATGGAGTGGAGGGTAGCCAATGTAACCCCACTTTTTAAAAAAGGAGGGAGAGAGAAAACAGGGAATTATAGACCAGTCAGCCTGACCTCAGTAGTGGGTAAAATGATGGAATCAATTATTAAGGCTGTCATAGCAGTGCAATTGGAAAATGGTGACATGATGGGTCCAAGTCAGCATGGATTTGTGAAAGAGAAATCATGCTTGACAAACCTTCTGGAATTTTTTGAGGATGTTTCCAGTAAAATGGACAAGGGAGAACCAGTTGATGTGGTATATTTGGACTTTCAGAAGGCTTTCGACAAGGTCCCACACAGGAGAATAATGTGCAAAGTTAAAGCACATGGGATTGGGGGTAGTGTGCTGACGTGGATTGAGAACTGGTTGTCAGACAGGAAGCAAAGAGTAGGAGTAAATGGGTACTTTTCAGAATGGCAGGCAGTGACTAGTGGGGTACCGCAAGGTTCTGTGCTGGGGCCCCAGCTGTTTACATTGTACATTAATGATTTAGACGAGGAGATTAAATGTAGTATCTCCAAATTTGCGGATGACACTAAGTTGGGTGGCAGTGTGAGCTGCGAGGAGGATGCTATGAGGCTGCAGAGTGACTTGGATAGGTTAAGTGAGTGGGCAAATGCATGGCAGATGAAGTATAATGTGGATAAATGTGAGGTTATCCACTTTGGTGGTAAAAACAGAGAGACAGACTATTATCTGAATGGTGACAGATTAGGAAAAGGGGAGGTGCAACGAGACCTGGGTGTCATGGTACATCAGTCATTGAAGGTTGGCATGCAGGTACAGCAGGCGGTTAAGAAAGCAAATGGCATGTTGGCCTTCATAGCGAGGGGATTTGAGTGCAGGGGCAGGGAAGTGTTGCTACAGTTGTACAGGGCCTTGGTGAGGCCACACCTGGAGTATTGTGTACAGTTTTGGTCTCCTAACTTGAGGAAGGGCATTCTTGCTGTTGAGGGAGTGCAGCGAAGATTCACCAGACTGATTCCGGGATGGTGGGACTGACCTATCAAGAAAGACTGGATCAACTGGGCTTGTATTCACTGGAGTTCAGAAGAATGAGAGGGGACCTCATAGAAACGTTTAAAATTCTGACGGGTTTAGGCAGGTTAGATGCAGGAAGAATGTTCCCAATGTTCGGGAAGTCCAGAACCAGGGGTCACAGTCTAAGGATAAGAGGTAAGCCATTTAGGACCGAGATGAGGAGAAACTTCTTCACCCAGAGAGTGGTGAACCTGTGGAATTCTCTACCACAGAAAGTAGTTGAGGCCAATTCACTAAATATATTCAAAAGGGAGTTAGATGAAGTCCTTACTACTCGGGGGATCAAGGGGTATGGCGAGAAAGCAGGAAGGGGGTACTGAAGTTGCATGTTCAGCCATGAACTCATTGAATGGCGTTGCAGGCTAGAAGGGCTGAATGGCCTACTCCTGCACCTTGTTTCTATGTTTCTATAACTCACAATAGGAACTCCAGGAAAACAAAATACTGACAAATGTTAAACTGTTTGGGTGACAAAAAGAAATCTCAATTTAACTTTTAAAAGATAAATTGTTTAACAGGGGTTCACAATGACTCACCTGACAGGCCGGTTCAGGATCCACCCCTCGAGCACCGCGATTGGTTGCAGAACACACTGCTCCCTGGGCCCTCCGGCCTCTGAGCTCTCTTCCTGTTCGTTCCCAGGGCAATCAATCACCACTCGCCAACATTACGCTGCCAGATGAAGTTGAGGGGCTCAGAGGAAGAATTAAAGTGAGGCCATGAATCTGAGTTAAGAAATAAAATTAGAGAAGCATGATTAAGTTTATAAACAAAACTATTTAAAGTCAAATCAAATGAATTGTTGCAGTTAATATATTCCTTTTGCGCCTTATGGGAAACTTGTGATGTGTGGGCTGTGCAGAGTGTCTGTGCCCGGTTACACAGCGTGTCCCTGGCTCTCCACTCCAAATACACATGTTTCAGCTCACATCCAACTGACTGGATAAACCTCGCCCGTCTAAACCCCAGCACAGAAATACCAGCATTTGATGTTTAGTTATATTAAACCTTTATAAAACACTGGTTAGGCATCAGCTGGAGATGTTGAAGATGATATCCCTGAAGGTAGCAGGCCAGGTAGATAAGGTGGTTAAGAAGGCATACGGAATACTTGCCTTTATTAGTTGAGGCATGGAATACAAGAGCAAGGAGCTTATGCTTGAACTGTATAAAACACTGGAGTATTGCATGCAGTTCTGGTCACCACATTATAGGAAAGATGTGATTGCACTATAGAGGGTACAGAGGAGATTTATGAGGATATTGCCTGGACTGGAGAATTTTAGCTATGAGGACAGATTAGATAGGCTGGGGTTGCTAAGGGGAGACCTAATTGAGGTGTATATAATTTTGAAGGGCCTAGATAGATTGAATAGGAAGGACCTATTTCCCTTAGTAGAGGGATCAATAGATTTAAAGTAATTGGTCGAAGGTTTAGAGATTTGAGGAGTGAGTCTGGAACTCATTGCCTGAAAGGGTGGTAGTGGCAGAAACCCTCATAGCATTTAAATGTACCTAGATATGCACTTGAGGGGCCGAGATAGAGTGGATAGGAAGAACCCATTTCCCTTAGCACAGGGGTCAATAACTGGGGGGCATAGCTTTAAAGTAGTTGGTGGAAGGTTTAAAGGTGTATAAAATTATGAGGGGCCTAGATAGAGTGACCAGGAGGACCTATTTCCCTTAAAAGAGCGGTCAGCTTTGGCTTATTGGGTACCACACTCGCATCTGAGTCAGAAGGTTGTGGGTTCAAGTCCCACTCCAGGGACTTGAGCACATGAATCTAGACTGACACTCCAGTGCAGTGCTGAGGGAGTGCAGCGCTGTCGGAGATGCTGTCTTTCGGATGAGACGTTAAACTGAGGTCCCATCTGCTCTTTCAGGTGGACGTAAAAGATCCCATTGCACTACTTGAAGAACATGAGAGTTAACACCAATGTCCTGGCAAATATTTATCCCTCAATCAACATAACAAAAACAGATTATCTGGTCATTATCACATTGCTGTTTGTGGGAGCTTGCTGTGCACAAACTGGCTGCCGCGTTTCCACATTACAACAGTGACTACATTCCAAAAGTACTTAATTCTCTGTAAAGAGCTTTGAGACATCTGGTGAAAGGCACTATATAAATGTAAGTTTTTGTTTCTTTTGAAGTGCCGTAACCTACAAGGCTAGTGACCAAGAGCTGGAAATTCTTCTTCTTAGGCAGCCTCCCGGAGTCGAGGATGACTTGCCCCACACCAATATGAGTTCTAAGGTGACTATTGAGTCCTATGTGGGATCTCCAGTCTCTATCACAGGTGGGGTAGGTGTTGGTTGAAGGGACGGGTGGGTGGGGTGCTTGGTTTGTCGCACGCTCCTTCCACTGTTTGTACTTGGCTTCCGTGTGCATAAGACGAAGGGTTAGGGTTAGGCCTTCTCGAATGCTTCTCCTCCACTTTGCGTGTCCTTGGGCCCGAGATTCCCAAGAGTCGGTGGGGATGTTACATTTTTTCAAGGAGGCTTTGAGGGTGTCCTTGAATCATTTTCTTTGCCTTCCTGGGACTCACTTGCCATAGGGTGCTTGATTTGGGAGTCTCGTATCGGTTATGTGGACATTGTGGCCTATCCATCGGCGCTGATCAAGCAATGGTCAATGCCTCGATGCTGGGGACATTGGCCTGAGAGAGAACACTGACGATGGTGCGCCTATCCTGCCAATGGATTTGCAGTATTTTGCAGAGGCAGCGTTGGTGGTACTTCTCCAGTGCCTTGAGGTGTCTACTGTACCTAGTCCACGTCTCTGAAGCATATAGGAGGGCGGGTATCACTACTGCTCTGTAGACCATGAGCTTGGTGCCAAGTTTGAGATCCTGTTGTTCGAACACTCTTTACGTCAGGCGACCGAAGGCTGCACTGGCACAATGAAGGTGGTGTAGGACTTCACCATCGATGTCTGGCCTTGCTGACAGTAGACTCCCGAGGTATCGAAAGTGTTCCAAATTCTCCAAAGTCTTGTCGTGGATCATGATAATCTCGGGGGAGCAGTAGTGTGTGGCGGGGGCAGGTTGGTAGAGGACCTTTGTCTTATGGATGTTTAATGTAAGGCCCAGACTCTCAGATGCAGAGAGGATGTTTCCACTCGTGGGGGAATCCAGGACGAGGGGCTTTAGTTTCAGAATAAGGGGTCGCCCATTTAGAACTGAGATGAGAGGAAATTTCTTCTCTCAGTGAGTCGTAAATCTGTGGAATTCTCTGCCCCAGAGAGCTGTGGAGGCTGGGTCATTGAGCATGTCGGGAGGAGGCCAGCATCGCGAGACCTGAGCGGGCGGGGGAGTACAAAGGGCAGCGGCAGCTTGGAGCAGCGGCCGATCGGGAGGAGGCCAGCATCGCGAGACCTGAGCGGGCAGGGGAATACAAAGGGCAGCAGCAGCTTGGAGCAGCGGCCGATCGGGAGGAGGCCAGCATCGCGAGACCTGAGCGGGCGGGGGAGCTGCAGCAGGGACAGAAAGTAAAAGAATCAAAATCGAAGTGTGACATCACAGTCAAGCAAGTAAATGATTGGCTGGTGGATTGGTGAGTATTTTTTCTTTTCTTTAAGGAACCTTTCGCATTGTTGTAGGTTAGGAACTGCGATTAAATATAAGTGATCTTTATTATCTAAGGAGAATCAGTTAATTAAATTGGCTGTTTGCTGAGTAGTGGCTGGGTGTGTGGTTTAGAGTTTAGTTCTACTTGATAGTTGCGAGTGTAACTAGAGGGATGGCAGGGCAGCTCAGTCCCGTGGATTGCACATCCTGTGGCATGTGGGAAATCCTGGATGCTTCACACAGCCGGGACGATCACGTGTGCAGGTGGTTTCTCCAGCTGCACCAACTCAAGCTCCGTGTTTTGGAGCTTGAGCGGCAGCTGGAATCACCTTGGTGCATCCGCGTGACTGATAGCACATTTCAGGAGGTGGTCACCCCGCAGCTTAAGAGTGTGCAGGCAGACAGGGAGTGGGTGACCCCTGGACAGAAGAGGAAGACTAGGCAGGCAGGGCAGGAATCCCCTGAGGAGTCCATCTCGCTCTCCAACCGGTATTCTGTTCTGAGCACCGGTGAGGGCAATGGTGGCTCTGGGGAGTGCAGCCAGAGCTAAATCCACTGCACCACAGGTGGTTCAACTGCACGGGGGGGGTGGGCGGAGGAAGAAGAATGGAAGAGCTATAGTGGTAGGGGATTCGGTAGTCAAGGGAGCAGACAGGCGTTTCCACGGCTGCAGATGTGACTCCAGGATGGGATGTTGCCTCCCTGGTGCCAGGGTCAAGGATGTCTTTGAACGGCTGCAGGTTATTCTGGGGGGAGAGGGCGAAGAGCCAGAGGTTGTGGTCATACCAGTACCAATGACATAGGTAGGAAGAGGAATGAGGTCCTGCAGGCAGAGTTTAGGGAGCTAGGAGAGAGATTAAAAAGCAGGACCTCAAAGGTAGTAATCTGCAGATTAATCCCAGTGCCAGGAGCTAGTGAGAACAGAAATAGGAAGATAGAGCAGATAAATAGGTGGCTGGAGAGATGGTGCAGGCGGGAGGGCTTTAGATTCCTGAGGCATTGGGACCGTTTCTGGGGGTGATAGGATCTGTACAAGCCGGATGGATTGCACCTTAACAGAGCCGGGACCAATATCCTCGTGGGGAGGTTTGCTAGTGTTATTGGGGAGGTTTTAAACTAGCTTGGCAGGGGGATGGGAACCTGAAAATAGATTCAGTAGGGAGGGGAGTAAAGCTGGAATTAGAAAGCAAAAATGTGGAAAGTGAGTTTGAAGGAGAGAGGAAACAAGCAGGAAAAAAGGGTAAAAAAACAAATTTAAAGGCACTTTGTCTAAATTCACGCAGCATTTGTAACAAAATAGATGAGTTGACGGCACAAATTGAAATAAATGGGTATGATCCGAAAGCCAGTCCAGAGACATGGTTGCAAGGTGACCAGGACTGGGAATTAAATATTCAGGGGTACTTGACAATCAGGAAGGACAGACAGAAAGGAAGAGGAGGTGGGGTAGCTCCATTGATAAAGGAAGAATCACTACAATAGTGAGAAACGATATTGGCTCAAATGATCAGGATGTTGAAACAGTTTGGGTGGAGATAAGAAATAATAAAGGGAAAAATCACTGGTGGGCGTAATCTATAAGCCCCCTAACAGTAGCAACTCTGTTGGTCGGAGTATAAACCAGAAAATAGAGAGGGCTTGTAAAAAGGGAACAGCAATAATCATGGAAGATTTTAACCTCCATATTGATTCGGCAATTCAAATTGGGCAGGGTAGCCTTGAGGAAGAGTTCATAGAGTTCATAGAGTGCATAAGGGACAGGTTCCTTGAGCAGTATGTGACAGAACCAACCAGGGGGATGGCTATCTTAAATCTGGTCCTGTGATAATGAGACAGAATTAATAAACAATCCCCTTGGAATGAGTGATCATAGCATGATTGAATTTCAAATTCAGATGGAGGGTGAGAAAGTTGGATCTCTAACCAGCGTACTAAGCTTAAATACAGGAGAATATGAAGGTATGAGGGCAGAGTTGGCTAAAGTGGACTGGGAAAATAGATTAACGCGTAGGACGGTTGACAAACAGTGGCGTACATTTAAGGAGATATTTCACAACTCTCAAGAAAAATATATTCCAGTGAGGAGAAATGGGTATAAGAGAAAAGATAGCCATCCGTGGTTAAGTAAAGAAATAAAGGACGGTATCTAATTAAAAACAAGGGCATACAAAGTGGCCAAAACTAGTGGGAGGACAGAAGATTGGGAAGCGTTTAAAAGCCAACAAAGAATGACTAAAAAAATGATTAAGGGAAGTTAGACTATGAAAGTAAACTAGCACAAAATATAAAAACTGATAGCAAGAGTTTCTATTGGTATATAAAAAGGAAAAGAATGGCTAGAGTAAATGTTTGTCCCTTAGAGGATGAGACCAGGGAATTAGTAATGGGGAACATGGAGATGGCAGAAACTCTGAACAAATATTTTGTATCAGTCTTTATGGTAGAGGACACTAACAATATTCCAACAGTGGATAGTCAAGGGACTATGGGGCGGGGGGGGAACTTAACACAATCACAATCACTAAGGAGGTGGTACTCAGTAAGATAATGGGACTAAAGGCGGATAAATCCCCTGGATCTGATGGCTTGCACCCTAGGATCTGAAAAGAAGTAGCGGCAGGGATAGTGGATGCATCCTTGGATTCTGGGGAGGTCCTAGCAGATTGGAAAACTGCAAATGTAGCGCCCCTGTTTAAAAAAGGAAGCAGACAAAAAGCAGGAAACGATAGACCAGTTAGCCTAACATCTATGCTTTGGAAGATGTTGGAGTCCATTATTAAAGAAGCAGTAGCAGGTGTTTTGGAAAAGCAAAATTCGGTCAGGCAGAGTCAGCATGGATATATGAAGGGGAAATCATGTTTGACAAATTTGCTAGAATTCTTTGAGGATGTAATGAACAGGGTGGATAAAGGGGAATCAGTGGATGTGGTGTATTTGGACTTCCAGAAGGCATTTGACAAGGTGCCACATAAAAGGTTACTGCACAAGATAAAAGTTCACGGGGTTAGGGGTAATATATTAGCATGGATAGAGGATTGGCTAACGAACATAAAGCAGAGAGTAGGGATAAATGGTTCATTCTCGGGTTGGCAATCAGTAACCAGTGGGATTCCACAGGGATCAGTGCTGGGACCCCAACTATTTACAATGTATATTAACGACTTGGAGGAAGGGACCGAGTGTAACGAAGCCAAGTTTGCTGACGATATAAAGATGGGAGGGAAAGCGATGTGTGAGGACACAAAAAATCTGCAAAAGGACATAGATAGGCTAAGTGAGTGGGCAAAAATTTGGCAGATGGAGTATAATGTTGGAAATTGTGAGGTCATGCACTTTGGCAGAATAAAATCAAAGAGCAAGTTATTATTTAAATGGAGAAAGATTGCCAAGTGTTGCAGTACAGCGGGAGCTGGGGTACTTGTGCATGAAACACAAAAGGTTAGTATGCAGGTACAGCAAGTGATCAGGTAGGCCAATGGAATCTTGGCCTTTGTTGCAAAGGGGATGGAGTATAAAAGCAGGGAAGCCTTGCTACAGTTGTACAGGGTATTGATGAGGCTACACCTGGAATACTGCGGCAGTTTTGGTTTCCATATTTATGAAAAGATATACTTGTTTTGGAGGCAGTTCAGAGAAGATTCACAAGGTTGATTCCGGAGATGAGGGGTTTGACTGATGAGGTTGGGCCTCTACTCATTAGAATTCTAAAGAAGAGAGGTGATCGTATCGAAACGTATAAGATTTTGAGGGGTCTTGACAAGGTGAATGCAGAGGGGATGTTTCCACTGATAGGGGAGACTAGAACTAGAGGGCATAATCTTAGAATAAGGGGCCGCCCATTTATAACTGAGATGAGGAGAAATTTCTTCTCTGAGGGTTGTGGATCTGTGGAATCCGCGCTCTGAGAGTTGTGGAAGCTGGGATATTGAATATATTTAAGACAGAAATAAACAGTTTCTTATACGATAAGGGGTTATGGGGAGCGGGCAGGGAAGTGGAGCTGAGTCCATGATCGGATCAGCCATGATCGTATTAAACGGTGGAGCAGGCTCGAGGGGCCATATGGCCTACTCCTGCTCCTATTTCTTATGTACTTACATTTAAGGTGGAGATAGACAGATTTTTGAGCGGTAAGGGAGTGAAGGGTTATAGGTAGCAGGCAGGGAAGTGGAGCTGAGCCCAGGATCAGATCAGCCATGATCTTATTAAATGGTGGAGCAGGCTCGAGGGGTCAAATGGCTGACTCCTGCTCCAAGTTCTTATGTTCTTATTTACGCTTCAGTGAAGGTGTCAATGATGGTTTGGAGTTCGGACTCCGAGTGTGCGCAAACTCAAGCGACGTCTGCATACTGTAATTCAATGACAGAGATTGGAACAACCTTGGATCTGGACTGGAGACACCGGAGGTTAAACAATTTCCCGCTTGTCCTGTAGATTAGCTCCACTCCAGCAGGGAGCTTGTTAAAGGCGAGATGAAGCATTGCAGAGAGGAAGATTGAGAAGCGCGTTGGTGCGATGACACAGCCTTGCCGGATCGCTCTGTGTTGGCCGCAGGGACACAATGGGCCGAATGGCCTCCTTCTGTGATGTCACTGGCTCTGACTCTATGATGTCACAGGTCTCACCAGCAGCCGCGCTGCCTGATGGTGATTGACAACGAGAGTCTGCGCATGCATACACGGCACCGCGTGCGCCACAACGCCCCCTCTCGGTCACCCTCGGTAATAACCGGGCTTGCCCAGAGGACACCACCCGCCCCGCTACACCCGGTGTTGCGCCAGTTCGCTTGGATGCTGTGGTGCGGACTCGGCGCTGAGCCTTCCGGGGAAAGGCGTTTGTGTCCGTTACAGAGCCGCGATCGGTGACGCGCAGTGAGTTTTCTCCGCTCGGATTGGGTAGAGAATCGCGCGGGGGGAGGGAGTGGGGATCGGGAGAGAATAAAGGGAAATACAAACCTGAGTCCGTCGATCCGGGCCCCACGCTGTGCTTGGTCAATTTGGCAGAGCGGGCTCAAGGGACACGTGACCCGGGTCCACAGCCTGATTGACGGGAGCTTTCGATTAATGGGGAGCGAGTAGGGCGGGGCTGGAGGAGTTTCCGTCCAATGGGGAGCGAGCAGGTCGGGGCTGGAGGACGAGCCGGCGGCGGGACGTCCAGCCAATCGGGGAGCCCGAGAGGCGGGACTTGCGCCACTGATTGGCTGAGCCGCAGGGCGCGAGGTTGGGCTGTCCGTTGGTCAGGACGCGGCCGGAGGAAGGGCTCGCGCGGGAGCTCGGCCCAAAGCGGCTTTGGCAGTTGGTCAAAGGCTCACCGCCAGCCGCTGAGATCCTGGGGAACGCCTGGAGCAGTGCAGTTGTCCACTGGGAGTTGGGCGGGAGCTCCCCGGACGCCGATGGTGTCCGCAAGGAGTCGCTGGGTCGGCCACAACTGGCGGGGGAGCGCGGGCTGGGCAGCAGGAAAGTGCGGCGGGTTAAAGATGGGTTTGAGTGGAGATCCCGCACTCACTGATGGAGGTGGAGATCCTGCACTCACTGATGGAGGTGGAGATCCCGCACTCACTGATGGAGGTGGAGATCCTGCACTCACTGATGGAGGTGGAGATCCTGCACTCACTGATGGAGGTGGAGATCCTGCACTCACTGATGGAGGTGGAGATCCTGCACTCACTGATGGAGGTGGAGATCCTGCACTCACTGATGGAGGTGCAGATCCTGCACTCACTGATGGAGGTGGAGATCCCGCACTCACTGATGGAGGTGGAGATCCTGCACTCACTGATGGAGGTGGAGATCCTGCACTCACTGATGGAGGTGGAGATCCCGCACTCACTGATGGAGGTGGAGATCCTGCACTCACTGATGGAGGTGGGGATCCGGCACTCACTGATGGAGGTGGAGATCCCGCACTCACTGATGGAGGTGGAGATCCCGCACTCGCTGATGGAGGTGGAGATCCTGCACTCGCTGATGGAGGTGGAGATCCTGCACTCACTGATGGAGGTGGGGATCCCGCACTCACTGATGGAGGTGGAGATCCTGCACTCACTGATGGAGGTGGAGATCCTGCACTCACTGATGGAGGTGGAGATCCTGCACTCACTGATGGAGGTGGGGATCCGGCACTCACTGATGGAGGTGGAGATCCCGCACTCACTGATGGAGGTGGAGATCCCGCACTCACTGATGGAGGTGGAGATCCTGCACTCATTGATGGAGGTGGGGATCCTGCACTCACTGATGGAGGTGGAGATCCCGCACTCACTGATGGAGGTGGAGATCCTGCACTCACTGATGGAGGTGGAGATCCCGCACTCACTGATGGAGGTGGAGATCCCGCACTCACTGATGGAGGTGGGGATCCCGCACTCACTGATGGAGGTGGAGATCCCGCACTCACTGATGGAGGTGGAGATCCCGCACTCACTGATGGAGGTGGAGATCCTGCACTCACTGATGGAGGTGGAGATTCTGCACTCACTGATGGAGGTGGGGATCCTGCACTCACTGATGGAGGTGGAGATCCTGCACTCACTGATGGAGGTGGAGATCCTGCACTCACTGATGGAGGTGGAGATCCTGCACTCACTGATGGAGGTGGGGATCCGGCACTCACTGATGGAGGTGGAGATCCCGCACTCACTGATGGAGGTGGAGATCCCGCACTCACTGATGGAGGTGGAGATCCTGCACTCATTGATGGAGGTGGGGATCCTGCACTCACTGATGGAGGTGGAGATCCCGCACTCACTGATGGAGGTGGAGATCCTGCACTCACTGATGGAGGTGGAGATCCCGCACTCACTGATGGAGGTGGAGATCCCGCACTCACTGATGGAGGTGGGGATCCCGCACTCACTGATGGAGGTGGAGATCCCGCACTCACTGATGGAGGTGGAGATCCCGCACTCACTGATGGAGGTGGAGATCCTGCACTCACTGATGGAGGTGGAGATTCTGCACTCACTGATGGAGGTGGGGATCCTGCACTCACTGATGGAGGTGGAGATCCTGCACTCACTGATGGAGGTGGAGATCCTGCACTCACTGATGGAGGTGGGGATTCTGCACTCACTGATGGAGGTGGAGATCCTGCACTCACTGATGGAGGTGGAGATCCTGCACTCACTGATGGAGGTGGAGATCCTGCACTCACTGATGGAGGTGGAGATCCTGCACTCACTGATGGAGGTGGGGATCCCGCACTCACTGATGGAGGTGGAGATCCTGCACTCACTGATGGAGGTGGAGATCCCGCACTCACTGATGGAGGTGGAGATCCTGCACTCACTGATGGAGGTGGAGATCCTGCACTCACTGATGGAGGTGGTGATCCTGCACTCACTGATGGAGGTGGAGATCCTGCACTCACTGATGGAGGTGGGGATCCTGCACTCACTGATGGAGGTGGGGATCCTGCACTCACTGATGGAGGTGGGGATTCTGCACTCACTGATGGAGGTGGAGATTCTGCACTCACTGATGGAGGTGGGGATCCTGCACTCACTGATGGAGGTGGAGATCCCGCACTCACTGATGGAGGTGGAGATCCCGCACTCGCTGATGGAGGTGGGGATCCTGCACTCACTGATGGAGGTGGAGATCCTGCACTCACTGATGGAGGTGGAGATCCCGCACTCGCTGATGGAGGTGGAGATCCCGCACTCACTGATGGAGGTGGAGATCCCGCACTCACTGATGGAGGTGGAGATCCTGCACTCACTGATGGAGGTGGAGATCCTGCACTCGCTGATGGAGGTGGAGATCCTGCACTCACTGATGGAGGTGGAGATCCTGCACTCGCTGATGGAGGTGGAGATCCTGCACTCGCTGATGGAGGTGGAGATCCTGCACTCGCTGATGAGGTGGAGATCCTGCACTCACTGATGGAGGTGGAGATCCCGCACTCACTGATGGAGGTGGAGATCCTGCACTCACTGATGGAGGTGAAGAACAGGCATGTTTGGGGGATGGGCAGTGTGCTCAGGTAACTGCCCTTGCAGCATGGATTTGTGCTTTTAGGGGTAAGAAATGTGCCCCCTATTGGGGCCAGGGAGAGCTTAAAGCGGGGAGATTGGGGGAGAAAGGGTGTCGGATGGCAACAGACGGCAAGGGATAAAGTTATTCAGCAGAGGAGCTCCCCCGGGAGCTGCCACCCCGGCGGCCATTAGGGTCAGGGGAGACTGGGGGCATTTATTGTCCTTATTGGACACAAGGCTCTTGGGCTCACAACCCACCGGCTCAGATTTTAATATCGACTTTTAAAATTCATGAATAAAAGCAGACACAATCTGTGCTTCTGTGGAACAAAATATTTAATATTAAGGCCTAAAAATACTATATTTTCCTTCTGCGCAATGTATTGTCCGTTTCAGACAACACCAACAACTTGTATTTATACAGCGTCTTAAACGTCCCAGCATGCTTCATGGGTGCATTATTAAACAAAATTTGACACCGGGTACAAACCAAGCATATTCTCATAAGGAGGAAAGATGGAAGTGGATGTATGGGAGTGATGGCAGAGAACTGGAGGATTGCAAATATTACATCCCTGTTTTTAAAAAAAGGGGAGAGGGCTAAATCTGGTAACCACAGGCCAATCACTCTAACATCAGTGGTGGGTGAATGACTGGAGACCTTTGTCGAGGACAAAATTAATTCTCACTTGGAGAAGCATGGGTTAATAAGGGGCAGCCAATATGGATTTGTTATAGGCAAATCATGTCTGACTAACCTGATTGAGTTCTTTGATGAAATAACAGAGGGTTAATGAGAGACCTGACTGAGGTGTATAAAATTCTGAGGGGCCTGGATAGAGTGGATATGAAGGACCTGTTTCCCTTGGCAAATGGGTCAGCAACCAGGGGAATAGATTTAAAGTAATTAGGGGGAGGTTTAGAGGAGATATGAGGGGAATTTCTTTACCCAGAGGGTGGTGGGGGTCTGGAACTCACTGCCTGAAAGGGTGGTAGAGGCAGAAACTTACACCACATTTGACAAGTACTTGGATGTGCTGTAATCTACAGGGCTACGGACCAAGAGATGGAAAGTGAGATTTGGCAGAATAGCTATTTGTCAACTGGCGTGGACGCAATGGGTCAAAATGGCCTTCCGTGCTGTAAATTTCTATGATTCAAAATTCAGCTGCCCCTTTCTTAACTCTCACTAAGTCCCGCTCACTCATTACCCCTGTGCTCGCTGACCTACATTGGTTTTCGATTAAACAACGCCTCGATTTCAAAATTCTCATCCTTATTTTCAAATCCTTCCATGGCCTCGGCCCTCCCTATCTCTGTAATCAACCTCACAACCCCCTGAGATATCTGTGCTCCTCTAAATCTGCCCTCTTGAGCATCACTGATTATAATCGCTCAACTATTGGTGGCCGTGCCTTCTGTTGCCTCGGCCCCAAGCTTTGGAACTCCTTGCCTAAACCTCTTCGCCTCTCTCTACCCCTCTTTCCTCCTCAAGATGCTCCTTAAAACCTACCTCTTTGATCAAGCTTTTGGTCACTTGCACTAATTTCTACTTATGCGGCTCTGTATTATCTCACAATGCTCCTGTGAAGCGCCTTGCAACGTTTCACTACGTTAAAGGGACTATAGAAATACAGGTATTATATTCATGGCCTCGAGCTCTGGTCTCCCCCACAAGTAGAAGCATTTTCTCTATACCCACCCTATTAAACCCTTTCATAATCTTAATCATACAATCATAAAAAATTACAACACAGAAGGAGGTAATTTGGCCCCTTGTGTCCATGTTGGTCGAAAAAGAGCTACCCAGTCTAATCCCACCTTCCAGCACTGTGTAAAACACTGGTTAGGCCACGGCTGGAGTCCTTACAGGAAAGATGTGATTACACTATAGAGGGTACAGAGTAGATTTATGAGGATGTTGTCTGGACTGGAGAATTTTGGCTATAAAGAAAGATTGGATAAGCTGCGGTTGTTTTATTTGGAACACAGAAGGATGAGGGGAGACCTAACTGAGGTGTATAAAATTATGAGGGGCCTAGATAAAGTTGATATGAAGGACCTGTTTCCATCAGCAGAGGGGGCAACAACCAGGAGGCATAGATTTAAAGTAATTGGGGGAAGGTTTAAAGGAGATATGAGGGGAAATGTCTTCACCCAGAGGGTGGTGGTGGTCTGGAACTCACTGCCTGAAAGGGTGATAGAGGTAGGAACCTTCACCACATTTAAAAAATGCTTGGATGTGCACTTGAAGTGCTGTAACCTACAAGGCGACGGACCAAGGGCTGGATAGCTCTTGGTCAGCTGACGCGGACACGATGGGCTGAAAAGCTGTAAATTTCCATGATTCTATGAGTCTCAGGTTAATGAAGGTAGTGCAGTAGATGTGTATATGGACTTTCAAAAGGTATTTGATAAAGTACCACATAAATGAGTTAATCGGGTAATAGAAGCACAGGGAATTAAAGGGATGCTGGTAATTTGAGTATATAATTGGCTAATGCATAGGAGGCTGAAGATGTGTTTCTAAATGGAGGGAAGTATGGTGGGGTCCCCAGGGGTTCGTATTAGCACCATCGCTTTTCTTGTTATATATAAATGACCTGGACTTGGGTTTGGGTGTACAATTCAAAGTTTACAGATGAAACAAAACTTGGCAACATTGTAAATAGTGAGCATGATAGTAGCAGACGTCAGGAGGACACAGACAGAATGGTGAAATGGTCAGACACATGGAAGATGCAATAAAATGCGGATAAGTGTGAAGTGATGCACTTTTGGAGAAACAACATGGATAACAGTATAACCTAACTGCAATATTTTGAGGGGGTGCAAGGTAGAGGAACCTGAAGGTGCATATTCACAAATCATTGACAGTGCAACGGCAAGTTGGTAAGGCAGTTCAGAAAGCATATGAGATACTTGGCTTTACAAATAGGGCCATTGAGTACAAAAGCAAGGAAGTTACACTAAACCTTTACAAATCACTAGTTAGGATCATAGGACAGGAGTAGGTCATTCAGCCCCTCGAGCCTGTTCTGTCATTCAATGAGGTCAGGGCTGATCTGCGACCTAATTCTACACACCCATCTTTGGTTCATATCCTATAATATCTTTGGTTTTCCAAAAAAAAGTTATCAATCTCAGATTTAACAATTGATCTAGCATCACCTGGATCCACTCTGGAGCATCCGCGATGCTGAGGATGCCGTGAATAGCACGTTGAGTGAGTTGGTCTTACCGCAGGTAAAGGTGACACAAACAGATAGGGAATGGGAGACCAACAGAAAGCGCAGTGGAAGGAAGGTAGTGCCAGGGTCCCCTGCGGTCATCCCCCTCCAAAACAGATACACTGTTTTGGGTACTGCTGGGGCGGATGACTCATCAGGGGAGGCCAGCACCAGCCAAGTCAATGGCACTGTGGGTGGCTCTGCTGCACAGGAGGGCAGGAAAAAGAGTAGGAGAGCTATAGTAGTAGGGGATTCTATTGTAAGGGGAATAGATAGACATTTCTGCGGCCGCAATCGGGACTCCAGGATGTATGTTGCCTCCCTGGTGCAAGGGTCAAGAATGTCTCGGAGCAGGTGCAAAGCATTCTGAAAAGGGAGGGTGAACAGTCAGTTGTCGTGGTGCATATACTAACGTGGTACTAACGATACAGGTAAAAAGCAGGATGAGGTCCTACAAGGTGAATTTAAGGAGCTAGGAGTCAAATTAAAAAGTAGAACCTCAAAGGTAGCAATCTCAGGATTGCTACCAGTGTCACGTGTTAGTCAGTGTAGGAATCGCAGGATAGCTAAGATGAATATGTGGCTTGAAGAGTGGTGCAGAAGGGAGGAATTCAAATTCCTGGGACATTGGCACCGTTCTGGGGGAGGTGGAACCAGTACAAACAGGATGGTCTGCACCTGTGCAAGACCGGAACCAATGTCCTTGGGGGACTGTTTGCTAGTGCTGTTGGGGTGGGTTAAACTAATATGGCAGGGGATGGGAACCTATGCAGGGAGACAGAGGGAAGTAGAATGGGGGCATAAGCAAAAGATAGAAAGAAGAAAAGTAAAAGTGGAGGGCAGAGAAACCCAAGGCAAAAATCAAAAAGGGCCACATTACAGCAAACTTTTAAAGGGGCAAAATGTGTTAAAAAGACAAGCCTGAAGGATCTGTGCCTCAATGCGAGGAGTATTTGTAATAAGGAGGACGAATTAACTGCACAGGCAGCAATTAATGAATATGGTATAATTGGCATCACGGACACATGGCTCCAGGGTGATCATGGCTGGGAACTCAACATCCAGGGGTATTCAACATTTAGGAAGGATAGACAGAAAGGAAAATGAGGTGGGATAACTTTGCTGCTTAAAGAGGAAATTAACACAATAGTAAGGGAGGACATTAGCTTGGATGATGTAGTATCTCTATGGGTGGAGCTGCGGAATAGCAAAGGGCAGAAAACGCGAGTGGGAGTTGTGTACAGACCACCAAACAGTAGTAGTGAGGTTGGGGACAGCATCAAACAAGAAATTAGGGATGCGTGCAAAAAGGTACAGCAGTTATCATGGGCGACTTTAATCTACATATAGATTGGGCAAACTAAACTGGTAGCAATACGGTGGAGAAGAATTTCCTGTAGTGTATTAGGGATGGTTTTCCAAACCAATATGTCGAGGAACCAACTAGAGGGCTGGCCATCCTAGACTGGGTGATGTGTAATGATAAAGGACTAATTAGCAATCTTGTTGTGCGAGGCCCCATGGGAAAGAGTGACCATAATATGGTAGAATTCTTTATTAAGATGAGAGGGACACAGTTAATTCAGAGACTAAGGTCCTGAACTTAAGGAAAGGTAACTTCGACGGTATGAGACGTGAATTGGCTAGAATAGACTGGCGAATTATACTTAAGGGGTTGACGGTGGATAGGCAATGGCAAACATTTAAAGATCACATGGATGAACTTCAACAATTGTACATCCCTGTCTGGAGTAAAAATAAAATGGGGAAGGTGGCTCAACCGTGGCTAACAAGGGAAAGTAAGTATAGTGTTAAATCCAAGGAAGAGACATATAAATTGGCCAGAAAAAGCAGAAAACCTGAGGACTGGGAGAATTTTATAATTCAGCAGAGGAGGACAAAGGGTTTAATTAGAAGGGGGAAAATAGTTGAGAGGAAGATTGCTGCGAACATAAAATCTGACTGCAAAAGCTTCTATAGATATGTGAAGAGAAAAAGATTAGTGAAGACAAATGTAGGTCCCTTGCAGTCAGAATCAGGTGAATTTATAATGGGGAACGAAGAAATGGCAGACCAATTGAACAAATACTTTGGTTCTGTCTTCACTAAAGAAGACACAAATAACCTTCCAGGAATACTCGGGGACCGAAGGTCTGGTGAGAAGGAGGAACTGAAGGAAATCCATATTAGTCTGGAAATTGTGTTAGGGAAATTGATGGGATTGAAGGCCAATAAATCTCCAGGGCCTGATAGTCTGCATCCCAGAGTACTTAAGGAAGTGGCTCTAGAAATAGTGGATGCATTGGTGATCATTTTCCAACAGTCTATCGACTCTGGATCAGTTCCTATGGACTGGAGGGTAGCTAATGTAACACCACTTTTTTAAAAAGGAGGGAGAATGAAAACGGGGAATTATAGACCGGTTTGTCTGACATCAGTAGTGGGGAAACTGTTGGAATCAATTATTAAAGATGAAATAGCAGCGCATTTGGAAAGCAGTGACAGGATGGGTCCAAGTCAGCATGGATTTATGAAAGGGAAATCATGCTTGACATATCTTCTAGAATTCTTTGAGGATGTAACTAGTAGACTGGACAATGGAGAACCAGTGGATGTGGTGTATTTGGACTTTCAAAAGGCTTTTGACAAGGTCCCACACAAGAGATTGGTGTGCAAAATTAAAGCACATGGTGTTGGGGGTAATGTATTGACGTGGATAGAGAACTGGTTGGCAGACAGGAAGTAGAGTCGGGATAAACAGGTCCTTTTCAGAATGGCAGGCAGTGATTAGTGGGGTACCGCAAGGCTCAGTGCTGGGACCCCAGCTATTTACAGTATACATCAATGATTTAGATGAAGAAATTGAGTGTAATATCTCCAAGTTTGCAGATGACACTAAGCTGGGTGGCTGTGTGAGATGTGAGGAGGATGCTAAGAGGCTGCAGGGTGACCTGGACAGGTTAGGCGAGTGAGCAAATGCAGTATAATGTGGATAAATGTGAGGTTATCCACTTTGGTGGCAAAAACATAAAGGCAAAATATTATCTGAATGGCGGCAGATTAAGAAAAGGGGAGGTGCAACAAGACCTGGATGTCATGGTACATCAGTCATTGAAAGTTGGCATGCAGGTACAGCAGGCGGTGAAGAAGGCAAATAGCATGTTGACCTTCATAGTTAGGGGATTTGAGTATATGAGCAGGGAGGTCTTACTGCAGTTGTACAGGGCCTTGGTGAGTGAGGCCTCACCTGGAATATTGTTTTCAGTTTTGGTCTCCTAATCTGAGGAAGGACGTTCTTGCTATTGAGGGAGTACAGCGAAGGTTCACCAGACTGATTCCTGGGATGGCAGGACTGACCTATGAGGAGAGACTGGATCGATTGGGCCTGTATTCACTGGAGTTTCGAAGAATGAGAGTGGATCTCATAGAAACATATAAAATTCTGACGGGACTGGACAGGTTAAATGCAGGAAGAATGTTCCCGATGTTGGAGAAGTTCAGAACCTGGGATCACAGTCTAAGGATAAGGAGTAAGCCATTTAGGACCGAGATGAGGAGAAACTTCTTCACTCAGAGAATTGTGAACCTGTGGAATTCTCTACCACAGAGAGTTGTTGAGGCCAGTTCGTTAGATATATTCAAGAGGGACTTAGATGTGGCCCTTACGGCTAAAGGGATCAAGGGGTATGGAGGGAAAGCAGGAAAGGGATACTGAGGTGAATGATCAGCTATGATCTTATTGAATGATGGTGCAGGCTCGAAGGCCTACTGCACCTATTTTCTATGTTTCTAACCAGGGCTCTGTATGGCTGCACGGTTTTAGCCTCAGCTGGAGACTTGTGTACAGTTCTGGGCACCACACTTTCGGAAGGATGACAAGGCCTTGGAGAAGGTACAGAGGAGCTTTGCCACGATGTTACCAGGGATGGCGGACTTCAGTTATGTGGAGAGTAGAGAAGCTGGGATTGTTCCTCCTTCGAGCAGATAAGATTAAGGTGAGACCTAATAGAGGTATTCAAAGTTAGGAGGGGTTATGATAGAGCAAGTAGGGAGAAACTGTTTCCTCTGGCAAAATGGTCAGTAACCAAAGGGCACAGATTTAAAATAATTGCCACAAGAACTAGCGGGGAAATATTTTCACACAGAGGGATGTTAAGGTCTGGAATGCACCATCTGAAAGGATGGTGGAATCAGGTTCTATAGAAACTTTCAAACAGCAATTGAGCATGTACTTGAAGGGGACAAGATTGTAGGGTTATGGGGATAAAGCTGGGGTAGGGGACTAAATTGGACAGCTCTTTCAAAATGGCAGCACAGACATGAAGGGCCGAAGCTCCTCCTTCTGTGCTGTAGGATTCTATGATCAGTGTGAACACGCCGGTGTCTCTTAAGGCTCTTAGAGCTTTTAAAGCACTGCCCACAGTTAGAACATTTAAAGGGTCTCTCGTCCATGTGAACAGGCTGGTGTGACAGGAGGGTGGATGACTGAGTGAATCCCTTCCCACACACGGAGCAGGTGAACAGCCTCTCACCAGTGTGAATGAGCTCGCGTCTCTTCAGCTCCCCGGAGCTTTTAAAGCTTTCCCACAGTCAGAACATTTAAAGGGTCTCTCATCAGTGTGAACAAGTTGGTGTCTTCAGCATGTATGACTCAGTGAATCCTTTCCCACATTTGGAGCAGGTGAACGGCCTCTCCCCAGTGTCCTTTCAGTGAACTCGCTAGTGTCCCTTCAACTTCCTGGGTCTTTTAAAGCTCTTCCCACAGTCGGAACATTTGAATGGCCTCATCAGTGTGAACTCGCTGGTGTCCCTTCAGCTACCTGGGTGTTTTAAAGCTCTTCCCACAGTCAGAACATTTAAATGGTTTCTGAACAGTGTGAACAAGCTGCTGGTTCTTCTCCTGGACCTTCCCTTGGGCCTGGCTAAAACAGCAATTTGTAGGTCCAGGATGGCCAGGGGACCAATGGTGGGTGGTTGCTCTGGCTGCCTGCCTATCTTCCGCGGTCTTGTCTGAGTGGCCCTGGAGAATGCAGTGTCCATTGGTACACTTCATATGTTCCACCTCAGCATACAGAGTGTGTCATAGACACTGGTAACAACATCCTGGTTTAGTTGGGAAGGTTCCCTTTGCTATTGTTGTGACTTTGTTGCTTATTTTTTCTGCTATTTGTTTGATTGGACCACATGTTTTGGGGAACAAGAGAGGAAAGAATGTTCCATAAATATTAGAATTGTCTGTTCTAACTTTCTATCCTGTACTTAGTGATGACTTTTGTAAACTCCTTTTACAGGGTATTAGAAGGGGAGGATTTACAGACGGGAAACTTAAACCAAACATCACATCAAGATGTGACAGTCACTCGATTCATTGCAACCTGAATATCATCGGACCGTGAAAGTGGAAGGAGAAATGTTTGTTCTGTTTGTGGAAAAAGATTTCAAACATCAGTGTGACTGAAAAAGCACCAAGACACACACACCCGAGTGAGAGTGTTCCAGTACACTGACTGTGGAAAGAGCTTTAACCAGTTACACAGCCTGAAAAAACATCGCACCATTCACAGCGGAGAAACTGTACATGTGTTCTGTGTGTGGACGAGGCTTCAACTGATCGTCCAACCTGAAGAGACACAAGGACACCCGCACCATGGAGAAACCGTGGGAATGTGGGGACTGTGGGAAGGGATTCACTCAGTCATCCACTTTGCTGAATCACCAGCGAGTTCACACTGGGGAGAGGCCATTCACCTGCTCCGTGTGTGGGAAGGGATTCACTCAGTCATACCACCTGGTGAGACATCAGCAGATTCACACTGATGAGAGACCGTTCAGTTGCTCTCACTGTGGAATGAGATTCAGGCAGTCATCCACGCTCACGGAACACCAGCGAATTCACACCGGGGAGAGGCCGTTCACCTGCTCCGTGTGTGGGAAGGGATTCACTGTATCATCCCGCCTGGTGAGACACCAGCGAGTTCACACTGGGGAGAGGCCGTTCACCTGCTCAGTGTGTGGGAAGGGATTCACTGTATCATCCCGCCTGGTGAGACACCAGCGAGTTCACACTGGGGAGAGGCCGTTCACCTGCTCAGTGTGTGGGAAGGGATTCACTGTGTCATCCCACCTCACAGTGCACAAGCGAATCCACACTGGGGAGCGGCCATTCACCTGCTCCGTGTGTGGGAAGGGATTCGCACAGTTATCCCACCTCATGTCACCAACTTACTCACACCAATAAGAGACCTTTGAAATGTTCTGGCTGTGAGAAGAGCTTTAAAAGCACAAGGGATCTGCTGAATCATCAACGCACTCACACTGGAGAGAGGCCGTTCACCTGCTCAGTGTGTGGTGAACGATTCGCTCGGTTATCCAACCTGCTGACACACCAGCGAGTTCACACTGGGGAGAGGCTGTTCACCTGCTCAGAGTGTGGGAAGGGATTCACTCACTCATCCAACCTGCTGACACACCAGCGAGTTCACACTGGGGAGAGGCTGTTCACCTGCTCAGAGTGTGGGAAGGGATTCACTCACTCATCCAACCTGCTGACACACCAGCGAGTTCACACTGGGGAGAGGCCGTTCACCTGCTCAGAGTGTGGGAAGGGATTCACTCACTCATCCAACCTGCTGATACACCAGCGATTTCACACTGATGAGAGACCTTTTAAATGTTCTGACTGTGAGAAGAGCTTTAAAAGCACAAATGAGCTGATGAATCACCAACGCACTCACACTAGGGAGAGACCGTTCACCTGCTCCGTATGTGGGAAGAGATTCAGTCGTTCATCCATCCTGCTGACACACCAGCGAGTTCACACTGGGGAGAGACCTTTTAAATGTTCTGACTGTGAGAAGAGTTTTAAAATAAAAAATGATCTGCTGACACACCAACATACTCACACTGGGGAGTGGCCGTTCACTTGCTCTGTGTGTGGGAAAGGATTCACTCAGTCATCCCAACTGCTGAGGCACACGCGAGTTCACACTGGGGAGAGGCCATTCATCTGCCCTGATTGTGGGAAGGGATTCACTCAGTCATCCACCCTGCTGAGACACCAACGGGTTCACACTGGGGAGAGACCATTCATCTGCCCTGATTGTGGGAAGGGATTCACTACCTCATCCACCCTGCTGAGACACCAACAAGTTCACACTGGGAGAGGCTGTTCACCTGCTGTGTGTGTGGGAAAGGATTGAATCAGTCATCTAACCTTCTGACACTCCAGTGAGTTCACACTGGGGAGAGGCCGCTCTCCTGCCCCAACAATCACATCCAGGACTGAACCATGTTCATTCTGACAGTTGGGGTTTGTTTCTGCTGATAACCCCAATAACTGGGCTGGATTTTGTGTTTTGATATCTTTCAAATAAATCAGCTTTGTTTCAAACACAATGTGTCATGTCCTTGACATCTCCAAGATAAGAGGAGACTAATTGGTGTCCTGTTACAGACTGTTCCATTTTTGGACCTTTTCTCCTTTTTAACTCTAGATCATTTCAGTTCTCGTATCTTTCATTTCTCTCATGGACAAGTCCCAGATCTCCATACCTTTTAGAGTGCCTCTCCTAGCCTTGGTATCCAGGGATGGTATCGGTAACACGCCTGGGGTCA
Organism: Pristiophorus japonicus; assembly: GCF_044704955.1. Taxonomy (NCBI): domain Eukaryota; kingdom Metazoa; phylum Chordata; class Chondrichthyes; family Pristiophoridae; genus Pristiophorus; species Pristiophorus japonicus. The sequence goes on from NC_091985.1 coordinate 207,666,249, forward strand.
CTAAACACAAAACCCAGTCTGTTAATCACTTCCAGCTACTGGACTTAGCGTGTGCCCCACAGCATCTCTCTCACCTTCGATGTGTGGATAGAGAATCATGCCTGCAAACCTAGTTTTCAATTTAAATCCACTCAGCAAATGTACTCAACAAAAGTAACACATCACGGCCCAATAATCCAGCTCTATATTTGCAGGTGAAAGTCTGTTATCTAACTCCTTGAGTGGACAAAATAAATAACGATCCCAAATGGAAGAATCCCTTGAATTCTTTGTCAATAGTTTTCCAATCCTGACTGGTTTCTTCCTTACTTTTTAAAAAATTCCTGGTATGTGGGCAGCACTGGCAAGGCCATCATTTATTGCCCATACCTAACTCCTTGAGAAGGTGATGGTGAGCCACTTTCTTGAACGGTTGCAGTCCAGAAAAACAGTATATAGCCGAGACAGGGAGGATTTACAGACGGGAAGCTTAAACCAAACATCCCATCAACATCTAACAGTCAATGTATTCATTGGGACCTGTATTTCATCAGCCATTGGATATTGAACCTGGAGAAACATGAGGACACCGCCACCATGGAGAAACCATGGAAATGGGAGTGTGGGAATGAGTTCAGTTCCTCATCCCAGCTGGAAACTCATCGATACTGGGAGAGGCTGATCATCTGCTCCCTGTCTGGCAGGATTCAGTCGGTCATTAAATCCCATCTGAAAACTGAGTTCCCACAACATTCTAAAAGATGAATCTACAAGATGACAGGACAGAAAATTCTATTATATGACAGGGTCCACTTCAACCATCCAGGGCAGTGAGTCCCTGTAATATTGGATTTTAACCTGTGGGAAATATTCTGATGTGTTATTGTCACGGGGCAAAGCAGCATTGTTACTTTAACATCAATTTAGTCAAACTCAATGGGCAATCCGATCTCCAAATGGAAATGTCTCCTTAAAGCTGATAGTGTGGCCAGTTCTGCAGCTCATTTCTCTCTGTGAGTGAGTCAGAATAAGAAGCTTTAATAACAGCCGATGTTTTACAAAGAGAGACTGGACCAAAGGACATTGGTGGAATTTAATGGGCTACAGGAGACTATTTTTAACAGAAGGAAAGCTGGTCACAGCACACAGACAGTTTAACAGACTCCATGGTCCACTCTAACCCCCACCTTCTCTCTCACTATTTATGGACACAGCTGCAGTAATTGCTCTTCTGACCTTTCCTCTCTTGTTCCTCCTACACCCCTAATACACGGCCCTACACAATCTCCCTCCCCCTACATCCTCACTGTGCTGGAATCCACACCAGTCTCCAAATCTGCTCCTTGTTCTCTCCCTGGATCCTGAAACTACTGAACTCGGTCTGCCCCTCCTGAAGTTTACAGGCTCTAAACCTGAAGCTTGGTGTCCCTCACTCCCTAGTACTTGACTTACCTCCCGTCGTGTTCCACACTCTGGGCCTTGGGCCTTCCCCGGGGATTCTCAGTATGAACAGGGGGAATGTGTGTTGAGACAGGATGTCCCAGCTCTCCACCTTTAAAGGAACAAGGAGAGGACCCGCTGGGCTGAATGGCCCTGCTTTATGACATCACTGTAGTGCCCAGCAACCAACCTCCCTGAGCCCTGCGCATTATGGACTGGGTTTAGCTCAGTGCTGTGACAGGAAGGGAAACAGGAGTAGGATTCAACCCGTGTGTAGCCCAGGATTAATGGGGAGAGGTACAGGATCAATTTATACCTTATTGAGTGAGAAATGTCATTGTCCCGAACACTATCTGTCCCTCAATATCTCTGTTGTGGAGCAGCTGTTGGGTTTATGTTACCCCCTTTCGGTGAATTTTTGTGCTCATCAAGGTGATGGATTTCAGTAAAGTTCTCTCGACACTGCCCTGGGAGTATTTGATGGGACATTGTAGAGGGAGCTTTACTCTGTATCTAACACATATTGTACCTGCCCTGGGAGTGTTTGATGGGACAGTGTAGAGGGCGCTTTAATCTGGATCGAACCCCGTGCTGTACCTGCATTGGGAGTGTTTGTTGGGACAATGTAGAAGGAGCTTTACTCTATGTCTAATCCGTGCTGTACCTGAAATAATAACTTTTATTTATATAGCGCCTTTAACGTAGTAAAACATCCCAAGGTGCTTCACAACAATTTTACAGCATGTTGGATATTGACCATTGAGGGAAAGAGAGAAAAAGCATAAGAAGGAAGTGTAAAAAGAGGTAAATGGCTCGGGTCCAAAGCGGCAGCCAAAATGTGCAGCAGATAGACGGGCAAAAACACTTTAAAAAAAAAAAAAAAATTTAAATTCAAATTACATTGTAAATAATACAATAAGGAGTATACAATAGTAAAATCACTATAATAAAGATTAATTATAATTAACCAAAAATAATATATACCATAATTATAAATTAAGTTAAAATTAGAAACTCAGCAATTGAAACAAATTAAATCAGTTATTAGCTTTCTTTAAGATTCATTCCCTGTCCAGTAATTCAATTAATATTGGAAGAACCAATCTCCATCCTTGTGATGTCCTAATTTTATTACTTTTTATTTCTCATTTCATCCCCTTGACAGGACCTGTGTTGGCTCCAGACTCGAGCTGCTTCCAGCTGCTCCAGGTTCAAAACTCCCTCCTGCTGCTCCAGGTTCAAAACTCCCTCCTGCTGCTCCTGGTTCAAAACTCCCTCCTGCTGTTCCAGGGTCAAAACTCCCTCCTGCTGTTCCAGGTTCAAAACTCCCTCCAACTGCTCCAGGCTCGTGCTGCCTCCGTTGTAAGGAACACGCTTATGTTTAAATAAAAAATAAAAAATGCTGGAAAAACTTAGCAGCGTCTGTGGAGAGAGAAACAGTGTTAACATTTTGTTAATCCTTCATCAGAACTGGAAAAAGTTAGAGCTGTAACAGGATTTGAAGCAAGTGTAGAGGCAGGGATATGGGGGGGGGGTGGTGAGGAAAGAACAAAAGGGAAGGTCTGTGATCGAGTGGAAGGTAGAAGAGATTAAGAAACAAAAGGGATGATGGTGCGAGGCAAAAGGAGATGGTAAGAAACAAAAGATGAGGACTAAGAGATGATTAAGTGGAGAAAAATAGAGTATGAGAGGAAACTTGCAAGGAACATAAAAAAATGTCTGCAAAAGTTTCTATAAGTATGTAAAAAAACAAGATTAGTGAAGACAAATGTAGGTCCTTTACAGATAGAAACAGGAGAATTTGTATTGGGAAACAAGGAAATGGCAGAACAATTAAATAAAATACTTCGGTTCTGTTTTCACGGAAGAAGACACAAATAACCTCCCAGAAATGCTAGGGAACCAAGGGTCTAGTGAGCAAGTGGAATTAATGGAAATGAGTATTAGTAAGAAAATAGTGCTGGAGAAACTAATGGGACTGAAGGCAGATAAATCCCCAGGGCCTGATGATCTGCATCCCAGAGTACTAAAAGAGGTAGCCATGGAAATAGTAGATGCATTGGTTGTCATCTTCCAAAATTCTTTAGATTATGGATCAGTTCCTGCAGATTGGAGGGTGTCAAATGTAACCCCACTATTTAAAAAAGGAGGGAGAGAAAACAGGGAACTACAGACCGGTTAGCCTGACATCAGTAGTAGCAAAAATGCTAGAGTCTATTATAAAGGATGTGATAACGGCACACTTAAATAATATCAACGGGATTAAACAAAGTCAACATAGATTTATGAAAGGAAAATCACGTTTGACAAACCTACTGGAGTTTTTTTTGAAGATGTAACTGATATAATAGATAAGGGAGAACCAGTGGATGTAGTGTATTTGGATTTTCAGAAGGCCTTTGATAAAGTCCCACATAAGAGGTTAGTGTGAAAAATTAAAGCACATAGGATTGGGGGTAATATATTGGCATGGATTGAAAATTGGTTATCTGACAGGAAACAGAGTAGGAATAAACAGGTCTTTTTTGGGGTGGTGGGTAGTGACTAGTGGGGTACCACAGGGATCAGTGCTTGGACCCCAGCTATTCACAATATATATATATATAAATGATTTGGATGAGGGAACCAAATGTAATATTTTCAAGTTTGCTGACGACACAAAACTAGGTGGGATTGTGAGTTGTGAGGAGGATGCAAAGACGCTATAAGGCAATTTAGATAGGATGAGTGAGTGTACAAACACAAGGCAGATGCAATATAACGTGGATAAATGTGAAGTTATCCACTTTGGCAGGAAAAACATAAGGACAAAGTATTATTTAAATGGTTATGACTTGGGAAGTGTCGATGTACAGAGAGACCTGGGTGTCCTTGTACACCAGTCATTGAAAGCAAACAAGCAGGTGCAGCAAGCAGTTAGGAAGGCAAATGGTATGTTGGCCTTCATTGCAAGAGGATTTGAGTACAGAAGCAAGGATGTTTTACTACAGTTATACAGGGCCTTGGTGAGACCGCACCTGGAGTATTGTGTGCAGTTTTGGTCTCCTTACCTAAGAAAGGGTATACTTGCCATAGAGGGAGTGCAGCGAAGATTCACCAGACTGATTCCTGGGATGGCAGGACTGTCGAATGAGGAGAGATTGGGTCGACTAGGCCTGTATTCACTAGAGTTTAGAAGAATGAGGGCGGATCTCACAGAAACTTATAAAATTCTGACTGGGTTGGACAGACTGGATGCGGGGAGGATGTTTCTCCTGGATGGGAAGTCAAGAACAAGGAGGTCTCAGGATACGGGGTAGGAAATTTAGGACCGAGATGAGGAGAAATTTTTTCACTTGGAGGGTGGTGAATCTGTGGAATTCTCTACCACAGAAGGCTGTGGAGGCCAAGTCACTGAATATATTTAAGAGGGAGATGGATTGATTTCTAGAAACAAAAGGCATTAAGGGGTATGGGGAAAAGCAGGAATATGGTGTTGAGATAGAGGATCAGCCATGATATTGAATGGTGGTGCAGACTTGAAGGGCCGAATGGCCTACTACTGCTCCTATTTTCTATGTTTCTATGAGTCTTGATAGGGCGTAAATGGAGATGGCAGAATCATCAACAGCTGCCATGGGAAAGACAAAAAAACAGAAAAGAAAAAAAATATGAGCAGAAGTTATGGTTTGAAATTGTTGAACTCTTATGTCGAGTCCAGAAGGCCTAAACAGAAGATGAGATGCTGTTCCTCGAGTCTGTACTCAGCTTCATTAGAACAGTGTAGGAGGCCGAGGACAGAGATGTGGGAGTGGGCCGGAGACAGGCGACCAGAGGCTTGGGGTCACCCTCGTGGACTGAATGGAGGTTTTCCCACAAAGCAGTCACCCAATCTGTGTTTGAACTCCCCATTGTAGAGGAGACCACATCGTGAGCAGGGAATACATTATAAATTGAAAGAAGTACAAGTAAATCGCACTGTTTTACCTGGAAGGAGTGTTTGGGGCCCTGGACAGTGGGAATGGAGGAGCGAAAAGGGCAGGTGTTGCAGCTCCTGTGCTTGCACGGTAAGTTGCCGTGGAAAGGGGAGGGGTGCTGGGGGTGACTGTGGAGTGGATCAGCATGTCTCAGAGGGAGCGATCCCTTCGGAATACTGAGAGGGGAGGGGAAGATGTGATTGGTTGTGGGACCACCCTGGAGGAGGCGGAAAGGGTGCAGGATGATCCATTGAATGTGGAGGCTGGTGGGGTGAAAGGTGAAGAGAAGGGGAACCCCATCTTGGTTCTGGGAGGGCAAGGAAGGGATGAGAGCAGAATGGCGAGAAATAGAACAGACACGGTCAAGGGCCATGTTAACCACAGCAGAGGAGAATCCTTGGTTAAGGGAAAAGGGACATATCAGAGGCACTAGTGTGGAAGGTGGCATCATCAGAGCAGATGCGACGGAGATGAGAAATGGGTGAATGGAATGGAGTCCTTACAGGAAGCGGGGTGGGAGGAACTGTAGTCCAGGTAGCTGTGGCAGCCAGCAGACAGTCATTGAATGTTTGTCAATAGCCTATCCCCAGAAATGGAGACAGAGAAGTCAAGGAAGGGAAGGGAAGAGTCAGATATGGACCATGTGAAGGTAAGGGAAGGGTGGAAATTGGAAGCAAAGTGAATGAAATTTTCCAGTTCAGGGTGAGAGCAGGAAACCACACCGATACGGTCATCAATGTACCAGAAGAAGAGGTGAGGGAAGGAACTGAGGAGGATGGAACAAAGAATTTTCCACATATCCCACAAAAAAGCAGGCATAGCTAGGACCCTCGCGGATTCCCATAATTTGGAGGAAGTGAGTGGAGTCAAAGGAGAAGTTGTTCAATGTGAGAACAAGTTCAGCCAGGCGCAGGAGGGTGGTGGTGGATGGGGACTGGTTGGGCCTCTGCTCGAGGAAGAAGCGGAGCCCCCTCAGGCTGTCCTGGTGGGGGATGCAAGTGTAGAGGGATTGGACATCCATGGTGAAAAGGAGATGGTTGGGGCCAGGAAACTGGAAACTGTTAAAATGGTGGAGGGCATCAGAAGAATCATGGATGTAGGCGGGAAGAGACTGGACAAGGGGAGAAAAAATAGAGCTGAGATCGGGGTGAAACGATGGGTCTACCAGGGCAGTCCTGTTTGTGGATCTTGGGAAGGAGGTAGAAGCGGGCTGTGCGTGGTTGGGGGTCTTTGAGGTTGGCGGCCGTGGAGGGAAGATCTCCAGAGGCATTGAGATCAGTGACAGTCTGGGAAACAATGGTTTGATGTTGGGTAACGGGGTCATGGTCCGGGGAGGTAGGAGGAGGTGTCAGAGAGTCGGGTGGCACATTCTGTATCGCACTGCAGGCTGGGTGAGACAGCCGCCATTAAATGTCTTGATCTTCCACCTGACGGGAATGTGATTGGAAGCAGGTGAAATGTGTTTGGAGCAAGGACAACAAAATAAACTGAAACCCCAGCACTTGGTGTCATTAAAAACTGTCACACTCAGTGTAGACGCGCCCACAATTTAGTCAACTCTGGAAAATATTTTTTCCAGTCATTTTTATTAATTTAGATTTATTGAATGTTGTAACTGACACCTTCAATTAATGTTTATTTTCCAACTGCAGCTCACTCTGATTCCACTGGTGGATGATAATCGCCATCAGCCATTCAGAGGGAAGCAGATGCCCCCTTCTTAAAGGGCACAACCCATAAAGACTGGAACTTCACCACAATTAAAAGGAAATTTAGCAGATTAAATTAGAGTTCTGTTTGCTGGGGTGATGATGCACTCCAGTCCCTTCGGTACACACCAGTCGCAGAAGGCCAACTACAGCTCAGGACCACATCTGTTGTGTGACACTCTATGGAAAGCCTTCTGGAAGTCTCTAGACAACATCCATTGACAATCTCTTATCTACTTTATTAGTGACCAATAATCATGGAATCATACAGTGCAGGAGGAGGTTATTCAGTCCATCGAGTCTGTGCTGGCTTTTTGAAAACCTGTCCAATTAGTCCCACACCCCCGCTCTTTCCCCAGAATCCCATAACTCCTCCCTTTCAAGTACATTTCCAATTTCTTCTTGAAAGTAATTTCCACCATTTTTCAGGCAATGCGTTCCACGTGGATAGGAACAGAGAGCAGTGGTTACTAGAATTCTTTGAGGATATAACGAGCATGGTGGATAGAGGTGTACCAATGGATGTGGTGTATTTAGATTTCCAAAAGGCATTCAATAAGGTGCCACACAAAAGGTTACTGCAGAAGATAGAGGTACGCGGAGTCAGAGGAAATGTATTAGCATGGATAGAGAATTGGCTGGCGAACAGAAAGCAGAGAGTCGGGATAAATGGGTCCTTTTCGGGTTGGAAATCGGTGGTTAGTGGTGTGCCACAGGGATCGGTGCTGGGACCACAACTGTTTACAATATACATAGATGACCTGGAACAGGGGACAGAGTGTAGAGTAACAAAATTTGCAGATGACACTAAGATTAGTGGGAAAGCGGGTTGTGGAGAGGACACAGAGAGGCTGCAAAGAGATTTGGATAGGTTAAGCGAATGGGCGAAGGTTTGGCAGATGGAATACAATGTCGGAAAGTGTGAGGTCATCCACCTTGGGAAAAAAACAGTAAAAGGGAATATTATTTGAATGGGGAGAAATTACAAAATTACAACATGCTGCGATGCAGAGGGACCTGGGGGTCCTTGTGCATGAATCCCAAAAAGTTAGTTTGCAGGCGCAGCAGGTAATCAGGAAGGCGAATGGAATGTTGGCCTTCATTGTGAGAGGGATGGAGTACAAAAGCAGGGAGGTCCTGCTGCAACTGTATAGGGTATTGGTGAGGCCGCACCTGGAGTACTGCGTGCAGTTTTGGTCACCTTACTTAAAGAAGGATATACTGGCTTTGGAGGGGGTACAGAGACAACAAGAGTACAAAAGGCCCAACGCGGTGGCAGTCGGGAACAGCGTGTGGAGGTGCGTGGAGAGCCGTGAGTTCCGGGGACGGCGAGAGGCCTGCAAAAGGCCCAGCCGGTGCAGCTATAGGGAGAAGGCAAAAAAGAAGTAGAAAGAAACAAAAAGGTGACGTCACAGCCAAGAGGGTAAGTGATTGGCTGGTGATTGGTGAGTAGTTTTTCTTTTTTCTCTTCTATAACAGTAAGTAAACTTTAGCATTGTTGTTGCCTATCTAAGGGTTAAGTCATGGCAGGAGAGCTCGGTCAGGTGTTATGCTCCTCCTGTACCATGTGGGAACTCAGGGACGCTTCCAGTGTCTCTGACGACTATGTGTGTGGGAAGTGTATCCGCCTCCAGCTCCTGACAGACCGCATTGCGTAGTTGGAGCTGAGGATGGATTCACTCTTGAGCATCCACGATGCTGAGAATGATGTGAATAGCACGTTTAGTGAGTTGGTCATACCGCAGATGAAGGGACAACAGCCAGCTAGGGAATGGAAGACCAGCAGGAAGAGCAGTGCAAGGAAGGTAGTGCAGGGGTCCCCTGCGGTCATCCCCCTGCAAAACAGATACACCGTTTTGAGTACTGTTGAGGGGGATGACTCATCAGGGGAGGGCAGCAGCAGCCAAGTTCATGGCACCGTGGCAGGCTCTGTTGCACAGGAGGGCAGGAAAAAGAGTGGGAGAGCGATAGTGATAGGGGATTCGATAGTAACTGGAATAGATAGGCGTTTCTGCGGCCGCAACAGAGACTCCAGGATGGTATGTTGCCTCCCTGGTGCAAGGGTTAAGGATGTCTCGGAGCGGGTGCAGGACATTCTGAAAAGGGAGGGTGAACAGCCAGTTGTCGTGGTGCACATTGGTACCAACGATATAAGTAAAAAAAGGGAAGAGGTCCTACGACATGAATTTAAGGAGCTAGGAGCTAAATTAAAACATAGGACCTCAAAAGTAGTCATCTCAGGATTGCTACCAGTGCCACGTGCGAGTCAGAGTAGGAATATCAGGATAGCTCAGATGAATACGTGGCTTGAGCAGTGGTGCAGCAGGGAGGGATTCAAATTCCTGGGGCATTGGAATCGGTTCTGGGGGAGGTGGGACCAGTACAAACCGGACGGTCTGCACCTAGGCAGGACCGGAACCAATGTGCGAGGGGGAGTGTTTGCTAGTGCTGTTGGGGAGGAGTTAAACTAATGTGGCAGGGAGATGGGAACCAATGCAGGGAGACAGAGGGAAACAAAAAGGAGACAAAAGCAAAAGACAGAAAGGAGATGAGTAAAAGTAGAGGGCAGAGAAACCCAAAGCAAAAAACAAAAAGGGCCACTGAATGTAAAGGGGCTGCAGGAGGGGTCAAAACTAAAAATCATGGATTAAAAACTAGTATTAAAACATCGAAATAAAGTAAATGAGTTGACGGCACAAATCATTACAAATGGGTATGATTTGGTGGCCATTACAGAAACGTGGTTGCAGGGTTGCCAAGACTGAGAATTAAACATACAGGGGTATCTGATGATTCAGAAAGATAGACAAGAAGGGAAAGGAGGTGGGGTAGCTCTGTTAATAAAGGATGATATCAGGGCAATTGTGAGAGACGATATTGGCTCTAATGAACAAAATGTTGAATCGTTGTGGGTGGAGATTAGAGATAGTAAGGGGAAAAAGTCACTGGTGGGCGTAGTTTATAGGCCCCCAAATAATAACTTCATGGTGGGGTGGGCAATAATCAAGGAAATAATGGAGGCATGTGAAAAAGGAACGGCAGTAATCATAGGGGATTTTAACCTACATATCGATTGGTCTGAGCAAATCGCACGGGGTAGCCTGGAGGAGGAATTCATAGAATGCATACGGGATTGTTTCTTAGAACAGTATGTTACAGAACACTATCTTAGATCTGGTCCTCTGTAATGAGACAGGAATAATAAACGATCTCCTAGTAAAAGATCCTCTCGGAATGAGTGATCACAGTATGGTTGAATTTGTAATACAGATTGAGGGTGAGGAAGTAGTGTCTCAAACGAGCATACTATGCTTAAACAAAGGGGACTACAGTGGGATGAGGGCAGAGTTGGCTAAAGTAGACTTGAAACACAGACTAAACGGTGGCACAATTGAGGAGCTCTTTCATAGTGCTCAACAAAAATATATTCCAATGAAAAAGAAGGGCGGTAAGAGAAGGGATAACCAGCCGTGGATAACCAGGGAAATTAAGGAGAGTATCAAATTAAAAACCAATGCGTATACGGTGGCCAAGGTTAGTGGGAAAATAGAAAATTGGGAAAATTTTAAACGACAGCCAAGAATGACTAAGAAAGCAATAAAGGATAGATTACGAAGGTAAACTTGCGCAAAACATAAAAACGGATAGTAAAAGCTTTTACAGAGATATAAAACGGAAAAGAGTGACTAAAGTAAATGTTTGTCCCTTAGAAGATGAGAAGGGGGATTTAATAATGGCAAATGTGGAAATGGCTGAGACCTTAAACAATTATTTTGCTTCGGTCTTCACAGTGGAAGACACAGAAACCATGCCAGAAATTGCTGGTCACAGGAATGTGGGAAGGGAGGACCTGGAGACAATCACTATCACTAGGGGGGTAGTGCTGGACAGGCTAATGGGACTCAAGATAGACAAGTCCACTGGTTCTGATTAAATACATCCCAGGGTATTAAAAGAGATGGCGGAAGTTATAGCAGATGGATTCGTTATAATCTACCAAAATTCTCTGGACTCTGGGGAGGTACCAGCGGATTGGAAAGCAGCTAATGTAACGACTCTGTTTAAAAAAGGGGGCAGACAAAAGGCAGGTAACTATAGGCCGGTTAGTTTAAAATCTGTAGTGGGGAAAATGCTTGAAACTATCATTAAGGAAGAAATAGCGGGACATCTAGATCGGAATAGTGCAATCAAGCAGACGCAGCATGGATTCATGAAGGGGAAATCATGTTTAACTAATTTACTGGAATTCTTTGAGGATATAACGAGCATGGTGGATAGAGGTGTACCGATGGATGTGGTGTATTTAGATTTCCAAAAGGCATTCGATAAGGTGCCACACAAAAGGTTACTGCAGAAGATAAAGGTACGTGGAGTCAGTGGAAATGTATTAGCATGGATAGAGAATTGGCTGGCTAACAGAAAGCAGAGAGTCAGGATAAATGGGTCCTTTTCGGGTTGGAAATCAGTGGTTAGTGGTGTGCCACAGGGATCGGTGCTGGGACCACAACTGTTTACAATATACATAAATGATCTGGAAGAGGGGACAGAGTGTAGTGTAACAAAATTTGCAGATGACACAAAGATTAGTGGGAAAGCGGGTTGTGTGGAGGACACAGAGAGGCTGCAAAGAGATTTAGATAGGTTAAGTGAATGGGCTAAGGTTTGGCAGATGGAATACAATGTCGGAAAGTGTGAGGTCATCCACCTTGGGAAAAAAAACAAAAAAAGGGAATACTATTTGAATGGGGAGAAATTACAACATGCTGCGGTGCAGAGGGACCTGGGGGTCCTTGTGCATGAATCCCAAAAAGTTAGTTTGCAGGTGCAGCAGGTAATCAGGAAGGTGAATGGAATGCTGGCCTTCATTGCGAGAGGGATGGAGTACAAAAGCAGGGAGGTCCTGCTGCAACCGTATAGGGTATTGGTGAGGCCGCAACTGGAGTACTGCGCGCAGTTTTGGTCGCCTTACTTAAGGAAGGATATACTGGCTTTGGAGGGGGTACAGAGACGATTCACTTGGTTGATTCCGGAGATAAGGGGGTTACCTTATGATGATAGATTGAGTAGACTGGGTCTTTACTCGTTGGAGTTCAGAAGGATGAGGAGTGATCTTATAGAAACATTTAAAATCATGAAAGGGATCGACAAGATAGAGGCAGAGAGGTTGTTTCCACTGGTAGGGGAGACTAGAACTGGGGGTACAGCCTCAAAATACGGGGGAGCCAATTTAAAACCGAGTTGAGAAGGAATTTCTTCTCCCAGAGGGTTGTGAATCTGTGGAATTCTCTGCCCAGGGAAGCAGTTGAGGCTAGCTCATTGAATGTATTCAAGTCACAGATAGATAGATTTTTAACCAATAAGGGAATTAAGGGTTACGGGGACCAGCCGGATAAGTGGAGCTGAGTCCACGGCCAGATCAGCCATGATCTTATCGAATGGCTAGATGGCCTACTCCTGTTCCTAATTCTTATGTTCTTATGTAATGGATAATCTTTATCCAAGAATTATGTAAATTCTGGTGTCCCCGAGTCAATGTTGGGACAATTGCTCTTCTGAATATAGAGAAATTATCTGAGCTTTGGTGTATGGGCCACAAGATCAAAATCTCCAGATGGCTCACTTTGGTGATCATCATCATAGGCGGTCCCTCGAACGAGGATGACTTGCTTCCACATGAGTTCATAAATGTTTCAATGAAGGACCTGATGTACCAGTCCTGAACTCCAGGGATGGAAGATGCCTGTGCGTGGATTTTTTTAAGGTGTGGTGACCATTGCACACCAGCCACCACACAGGCTTGACAGAGCTAGGCCTTTATCCAGTGCCAAGGGTTAAGCAGGATGACTGGAGACCTGCTCTGCTGCACGGACCTAGTGCGCACACATATCGCAGTGTGGGCTGGCCAGTGCTGCCCCTGGGCCCTCGGCTCTTCTGGGTGCCGTACCCTCATTAGCCGTACCCCCGCCACGATCTCCCATCGCTCCTCCACCACAAACATTCGCCGCACCTCTGCCATGATCTCTCACCACCACTACCTTGATAGCCTTGCTTAGATAGGTCACATGGAAAACTTTGCAAATGCAATATTGCCAAGAATCAGGTGGTGTTGGTTGAAGGAGAATGCTGGCCAGGAAATTGGGAGGCCTCCCAATAGTGCCGGGGGATCTTTTAATATCCAGGCAAACAGGGCCTCGGTTCAACTTCTCGTCTAAAAGGTGGCACTTTCGACACTGCAGCACTCCCTCAGTACTGCACTGAAACCTCAGCATGGATTTATGAAAGGGAAATCATGCTTGAGAAATCTTCTGGAATTTTTTGAGGATGCAACTAGTAGAGTGGACAAGGGAGAACCAGTGGATGTGGTGTTTTTGGACTTTCAAAAGGCTTTTGACAAGGTCCCACACAAAAGATTGGTGTGCAAAATTAAAGCACATGGTATTGGGGGTAATGTACTGATGTGGATAGAGAACTGGTTGGCAGACAGGAAGCAGAGAGTCGGGATAAACGGGTCCTTTTCAGAATGGCAGGCAGTGACTAGTGAGGTGCCGCAGGGCTCAGTGCTGGGACCCCAGCTAGTTACAATATACATTAATGATTTAGATGAAGGAATTGAGTGTAATATTTCCAAGTTTGCAGATGACGCTAAGCTGGGTGGTGGTGTGAGCTGTGAGGAGGCCGCTAAGAGGCTGCAGGATGACTTGGACAGGTTAGGTGAGTGGGCAAATGTATGGAAGATGCAGTATAATATGGATAAATGTGAGGTTATCCACTTTGGGGGCAAAAACACGAAGGCAGAATATTATCTGAATGGCGGCAGATTAGGAAAAGGGGAGGTGCAATGAGACCTGGGTGTCATGGTACATCAGTCATTGAAGTTGGCATGCAGGTACAGCAGGCGGTGAAGAAGACAAATGGTATGTTAGCCTTCATAGCTAGGGGATTTGAGTATAGGAGCAGGGAGGTCTTACTGCAGTTGTACAGGGCCTGGAATATTGTGTTCAGTTTTGGTCTCCTAATCTGAGGAAGGACATTCTTGCTATTGAGGGAGTGCAGCGAATGTTCACCAGACTGATTCCCGGGATGGCAGGACTGACATATGTAAGGGGTTTTCACAGGGTTGTTGTTGTGCCTTGGGTGTCTCTCTCTGGGCTTCTGCCCTCACAGCTTATGCCTGGCCTGTGAGGTACCCTGAGTGCTGCAAGAGCACCCCTGGAGAGACTGTGTCCACAGCTTATGAAGGGGGTTTTGAGACTCGTGCGTCCCCACAGCTTATGCCTAGCCTGTGAGGGACCTGTGAGTGTCAAACACTCCTAACCCCTTCTTCCCTAGCCTGTGACACACAGTTGAGCGTTTTCGAGGCGCTCCTAGCTTCCCTTACACGGTTCTGACATAAGACTCACGATCAGGAGATGTAATACAATAGAACTGAGACAAGGTGATTCCAAGAGGAACTTTAGGCTTCCAATTTATTTGACAAGGTGTAACTCAACAAACAGCAATACACCAACAAAACAATCCCCCTAAATCCCACTAAACGGACACAACGAAAATCTTTACACCAGTTTAGCAGTACAATGCCCAACCTCCCACCTTTCCTGGCCTAACTGAGTTGGGAGTTCTGGGGACCAGAGGTTATACTCACTACTGTGCCTTCCGCAGTCTGGTGGTTTGTTTCTTCTATCTTTGGTGTCTTCGGACACTGGTTTTCCGTCAGTGTCGAGAGGCCTGTGGTTGTGGTTGTTGAATCACGAGGGCAGGGAAAATCATCACTCCTCTATCTTCACTACGTCAGAAACCCCTTTTTTTATAGCCAGATTATCCAGTCCGCCTCTCCTGCTGAAGTCGATTCTTCTCATTGGTGGACTTTTGATTTTGAAAAATGCAGCAGTTTGAGGTTTTTAGGTTTTTTTCCCACTGATCTTAACCTACTCAAGGTTTGAGTGGGTGTTGATTGCATTGGCCTCCTGTAGCCATTGTGCTAGTCTGGCCTGAGCCAGATATTTCTATGCCTGATGAAAAAGGTGTTGGAATATGTATGTGGCACTGTTTAAATGCTAATGTTTTCAAGGGGCAAGTTTCGAGGGTATACAGTTCCCAGACAATTTGATTAGTTCCAATGTCCAAACTGGCCCTTTTGATATTGACTCCACCCCTTTTCTTGCAGACCTTTAAAAAAATCCCAAATTCGATTAAAGTTCGTAGTTTCTTCCATGTGCACTTTAGGATTTCAAACTTTCTGGTAGATAGTTCCAAATTAAATTCCCTTTCCTATGAGTCCAAACACTGGGGGGGGAGGGTCTCCATTTGTGTCCCAAAGTTTTCCTTCCATCGGTTTCAATTCACAGCACAGACTGATCCCACAGCCCTTTTCCTTCTGGGTAAAATGAGGGGGTTTTCGTCCTCCCCTACACATATGAGGAGAGACTGAATCGACTATGCCTGTATTCACAGGAATTTAGAAGGATGAAAGGGGATCTCATAGAAACATAAAATTCTGACGAACTGGACAGGTTAGATGCAGGAAGAATGTTCCCGATGTTGGGGAAGTCCAGAACTAGGGAACACAGTCTAAGGATAAGGGGTAAGCCATTTAGGACTGAGATGAGGAGAATCCTTTTCACTCAGAGAGTTGTTAACCTGTGAAATTCCCGACCGTAGAGAGTTGTTAGATACAGAGTAAAGCTCCCTCTACACTGTCCCATCAAACACTCCCAGGGCATGTACACGGGCGTGTTACTAATGGCTTCCCTGGATCCCAAGGCTGGGAGCGGCGCTCTGGAAGGTATGGGGAGCTCGGACTTGTCCATGATAATAACCAACAGCAAGAGAACTGAAATAATCCAGAGTAATGAGGTGTTGGTCATGGCTCAGTGGTAGCATTCTTGTCTCTGAGTCAGTAGATTGTGGATTGAAGTCCATCTCCAGAGCCTTGAGCATAAAATCTAGGCCGGCATTCCAATGCAATACAGAGGGAGCGCTGCACTGTCAGAGGTGCCGTCTTTCACATGAGACGTTCAACCAAGGCCCCATCTGACCTCTCAAATGAGTGTAAATGATCCCATGACGTTATTCAAAGAAAAAGGGAGTTTACCCCGGTGTCCCTCAACCAACATCACTAAAACAGATTATCTGGCCATTATTACATTGCTGTTTGTGGGAGCCTGCTGTGTGCAAATTGGTTGCTGCATTTCCTCCATTACAACAGTGACTGCACTTAAAAAGCACTTGCTTGTCAAGTGCTTTGGCATGAAAAGCACTTTATAAATACAAGTCTTCCTTTAACAAAGGAGAAAAGGCTCAAAAATGGAACAGGATATCAATTAGTCTCCTCTTGGAGAAATCAAGGAATCGACTGTATGTTGGAAACAAAGCTGATTTATTTGAGTTGTTTGACAGAGGGTGCAGAAAAGATATACAAGAATGGTTCCAAGGCTGAGGGACTTCAATTATGTGGATATACTGCAGAAGCTGGGGTTGTTCTCCTTACAGCAGAGAAGATTGAGAGGAGATTTGATAGAGATGTTCAAGATCATGAGGAGTATAGACAGAGTGGATCCAGAGGACACAGATTTAAGGTGATTGGCAAAAGAACCAAAGGCGACATTAGGAAAAACTTTTTTTACGCAGCGAGTGGTTAGGATCTGGAATGCACTCCTGAAAGGGTGGGAGGCAGATTCAATTGTCGCTTTCAAAAGGGAATTGGATAAGTACCTGAAGGAAAAAATTCACAGGGTTACGGGGCAAGGGCGGGGGAGTGGGACTAGCTGAGGTGTTCTTGGAGAGCCTGCATGGGCTTGATGGGTCAAAAGCTGTAACCATTCTATGATTCTAAGCTTTCCAGAAAATTAAACTCCAGCCCAGTTATAGGGATTAATTACATCAGTGGCAACAAACCCCAACTGTCCAAGTGAACACGGTTCAGTCCTGGATGTGATTAACAGCAGAATCCACACCTGCAGTGTGAACTCGCTGGTGTCTCAGTAGGTGGGACGACTGAATGAATCCCTTCCCACACTCAGAGCAGGTGAACGGCATCTCCGCAGTGTGAGTGCGTTGGTGTGCCAGCAGGTTGAATGAACGAGTGAATCTCTTCCCACACTCAGAACAGGTGAACGGCCTCTCCCCAGTGTGAGTGCGTTGGTGTGTCATCAGATCCTTTCTGCTTTTAAAGCTCTTCTCACAGTCAGAACATTTAAACAGTCTCTTATTGGTGTGAACAAGTTGGTGTTCAGTGAGCTGGGATGAACGAGTGCATGCCTTCCCACACACAGAACAGGTAAAATGTTTCTCCCCGGTGTGAACAGGTTGGTGTGCAGTGAGCTGGCATGAACGAGCGAATTCCATACCACACATGGAACACGTGAACGGCCTTTCCCCGGTGTGAACTCGCTGGTGTTCAGTGAGGATGGATGAACGAGCGAATCCCTTCCCACACACAGAGCAGATGAACGGCCTCTCCCCGCTGTGAACTCGCTGGTGTCTCAGCTGATGAGATGATTTAACAAACCCTTTCCCACATATGGAGCAGATGAATGGTCTCTCCCCAGTATGAACTCGCTGGTGTTCAGTGAGGCGTGAAGAACAAGTGAATCCCTTCCCACACACGGAGCAGGTGAATGGTTTCTCCCCAGTGTGAACTCGCTGGTGCTCAGTGAGGTTAGATGACTGCCTGAACCTCTTCTCGCAGTAAGAGCAACTGAACGGCCTCTCCCCAGTGTGAACTCGTTGGTGTTGATTTAGTTCACGAGAGGTTTTAAAGCTGTTCCCACAGTCAGAGCATTTAAAAGGTCTCTCATTCGTGTGAACTCGCTGGTGTGATAGAAGGTGAGCTGAACGAATGAATCCCTTCCCACACACAGGGCAGGTGAACGGCCTCTCCCCGGTGTGACGACGTCGATGAGTTTCCAGCTCAGAGGGGCAATTGAATCCCTTCCCACAATCTCCACATTCCCATGGTTTCTCCGTGATGTGGGTGTCCTTGTGTCTCTCCAGGTTGGACGATCAGTTGAAGCCTCGTCCACACACACACACGTGTACGGTTTCTCCCCGTTGTGACTGGTGCGATGTTTCTCCTTCCACTTTAAAAGGCCGATGATATCCAGCTCCTGATGAATGGAGTGACTCTGTCAGATCTTGACATATTTGGTTGGGTTTTCCGTCTGCAAATGCTCCCCTTCTAATATCCTGTAAAAGGATTTTACAAAAGTCAGCACTGGAAGTGCAGGATAGAAATTGAAGACAGACACTTCTCATTTCTATGGCACAGTCTTTCCCCTCTATTGTTCCCCCAAAGCTGTAAATCCCTGTCCCGCACACTCTCCCTCCTCGCTGTGCTGAAATCCAAACCCATCGCACCATCTCCAACATTTCTTTACCCTCCCCCCTCCACCGTTTGCTCCCTCCCTCTGCTCTGGTTGGGTTCAGTTCTACACCCGCTGTGTGGAAAGTGAGAATAAAATCAATGAGGCATTAATGTTTTTCTCCTGGGTACTGGGACCCTGAAGCCCCGCCCACTCTCTGCTCCTGTACCAAAATGGCCGCGCAGTCGCAATAACCTGGGCTTGTCACCGGGGAAAAGCCTTTGCGAATATGGCCGCACAGCCGCCCTGAACGTCCCTGTCCAAGATGGAGGTCAGTGA
The DNA here is from genome assembly GCF_044704955.1 of Pristiophorus japonicus. Classification (NCBI taxonomy): domain Eukaryota; kingdom Metazoa; phylum Chordata; class Chondrichthyes; family Pristiophoridae; genus Pristiophorus; species Pristiophorus japonicus. The sequence goes on from NC_091985.1 coordinate 207,684,972, forward strand.
ACCCGGGCGGTCGGGCCTATCTCCGCGGTGCAAACACGGGCCTGCGGGCTCTTATTCGTAGCCTGTCCGCTCATATTCGGTGCCTATATGCTCTTATTCGGTGCCTGAGGCTTTCGCGACCTGTTTATGAAGCTTCCCAGCGTATCCGGCTGTCCAATTCCTTCGCTCAGACCACAATCTACCGGCGCCTCGCAGAACCGTATCTTCTGTCACAAACCATCTTCGCCACTGGCACTGCGCATGCCCAGAGCACAGACCGGCCGCGCGCCTGCGTACTGGGCTCCTGTAGTCATTGATAGGCCACTTTGAGCCTCGCGGGGGTTTCTGGGTAAATATCATTCCTTTCATTGAAAACCCCAGGCGGTGAAGATAACATTTATTTTGTGTCAGCCGATTGAGATTGTTTTTTTCACTACCTGTAGGGGGTCACACTAAGTTGCTCCAGTGTTAGCAGATGGGAACAGAAATCTTTAAAGCAAGTGCCCTCGTATACCACAAATCTGAAATAAATAGTAATAACTATTTACACACAAATCATAAAGTGATTGTGAGGATCAATTATCACCTCTTTAACCTGCGGTGCCCACCGGTCACGAAAGGTATCAAGCCTTCCACATGGACACCACATGGTCCCTCTCCATAGCCAGCCGGGCAAGACCGTGGAAGCGAGGTAGGCAGCCAGTGTGACCTCCCAATGGGCCCGCTCATCTTGGACTTGCAAATTTTATGTTTTTGCCAGACCCAAGAGCAGGTCCAGGAGAAGATCCTCTGATTTACTCACCCGACATCTCCACTCTATCACCCTCCACATCGGGCGATCGAAGATTAGGGGCATGGTGCTGAAGTGTAACCAAAACTTGAGGAGCAGCCGCTTCAGGTAACTATGCAGGGGCTGAAAAATCAATCACTGAATATATACATGGCCCATGGACTCCTCTCCCCACAAAAATCCACATCTGGCCTTGGAGCCCGGAAAGGGGAGTTATGCTGGAACTGTATACAACACTAGTTAGACCACAGCTGGATTACTGTGTGCAGTTCTGGTCACCACATTACAGGAAGTATGTGATTGCACTAGAAAGGGTTCTGAGAAGAGGCTGTTTCCAGGATCGGAAAACTTTAGCTATAAGGAAGGATTGGGTAGGCTGGGGTTGTTTTCCTTGGAACAGAGGAGGCCGAGGAGAGATTTAATTGAGGTGTATAAAATTATGAGGGGCCTAGATACAGTGGATAGGAAGGACATTTCCCTTAGCTGAAGGGTCAATAACCAGGGCTATAGATTTAAAGTATATGGTAAAAGGATTAGAGGGGAAATAAGTAAACATTTCTTTCCCTGGAGGGTGAGAGTCTGGAACTCACTGCCTGAAAGGGTGGTAGAGGCAGAAACCCTCATCACATTTAAATAGTTCTTGATGTGCACGTGAAGAGCCGCAACCTGCAGGGCTACGGGCCTAGTGCTGGAAGGTGGGCATAGGCTGTTTAGCTCTTTTTCGACTGGCATGGACATTATGGGCTGAATGGCCTCCTCTGTCATAATTTTTCTATGATTCTATGAAACATGATTGCACATGACTGCTCCGTGTAACAGTCTCCGCCCTAGACCCCAGTGGTGCAGGGGAGGACTCGCGCGTAGAAAGCCCCCATTGGGGAACCCAGCCTCGGTCGGAAGATAGCCCACCAGTCTGATTGGTCAATAAACAAACTTAATAAATAAATTATACAAAGACCGGAGTGCCAGGGTCCTCAGCCATGGTGCTGATACATTTCCGTTACTAACTCGCATCTCAGGACACACCGTGTCTGAGTTCATTGCTAAATATATTCTAACTGTTTTGTAACTTGAGTTCTGGCCTCATTCTGAGGGAAATTTACGAGGTCTCATTTTGTTTGTGTGTCCCACTGGAGAGGCTGTTAATGGCTTTAATAAACTGGCAACAAGATTTTTTTAAATTTTGGAGGTGAAAAACACTATTAGTGATGCCTCAAAACACATGGGACAGAGAAATCCAGTTCACAGTGCCCCTGCCACAGCACTCAGTATCCACCCTCTCTACCATTGGTACTGTTTCTGCAGTAATTATGGTCTATAAGATGACGCAAGTCAGACCATGTGGAGTCAAGGGCCAGGTAGCAGAATGGATGGAAAGATGGCTACTAAACAGAAATCAGAGGGTATGAGCTAAGTGAAGTTTCTCAGACTGGCAGGAAGTGAGAAGTGATGTCCCGCAGGGATCCGTGCTAGGACCACTGTTGTTCACCATTATATAGACTCAGAAATTGTGGCATGTTTTCCAAATTTGCAGAGGATACCAAGTTGGCCCATGTGGAGACCAAGTTCTGCCTTCACACTGAGGACAACCACCATCGTATTGTGTGGCACTACCACTGTGCCATATGGAATAGACTAATAATTGACCTAGCAGCTCAAAACTGGGCAGCCATAAGGTGCTCTGGGCTATCCACAGCTGCAGAATTGTATTCCAACACAATCTGCAAGCTCATGGCCTGGCATATTCTTACTCCTTCATTACCATCAAGCAAGCTGACCAACCTCCGTTCAATGAGGAGTGTAGAAGAGCATGCTGGGAGCAGCACCAGGTGTACCTAAAAATGAGCTACCAAACTGGAGAAGCTACAACACAGGACTACCTGCCTGTTAACCAGCATAAGCAGCATGCTATGGTCAGAGCTAAGTGATCCCACAACCAATGGATCAGATCACAGCTCTGCAGTCCTGCCACATCCAGTTATGAATGGTGGTGGACAATTAAACAACTAACAGAAGGAGGCGTCTCCATGAACATTTCCATCCTCAATGATGGCAGAGCCCAGCACCTAAGTGCAAAAGAAAGGCTGAAGCATTCATAACTATCTTCAGCCAGAAATGTTGAGTGTATGATCCTTCTCTACCTCCTCTGAAGTCAACAACAACAACTTGCATTTATATAGCTCCTTTAACATAGTAAAGCATTCCCAGGCTTTTCACAAGAGTCTTATCAAAAAAGATTTGACACAGAGCCACATAAAGAGATGTTAGGTCAGGTAGCCTAGAGCATGCTCAAAGTGTCTAAACTGAGACATTTAGGAAGGGTGGAAGTTGTGAGGCTGGCAAGGAGAACACTGGAATAGTTAAGTCTGGAGGCAACAAAGGCATGGATGAGGGTTTCAGCAGCAGATGAGTTGAGGCAGGGGCGGAGCAGGGTGATATTACGGAGGTGAAAGGATGTCTCAGCTGATCTACTGCTGAAACCCACAACCATTCCTTTGTTACATCCACACTTCAGTATTCCAATGTTCTCCTGCCACCTTCAAAGATTTGTATACATACACCCCAGGTCTCTCTGTTCCTGCATCCCCTTCAAAATTGTACCTATTTCATTCATATTGCCTCTCTTTATTTTTCCTACCAAAATATATCACTTCACACTTCTCTGCATTAAATTCCATCTGCCACGTGGCTGCCCATTTCATCAGTCTGTCTATTATCACCTGAAGTCTTTTACTACTCTCCTCCAAGTTTTGTGTCATCTGCAAATGATGAAATGATACCCCGTATACCCAAATCCAGCCCAAAAAGAGCAGTGGTCCTAACGACTTCTGGAAAACACCACTGGATACTTACCTCCAGTCTGAAAAACAACCATTCACCACTACTCTCTGCTTTCTGTCCCTTACTCAATTATGTACACATGCTGCCACTGTCCCATTAATCCCATAGGCTTTAATTTTGCTAACAATTCTATTATGTGGTGCTTTGTCAAGCGCTTTTTGTAAGTCATCTGCACAACATTAACCGCACTACCCTCATCAACCCTCCCCATTACTTCATCAAAAACCTTGGTCAAGTTACTCAAACATGGTCTGCCTTTAACAAATCTGTGCTGACTTTCAGTTATTAGCCCATAGTTTCCCAAATGCCAATGAATTTTGTCCCGGATTATTGTTTCTAGAAGTTTCCCTATCACCGACGTTAGGCTCACTGATCTGTAGTTTCCAGGTTTATCTCTCGCCCCTTTTTTAAACAGGGGTGTAACATTTGCAGTCCTGCAGTCCTCTGGCACCACGCCGATATCCAAGGAGGATTGGAAGATTGTGGCTAGAGCCTCCGCAATTTTCATCCTTACTTCCCTCAGTAATGTAGGGTCATGTAACCTTTCTACTTTGAGGATTGCCAACCTTTTAAGTACTTCCTCTTCATCGATTTTTGTCCTATCCAATATCACTACTGCCTCCTTCTTTACTGCTACATTGGTAGCATCCTCTTCTCTAGTGAAGACAGCTGTAACAGACTCATTTAATACCTCAGCCATGCCCTCTGCCTGCACAAGATCTCCTTTTTGGTCCCTAATCAACCCAACCCTTCCTTCGACCACCCTTTTACTAGTTATGTGTTTATAAAAGACTTTTCGGTTCCCCTTTATGTTAGCTGCTAATCTATTTTCATACTCTCTCTTTGACCCTCTTATTCCATATTTTAGATCTCCTCTGTACTTTCTATATTCAGCTTGATTCCCCACTGTATCTGAACCTTGCATTTGTCAAATGGCTCCTTTTTTGTCATTTTAACCTCTATACGTTTAGTCATTCCGGGAGCTCTAGCTTTGGATGCCCGTCCTTTCCCCTAATAGAAATGTGTCTCCTCTGTCCCCGAACCATCTCCTCTTTGAAAGCCTCCCATTGTTCACTTGCCGTTTTGCCTCCCATCCACCTGGGCCAGATCCTTTTTCATTCTAGCTCACTGCATAATGGGAACGGTAACATAGTGGTAACATCACTGGGCTGGTAATCCTGAGGCCTAGACTAATAATCCAGAGATGTGACTTCAAATCCCACCACGGTAGCTGGGGAATTTAAATTCAGTTAATTAAATAAATCTGGAATAAAATGCTACTATCAGTAATGGAACTACTGGATTGTTGTAAAAACCCATCTGGCTCACTGATGTCCTTTAGAGAAGGAAATCTGATGCCCTTATCTGGTCTGGCTGATATGTGACTCCAGATCCCACAGCAATGTGGTTGACTCTTAACTGCCCTCTGAAATGTCACTCAGTTGTAACACACTACTATGACAAAGTTGGGGGAGGGGTGGTGTTTCTGTGTTTGGGGAGGTGTAACTGTGTTGTGTTGTGTTGTGGGAAGGGGTTACTGTGTTTTAGGCAATGGGGGGGGGGTGTTACCATGATGTGGGGGGGGGTGTTACTGTGTTTTGGGTAGTGAGGGGGGGTGTTACTTTGTTTTGGGCAGTGGGGTGGGGGGGGGTTACTGTGTTTTGGGCAGTGGGGGGGGGGTTTACTGTGTTTTGGGCAGTGGGGGAGGGGGTGTTACTGTGTCTTGGGCAGTGGGGGGGGTGTTACTGTGTTTTGGGCAGTGGGGGGGGGGGTGTTACTGTGTTTTGGGCAGTGGGGGAGGGGGTGTTACTGTGTTTTGAGCAGTGGGGGGGTGTTACCATGTTTTGGACAGTGGGGGGGGTGTTACTGTGTTTTGGGCAGTGGTGGGGGGGGTGTTACCATGTTTTGGGCAGTGGGGGGGGGTTACTGTGTTTTGGGCAGTGGGGGGGGGTTACTGTGTTTTGGGCAGTGGCGGGGGGGTGTTACTGTGTTTTGGCAGTGGGGGGGGTGTTACTGTGTTTTGGGCAGTGGTGGGGGGTGTTACTGTGTTTTGGGCAGTGGGGGGGTGGTGTTACTGTGTTTTGGGCAGTGGGGGGTGGTGTTACTGTGTTTTGGGCAGTAGGTGGGGGGTGTTACTGTGTTTTGGGCAGTGGGGGGCGGTGTTACTGTGTTTTGGGCAGTGGGGGGGGGGTGTTACTGTGTTTTGGGCAGTGGGAGGGGGTGTTACCATGTTTTGGGTAGTGGGGGGGGGGGGTTACTGTGTTTTGGGCAGTGGGGGGGGGGTTACTGTGTTTTGGGCAGTGGAGGGAGGGGTGTTACTGTGTTTTGGGCAGTGGGGGGAGGGGTTATTGTGTTTTGGGCAGTGTGGGGGGTTTATTTCTCGGGCTTTCAGTGAACACTGGTCGCCGCCGTTTGTTGGCACTCTCTGTTTTTCAGAGATTCCCGATTTTATTTTATTATTTTAAATGTAATTTTTGTGCGACTATATCCGGCCTCGGGCCCTGGGTCAGAGTGTGCGGGGGGCGGGGGTTAATGCGGTTTTCGGGATGGTGTCTCGGGTCATTCGGTGGTTTGTGTGTTTGGGCCTAGTGCTGATGATCAGCCTTGGGCTGGATTTCTGTGTGGCCCGGGAGGGAGGCGGGGTGGAGCGGAAGTCCTGTTGTTCCCGGGTGTGGTGTATGTAGCTAACCTGCATTGGTGAGCCCCATGGCTTCCTCCACAACGCCAGCATGGTGCTGCTTGATTGGCTCCCTCAGCGGACTCTGAGTTCCAGGATCCCGAGGTCCGTGCTCTCTGCTCCGGGCAGAGCCACGTTCTGCAGTTTTGTCCGTGGTGGGCGCTATCCTGTGGACAGTGCCTGCCGGGTTCGAGACTGTATGGATTATTTGCTTGGTGCTGCAAGTCGAGGTCATATGTGCCCGGCTGATGGTGATGGCCTTTGTCAGAGTGACTGTGGGTTCCGTGGCTAACAGCTTGTGAAGGAGGCCCTCGTGGCCAATCCCCATAATGAAAACTTCCCGCAACGCCTCGTCAAGGTGTGCGCCTAAGTCACACGGCGCCGCGAGTCTCCTGAGGTCCGCAGCATATTTGGTGACATCCTGGCCCTCAGGTCTGCAGTGATGGTAAAATTTGTATCTGGCCGTGAGGATGCTCTCCTTCGGTTTCAACTGGTCACGGATTAGTTCAGTCAGCTCCTCGTATGACTTGTCCCTGGCGCTCCCGGGTGCCAGCAAATCCCTGACGAGACAGTAAATCTCATCTCCACAACTGGAGAGCAATATCGCCTTACGCTTATCTCTCATTGCGTCTGTGTCCTCCGTCAGGTCGTTTGCTGTGAAGTAGTACTCGAGCCTTTCCGTAAAGGCCTCCCAATCATTGCCCACGGTAAAATCCTTTAGCGAGCCCAGAGTAGCCATGGTTGCGTGGAGTTCATCCCATCCTTGTCGCCAATGTGGTATATGTAGCACACAAATCACTGACTCCACACAGTCTGGTGTAAATCTAACTGCTGTGACCTTCGTCCTTTATTGTTCAGCTCCAGAGTGCCTCTCGGGTCAGCCTTTTATATTGCCTGTTGCAGGTACTTCCAGGTTTCCCACCACAGCGCCCTCTGTGCTGTACCATTCTGCTTACATTACATTTAAGGTACCAGGACGATACATACATCAATACATAACACCGGAGAAGGGATCAGCCTCCGGGTTTTTTAGGTTGTTTTTAAGTCACTGTTACGTTCTTTGGGGAGATTGAGTTTTGTACTTTGATGGTCTGACTTTTATTTTTGGATTTTTAATTTAATGATTGTTTAATAACAACAAATGACATTGTTTTAACTGTTTAGGTGAGGGTTGTGTTTATGGATGATGGGGGGGGTGGTTTAGGACGCACTTTGTTCTTGTTTTTCAGTGTATTTCTGTCTGTGTACACTCCGGTACCACGGCAATAATGATCTGTTGTGGGACAACAAGGGGACAGAGACATCAGGGCCTGGCGGCACACAGTGACATTATTGATTCTAACTAATGGGACAGTTAGAGCTGGGACAGGAGCACCGTGGGTCCCAAATCTGGATAGAGTGAGAGAGAAATCCACCAGGAATTGGGAGGAAAGGTCCGGGGGAATTTATACTCACTCCATGATCCGAGTCTCGGTAGCTGATTGTAGTCTCTAGGCCTAACGTTTCACCCTGACTGGGGGTTCAAGGGTCAGAGAGTATTAGATCGAAAACCTTACAGTGAGAGGTTATGAAGGGTTTAGAGCTCCTTACCTTCCACTAGGTCAGTCAAAACGAGAAGGGCTGTGAGGAGGGACAAGAACTATTTAAACCTCCTGCTTCTCTCAGTGATGTGGTGTTAATTGTTTGCTTTGTCTGGTCTTATGGTTCTTATTTCTCCTTCTGATGTGTTCTCTCTGTATGGTCTGTTGTCCTATCTGTTTGTTCAGTGAAAATGTAGAGGCCCGCCTTCTCTTTGTTAGTGTGTTGCATGTGATGCCTCACCTAGTTGAATGTCCGTGGTTTGGGGTGGGGATTTTTTGTGGGAGGGGTCTAATGTTTTCATTTCCTACTGGTTTGTTTGTTTCTTTTCTGCCATATATCTTCTTTTCCCTTACTTTCCATAAATTTTTGTTTTTTGATTTAAATAATTTAAAAAAATTATACATTTTTTTTGTTATTGTTTAGGGGGTTGGTTCTGTATTATTCTTATTACTGTCTTAGTTTTGCTATCTGTTTTTATATTTCGTGCTAGTTTACTTTCATAGTCTACCTTCCCTTTCTTAATCATTTTTTTAGTCATTCTTTGCTGGTTTTTAAAAGCTTCCCAATCTTCTGTCCTCCCATTAGTTTTGGCCACTTTGTATGCCCTTGTTTTAATTTGGATACCGTCCTTTATTTCTTTAGTTAGCCACGGATGGCTATTTTTTTCTTTTACACCCTTTCCTCCTCACTTGAATGTATCTTTCTTGAGAGTTATGAACTAGCTCCTTAAATGTACGCCACTGTTCATCAACCGTCCTACACTTTAATCTATTTTCCCAGTCCACTTTAGGCAACTCTGCCCTCATACCTTTGTAGTCTCCTTTATCCTTTTGAGATCCAACTTTCTCGTCCCCCCCTCATCTGAATTTGAAATTCAGCCATGCTATGGTCACTCATTTCAAGGGGATCCTTTACTAGGAGATTGTTTATTAATCCTGTCTCATTACACAGGACTAGATCTAAGATAGCCAGCCCCCTGGTTGGTTCCGTTACATATTGCTCAAGGAACCCGTCCCTTATGCACTCTATGAATTCTTCCTCAAGGCTACCCTGACCAGTTTGATTTGTCCAATAAATACGGAGGTCAAAATCACCCATGGTTATTGCTGTTCCCTTTTTACAAGCCCTCTCTATTTCTTGGATTATACTCCGACCAACAGAGTTGCTACTGTTAGGAGGCCTATAGACGACGCCCACCAGTGACGTTTTCCCCTTATTATTCCTTATTTCCACCCAAACTGTTTCAACATCCTGATCATTTGAGCCAATGTCGTCTCCCACTATTGCAGTGATTCCATCCTTTATCAACACAGCTATTTTGTTTCCCTGGAGTTCCTATTATGAGTTTCAGAAACTTCGGTGCCAAGTGGACCAGGTGTTTAAAGATTTCCCTCTTTCCATGTTGCTGTTAGTTAAAGGTACAGAGATTGATTTCCCCCTCATTATGCATCTTTAGTAGTTAAACAAAAATCCTTCCTGTTCGTAGTGAGTCACATTCTGCACTGGGGGAGACGGCTGGTGACTTCAGCCTTTAAAATACTCCTCCTCTTTTTCAAATCCCTCCAAGGCCTCGCCCCTCCCTATCTCTGTAACCTCCTCCAGCCCACCAACCCTCTTAATAAGGAGAAACAATTTTCAGTGTCAGAAGGGTCGGTAACCAGAGTGGAGTTGAGGTAGAAGATCAGCCATGATCTTATTGAATGGTGGAGCAGGCTCGAGGGGCCAATGGGGCTACTCCTGCTCCAATTTCTTGTGTTCTTAAAGGGTAGTGGAAATGCAGAACTCGATGTTTCCCATATAACTGAGGCTGGGGGCCAATTGAACAGGCTCAAGGGGCCGAATGGCCTAGTCCTCTTTCTATGTTCTACTTACAGTGACGACTTTTGTAAACAGCTTTTACAGGGGTTTAGAAGGGGAGGATATGCCGAGGGCATTAAACCTCGGCCCCTCCTGTTACTATGACTCAGTCACACTGGTCAGTGCCTGTACCCACTGTGCCATTGGGAGGATAGTCCAGTGACCCTGCTGGAAAATGCATGTGTGAGGCCTCGGGTGAGGACAGTGGAATAGCCTGTCGACACTCACTGTCGAGGTTCACACATGGACATTGGGCACATGGGTCCCATATTGGAGAGAAACTGGTGAGTGTAGAACTAAACCCAGCCAGCGTCAGCACTTTCCGGGGAGGGGAACCAGTGAGTGTAGAACTGAACCCAGCCAGAGTCAGACATTAGTGAACCAGTTGGATTTTTACGACAATCCGGCTGCTTTCAAGGTCACTTTGTTGTAATGCCGGCCCCACAAATCAGCAGATTCATTAAGTTCAAATTACTAACCTGCCTCTTTGTGGGTTCTCTCTCACACTCCCTTTTTCCTGTTTTAAATTAATTTTACAAGGTAGTGGAAGGGGAGGATTTACAGACGGCAAACTCAAATCGCACACCGCATCAAGATCTGACAGCGTCACTCGATTCATCGGGACCTGAATATTATCGGCCTCTCAATATGGAAGCAAAAAGCACCGTTGACAGTGGGGAGAAAGTGTACACGTGTTCTGTGTGTGGACATGGCTTCAGCCAAATCTCTGGCCTATCGAGACACAAGCGCAGTCACACCGGGAAGAGGCCGTTCACTTGCTCTGAGTGTGGGAAGGGATTCACTCAGTTATCCGACCTTCTGATACACCAATGAGTTCACACTGGGGAGAGAACGTTCACCTGCTCCAAGTGTGGGAAGCGATTCACTCTTTCATCCATCCTGTTGACACACCAGCGAGTTCACAAGTGACTGCAGGGGATGGATTCTGCTGTTGTTGCTGCTGTTAATCACATCCAGGACTGAACCATGTTCATTCTGACAGTTGGGGTTTGTTTCTGCTGATGTTGTTAACCCTATAACTGGGCAGGAGTTTAATATTCTGGATGAATGGTAAATAAATCAGCTTTGCTTTAAACACATTGCTGTGGATTTTTGTCTTTCCCACTTGAGTGTTTAGCATCACCTGGCTGGAGCTCAGAGAGGACAATCTGGGGGGAGGATTGTATGGGTGAAACAGAACTTCAGCCTGGACACAGTCCTTCAGAGAGAGGGGCAAACGGCACTTTGGTCTTTCTCGTCTGTCTGCACTGACAGCAAAGTCACCATGCAGGTTAATCTTGAGCTGTGTAAGAAATGTGTCCCAGCGCTCTCTTCCATCGTTCAGACTCCTGGGCATGAAACAGAAGGCTCCTTTAGAAATGAACCCCAGTGCTTTGTTTGCTTTTTAAAATGGCCGTATTAACCCGCGTCGCTACTTTTAGTGATTTGTGTATCTGTACCCCTCGATCCCTTTGCTCCTCGGCCCCATTTAGACTCTTATTTCCCAAATAGAATGTGGCCTCCTTATTCTTCATACCAAAACGCACCACCTCACACTGATCTATACTGAAATTCATTTGCCAATTACACACGCATTCTGCAAACTTATTAACGTCTTACATTTTGTCACAGTCTTCCACAGTATTAACTCTACCTCCCAATTTGTGTCATCTAAAAATTTTGGAATTGTACTTCTGATTCCCGAGTCCAAATCCTTTATGTAATTGGCGAACAACAGCGGTCCCAACACCGATCCCTGTGGAACACCACTGCCCACCTATTGCCAGAACAGTGGTCCCAGCACCGATCCCTGTGGAACACCACTGCCCACCTATTGCCAGAACAGTGGTCCCAGCACCGATCCCTGTGGAACACCACCTCCCACCTATTTCCAGAACAGTGGTCCCAGCACCGATCCCTGTGGAACACCACCTCCCACCTTTTGCCAGTCTGAGTAGCTACTCTTAACCCTACTCTCTGTTTCCTGTTTTGTAACCAGCTTGCTATCCACAACAGTATGTAAGATCTGCAAGATGACTAAGGTCAGGCCGCGTGGAGTGAAGCCAGGCAGCAGAATGGATGGAAAGATGACTGCAAAACAGGAATCATTTGCTGGAGTTGTGGGCAGTTTTTTGCCAGATTTCCATCCATTCTGTTACCTGACCTTTGACTCCACACGACCTGACCGTGGCCATTTTGTAAGACCGTACATACTGCAGACACAGTGCACCAGTGGTGGGAGGGGGTGGATATTGAGTCCTGTGGCAGGAGCATTGATGAAGTGGATTTCTCGGTGAGTTTTGAGGCAGCGCTAGTGGAGTTTTTCACCACTTTACAGTTTTAAAAATAAAAATCTTATTGCCAGTTTATTAAAGCCATTAAAAGCCTCTCGGGTCGCACAATAAAGTGAGGCCTCATAGCTTTCCATCAGAGTTAGCATCACAGTTAGAAAGCATTTAGTGACTGAGCCAGACTGGGCCGGGCCTAAGGTGCGAGTTAATGATGGAAAAATGGCGGCCAGCGTACTTGGCTCCAGGACTGAGAACCCGAGCACTCAGGTCTGTGTATCATTGATTGATGAATTTTGTTCATTGCCCAGTCTCAGTCGCAATGGTGGGTCATCCTGCTGTCCAGCCGAGGCGGGGATCCCCAATGGAGGGTTCTCTACGCAGGAGTCCTTCCCTGCATCATTGGGGATCTGGGGTGGAGAGTGTTGCATGGAACAGTCGCGTGAAACAGTTTTTATTATTAATAATAATAACTTTTATTTCTGTAGCATCTTTAACGTAGTAAAATGTTCCAAGGCGCTTCACAGCAGTGTTACAGGACACAACACATACATAAAACATAGAAACATAGAAAATAGGTGCAGGAGTAGGCCATTCGGCCATTCGGCCATTCGGCCCTTCGCGCCTGCACCGCCATTCAACAAGATCATGGCTGATCACCCACCCTAGCACCTCCCCCCCCACGCCCCCTCCACACACCCCCGACCCCCCCAGCCGCAAGGACCACATCCAACTCCCTCCCGAACACATCCAATGACCTGGCATCAACAACTTTCCACGGCAGGGAACCCCACAGGCCAACAACTCCCCAAGTGAAGAAGTCTCTCCCCATTCCAGCCCCAAACAGCCCACCACCCCCCAGCCCAAGACCATGCCCCTAATTTAACACTGAGCCACAAAAGAAGAAATTAACGCAGATGACCGAAAGCTTTAAGAGGTAAGTTTTAAGAAGTGTCTTAAAGGAGGAAAGACAGGTAGAGACGGAGGTTTAGGGAGGGAGTTCCAGAGCTTAGGACCCAAACAGCTGAAAGCACGGCCACCGATGGTTGAGCAGTTATAATGAGGGATGTTCAAGAGGGCAGAATTTGAGGAGCACAGACATTTTGTGGGGTGGTGAAGCTGAAAGACAGGGAGGGACAAGGCCATGGAGTGATTTGTAAACAAGGATGAGAATATTTAACCGGGAGCCAATGTAGGTCAGCTCCCTGTTAAACAATGCCTCAATTTCAATATTCTCATCTTTGTTTACAAATCAGGGGTGATGGGTGATCGTGGCTTAGTGAGAGTTAGGACACAAGCTGCTGAGTTTTGGATGACCTCAAGTTTGTGGTGTAATGTAGAATATGGGAGGCCGGCCAGGAGTGAGTTGGAGTAGTCAAGTCTAGAGCTAACCAAGGCATGGATGAGGGTTTCAGCAGCAAGAGAGCCGTTCTTATCGCCCTTCCAGACTCCAAGGCCGGTTTTGTTTTTTGCAGCCTAGAGTGAATCCCCACACACACAGCAGGTGAACGGCCTCCCCCGGTGTGACTGCGTCGATGAGTTTCCAGCCAGGATAGGAAATTGAATCCCTTCCCACAGTCCTCACTTTCCCACAGTTTCTCTGTGGTGCAGGTGTCCTTGTGTCTCTGCAGCTTGGATGATCAGTTGAAGCCTGGTCCACACACACAACACGTGTACGGTTTCTCCCCGCTGTGAATGGAGCGAGGTTTTTTCAGGCTGTGTAACTGGTTAAAGCTCTTTCCACAATCAGTGCACTGGAACACTCTCACTCGGGTGTGTGTGTCTCGGTGCTTTTCCAGTCACACTGATGTTTGAAATCTTTTCACACAGACAGAACAGACAAACATTTCTCATTCTATATTCAAAGGCCGATGATATTCAGCTCCTGATTAATCGAGTGACTCTGTCAGATCTTGTTTCGTTTGAATTTCCCGTCTGCAAAACCTCCCCTTCTAATACCCTGTAAAAGGAGTTTACAAAAGTCATCACTAAGTACAGGATAGAAATTCAGAACAGACAATTCTAGTTTCTATGGAACATTCTTTCCTGTCTTGTTCCTCCAAAGCTGTAAATCCCTGTCCCATGCACTCTCCCTCCTGCCTGTGCTGAAGTCCAAACCCATTGCACCATCTCCAAAATTTTCCCTTTCGTTCAACTTCGTTCCCTCCCCTGAAGGTGCTGACTCTGCCTGGGTTCAGTTCTACACTCACTTGTTCCCCTCCCCTGAAGGTGCTGACTCTGGCTAGGTTCAGTTCTACACTCACTGGTTCCCCTCCTTCCCCTCCCCTGAAGGTGCTGACTCTGTCTGGGTTCAGTTCTACACTCACTTGTTCCCCTCCCCTGAAGGTGCTGACTCTGGCTGGGTTCAGTTCTACACTCACTGGTTCCCCTCCTTCCCTTCCCCTGAAGGTGCTGACTCTGTCTGGGTTCAGTTCTACACTCACTTGTTCCCCTCCCCTGAAGGTGCTGACTCTGGCTGGGTTCAGTTCTACACTCACTGGTTCCCCATGTTTTGTGAAGTGCTTCGGGCACTTTATTAAACACACACAGCAGAAGCACATTAATGTGATGGGAGATCACTGACTCATGAGCAGCCAGCGGAGTAGAGCCTCCTGAGAATCCAATCTTTTTACAGCCAGTATTAATGTTTTTCTACGATAAAGGCGCTATATAAATATAAGTTATATTATTATTACAGGAGCTGGGTCACGGGAAAAGTCCCATTAAAATCAGTGATACATTTGTTAAATTAAAAATAGTAATTTTATCTTATTTTCTAGATGCTCTCTGACCATTGCACATTTCTCCTCCATTGACAGATGCTCCCTGACCAGTCCCCATTTCGCCTTCATTTACAGACACTCCCTGACCAGTCCCCATTTCTCCTGCATTTACAAACGCTCCCTGACCAGTCCCCATTTTCCTCCATTTACAGACATTCCCTGACCAGTCCATATTTCTCCATTTACAGACACTCCCTGACCAGTCCTCATTTCTCCTCCATTTACAAACACTCCCTGACCAGTCCCCATTTCTCCATTTATAGACACTCCCTGACCAGTCCCCATTTCTCCATTTACAGATGCTCCCTGACCAGTCCCCATTTCTCCATTTACAGACGCTCCCTGACCAGTCCCCATTTCTCCTCCATTTACAGATACTCCCTGACCAGTCCCCATTTCTCCTCCATTTAGAGATACTCCCTGACCAGTCCCCATTTCTCCATTTACAGACACTCCCTGACCAGTCCACATTCCTCCATTTACAGACGTTCCCTGACCAGTCCCCATTTCTCCATTTGCAGACGCTCCCTGACTAGTCCCCATTTCTCCATTTGCAGACGCTTCCTGATCAGTCCCTATTTCTCCATTTACAGACGCTCCCTGCCAAGTCCCCATTTCTCCATTTACAGACGCTCTCTGACCAGTCCCCATTTCTCCATTTACAGACGCTCCCTGACCAGTCCCCATTTCTCCTCCATTTAAAGACACTCCCTGACCAGTCCCCATTTCTCCTACATTTACAGACACTCCCTGACCAGTCCCCATTTCTCTATTTACAGACACTCCCTGACCAGTCCCCATTTCTCCTACATTTACAGATGCTCCCTGACCAGTCCCTATTTCTCCTCAATTTACAGATGCTCCCTGACCAGTCCCCATTGCTCCTCAATTTACAGACGCTCCCTGACCAGTCCCCATTTCTCCATTTACAGACAATCCTTGACCAGTCCCCATTTCTCCATTTACAGACACTTCCTGACCAGTCCCCATTTCTCCTCCATTTACAGACGTTCCCTAACCAGTCCCCCTTTCTCCATTTACAGACAATCCCTGACCAGTCCCCATTTCTCCTCCATTTACAGAAATTCCCTGACCAGTTCCCATTTCTCCTCCATTTACAGACACTCCCTGACCAGTCCCCATTTCTCCATTTACAGACACTTTCTGACCAGTCCCTATTTCTCCTCTATTTACAGACACTCGCTGACCAGTCCCCATTTCTCCTCCATTTACAGACACTCCCTGACCAGTCCCCATTTCTCCTCCATTTACAGACACTCCCTGACCAGTCCCTATTTCTCCATTTACAGACACTCCCTGACCAGTCCCCATTTCTCCTAAATTTACAGACATTCCCTGACCAGTCCCCATTTCTCCATTTACAGACATTCCCTGACCAGTCCACATTTCTCCTCCATTTACAGACGCTCCCTGACCAGTCCCCATTTCTCCATTTACAGACGCTCCCTGACCTGTCCCATTTCTCCTCCATTTACAGACGCTCCCTGACCAGTCCCCATTTCTCCTCCATTTACAGACGCTCCCTGACCAGTCCCCATTGCTCCTCAATTTACAGACGCTCCCTGACCAGTCCCCATTTCTCCATTTATAGACACTCCCTGACCAGTCCCCATTTCTCCATTTACAGACACTTCCTGACCAGTCCCCATTTCTCCTCCATTTACAGACGTTCCCTAACCAGTCCCCCTTTCTCCATTTACAGACAATCCCTGACCAGTCCCCATTTCTCCTCCATTTACAGACATTCCCTGACCAGTTCCCATTTCTCCTCCATTTACAGACACTCCCTGACCAGTCCCCATTTCTCCATTTACAGACACTCCCTGACCAGTCCCCAATTCTCCTCTATTTACAGATACTCCCTGACCAGTCCCCATTTCTCCTCCATTTACAGACACTCCCTGACCAGTCCCCATTTCTCCTCCATTTACAGACACTCCCTGACCATTCCCTATTTCTCCATTTACAGACACTCCCTGACCAGTCCCCATTTCTCCTAAATTTACAGACATTCCCTGACCAGTCCCCATTTCTCCATTTACAGACATTCCCTGACCAGTCCACATTTCTCCTCCATTTACAGACACTCCCTGACCAGTCCCCATTTCTCCATTTACAGACGCTCCCTGACCAGTCCCATTTCTCCTCCATTTACAGACGCTCCCTGACCAGTCCCCATTTCTCCTCCATTTACAGACACTCCCTGACCAGTCCCCATTTCTCGTCCATTTACAGACACTCCCTGACCAATCCCCATTTCTCGTCCATTTACAGACACTCCCTGACCAGTCCCCATTTCTCCTCCATTTACAGACACTCCCTGACCAGTCCCCATTTCTCCATTTACAGACACTTCCTGACCAGTCCCCATTTCTCCTCCATTTACAGACGTTCCCTAACCAGTCCCCCTTTCTCCATTTACAGACGTTCCCTGACCAGTCCCCAGTTCTCCTCCATTTACAGACGTTCCCTGACCAGTCCCCATTTCTCCTCCATTTACAGACGTTCCCTGACCAGTCCCCATTTCTCCATTTACAGACATTCCCTGACCAGTCCCCATTTCTCCTCCATTTACAGACACTCCCTGACCAGTCCCCATTTCTCCTCCATTTACAGACACTCCCTGACCAGTCCCCATTTCTCCATTTACAGACACTCCCTGACCAGTCCCCATTTCTCCATTTACAGACGCTCCCTGACCAGTCCCTATTTCTCCATTTACAGACGCTCCCTGACCAGTCCCCATTTCTCCTCCATTTACGGACACTCCCTGACCAATCCCCATTTTTCCTACATTTACAGACACTCCCTGACCAGTCCCCATTTCTCCATTTACACACTCCCTGACCAGTCCCCATTTCTCCATTTACAGACACTCCCTGACCAGTCTCCATTTCTCCATTTACAGACGCTCCCTGACCAGTCCCTATTTCTCCATTTACAGACGCTCCCTGACCAGTCCCCATTTCTCCTCCATTTACGGACACTCCCTGACCAGTCCCCATTTCTCCTCCATTTACAGACGCTCCCTGACCAGTCCCCATTTCTCCTCCATTTACAGACACTCCCTGACCAGTCCCCATTTCTCCTCCATTTACAGACACTCCCTGACCAATCCCCATTTCTCGTCCATTTACAGACACTCCCTGACCAGTCCCCATTTCTCCTCCATTTACAGACACTCCCTGACCAGTCCCCATTTCTCCATTTACAGACACTCCCTGACCAGTCCCCATTTCTCCATTTACAGACGCTCCCTGACCAGTCCCTATTTCTCCATTTACAGACGCTCCCTGACCAGTCCCCATTTCTCCTCCATTTACGGACACTCCCTGACCAATCCCCATTTCTCCTACATTTACAGACACTCCCTGACCAGTCCCCATTTCTCCATTTACACACTCCCTGACCAGTCCCCATTTCTCCATTTACAGACACTCCCTGACCAGTCCCCATTTCTCCATTTACAGACGCTCCCTGACCAGTCCCTATTTCTCCATTTACAGACGCTCCCTGACCAGTCCCCATTTCTCCTCCATTTACGGACACTCCCTGACCAGTCCCCATTTCTCCTCCATTTACAGACACTCCCTGACCAGTCCCCATTTCTCCATTTACAGACACTCCCTGACCAGTCCCCATTTCTCCATTTACAGACGCTCCCTGACCAGTCCCTATTTCTCCATTTACAGACGCTCCCTGACCAGTCCCCATTTCTCCTCCATTTACGGACACTCCCTGACCAATCCCCATTTCTCCTACATTTACAGACGCTCCCTGACTCGCTGGAGATTTCTCAGCACATCCCGGTTGTCCTACAGTTTGTGTCTTAAACTGGCGGGTAGTTGTGGGGAGGTGAATAATTTGGAGTGTTTTCTCTCAAACTCCAGGAGGAAACGGGACCTTTCTGGTTGTGGCTTTAAACAGATGGAACCCTGTAGGGTGGAGCAAATATTGCAGCATTTGTTTGTGAAATGTATTCAGCCAGGACAGACAGCAGGGTTTCAGGAAATAACACAGTGCAGTGAGAAAGAAAATACAGTGGATGTTGTGTAGATGGATTGTCAAAAGGAGTTTGTTAAGGTGCCGGACAGGAAGCTTGTTGATCAAATTAAGGCTCACAGTATTGAAGGGAGTGGGGCCACGTGGAGAGGAAGTTGGATAAAGGGCAGAAAACAGAGAGTAGTGGTTAATGGATGTTCTTCAGACTGGAGGGATGTAAACAGTGGTGTCCCCAGGGTCAGTGTGACCAATGCTCTTCTCAATACAGAGAAATAATCTGGACTTGGGTATATGGGGCACACGATCAAGATCTCCAGGGTACGCCATAAAGGGCCCATGGCCAACTGTGAAGAGGATCTTCATTGTGTCAATACAAAGGTTAGTAATTGGGGCAGGCAGATGTGAAATTAAATTTAATGCAGAGAAATGTGCTGTGATAGATTTTGGGAGGAAGAAAAAGGGAGGAAATATACATTAAATGGTAAAATTTTCAATGGAGTAGAGGAGCAGAGAGATTTAGGGTTGTAAGATTCTAGCTAATTCCTTATCTTATTAACACACAGACATAAGAAATAGGAGCAGGAGTAGGCCATCTGGCTCCTCGAGCCTGCTCCACCATTCAATAAGATCATGGCTGATCTGATCCTGGCCTCAACTCCACTTCCCTACCCAGTCCCCATAACCCTTGACTCCTTTATCTTTCAAAACTCTGTCTATCTCCACCTTATATATATTCAATGATTATTATTAGCAACTTTAATATCTTAAGAAATATAATTTGAGCAGATTCTCTGTTCTCTACCACATCAGAGTAAACATGCAAGTCCCGCGTGTCCACAGTAAATGACACGGGGTCAGCCTGCTGGAAGGAACCTCGGGTGCCCTGAGCTTGATCTCCGGTGTCTCCAGTCCCGACATCCCCTTACATCAGTCTCCCCTCACTTTTATATCCTGCAGTGATCCACCTCTGGCACCGACTCTTCTTTGTCTTCTCTGCTGGGTTTGGGCAGGAAGCTGGGAAAAGACACCTGGAAACATAGAAACATAGAAAATAGGTGCAGGAGTAGGCCATTCAGCCCTTCGAGCCTGCACCATCATTCGATAAGATCATGGCTGATCATTCCCTCAGTACCCCTTTCGTGCTTTCTCTCCATACCCCTTAATCCCTTTAACCATAAGGGCCATATCTAATTCCCTCTTGAATATATCCAATGAACTGGCATCAACGACTCTCTGCGGCAGGGAATTCCACAGGTTAACAACTCTCTGAGTGAAGAAGTTTCTCCTCATCTCAGTCCTAAATGGCTTACCCATTATCCTAAGACTGTGTCCCCTAGTTCTGGACTTCCCCAACATCGGGAACCATCTACCTGCATTTAACCTGTCCAGTCCCGTCAGAATCTTTTATGTTTCTACGAGATCCCCTCTCATCCTTCTAAACTCTAAAGTGTAAAGGCCCAGTTGATCCAGTCTCTCCTCATATGTCAGTCCGGCCATCCCGGGAATCAGTCTGGTGAACCTTCGCTGCACTCCCTCAATAGCAAGAATATCCTTCCTCAGATTAGGAGACCAAAATTGAACACAATATTCCAGGTGAGGCCTCACTAAGGCCCTGTACAACTGCAGTAAGACCTCCCTGCTCCTATACGCAAATCATAGAACATAAGAACATAAGAATTAGGAACAGGAGTAGGCCATCTAGCTCCTCGAGCCTGCTCCGCCATTCAACAAGATCATGGCTGATCTGGCCGTGGACTCAGCTCCACTTACCCACCTGCTCCCCATAACCCTTAATTCCCTTATTGGTTAAAAATGTATCTATCTGTAATTTGAATACATTCAATGAGCTAGCTTCAACTGCTTCCTTGGGCAGAGAATTCCACAGATTTACAACCCTCTGGGAGAAGAAATTCCTTCTCAACTCGGTTTTAAATTGGCTCCCCCGTATTTTGAGGCTGTGTCCCCCAGTTCTAGTCTTGCCAACCAGTGGAAACAACCTCTCTGCCTCTATCTTGTCTATTCCTTTCATTATTTTAAATGTTTCTATAAGATCACCCCTCATCCTTCTGAACTCCAATGAGTAAAGACCCAGTCTACTCAATCTATTATCATAAGGTAACCCCCTCATCTCCAGAATCAGCCTATGAATCGTCTCACCTCCTCCAAAGCTAGTATGTCCTTCCTTAAGTAAGGTGACCAAAACTGCACGCAGTACTCCAGGTGCGGCCTCACCAATACCCTGTACAGTTGTAGCAGGGACCTCCCTGCTTTTGTACTCCATCCCTCTCGCAATCAAGGCCAACATTCCATTCGCCTTCCTGTTGCACCTGCAAACTAACTCTTTGGGATTCATGTACAAGGAGTTAGTCTGTGGCTCATTGGGCAGCACTCTCACCTCTGAGTCAGAAGGTTGCAGGTTCAAGTCCCACTCCAGAGACCTGAGCACAAAAATCCACGCTGACACTCCAGTGCGGTACTGTCAAATTATCTTGTTATTGTCATATTGCTGTGGGAGCTTGCTGTGCATTTCCTACATTACAACAGTGATTACACTTAAAGAAAAAGTACTTTCCTAAAAGAGTTCATGTACAAGGTCCCTCTGCACCGCAGCATGTTGTAATTTCTCCCCATTCAAATAATATTCCCTTTTACTGTTTTTTTTCCCAAGGTGGATGACCTCACATTTTCTGACATTGTATTCCATCTGCCAAACCTTAGCCCATTCACTTAACCTATCTAAATCTCTTTGCAGTCTCTCTGTGTCCTCTACACAACCCGCTTTCCCACTAATCTTTGTGTCATCTGCAAATTTTGTTACACTACACTCTGTCCCCTCTTCCAGGTCATCTATGTATATTGTAAACAGTTGTGGTCCCAGCACTGATCCCTGTGGCACACCATTAACCACCGATTTCCAACCCGAAAAGGACCCATTTATTTCGACTCTCTGCTTTCTGTTAGCCAGCCAATTCTCGATCCATGCTAATACATTTCCTCTGACTCCGCGTACCTTTATCTTCTGCAGTAACCTTTTGTGTGGTACCTTATCGAATGCCTTTTGGAAATCTAAATACACCACATCCCTCGGTACACCTCTATCCACCATGCTCGTTATATCCTCAAAGAATTCCAGTAAATTAATTAAACATGATTTCCCCTTCATGAATTCATGTTGCGTCTGCTTGATTGCACTATTCCTATCTGGATGTCCTTAATGATAGCTTCAAGCATTTTCCCCACTACAGATGTTAAACTAATCGGTCTATAGTTAACCTGCCTTTTGTCTGCCCCCTTTTTTTAAACAGAGGCGTTACATTAGCTGCTTTCCAATCCGCTGGTAACTCCCCAGAGTCCACAGAATTTTGGTAGATTATAACGAATGCATCTGCTGTAACTTCTGCCATCTCTTCTAATACCCTGGGATGCATTTCATCAGGACCAGGGGACTTGTCTGCCCTGAGTCCCATTAGCCTGTCCAGCACTAGCCCCTAGTGATAGTGATTATCTCAAGGTCCTCCCTTCCCACATTCCCATGACCAGCAATTTTTGGTATGGTTTTTGTGTCTTCCACTGTGAAGACTGAAGCAAAATAATTGTTTAAGGTCTCAGCCATTTCCACATTTCCCATTATTAAATCCCCCTTCTCATCTTCTAAGTGACCAACATTTACTTTAGTCACTCTTCTCCGTTTTATACATCGGTAAAAGCTTTTACTATCTGTTTTTATGTTTTGTGCAAGTTTACTTTCCTAATCTATCTTTCCTTTCTTTATTGCTTTCTTAGTTATTCTTTGCTGTCGTTTAAAATTTTCCCCATCTTCTAGTTTCCCACTAACCTTGGCCACCTTATACGCATTGGTTTGTAATTTGATACCCTCCTTTATTTCCTTGGTTATCCACGGCTGGTTATCCCTTCTCTTATCGCCCTTCTTTTTCACTGGAATATATTTTTGTTGAGCACTATGAAAGAGCTCCTTAAAAGTCCTCCACTGTTCCTCAATTGTGTTCCTAGTGTACTTTAGCCAACTCTGCCCTCATCCCACTGTAGTCCCCTTTGTTTAAGCATAGTACGCTCGTTTGAGACACTACTTCCTCACCCTCAATCTGTATTACAAATTCAACCATACTGTGATCACTCATTCCGAGAGGATCTTTTACTAGGAGATCGTTTATTATTCCTGTCTCATTATACAGGACCAGATCTAAGATAGCTTGCTCTCTTATAGGTTCTGTAACATACTGTTCTAAGAAGCAATCCCCTAGCTACGAAGACCAACATAACATTTGCCTTCTTTACCGCCTGCTGAACCTGTATGCCAACTTTCAATGACTGATGAACCATTGACACCAGGTCTCGTTGCAACTCCCCTTTTCCTAATCTGCCACCATTCAGATAATATTCTGTCTTCGCGTTTTTGCCCCCAAAGTGGATAACCTCACATTTATCCACATTATACTGCATCTGCCATGCATTTGCCCACTCACCTAACCTGTCCAAGTCAACCTGCAGCCTCTTAGCGTCCTCCTCACAGCTCACACCGCCACCCAGTTTAGTGTCATCCGCAAACTTGGAGATATTACACTCAATTCCTTCATCTAAATCATTAATGTATCTTGTAAAGAGCTGGGGTCCCAACACTGAGCCCTGCGGCACTCCACGAGTCACTGCCTGCCATTCTGAAAAGGACCCGTTTATCCCGACTTTCTGCTTCCTGTTTACCAACCAGTTCTCTATCCACGACAGTACGAGGGGATTTGAGTACAGGGGCAGGGAGGTGTTGCTACAGTTGTACAGGGCCTTGGTGAGGCCACGCCTGGAGTATTGTGTACAGTTTTGGTCTCCTAACTTGAGGAAGGACATTCTTGCTATTGAGGGAGTGCAGCGAAGATTCACCAGACTGATTCCCGGGATGGTGGGACTGACCTATCAAGAAAGACTGGATCAACTGGGCTTGTATTCACTGGAGTTCAGAAGAATGAGAGGGGACCTCATGGAAACGTTTAAAATTCTGACGGGTTTAGACAGGTTAGATGCAGGAAGAATGTTCCCAATGTTGGGGAAGTCCAGAACCAGGGGTCACAGTCTGAGGATATGGGGTAAGCCATTTAGGACCGAGATGAGGAGAAACTTCTTCACCCAGAGAGTGGTGAACCTGTGGAATTCTCTACCACAGAAAGTAGTTGAGGCCAATTCACTAAATATATTCAAAAGGGGAGTTAGATGAAGTCCTTACTACTCGGGGGATCAAGGGTTATGGCGAGAAAGCAGGAAGCGGGTACTGAAGTTTCATGTTCAGCCATGAACTCATTGAATGGTGGTGCAGGCTAGAAGGGCTGAATGACCTGCTCCTGCACCTATTTTCTATGTTTCTATGTTTTTTCTATGTTACCCCCAATACCATGTGCTTTGATTTTGAACACCAATCTCTTGTGTGGGACCTTGTCAAAAGCCTTTTGAAAGTCCAAATACACCACATCCACTGGTTTTCCCTTGCCCACTCTGCTAGTTACATCCTCTAAAAAATTCCAGAAGATTCGTCAAGCATGATTTCCCTTTCATAAATCCATGCTGACTTGGACCGATCCTGTCACTGCTTTCCAAATGCGCTGCTATTTCATCCTTAATAATTGATTCCAAATTTTCCCGACCACTGATGTCAGGCTAACCAGCCGATAATTACCTCCTTTCTCTCTCCCTCCCTTTTTAAAAAGTGGTGTTACATTAGCTACCCTCCAGTCAATAGGAACTGATCCAGAGTCGATAGACTGTTGGAAAATGATCACCAATGCATCCACTATTTCTAGGGCCACTTCCTTAAGTACTCTGGCAGACTATCAGGCCCCGGGGATTTATCAGCCTTCAATCCCATCAATTTCTCGCCTAATAACGATGTCCCTCTGTTCCTCCTTCTCACTAGATCCTCGGTTCCCTAGTACTTTCGGAAGGTTATTTGTGTCTTCCTTCGTGAAGACAGAACCAAAGTTTTTGTTCAACTGGTCTGCCATTTCTTTGTTCCCCATTATAACTTCACCTGAATCCGACTGCAAGGGACCTATATTTGTCTTCACTAATCTTTTTCTCTTCACATATCTATAGAAGCTTTTGCAGTCAGTTTTTATGTTCCCGGCAAGCTTCTTCTCATACTCTGTTTTCCCCCTCTGCTAAATTCTAAATTTCTCCCAGTCCTCAAGTTTGCTGCTTTTTCTGGCCAATTTATATGCCTCTTCCTTGGATTTAATACCATCCTTAATTTCCCTTGTTAGCCACGGTTGAGCCACCTTCCCCGTTTTATTTTTACTCCAGACAGGGATGTACAATTGCTGAAGTTCATCCATGTGA